>NC_072378.2:107330000-107955000 GCF_028885625.2 Pongo pygmaeus | reverse complement strand
CTTCTGGGAAACTGTCTTCACAGCTATGAATCCAATAGTGATGCTCCCTAATCCCTTGCTTCCTTCATGTTCCTGCTAAAAATAGGGACACACTAGAATAATAGACTGTTGAAAGGGAATATTAATCATCTTTTATTCCAGGTCTCCTTATTTCTCAAGTGTAGAAATTACAACTTAGTCACACTAGCTTATGCAAGCAGATGGCACATTTGTGGCAGAGCCAGGACTGTACGCAGGTCCTGACTCCCAGGCTGGAGCTGTCTCATACGCCATGGCGTTTCTCATGATTCCCTTCTCCATCACTCTGTTCCCAGGCTTCCTCTACTGCTTCTCAGTCTATTCCTTTTCCCTTGGCTGGCTACACTTACTGTTTCTTTTCCTCTTAGAATTTCAAAAGCAGAAACTACTAGCATAAGAAGGAAAATAAAGAATGAAAATGAGCAAAACTGGTTTCCCTAACATTCTCCTAAACACCTTTGATTTATCCATAGTTTGCTAATAAAACTTCCTTAGATCGTATCTGCTTAAACATTCATTCCGTTGAATTTACTGTGGACTCATGGAAGTTTCTTAAGCCTATTTCTAATAGGAAGAGCATGTTACTTTTTCTTTTTTAGATGGAGTTTTGCTCTGTCACACAGGCTGGAGTGCAGTGGCACAATCTTGGCTCACTGCAACCTCTGCCTCCCAGGCTCAAGCAATTCTTCCAGCTCAACCTCCCGAGTAGCTGGGATTACAGGCATATGCCACCACACCCGGCTAATTTTTGTATTTTTAGTAGAGACGGGGTTTCTCCATGTTGGCCAAGCTGGTCTCAAACTCCTGACCTCAGGTGATCTGCCTGCTTCGGCCTCCCAAAGTGCTGGGGTTACAGGTATGAGCCACTGTGCCCAGCCCCCGCTTTTTTTTTTTTTTTTTTTTTTAAAGTTCAGACTTGTTTTGATTACAAGTGACAGAAACCCAACTCAAAACTCAAACTAGCTTAAGCATAAAAGGAGATTTACTGGATCACATAACTGAGAAGTCCAGAAATTGATCTCGCTTCTAGTTTGACCAGACTCAAGAACTTGAAGGAAGTCACCATCTTCACTCTCCACCCACTTGTCTATGTTGTCTTTGTTCTTCTTGTTGTGGGGAAAAAAAAGAGGCTGCAGCATCCCCATTCACATATTTCTGAAAGTAAGGCCCCTTCTCCTTCAGCTCCAAATGGAAAAGTCACCAAAAAAGGCATTGATTGGCCTAGATTGAGGCACATGACCACCAATAGATCAATCACACTGCCCAAGAGAATGAGGCACTATGATGGGCTGGGTTTGAGGTACTATTCTTGGTCGCACCTACCACTATCACATACACACCCCGCTGTGGTCAGAGGGACAGAGTCCTGCAATTGACAGCCTCATCAAAATCATGCAGAGTAGCAGAGGAGCAGTTCCTCACAAAAGGAAATTCAGAAAAGACAACATTGGCAGATTCCTACTTGAAACATCCTTCCACTGTGTCCCCTGAAGACAATCGGTTTTTGGTTCCTTTGGAGTAGATGTCTATCTGGAGCCTTCCCATTGACCTTGTGTATCTCACCTGTCATCACCACTGACAGGGACCATGGCAGTATCTGCTCACTGGTGTCATCTCCATTCTCTCCCTTTCCCATACATTTAATACTCTACCAGGTTAATATTCTCAGACTACATATCTGATCTTATGTGCTCATCTACTCGAAAATCTTTAATTAAATCTTTAAGATTTTAAATATCACATAAATCCAGTCCTGTGATTTATGGAGGTTGCCAGAAGGCAACAGAATGGTCTTGCCAGGCAACTGCCATGGCTACTAGCTAAATCCATGCCCTGTGGCATGAGGCACCCAAAGTCTGGCTCCAGGAAGCCATTATTTCCCTTAGGACTAAAGGAGCAAGGGGAGAGAAAAGTGGTATTAGAGCCTGGTGACATGGGCCACCTGATGGGAGTGATAGGTGCGGAGCATGACAGCTACCAACAGACACAGCTCCTAAGCAAAGGCATAGAGAATGAAGCCTGACCCCTCTCTCCTCTTGCCCTCTGATCTGAAGGGGTTGGTTCAGTCTCCTTGGGCCCAGAGCAGGGCAAGGAAGGATGAAAAACGAATCCAGGAGGCAAGTAGAGAAATTATAACCTGCACAGTTGTCTCAGAGCTACACAACAGCTCTGTAATCCAGCCACCGCTCTAACTTGTACAGCAAATGGAACCATGCAGTGGCTTATGCCTGTAATCCCAGCACTTTGGGAGGCCGAAGCAGGTGGATCACTTGAGGTCAGGCGTTCAAGGCCAACCTGGCCATGGTGAAACGCTGTCTCTACTAAAAATACAAAAATTAGCCAGGCATGGTGCTGCACGCCTGTAATCCCAGCTACTCAGGAGGCTGAGGCAGGAGAATCACTTGAACCCAGGAGGCGGAGGTTGCAGTGAGCCAAGTTCATGCCACTGCACTCCAACTGGAGTGATAGAGCCAGACTCTGTCTAAACAAACAAACAAACAAACAAAACTAGCCAGGCATGGTGACATATGCCAGCTACTCAGGAGGCTGAGGTGAGAGGATCAGTTGAGCCCATGAGTTTGACGCTTCAGTGAGCTATGATTGCACCACTGCACTGCAGCCTTAGCCATAGAGTGCGACTCTGTCTCTGAAGAATCTCTCTTGAGGAAGAACTCCTACTGGAGTGGGGGCAGCTCTCAGAGCTCGGGACCACCCACTTTCTTACCGTGCTTTGACAGGGCAGCCCAGAATCTTCAGCACTGCATGGGCGGCTCATCCTGGAGTCTCACTGTGCGCCTTTCCTCAGTGCCGCCTCTCTAGCTATCCTCCAGGACAGCCTCAGCCCTTATTGCTGTATTCCTTCATGCTACAGGGAGGAGAAGCATCTGTCAGAGTATAAAAGTGAGCAGACGATAGTCAAATAAGAGTTGCTTGAGTTACTAAGATGTATTTCATTTTTTTGTTTGTTTTGTTTTGTTCTTTGTTTGTTTGTTTTTTGAGACGGAGTCTTGCTCTGTCACCCAGGCTGGAGTGCAGTGGCATAATCTCGGCTCACTGCAACCTCGGCCTCCCGGGTTCAAGCAGTTCTCCTGCCTCAGCTTCCTGAGTAGCTGGGATGACAGGCGCCCGCCTCCACGCCTGGCTAATTTTTATATTTTTAGTAGAGACAGGGTTTCACCATGTTGGCTAGGGTGGTCTCGAACTCCTGACCTCAGGAAATCCACCCGCCTCGGCCTCCCAAAGTGCTGGGATTACAGGCATGAGCCACTGCACCTGGCCAAGATGTATTTCTTATCTGGGCCTACTTGGGCCTAGTGTGGTTTTTATTTTTTAAATTATTTTCCTTTTCTTTCTTAGATAAGTGATAACTTATTAACTTCCATTCCTTTGACTACAAGTGAAGTTGAAAATGTCTTACGTTTATTAGACATTTTTCTTTTCTTTTTTTATTTTATTTTTATTTTTATTTTTATTTTTATTTCCAGGGTACATGTGCAGGATGTGCAGGTTTTGTTACACAGGGAATGTATGCCATGGTGGCTTGCTGCATCGGTCAACCCATCACCCAGGTATTAAGCCCAGCATCCTTCAGCTATTTTTCCTTATACTCCCCCTCCCCACGCCCCACTCCCTGACAGGCCTCACTGTGTGATATTCCCCTCCCTGTGTCCATGGGTTCTCATTGTTCAGCGCCCACTTTTAAGTGAGTACATGTGGTGTTTGGTTTTTTGTTCCTGTGTTAGTTTGCTAAGGATGATGGCAGGTTGTTTATTTTTTGAAAATCCATAAATAAGGCTGGGCACAGTGGCTCACGCCTGTAATCCCAGCACTTTGGGAGGCTGAGGTGGGAGGATCACTGAGCCTAGGAGTTCAAGACCAGCCTGGGAAACATGGCAAAACCCTGTCTATATAAAAAATTAGCCAGGCGTGGTGGCACGCTCCTGTAATTCCAGCTACTCAGGAGGCTGAGATGGGAGGATCTTGAGCTCAGGAGGTCAAGGCTGCACTGAGCCAAGATCATGCCATTGCACTCCAGCCTGTATGACAGAGACCCTGACTCAAAAAAAGAATCTATAAATATTATACCAATAGGAATTAAAAATTTAGTTTCAAACTCTTATAGACACCTCTTTTTTTTTTTTTTTTTTTTCTTGAGATGGATTCTCCCTTTGTTGCCCAGGCAGGAGTGTTGTGGCACAGTCTTGGCTCACTGCAACCTCTGCCTCCCAGGTTCACAAGATTCTCCTGCCTCGGCCTCCCAAGTAGCTGGGATTACCGGCATCACCACCACGCCCAGCTAATTTCTGTAAATTTTTTTTTTAGGACACCTCTTAAAAGACAAACGATGATGGGCCAAGGCCCATGCCACTGCTATCAGTTGTGTGTGTGTCACATTTTTCACAAATCTCCATAGAAAGGAGGGAAGAGAGAAAGCCTGCAGGGAATTTGTAAGAAAATATTTTGAGTGAAACAAAGGGTAAATAAACTGACAATCTACTGTCTTTTCCTAAGGAGGAAGAAATTTCAACATTGGTGGATTCCTCTCAGAGAATACTTTACACTCATTAAGTATGAAAAAAAAATCTTATTCAAGGAAAAGGAAAAAGTAAATTCTGATCATATAAGCATCTAGGAAGCATGGGTGATGCTGCTGACCTATAGTGCAATCTCGTTTTAATGAAAAAAAAGTCTGAAAAAAACTCTGGCAGCCTACACAGCCCAAATCAAGGCTTTCATAAGCAGATATTGCCACCTTTGGGGCCAGTAGAAAATCAAATCAAATCCTTGGGCAAATTATAAAACAATACTCTTAGGAAATATTAAAATAATGAGTCATTCTACTTTTCAAATATATGGTAGTAAAATCACATTATATCTCTGTTTTGTGGTAGTTTTATTTAAGTGTATTTTTTAAAGTTATATTTTGGTAAAATTGTTTTTCTAACTTCATGGTCTTTTGGAAAGCAGTTTTGTTATATTTTTCTGTTTGTGATGGTCACTGAGGGACTATTTTATACATAAAAAAAGGAATAATAAAGGTCCTGGCTTCAATAGGCAAAAAGACAAAACCTACTTTGTAAGAAAAACTTACTTCCTTCTTATTTAAAAATACATATTTGGCCAGGCATGGTGGCTTACGCCTGTAATCCCAGAACTTTGAGAGGCTGAGGCAGATGGATTGCTTGAGCTCAAGAGTTCAAGATCAGCCTGGGCAACATAGCGAAACCCCATCTCTACAAAAAATACAAAAATCAGCCAGGCATGGTGGCATGCACCTGTAGTCCCAGCTACTTGGGAGGCGAAGGTGGGAGGATGGCTTGAGCCCAGGAGGTTGAGGCTGCAGTGAGCCATGATCACACCACTGCACTCCAGCCTAGGTGACTGAGCAAGACCCTGTCTCCAAAATAAATAAATAAAATTTAAAAAATCTATCTATCTGTATATGTATATATATCTAGATATATTGGGTCTCTAAACTTTCTTTTTGGCTTTTGCCATGCCACACACAAAGAAAATGAAGACCTCTGAAGAGAAAGGTGTTGACACTTACGAGTGTTGACACTTAAGAGAAAGGTGTTGACACTTTGTTTATGGGTGTTGACACTGAAGAGAAAGGTGTTGACACTTTCTGCAGCAAAAAAGTATATAAGAGGAAGGTAGAATTACTCAATAAGTCAGTATTTCCCAAAAAAAGATTCTGCAGAATTCTAGTCTTCAGAGATCACACACACACACACACACACACACACACACACACACACACAATCTTGGCGATTCATAATGTATATATGTACATTAACATTAGGCTGGGCACAGTGGCTCACGCCTGTAATCCCAGCACTTTGGGAGGCCAAGGCAGGCGCATCACGAGGTCAAGAGATTGAGACCATCCTGGCCAACATGGCGAAACCCCATCTCTACTAAAAATAAAAAATTTAGCTGGGTGTGGTGGCACGCCTGTAGTCAGAGCTTCTCAGAAGGCTGAGGCAGGAGAATTGCTTGAACCCGGGAGGTGGAGGTTGCAGTGAGCTGAGATGGCGCCATTGCACTCCAGCCTGGCGACAGAGCAAGGCTCCATCTAAAAAATATACATATATTTATAATATATATAATATATATAAAAGGCTCTGAGAATTACAATAAAGAAATCAGGTTAACATTGGTTTTGCCCACCCCTTTTTTCTTCCACAAAACCTTATTAAGGTATTAAGAAAAAATTAAAAACATTCTTTGAGGAATGTGGCCTTGAACTGAAGTTTCCTTAATTTCAGTATAACTCATTGTAAAGATGTATGTTGTCAACTTGTTTTGAAATGTTTAAGCCATCCTGGAAGGAGTCTGATTTCTAGATAGGTTTCATGGAGACCAGATCTCATCTGGAAGCCGATGACCTGTCAAATGTCACAAAACCAGCACCAGCAAGAGTGACACCCAGGTCCCACGCTTTGTTTCGAGCCTAGGAAAACTTTCACTTCCCTGTTGATACCCCAAGTTCCTGACCTTTTCTGCCCAAACTTTCCCCTTATCTCTTACATTGTCCTCACAAAAGTCTCTCACAGGAGAAAACAGAATCACAGCATATTCGATACTCCTCTGGTGTTAGTTCTTCTGTTTTGATTCACATTTATCCCTTAAATTCTATCTCCTTTCAGCCTCTCCAGAAATAATCCAACCAGATTCAGTTTATCCTGAAGTCCTGGTGCTGGATTGTGTCCATTCATTCATTCTTGAAGAAATATCACTGGTCCCCTAAGACAAGGCAGGCCATGTGCCAGGCACTGGAGCTGCAGCAGAGACTCTGATGGAAGCAGACCTGACCTTGCAGAGGTTGAGATCTAATGCCATACCAGTATACCAATGGTGGAGTCTTGGGCCCAGAACAGGACCCAGGCAGATACTGGGTGAGAAACCAGGGATTACTCATTAACAATCAGTGAGAATGGAACTTAATTGTACATGGGCAATTACATTTTATATAAAACTTTAAAATGCATATCTTTTTTTTTTTTTTGAGATGAAGTCTCAGTCTTTTGCCCAGGCAAGAGTGCAGTGGTGCGATCTCAGCTCACTGCAACCTTCACCTCCCGGGTTCAAGAGATTCTTGTGCCTCAGCCTCCTGAGTAGCTGGGATTGCAGGTGCCTGCCACCATGCCCGGCTAATTTTTGTATTTTCTTGTAGAGACTGAGTTTCACCATGCCACTTAGGCTGGTCTTGAACTCCTAGACTCAAGCGATCCATCTGCCTTGAGCTCCCAAAGTGCTGGGGTTGCAGGCATGAGCCACCACACCCAGACTTGCATATCTTTTTAATGGAGTGGTTATTGTTTCTTTTGCCATTTTAATAAATAATTATAATTTTACATGAAAAGCAAAGTTGCTTTTATAAAAGCATGAGGATTTCCTCTAGATTAACTGATTCTGTAGGTAATATAAACCAAGTTTTCTTGATGGCTTCATAGTCTAACTTCAGTATAATAAGCGGAGATCAATAAGTTTTTTCAAGCTGGTATAACTTGAAACATTTCAAATGCCAAGTAAGTGGTAGGTATTTAGATGGAAAGAGACAAGAATTTGTTATGAGGAACATTTTTGGGTATAAATTCTTTTGTTCTAAGGACTGTTGTTTTTTCAAGGGGCTCCTCTTGTTTGGGAGAAACAGCTGGGCTTGGATAACTTTGGAGAAGAGCAAGGCTTCTGAGAATCAGAGCTCAGGAAACCTGGCTCCTGCCTCTTTCTCTTTCTTGCTCTGTGTGAATATTCAATTCCAGCAATTCCAGCTGCTTCTTCTTCCTGTCACTGATTTTCAGATGAATTGGGCTCCTTTCCCAGGGACAGAGTCTGGCAGCTTTTTGGAAGCATCCGCTATTTCCTCCCTCAAGGGTGGCGAGCTTGGGAACTAGGGGTGAGGGCTGCTCTGGGAGGGATTGCAGGGTGAGGCAGATCTCACCCAGCCTTTTGGATCAAAGTATAGTCAGGAGCAACTGAGGGGATATTTTCCGCTAAACCGCAGGTTCGTAGCACCAGAACAAATCTTAGGGAAAAAGGCAGGGGAGGGATGGATGTAGACTGGAGGAGGTAGAGGAAGAAATGTCCCAGGCTTTCTTCCAGAGTCTGTGCCCATCTCTATAACGATGTGGTCATCATGCCCTGGTAGCCTTCTCCATAGGCAGTTCTCCAAGCCCATTTTTGAATCCCTGATTTAAAAATGACAACCCAGCTGCCTGCCAATCCACCACTCTAGTTTCACCTTTTTTGATCCTTGAGAGCTTTCTTCTTTAAAATGCACATATTCCCCAGGAGGAGTTATAGTTTAGTTTAGGAGTTATAGCTCATAACATCACGTGTCTAAAACCAAATTCCTGATTTTCCATCTCACTAAACAGGTAACAATACCCACCTAGTTGCTCAAACTGAAACACGCCCTTTCTCCTACATGCCTTATGCTGTGTATCACCCCTTCTTGTTAGTTTTTCCTTCAATAAACATCTCTTTTTTTTTTTTTTTTTTTTTTTTTGAGACAAGGTCTTCACCTGTTGCCCAGACTGGCGTGATTATGGCTCACTGCAGCCTCAAGCGATCCTCCTTCCTCAGCCTCCCAAGTAGCTGAGACCACAGGTGCCCACCACCACACCCAGCTAGTTTTTAAATTTTTTGTGGAGATGGGGTCTCACTATGTTGCCCAGGCTGGTCTCAGACTCCTGAGCTCAAGTGGTCCACCCACCTCAGCCTCCCAAAGTGCTGGGATTACAGGTGTGAGCCACTGCGCCCAGCCTCTGTAAATATATTTCTAAGAATAAGCTGGCCTGAAATGAATTCAAATCGGTTTAGACAGTAAAAGATTAGACTTCGTTTAGGACCAAGAAACTTTTCTAAACTTCGCCTATCAAAGTACCTTCAGGGCAACTATCTCTTGTTGAAATCCCAGCTGATGCACACTGCAAAAGGTTTAAGAGAAGATTCTGGATAAATTAAACAATGGGGATCCTTTTGAATTAAGGTTATTGGGAGCAGCCCAGGCAGACACACACAAAAAAAATCCTTTTTAACCTTTTTGAACTTTAGGACCAAATTGTCACCTTCATACCTAGAAGACTTTGGGGCTGGCATTGCAGTGTCTAAATGATCCATCCTTCCATTTCTCATCCTTATTCCTCCAGCTCCTTGCCTTTCTCCAATTTAGTGCTTATTTGAACTTCACCAGCCAGGACACAGAAGAAAAGATAAAAAGCTCAAAAAGTTGATTCCACTTTTCCAAGGAAGTTAACAGGGAGCAGGTTGACTTTACAGTACAATGTTGAGGATCCTTGCTCTTCAAAGCTTTGTTTTTCTTAGATTCTGTCTCTTCTTGCCTCTCTCATCTTTCATTACATTTTTTTAAATTAAAAAAATGTTAAAACAGCAATGAGACAGGGTCTCACTATGTTGTGCTGGCTAGTATCCAACTCCTGAACTCAAGAGATCCGCCTGCCTCAGCCTCCCAAACTGCTGGGATTACAGGTTTGAGCCACCGCACCCGGCCTGTGTTTCCTTTATCTTCCCTCAGAAACAGCTCCTTTCAGAAACAGCTCCTTGATTCTAGAATCACAGACTCTTAAAGCTAGAAGGGACCCAAGGAACTCTTCTGTATATGGCTTAATAGCTCCTGAGGGAAACCAAGCCTCAAAGAGATGAAATGATTTCCCATGACAGCTAGAAACCAAGTCTTTTGACTTATGGCCCTCAATTCTTTCTACTATGTCACACTGCCTTGCTTCTCTAAAATAACAGTAAAATGAAAGAAAACTCCAGGCATTGAAGAAAAAATTTTCTTTTTCTTTTCTTTTTCTTTTTCTTTTTTTTTTTTTTTGAGACAGGGTCTCACTCTGTCGCCCAGGCTGGAATGCAGTAGCATGATCTCAGCTCACTACAACCTCCACCTCCCAGGCTAAAGACATCCTCCCACCTCAGCCTCCTGAGTAGCTGGGGCCGCAGGCATATGCCACCACGCCTGGCTAATTTTCTTTTGTATTTTTTGTAGATATGGGGTTTTGCTATGTTTCCCAGGCTGGTCTCGAACTCCTGAGCTCAAGCCATCTACCCGCCTTGGGCTCCCAAAGTGCTGGGATTACAGGTGTGAGCCACTGTGCCTGGATGAATTTTTTTTTCTTTTGTTGGAAAAAAATAATAGCAGTATCACACATGCATTTTTGCTTTCAAAATATGTTTCTTGAGTTAAAGA
This sequence comes from Pongo pygmaeus, assembly GCF_028885625.2. Classification (NCBI taxonomy): domain Eukaryota; kingdom Metazoa; phylum Chordata; class Mammalia; order Primates; family Hominidae; genus Pongo; species Pongo pygmaeus. Next base: position 107,944,763 of record NC_072378.2, on the reverse strand, counting down.
GCAAAACTCATGTAAGATAGAATAAAAAAGAAATCCCAATTAAAGTAGGAAATAAAAATGCTTTTAATATCAGTTTAATCATTAGATTTCTAATTTGTTCCTCCAGTTAGCTAGTCAGTGGCCCAGTATTTCTCAGGTACAAAGGTCTGATAACATCCTAATCAACTCCATGGAGCAATAGGGACCCTCAGCTCTGGATGAATTCAGGAGGCTTAGAACTTTTCTGCATGCCTTACTCATTACTTTCTTTTTATGGATTTGGTTAACTACTTTCCTTCTGCATTCTCAGGTGTTTGAAAGGTGTCCATCCAAGTGTCTCCTTACTCTGGTGTACCATAAAAAAGTTGAGACAAAAATATTGATACGATTTGGCTGTGTCCCTACCAAATCTCGACTTGAATTGTATTTCCCAGAATTCCCACGTATTGTGGGAGGGACCCAGGGGGAGGTAATTGAATCATGGGGGCTGGTCTTTCCTGTGCTATTCTTGTGATGGTGAATAAGTCTCATTAGATCTGATGGGTTTATCAGGTGTTTCTGCTTTTGCTTCTTCTTCATTTTTCTCTTGCCGCCGCCATGTAAGAAGTGCATTTGGCCTCCTGCCATGATTCTGAGGCCTCCCCAGCCACGTGGTATTGAAAGTCTAATGAAGCCTCTTTTTCTTCCCAGTCTTGGGTATGTCTTAGCAGCATGAGAGCAGACTAATATAGTAAATTGTACCAGGAGTGGGGCATTGATGAAAAGATACCCGAAAATGTGGAAGCAACTTTGGAACTGGGTAACAGGCAGAAATTGGAACAGTTTGAAGGGCTCAGAAGAAGACAGGAAAATGTGGGAATGTTTGGAACTTCCTAGAGACTTGTTGAGTGGCTTTGCCCAAAATGCTGATAGTGATATGGACAATAAAATCCAGGCTAAAGTGGTCTCAGATGGAGATGAGGAACTTGTTGGGAACTGGAGCAAAGGTGACTCTTGTTGTGTTTTGACAAAGAGACTGGTAGCATTTTGCCCCTGCCCTAGAGATTTGTGGAAGTTTGAACCTGAGAGAGATGATTTATGGCATCTGGTGGAAGAAATTTCTAAGCAGCAAAGCATTCAAGAAGTGACTTGGGTACTGTTAAAGGCATTCAGTTTTGAAAGGGAAATAGAGCATAAAGGTTCAGAAAATGTGCAGCCCGACTATGTGGTAGAAAAGAAAAACCCATTTTCTGGGGAATTCAAACTGGCTGCAGAAATTTGCATTAGTAGCAAGGAGCCTAATATTAATCCCCAAGACCATAGGGAAAATGTCTGCAGCCCATGTTAGAGACCTTCATGGCAGCCACTCTCATCACAGGCCCAGAGGCACAGGAGGTAAAAGTGGTTTTGTGGGCTGGGACCAGGGTCCCCATGCTGTGTGGAGCCTAGGGAGTTGGTGCCCTGTGTCCCAGCCACTCCAGCTGTGGCTGAAAGGGGCCAACATATAGCTCAGGCTGTGGCTTCAGAGGGTAGAAGCCCCAAACCTTGGCAGCTTCCACGTGGTGTTGAGCCTGCTGTGCACAGAAGTCAAGAATTGAGGTCTGGGGACCTCTGCCTAGATTTCAGAAGATGTATGGATTTCAGAAGAAGACAGAAGCAAAAGTTTGCTGCAGGGGGCCCTCATGGAAAACCTCTGCTAGGGCAGTGTGAAAGGGAAATGTGGGGTTGGAGTCTCCACACAGAATCCCTAGTGGGGTGCTGCCTAGTGGAGCTGTGAGAAGAGGGCCACTGTCCTCCAGATCCCGGAATGGTAGATCCACCGACAGCTTGCACCATGCACCTGGAAAAGGTGCAGACACTCAACACCACCCCATGAAAGCAGCCAGGAGGGGGTCTGTACCCTGCAAAACCACTGGGGCGGAGCTGCCCAAGACCGTGAGAACCCACCTCTTACATCAGCGTCACCTGGATGTGAGACCTGGAGTCAAAGGAGATCATTTTGGAGCTTTAAAGTTTGACTGCCCCGCTGTATTTTGGACTTGCACAGGCCCTGTAACTGCCTTGTTTTGGCCAATTTCTCACATTTGGAATGGGTATATTTACCCAATACCTGTACCTCCATTGTATCTAGAAAGTAACTAGCTTGCTTTTGATTTTACAGACTCACAGACAGAAGGGACTTGCCTTGTCTCAGATAAGACTTTGGACTGTGGACTTTTGGATTAATGCTGAAATTAGTTAAGACTTTGGGGACTATTGGGAAGGCATGGTTGGTTTTGAAATGTGAGGACATGAAATTTGGAGGGGCTGGGGTGGAATGATATGGTTTGGCTGTGTCCCCACCAAATCTCAACTTGAATTGTATTTCCCAGAATTCCCATGTGTTGTGGGAGGGACCCATGGGGAGGTAATTGAATCATGGGGGCTGGTCTTTCCCATGTTATTCTTGTGATAGTGAATAAGTCTCACAAGATCTGATGGGTTTATCAGGGGTTTCTGCTTTTGCTTCTTCCTTATTTTTCTCTTGCCGCCGCCGTGTAAGAAGTGCCTTTCACCTCCTGCCGTGATTCTGAGGCCTCCCTGGCCATGTGGAATTGTAAGTCCCTAAACCTCTTTTTCTTCCCAGTTTGGGTATGTCTTTATCAGCAGCATGAAAACAGATTAATACAAATATCAAAGAGATTACTCTTGATAAACTGTTCCCAGGGAGGCCTGCTTCCCATTCAGTCCTTAAGAATGGGTTGAAAACACAGGGCCTTGTTCATTAGGCTAGACAAAAACTGACTTAAAAGTAATAGCTTATAGTATAATTTGAGAGCAAAGAATTTTTTTTTTTTACTTGTGCAGTTGATGAGTAATTTTTCATCACTTGGATGAAGAACAGGTTTACATTTCTCATGGTCCAGGTTGCCCTTTTGGTACCCTGCAGAAGAAACAGAGTGTGCACACACAGAAAGTAACCACCAAACATTTTGTGAGAGAACCCTGAGAATCTTGTGGTCAGCCTGAACCTTTCACTTTGGTTAGCCTGCTTGGCCGTTGTGAACTGACACTGCCTGCTTCTCCCAGGCTCGTGTCTTAATGCTCTCCCCTCACTCCATGCTCCAGCCAGCTGTCTTCCACTCTGTTCCTTGCATTCCGCCCACTGTTCACTGCTTCAAGGCCTGGACCCTTCCCTTCTCTCTTTGACTGCCTCCTTCTCCTCCAGTGGAAATTTTCTGAGGCACTCTATCTGCAGGAGGCTCCACCTTTATCCACTCAGTCTCCAGCTCATCAACCTATTTGTCTCCTTCATAGCACCTACCATGACCTGAAATCATTGAGTTTATTTTTTTACTGGTGCATATTTGTACATATGTATGAAGTACATGTGATATTTTGTTACGTACATAGAATGTGTAATGATCAAGTCAGAGTATTTATCCATTGCCTAAAGTATTTATCATTTCTGTGTCAGGAATATTTCAAGTCTCTCTTATAGCTATCTTGAAATATACAATACATTGTTGCTAACTATAGTCACCCTATTCTGCTATTGAACATTTAAGAAAGTATTCATACTTATACCAGTATGTTTGTACCCATTAACCAACCTCTCTTCATCCCCCTGACCCACCCACACATCCTTCCAGTCTCTAATAACCACCATACATTCTCTGCCACCATGAGATCAACTTTTTTAGCTTCCAAATATGAGTGAGAACATGTGGTATATGTCTTTATGTGACTGGCTATTTCACTTAACATAATGAACTCCAGGGAACATCATTCTTTGTTATGGCTGAAGAGTACTCCATTGTGTATATATACCACATTTTATCCATTCATCCATTGATGGACATTTAGGTTGATTCTATATCTTGGCTATTGTGAATAGTGCTGTAATTAACATGAGTGTGCAAGCACCCGTTGGATATACTAATTTCCTTTTCTTTGGGTAGATACCCAGCAGTGGGATTGTTGGATCATATTGTAGTTCTAGTTCCAGTTTTTTGAGAAATCTTCATATAGTTTTCCATAATGGCTGCACTAATTATCTTTCTGTATAATTTTTTAAAATTTTATTTTTGTTGGTACATAGTAGGCGCATATATTTATGGAGTACATGACATGTTTTGATACAGGCATGCAATGGGAAATAAGCACATCATGGAGAATGGGGTATCCACCCCCTCAAGCATTTATCCTTTGAGTTATAAACAATCCAATGACACTATTTAAGTTTTTAAAAATGCGCTTTTAAGTTATTATTAGGCCAGGTGCGGTGGCTCACACCTGTAATCCCAGCACTTTGGGAGGCCGAGGTGGGTGGATCACTTGAGCCCACAAGTCCAAGACCAGCCTGTGCAACATGGTGAAACCCTGTCTCTACTAAAAAAAAAAACAAAAACAAAAAATTAGCGAGGTGTAGTGGCGCACACCTGTAGTCCCAGCTACTCAGGAGGCTGAGGTAAGAGGATCACCTGAGTCCTGGAGGCAGAGGTTGCAGTGAGCCAAGATCACGCTACTCCAATTCAGCCTGGGCAAGAGAGTGAGACCCTGTCTCAAAAAAAAAAGTTATTACTGACTATAGTCACCCTGTTGTACTATCAAACAGTAGGTCTTATTCATTCTTCCTAATTTTTTTTGTACCCAATAACCATCCCCACCTTCACCTTAGCCCCTTGGCTATACTAATTTTTGTTCCCACCAACAGTGTATGGGAGTTTACTTTTCTCTGAATCCTTGCCAGAATCTGGTTTTTTGTTTGTTTTTTATCTTTCTAACAATAGCCAGTCTAGGCCTGGCACATTGGCTTATGCCTGTAATCCCAGCACTTCGGGAGGCCAAAGCAGGTGGATTGCTTGAGCCCAGACCAGCCTGGGCAACACGGTGAAACCCCGTCTCTACCAAAAATACAAAAATTAGCCAGTCTCATAACCTAGTCTAAAAAATAAATAAATAAACAACAGCCAGTCTAGCTGGGTAGGATGATATCTCACTGTGGTTTTGGTATGCATTTCCCTGATGCTTAGTGATATTGAAGCTCCATAAGCATTTGCTTGTCTGGTTCACCATATGTATTCCCAGCATCTCAGATAGTACCTGAGATGCTTGATAAATACTTGTTGGAGATGCTTGATAAATACTTGTTGAATATATGAATGAACAAAGACTGGGTGTGGTGGCTCATGCCTATAATCCCAGCACTTTGAGAGACCAAGGCAGGAGGATCACTTAAGGCCAGGAGTTCAAGACCAACCTGGGCAACATAATGACACTGTCTCTACACAAAAATAAGAATAAAAATAAAATAAAACAAGCTGGAGGTTTGTGGATGTTGTTCAAATAGCAATGGGTTTTGCAATTATGATGTTGACTGGAATCGGAATTGTCTGCCAGGAACGAAGCTCCCAAGAACATCAGTGTGGGCAGTAAGACACATAGACTCAATCATCCCAAAGCAATTGGTTCTAATAGCAATTCTTCCTAAACTGGGGCTGCACTCTGACAGTTCCTCATAGTGTTTCTCATCATCTTGAAAGGTGGCACGTCGGCTGGGTGTAGTGGCTCATGTCTGTAATTCCAGCACTTTAGGAGGCTGAGGCAGGAGGATTGCTTGAGCCCAGGAGTTCAAGACCAGCCTGGGCAACATAGAGGGACCCCTGTCTCTACAAAAAAAAAAAAAAAAAAAAAATTGTCAGGCATGGTGGTGCACACCTGTAGTCCCAGCTACTCGGGATTCTGAGGTGGGAGGATCTCTTGAGCCTCTGCACTCCAGCCTGGGCAACATGGTCTCAAAATAATAATAATAATAAAATAAAAATTAAATTAAAAACTAAAAAAACAAAGATGGCATATCATTAGGGTTTTTTCACACATCAGTCTAAATTCTTCAGTGAGAATGCCCATACAGTATTGGGAACTGTGATATGCCTATTGATGCTAAGTCCTGAAGTTGATGAGATGAATAAGCCACCATTCTTTTCTTTAAGAATCTCATGGCCAGGTGTGGTGGTTCACGCCTGTAATCCCAGCACTTTGGGAGGCTGAGGTGGGTGGATCACCTGAGGTCGGGAGTTCGAGACCCGCCTGACCAACATGGAGAAACTCTGTCACTACTAAAAATACAAAAAATTAGCCGGGCATAGTAGCGCATGCCTGTAATCCCAGCTACTTGGGAGGCTGAGGTAGGAGAATCCCTTGAACCCAGGAGGTGGAGGTTGTGGTGAGCCGAGATTGTGCCATTGCACTCCAGCCTGGGCAACAAGAGCAAAACTCTGCCTCAAAAAAAAAAAAAAAAAAAAAAAGAAGAATCTCATAATCTAGGGCTGGGCACGGTGGCTCACACCCGTAATCCCAGCACTTTGGGAGGCTGAGGCAGGCGGATCACCTGAGGTCAGGAGTTGGAAACCAGCCTGGCCAACATAGTGAAAACCCGTCTCTACTAAAAATACAAAAATTAGCCAGGTGTGGTGGTGGGTGCCTGTAATTCCAGCTACTCAGGAGGCTGAGGCAGGAGAATTGCTTGAACCCAGGAGGCGAAAGTTTCAGTGAGTTGACACGGCACCACTACATTCTAGCCTGGGCAGAGTGAGACTCTGTCTCAAAAAAAAAAAAAATAGAATCCCATAATCTAGTAAGGGAAGACATGAGGTGCTTTACTTTTTGCAAATTGCCTGGTACACAGGCTTTTTATTAGCACATGAAGCAGTAACAGCAGTGTTGTTCTGCACCATATGATGTTGAAATGGTTGCTGAATCCTTCAGCATTAAAAGCTAGGACACTTTGGGTACCACTAAAGTGTCCAGTGTTTCAAAATGAATAGTGATAAAAACTACCCATTGCTGAGCTCCTGCTAGGGGATTTTTTATATTGGTTTTCTCTCAAAGTATTTCTGATTATGTTATACTCACTTTTACATATGATGAAACAGAGACTCAGAAAAGCTTAGAAACTTGTCCAAGGTCACACAACTGGTAAGTGTAAGCCATGAGTCATATCCAGGTGTTTCTAATGACAGAGCCCATGCTCTTTGCATGACACCACAGGCTCTTGTTTCAAACATCTCAGGTCCCACTTCCTCAGTTCTTCACCTACAATGGATCTCTTCCCAACTTCCCTTCTCTACTCTAGTCAGAGAACATCTTATACACATCAGGTAAAAACTGTGTAGATCCATGCAGGCTTCTTTACAACAGAACATCCAATGGCACATTGTGTTGATAGGACCATTATATAAAGTTGTAGGAGCTATAAGAATACAGAGAAGACATAGTGATAGGGTTTGGCTCTGTGTCCCAACCCAAATCTCACCTTGAATTGTAATAATCCCCATGTGTCAAGGTGAGGACCAGGTGGAGATAATTGAATCACAGGGCCAGTATCCCCCATGCTGTTCTCATGATAGTGAGTTCTCATGGGATCTGATAGTTTCATAAGAGGCTTCCCCCTTGACTTGGACTCATTCTGTCTCCTGCTGCTCTGGGAAGAGGTACCTTTCTAATTGTAAGATTCCTGAGACTTCCCCAGCCATGTTAAACTGTGAGTCAATGAAACCTCCTTTCTTTATAAATTACCCAGTCTCAAGTATTTCTTCATAGCAGCATGAGAACAGACTAATACAGTAAATTGGTACCAGGAGTGGGGTGCTGCCTAAAGGGTACCTAAAATGTGGAAGCAACTTTGGAACTGAGTAACAGGCAGAGGTTAGAAAAGTTTGGATGGCTCGGAAGAAAACAGGAAAATGTGAGAAAGTTTCAAACTTCCTAGAGACTTGTTTAATGGTTTCGACCAAAGTGCTGATAGTGACATGGACAATGAAGTCCAGGCTGAGGTGGTCTCAGATGGGGATGAGAAACTTGTTGGGAACTGGAATAAAGGTGACTCTTGCTATGCTTTAGCAAAGAGACTGGTGGAATTTTGCCCCTGCCCCTAGAGATCTGTGGAACTTTGAACTTGAGAGAGATGATTTAGGGTATCTGGTGGACGAAATTTCTAAGCAACAAACCATCCAAAAGGAAGCAGTGCAAAAAGTTTGGAAAATTTGCAGCCTGATGATGCAATAGAAAAGAAAAATCCACTGGGTGCGGTGGCTCACGCCTGTAATCCCAGCACTTTGGGAGGCCAAGGCAGGTGGATCAGGAGGTCAGGAGGTCGAGACCATCCTGGCTAACATGGTGAAACCCTGTTTCTACTGAAAATACAAAAAATTAGCCAGGCATGGTGGTGGGCACCTGTAGTCCCAGCTACTCGGGAGGCTGAGGCAGGAGAATGTCATGAACCCAGGAGGCAGAGCTTGCAGCGAGCTGAGATCATGCCACAGCACTCCAGCCTGGGTGTCAGAGTGAGACTCTATCTCAAATAAATAAATAAATAAATAAAATAAAATAAAATAAAAATCCATTTTCTGGGAAGAAATTCAAACTGGCTGCAGAAATTTATGTAAGTAATGAGAAGCCAAATACTCATCACCAAAACAATGGGAAAAATGTCTCCAGGGCATGTCAGAGACCTTAACAGCAGCCCCTCCCATCACAGGTCCAGAGGAGGGAAAAATGGTTTCATGGACCAGGCCTAGGCCCCCCTGCTCCATGCAGCCTCAGAACATGGTGCCCTGTGCCCCAGATGCTTCAGCTCCAGCTGTGGCTAAAAGGGGCCAAGGTATAACTTGGGCCATTTCTTCAGAGGGTGCAAGCCCCAAGCCTTGGTGGCTTACATGTGGTGTTGGGCCTGCAGGTACACAGAAGTCAAGAATTGAGGTTGGAGAACCTCTGCCTAGATTTCAGAGGATGTATGGAAATGCCTGGATATTGCTGCAGGGGCAGAGCCCTCGTGGAGAACCTCTGCTAGGCCAGTGTGGAAGAGAAATGGGGGTTGGAGCCCCCACAGAGTCCCCACTGGGGCACTGCCTAGTGGAGCTGTGTAAAGAGGGCCACCATCCTCCAGACCCCTGAATGGTAGATCCACCAACAACTGTGTGCCTAGAAAAGCTGCAGACACTCAACACCAGCCATGAAAGCAGCTGGGAGAGGGGCTGTACCCTGCAAAGCCAGAGATGCAGAGATACCCAAGGCCATGGGAGCCCACCTCTTGCATCAGTGTGACCTGGATGTGAGACATGGAGTCAAAGGTGATTATTTTCTAACTTTAATGTTTAATGACTGCCCTATTGGATTTTGGACTTGCATGAGGCCTGTAGCCCCTTTGTTTCGGCCAATTTCTCCCTTTTGAAATGGGTGTATTTACCCAATGCCAATACCCCCATTATATCTAGGAAGTAACAAACTTTTGATTTTACAGGCTCATAGGCAGAAGGGACTTGTCTGAGATGAGACTTTGGACTTGGACTTTTGGGTTAATGCTAGAATGTGTTAAGACTTTGGGGAACTGTTGGAAGGGCATTACTGTGTTTTGAAATGTGAGGACATGTGATTTGAAAGGGGCCGGGGCACAATGATATAGTTTGGCTATGTGTCCCAACCCAAATCTCATCTTGAATTGTAATAATCCCCACGTGTCAAGGGCAGGACCAGGTGGAGATAATTGAATCATGGGGGGCAGTTTTCCCCATGCTGTTCTTGTGACAGTGAGTGAGTTCTCAGGAGATCTCATGGTTTCATAAGAGGCATCCCCCTTCACTCGGACTCATTCTCTCTCCTGCCGCCCTGTAAAGAGGTGCCTTCTGCCATGATTGTAAGTTTCCTGAGACCACCCAAGCCATACTGAACTGTGAGTCAATTAAACCTCTTTTTTTTTTTTTTTTTTTAAATATAAATTACCCAGGCTTGGGTATTTCTTAATAGTGTTACAGGAAAGGGGTCCCAATCCAGACCCCAAGAGAGGGTTCTTGGATCTCACGCAAGAAAGAATTTAGGGTGAGTCCGCAGTGCACAGCAAAAGCAAGTTTATTAAGAAAGTAAAGTGGTGAAAGAACAGCTACTCCACAGACAGAGTAGGGCATTCCCATAAATAAGAGGAGGAATGCATCCACCCAACGTACAATGCTTGTGCGTGTGTGTGTGTGTGTGTGTGTGTGTGTGTGTGTGTATAAAATTTAAAAAATCATGCACCAGGCGGTGGCTCCCAAATCAGCACTTTGGGAGGCCAAGGCAGGTGGATCACTCAAGGTCAGGAATTCAAGACCAGCCTGGCCAACATGGCAAAACCCCGTCTTTACTAAAAATACAAAAATTAGCCAGGTGTGTTGGCATTAGCCTGTAGTCCCAGCTACTTGGGTATCTGAGGCACAAGAATTCCCTGATTCTTGTGCAGAGGTTGCAGTGAGCTGAGATCACATTACAGCACTCCACCCTGAGCAAAAGAGCAAGACCCTGTCTCAAAACAACAACAACCACCACCAAGAAAAAAGATCATGGGGAGATGTGCTCTGCTACAAGAGTTTGTGATAAAGGATTAATTTTCTTAATTACTATATTTTGCAAGAATGTTATCTTTTTCATGCCTGTAATCCTAGCACTTTGGGAGGCCAAGGCAGGCAGCTCACGAGGAGATGGAGACGATCCTGGCTAACACGGTGAAACCCAATTTCTACTAAAAAAAATATACAAAAACATTAGCCAGACATGGTGGCGGGCGCCTGTAGTACCAGCTACTCGGGAGGCTGAGGCAGGAGAAAGGCGTGAACCCGGGAGGCGGAGCTTGCAGTGAGCCAAGATTGCACCACTGCACTCCAGCCTGGGCGACAGAGCAAGACTTTGTCTCAAAAAAAAAAAAAAAAAAAAAAAAAACTCTGTCTCAAAAAAAAAAAAAAAACGAAACAACTCTGTCTCAAAAAAAAAAGAATATTATCTTTAAAACAAAATTAGGAATGTCTTTGTTCTCCAGATATCAGGATATTAGAACATTCCCAAGTCTGGGTCTGCTTAGTAAACATTACCAATCTGTTTCATTAACTGTAAACATCTAGAGGCTAGGAATACCTTTCTGGGAATGCAGCCCAGCAGGTCCCAGCTTCATTTTCGTAGCCCTCACTCAAGATGGAGTCGCTCTGGTTAGAACACCTCTGACAACAGCAGTGTGAGAATGGACTAATATATATGGGAAAAAATAACACTAAACCATTAAATACAGATGTGACTGACACAGACCCTTGACGAACCCAGCTGCTGCTTCCTCGCTTATAACTACAGAGCCCTTTTGGGTGACACCATTTCTCCTCCAGGCCTGTCCAGGTTTCTGTCATCTCTTGCCTTACCATAGATATTTTCAGTCTTTAATGGTCGCCTACAAAATATTCATTGATGTGGCCGGGTGCAGTGGCTCACACCTGTAATCCCAGCACTTTGGGAGGCCAAGGCGGGCGGATCACGAGGTCAGGAGATCAAGACCATCCTGGCAGCGGCGGGCGCCTGTAGTCCCAGCTACTCGGGAGGCTGAGGCAGGAGAATGGCGTGAACCCAGGAGGCGAAGCTTGCAGTGAGCCGAGATCGCACCATTGCACTCCAGCCTGGGCTACAGAGCGAGACTCCATCTCAAAAAAAAAAAAAAAAAATCGTTGATGAAAAGTGGCTGTGCTCTACCGGCGGGATTTGACTGCGTGATGTCTCACAGAAAGTTCTCCGCTCCCAGACATGGGTCCTTCGGCTTCCTGCCCGGAAGTGCAGCAGCAGGCGTCGTGGGAAGGTGAAGAGCTTCCCTAAGGATGACCCGTCCAAGCCGGTCCACCTCACAGCCTTCCTGGGATACAAGGCTGGCATGACCCACATCATGAGGGAAGTCGACAGGCCAGGATCCAAGGTGAACAAGAAGGAGGTGGTGGAAGCTGTGACCATTGTGGAGACGCCACCCATGGTGGTTGTGGGCATTGTGGGCTATGTGGAAACCCCTCGAGACCTCTGGACCTTCAAGACTGTCTTCGCTGAGCACATCAGTGATGACTGCAAGAGGCGTTTCTATAAGAACTGACATAAATCTAAAAAGAAGGCCTTTACGAAGTACTGCAAGAAATGGCAGATAAGGATGTCAAGAAGCAGCTGGAGAAGGACTTCAGCAGCATGAAGAAGTACTGCCAAGTCGTCCGCGTCATTGCCCACACCCAGATGCGCCTGCTTCTTCTGCACCAGAAGAAGGCCCACCTGATGGAGATCCAGGTGAACAGAGGCACCGTGGCTGAGAAGCTGGACTGGGCCTGTGAGAGGCTCGAGCAGCAGGTAAGTGTGAACCAAGCGTTTGGGCAGGATGAGATGATCAACATCATCGGGGTGACCAAGGGCAAAGGCTACAAAGGGGTCACCAGTCGTTGGCACACCAAGAAGCTGCCCCGCAACACCCACCGAGGCCTGCGCAAGGTGGCCTGTATTGGGGCATGGCATCCTGCTCGTGTGGCCTTCTCTGTGGCACGTGCTTGGCAGAAAGGCTGCCATCACCGCACTGAGATCAACAAGAAGATCTATAAGATTGGCCAGGGCTACCTTATCAAGGACGGCAAGCTGATCAAGAACAATGCCTCCACTGACTGTGACATGTCTGACAAGAGCATCAACCCTCCGGGTGGCTTTGTCCACTATGGTGAAGTGACCAATGCCTTTGTCATGCTGAAAGGCTGTGTGGTGGGAACCAAGAAGCGGGTGCTCACCCTCCGCAAGTCCTTGCTGGTGCAGACGAAGCGGCGGGCTCTGGAGAAGATTGACCTTAAGTTCATTGACACCACCTCCAAGTTTGGCCATGGCCACTTCCAGACCATGGAGCAGAAGAAAGCATTCATGGGACCACTCAAGAAAGACGAAATTGCAAAGAAAGAAGGAGCTTAATGCCAGGAACAAATTTCGCAGCTGGTGTGGTCTCAATAAAAGTTATTTTCCACTGGAAAATAAAGAAAAGTGGCTGTGTCTTCCAAGCGGTGTGACTCCACAATACATGGGCAGCAGTGAACATTGGTTTTCACGTGGAGCCAGACTCTTCCTCTGCCTCAGGGAAGCAGCTCTGCTTGAAGCCCCTGTGGATATGGTTTCCATGATTTTTCTTCCAGATATCACTACTTGGAAAATTGTGGTTTTATTCCTACTCATTAAGTCTTATAAACATTATGATTTGACATGTCACATTCCCCAGTGAATTTCCGCTTTGTAAACTCTGGGCTGTTTAGTCAGTTGCAGAAACTAGATAGGGAGGCTGGGGGTGGCAGGAATGTAGACTATCACCCCCTGTCCCTGTCCCTTCCCACACAGACCATCCAGCCAATGGCAGAAGACTGCCGGAAATGTAGAAGAGTTAAGGTAGAAAAACTTTGGAAAATAATTATTTGTCTGCTGAGGTAATAAAATTAACGTTCCGTAAAGCCACTTCTTTGGAGTATTAGGCAAATATCTTTCAATCTCTTGAATTTGAAATGGTTTTGTAGGTGCATGTGACCATTGACTTCAAAACAAAGGCTTTTGGAGGAGACAGGTCTATTAGCTGCGCTCTCCTCTAAATATGTTTTAGGCCGGGCGCAGTGGCTCACGCCTGTAATTCCGGCACTTTGGGAGGCCGAGGCGGGTGGATCACTTGAGGTCAGGAGTTCGATACCAACCTTGCCAACATGGTGAAACCCCGTCTCTACTAAAAATACCAAAATTAGCTAGATTTGGTGGTGGGTGCCTGTAATCCCAGCTACTCAGGAGGCTGAGACAGAGGAATTGCTTGAATCCGGGAGGTGGAGGTTGCAGTGGGCTGAGATCGTGCCACTGCACTGCAGCCTGGGTGACAGAGCGAGACTCCATCTCAAAATAAATAAATAAAATAAAATAAATATGTTTTAAAAGAAGGCATATGCCCATAGTGGGAAGGAGAGGGATGAGAAACCAGGGAAACAGTCGAAGAGAAAAAGAGGGGGAGAGGGGAAGGACAGGAGGTAAGGAGAGTCAGAAACAAAAGACATACAGGGTTTAAGTGTCCCACTTCCGTTTCCTTTTCACTAGCACAAAAGCCCATGGATTTCAAATTCATCTGAGCTCTTCTTGGGAGCTGGTTGTGGCCCGAGGCAAGGGCTGACTCGCAGAGGACAGCTTGGCAGTGACAGAGGCAGAAGTCAGACAGAAAGGCTCTGACTGACATGTGAGCGGCGGGGTGATGTCAACAACAGCTGACCCGTCATGAGACCTTAGGAAGAAAACCAATGGGAATCTTGTTTTGGAGCGTCTAGTGCCCAGTTAGCTCCCTGCTAGGTGCTTGGAAACAGATTGACTAGCATAATAGAGTGATTTTGTAATCTGTCATAATACCATAAGCCACAGATCCACAGACTTTGACCCCTCACAGGTATAATAAGCGCCTTTATTCAGCTGCACATGATCTCCCTATGGGGAAGGAGGGAGGGGGCCCTTCTTCTAATTACACAACCTAAGCATATGTTTTGCTGGAGAACAAAGCATTATATTCATTAGCAACAATCTTGTAAGCCAGGTTCCTTTTACTAGCCAGTTAACTAATTGACAGTTAAGAATTTGTATTAATAATAGACTGCAGCCAGGCATGGCTTAATCTGACAGTTTTATTAAAAATGTAGGCAAGTTCCTCAAGCCGGCATGACTGTCAGCTTTTATGTAGGAATCCTGCTTACCAAGGATCTTAACTTGCTATAAAACAATATCACCCTGGCAGAAAATTGTTCTCCCAGGTCAAAGTCCAGGAGTCAGCAGAGTTATTCACTTGGAGGATTTTTGTTGTTCTTCCCTTTGTGACACATCTGAACAAGGAAGTGATTTTGTTGTGTTTTCTTAAAATCTTATTGACATGGTTCACTTGTTCTGGACCAAATTATTCTGGTGGTGAATGATCCTAATTCTTCCTTGCTGCTTTTCTGTGTACCTTGTCCTCTCTTTAAGATTTTATTTTGTTTTATGGGATATGGAAATAATTATTTCTCAAATCACTAGCAACTCCATTGAAAGTTCTGCGAGAGATGGTGGAGAGGTTGAAATTCAAAATCTGTCCTGCCACACACTGTTCTTTCTAGTCTTTGCCTTTGAAATTCTTCCAGGACCTAACTTAGATATGCCCTAACCTATGGCATCTTCTTAAATTTCCCCCATGTTGGAAATTGAGCGTTTTCTGCTCTCATTCTCCCAGCACATGCACCAAATTTCTCTCCAGCTCCCTACTCACCTGACCTAACACCCCCCTTGGGGCACGGTCTGTCCTTTTATCCCTTTTTCCCATGATCCCTTGCCCTTAGCAAATATGCACCAAATATGTGCTGGGTTAAATTGAATGTACTCTTTATTACCAACTCTAATCTCAGTAGTCAGTCTGTAAAACACCTTTGATCTCTGTTGGTTTGTAAATGTCTCTGGAATCTAGCCTTTCTCTGTGGCAGGGCCTTTATCACCTCTTGTCCCCTGCTTCAGCTCAGCCTCCTTGAGAGGGTTCTTTCTGAGACATAAATATGGTGATGAGGCCAGGTGCAGTGGCTCATGCCTGTTATCCCAGCACTTTGGGAGGCCAAGGCGGGCGGATCACCTGAAGTCAGGAGTTCAAATCCAGCCTGGCCAACATGGTGAAACCCTGTCTCTACTAAAAATACAAAAATTAGCCATGCTTCGTAGTGTGCACCTGTAGTCCCAGCTGCTGAGGCACAAGAATCGCTTGAACCCAGGAGGTGGAGATTGCAGTGAGTTAAGATCACACCACTGCACTCCAGCCTGGGAGACCGAGCAAGACCCTGTCTCAGAAAAAAAAAAACAAACAAAAAACACCCTGGCTACTGGGTTGGGTTGAGTTGAGTAGACTGCTGGGGAGGGGCAGGTAATGACAGAAGTGAGGCGAGCTGTTCAGAGGCTATTGTAGCAACTCAGTGGAGAGGTGACCATCACCTGGATTAAGGCAGGTCTTGCAGGATATTGTTTGAAGGTAGAGCAAACAGAACTTGCTATTAGAATGGATGTAAGGGGAAGGATTAATCAAGAGTGATGAGAGTTACTGCAAGTTTTAAAATATTATTTATTGATTTTGAGCAACAAGAAGGACAGCTTAATATGAGTCCTATGGGCTTTTCATCCTAGGACTCAATTTGGCTCACCTTTCCAGTGTGGTCACTTGCTCCTCCCTTTCTACACCCATGCTCCATTCATACCTAGCTCCTCCATGGTCCACACTCAGATTCTTTTATTTATTTATTTATTTATTTATTTTTTTGAGATGGACTCTCGCTCTGTCTCCCAGGCTGGAGTGCAGTGGCGCAATCTTAGCTCACTGCAAGCTCTGCCTCCCGGGTTCACGCCATTCTCCTGCCTCAGCCTCCCGAGTAGCTGGGACTACAGGCGCCTGCCACCACGCCCGGCTCATTTTTTGTATTTTTAATAGAGATGGGGTTTCACCGTGTCAGCCAGGATGGCCTCGATCTCCTGACCTCATGATCTGCCCGCCTCGGCCTCCCAAAGTGCTGGGATTACAGGCGTGAGCCACCACGCCCAGCCTCTTTTATTTATTTATTTAAAAGACAGGGTCTTGCTCTGTCACCCAGCCTGGAGTGCTGTGTCAAGATCATGGCTCACTGCAGCCTTGAACTCCTAGACTCAAGCCATCTTCCAGCCTCAGCCTCCTGAATAGCTGAGACTACAGGCATGGGCCACTGCTCCCAGCTCACACTCATATTCTTCCATGTGCCTGGGTCTTTGCTTATAATCATCCCTCCTTCTGAATGACCAAAGTGTGGTTTTTTGTCCACCAGGAAAACTCCTATTCCTACTTCAAGACTTTTTTTTGTTTTTTGAGATGGAGTTCCACTCTTGTTGCCCAGGCTGGAATGCAATGGCGTGATCTCAGCTCACTGCAACCTCCGCCTCCCGGGCTCAAGTGATTCTCGTGCCTCAGCCTCCTGAGTAGCTGAGATTACAGGCATGCACCACCATGCCGGGCTAATTTTGTATTTTTAGAGGAGATAGGGTTTCACCATGTTGGTCAGGCTGGTTTTGAACTCCTGACCTCAGGGGATCCACCTGTCTCAGCCTCCCAAAGTGCTGGGATTACAGGCATGAGCCATCATGCCCGGCCTCCTCCTTCAAGACTTCTAAAATGACACATCCTCTGTGAGGTCTGCTTTTTGTTACACACACACACACACACACACACACACCGGAGCACATGCATCCACATACACCTCTCTTTCCCACGGCCCTTTATAATGTCTCTCCTGCACTTCGTTCTCCTATTTGTGTAAGGGCCATGCATCTGGGGCCTCCTTGAGAAAGCATGCCTCCTGAGGGTGGGATTTGACCTTATTTAACACTCTAACCCGACCACAATTAGGAAAAGGGTGGGGTTTGTTAAGTGTTTACTGAATCAATGAATGGATAGGAATCAAGGAGGGATGTGCCTCTCCCTCTAAATCCTATCCCACCCCTGACAAAATTTTGGTTTATCTCCTGCTCACATCATAAGAACTCATGCTGCCTGGCATGGGATGTGACAAAGGGGCTTGAATGAATACTAACACTTACTTGGTTTGGAAAGTCAGGAATATAACTTTACTTGCACCTCATATGCACTTGAAAACATCAAATGGGCTGGATGAAGTAGCTCATGCCTGTAATCCCAGCACTTTGGGAGCCTGAAATGGAAGGATCATTTGAGCCTGGGAGGTCAAGGCTGTAGAGAGCTGAAGTCATGCCACTGCATTCTATCCTGGGCAACAGGGCAAGACACTGCCTAAAACTAACAAAAAACAAACAAACCAAAAACAATAAAAACATCAATAGATTGAAGCCTGTTTTGGCTATCCCCCAAATCAGGCTCTATTGTGGGGAAAGGCAGCCTCCAGTTTCACTATCAGGAAAGCATTCTCAGAGGTCAGGGAACAGAAGGGTTCACAGACGAAATGTATATTGCTCAAAGTGGAGATTATTGAACCTACTTAAAACACACAACAGAAAGCAAGGAGGATGTAGATGGAATAGGTTAACACTCTTAGGAGAGGGAGCAAGCAGGGCTGAGGGAAGATTAACTTTCTCTGCCAATGGTGTGGTTGGAAGGAGCAGAGTTGAAGTTGGGGAGGGGTCAGCAGAAAGTGCCTGGATGCCCTCCCTCCCCTATGCTTACTCTATTAGAAAGATCCAGAGCAAGTAAGCCTGCCAGAGCTATAGCTTGCCAGTTAGCCTGCTGAACACTTACAGGTTTTATATGCATTTCTGGGGCAAAGCATATGTAGGGCCCTAGGGGAAGATACTGAGATTACTGAAAGGTGGCTGATTTAGGGATGATGTAAGTATCAGCCTAGAGGCAGCATAACCCATAGACTTTCCATCCCTTTTTTTTTTTTTTCCAGAGTCTCTGTCTGTCACCCAGGCTGGAGGGCAGTGGTGCGATCTTGGCTCACTGCAACCTCTGCCTTACAGGTTCAAGCAATTCTCGTGCCTCAGGCTCCCGAGTAACTGGAATTACGGGTGCCTGCCACCATGCCCAGCTAATTTTTGTATTTTTTGTGGAGACAAGGTTTCACCATGTTGGCCAGGCTGGTCTTGAACTCCTTACCTTAGGTGATCCATCTGCCTCGGCCTCCCAAAATGCTGGGATTACAGGCATGAGCCACCGCACCTGGCCCCTTTTTGTCTTTAAGACTTTTGTTCTGACCTTTTAAACATATTACTTACTACCTGTATTTAACATATTTTATGAATTCTGTTTCATAAGCTATTTGCTTGATCACCACCTATACTTATCTTATGAATTTTATTTCTCACAAGCTACTTAAGTTTGTTTTTATCTATGCTTAACATTTCTTATGAGTATTATGAGCTGAATGTTGGTGTCTCCTCCAACTGAATGTTGGTGTCCTTCATATGTTGAAGCTCTAACCCGCAATGTGATGGTATTTAGAGGAGGGGTGTTTGCGAAGTAATCAGGTTTAGATGAGATCGTGAGGGTGAGACCCCTGTGATAGACTTAGTGTCCTTATAAGAAGAAGAGAGACAACAGCTCTTTTTCTCTACTGTGTGAGGGCACAGCAAGAAGGCAGCCATTTGCAAGCCAGAAAGAGGGCCCTCACCAGAAACTGAACCTGGCAGCAGCTTGATCCTGGATTTCCCAGAATCCAGAGGTGTGAGAAACACCTGCTGTTGAAGCCACTCAGTCTGTGGTGTTTTGTTATAGCAGCCCAAGCTGACTACGACAATGCATTTCACCCATCCTAGGTGTTTTTCCTTCTTCTGTAGCAGAATTGCATATTCTTAAATAACACAGCAAACAGTACAATGTAGAGTGAAAAAGAGAAGTTCTACAATGCCAGTTTAGGCAGGGTGCGGTGGCTCACACTTGTAATCCCAGCACTTTGGGAGGCCGAGGCAGGCAGAGATCACTTTAGGTCAGGAGCTCAAGAGCAGCCTGGCCAACATGTTGAAACCCCGTCTCTACTAAAAATACAAAAATTAGCTGGGCGTGGTGGCACACGCCTGTAATCCCAGCTACTTGGGAGGCTGAGGCAGGAGAATCACTTGAACCTAGGAGGTGGATGTTGCAGCGAGCTGAGATCATGCCACTGCACTCCAGCCTCAGTGACAGACCAAGACTCTGTCTCAAAACAAAACAAAACAAAACAAAACAACAGCTACAATGCCTGTTTAAGTGTATGTGTGTCCTATTCCAATGTCTAGGGAAGTAATTGCACCCGGCCATTCATGCCTCCCACCACCTACAGAACATTCTCATGATTGGCTTATTGAAGAATATGTTTAAAGGCAAAAGAAAAATGAAAGTCATAAAAACCTCTGGAATTATTATGTAAACCCGTGCTGGCTGGTTAATAATCATACAGTTAATTGGAAATTTTTGCTTCCAGTCTCTTTAGTAACTCCGAATCTTTCTTTTCCTGTTTACTCACTGAAAGTCCTAAACTATTTCTAAAATGGTATTGCTCAGCCTAAGGAAAGGAAGTCGAGGGCAGTTATTTTTGATTTTTCAGATTCACTCTGTTATTTTGTATTGTATAATTTGCTCACGAGAGAACACACCCATTTTAAGTGTGCAGTGCAGAGGATTTTAACAAATGTTTGCATCTGTAAAAACCCACGACAATCAAGACACGGAGTAGGCCAAGTGCAGTGGCTCACAATTGCAATCCCAGCACGTTGGGAGGCTGAGGTGGGAGGATCACTTAAGCACAGGAGCTTGAGACCAGCCTGAACAATATAGGGAGACACTGTCTTCACAAAAATATTTAAAAATTAGTTGGGCGTGGTGGTACACTCCTGTAGTCCCAGCTACTCAGGACACTTAGGTGGGGGGATTGCTTGAGCCTGGGAGGTTGAGAGCAGATTGGGCAGCATAGTGAGACCCTGTCTCCACTTAAAAAAAAAAACAAAAAGAAAGCTGAGCATGGTGGCTCACGCCCATAATACCTATAATCCCAGCACTTTGGGAGGCCGAGGTGGGAGAATTGCTTGAGCCCAGGAGTTTGAGACCAGCACTGGGCCACATATGAGACTTTGTCTCTACAAAAAAAAAAAAATTTTTTTTAAATAGCTGGGTGTGGTGGCATGTGCCTGTGGTCCCAGCTACCTGGGAGGCTGAGGTGGGAGGATTGCTTGGGCCCAGGAAGCCGAGGCTGCTGTAAGCCTTGATCAAACCACTGCACTTTAGCCTGGGTGACAGACTGAGACCCTGTCTACAAAAAAAAAAAAAAAAAAAAAAAAACCTAGAGCATTTCCATCATGTCCCAAAATTTCTTCATTTCCCAACAGCAATTTGATACAAGAGGAATAGACTCTAAAGTGTCCATTTTAAAAGGATTTGCTTTCCTTAAATCCAACTCATGCCTCTGTGGGCAAATTAAAATGACTTTATAGTACATCACTTAATAGTTTCTTTCCAATAGGTCATGTGTAATGTCTACTCAACATGTAAGTTTAGTTATTGCTGTCAATTAGGAGCCTCAGCCTTGCCTTCTGCCCTCGTCTTGGGAGATGGCCCAACCACCTTTCCAAAGTCACTTCTTCCCACTTCTGAACCCTCAGCCATGACTGTACTTTAAATGCACCATATTCAATAGTCAACACAATGCAACATCTGTGCATTTGCTCACGTGAAGTCCTAGCCTGGAAAGCTCTTCCTCTAGGGGCCAGTTCAAGCCCTGCCTCTCTGAGAAGGCTTTTTCAACCAACTCAAACTTTTAGAGATCCCCCTGTCTCCAGAACATATGTGTTATACACTGCCTGGCACACACTGTTAGCATCGTCAGATTAGTGTCTCTTGTGTGTCTCTCTCCACAACTGGACTGTAAACTCCTCAGGGGCAGGAACCTCCCATCGCCCCAGTAGTGTCCAGTGCCCAGTGAATAGTCACTGAATGGCTGAACCCATGAGACTTTTCCTGGAAGAATATGTTATATTTGAATAGGTCCCAAGTCACTTCATGACTCACAACAGGTAACTGGATGTAGATCTCAATTCTGCTTACAAAATTAAGATCTGCAGAACAAAGGCTAAGTTTCTTTCTTTCTCTTTCTTTTCTTTTTCCTTTTAAAACAGGGTCTTACTTTGTCACTCAGGCTGGAGGGCAGTGGCTCCATCTCAGCACACCGCAGGCTCAACCTCCTGGGTTCAAGCAATCTAGCTGGGACTACAGGTGTGTGCCATCACGCCCGGCTAATTTTTGTATTTTTTGTAGAGACAGGGTTCGAACCATGTTGCCTAGCCTGGTCTCAAACTCCTGAGCTCAAGCCGTCCGCCCACCTTGGCCTCCCAAAGTGCTGGGATTACAGGCATGAGCCACTGAGCCTGGCCAAAGGCAAGTTCTTTGGTCCACTCTACACCTCCTCTCTTCCCCTTCCTTAGGAGATAAACTGTTATTAGATTGATATTGATATATGTATTTTCAAGATCTTTATGTATATGTATGAGATATATGTGTACATATATACATATACACATACACAGCAAAATGTGGTATTGAAATAAGATCACACTGTACAGGTTGTTTCACACTTCCTTTTTTTATTCAACCATATTTTCCAGACACAATAGTCCCTGCCTGAAAGCTTGACTCCCAATCCAATCCATCCTATAAATGGAAACTAGGATTCTACAGTATTTCCAAAACACAAATCTTTTTTTCTTTTTTTTTTTTTAAGACAGGGTCTCACTCCTGTCGCCCAGGCTGAAGTGCAATGGGATTATCTTGGCTCACTGCAGCCTCCACCTTTCTGGGCTCAAGCAATCCTCCCACCTCAGCCTCCCGAGTAGCTGGGACCACAGGTGGCACCATGAAGCCTGGCAAATTTTTGTATTTTCAGTAGAGATGAGGATCTCCCTATGTTGCCCAGTGCTGGTCTTGAACTCCTGAGCTCAAGGAATTCTCCCATAGAAAGAAACCTCGGCCTCCCAAAGTGCTGTAATTATAGATATGAGGCACTGTGCTCAGCCATTACTCATCTTCTTGTACCCATGCCTAGTAGTCTCTGTAATCCTTAAACATTCAGTTATGAAATGGACTCAGACAGTGCATTTGAAATACTTAACTCTGACTTCAGCTGACCCCCCTCACCATTCTATTCCTGTGTTGTCTCAGTGTGTGTCCTATGCGTTCTACCTCAATGCAGATATCAGAGTCCCTTTGAGCTCCCCAAAGAATATACTCACACAAAAGTATTAGTAAGCAATGCAGATTTTTACCACCGGAGCGAAAAACAAAAAGTAGTGGTGGGGAGGGAAGGGAGGATTGCAATTTGACAGTATAATTCACTGTTATTTTGTTGCCCAATAAAAGGGTCATACTCTTTCATCCAATGAAAACACTGTTTGTTTTTTTTTTTTGAGACGGAGTACTACTCTGTCACCCAGGGTGGAGTGCAGTGGCGTGATCCCGGCTCACTGCAATCTCCACCTCTGGGGTTCAAGAAATTCTCCGGCCTCAGCCTCCCAAGTAGCTGGAATTACAGGTGCACCACCATGCCCGGCTAATTTTGTTTTTGTTTTTTTTTTTTTTGAGACAAGGTCTCGCTCTGTCACCAGGCTGGAGTGCAGTGGTGCATTCTCGGTTCACTGCAACCTCCGCCTCTCGGGTTCAAGCGATTCTCCTGCCTCAGCCTCCTGAGTAGCTGGGACTACAAGTGTGCATCACCATGCCTGGCCTAATTTTGTATTTTTAGTAGAGGCGGGCTTTCACCATGTTGGCCAGGCTGATCTCGAACTGCTGACCTCAAGTAATCTGCCTGCCTCAGCCTCCCAAAGTGCTGGATTATAGGCTTGAGCCACTGCGCCCAGTGCAAACACTTTTTCTACAACTGAATTCTAGGAGAAATTCACTACAAGAAACCTTATGTAGGGATACTGGTTAAGATTACAGTGTTCTCAATCTCAGTTCTGAAAATATAGAGAAACATTATTTAGATGGATATTCCTGATATCACCCCTACATAAAAGCCTAGGTAATGATACTCCATTTTAAATTCAGTGAAGACTTTAAATTTAAATTCAGTGAAGACTTCAGGGGGAGTAAAGATAATATAGTTTGGATACGTTCTTTTCTGATAATATAGTTTGGATACCTTTTTTTCTGATTATCTAAATGACCCAATGTTGATAAATATATTGCATATATGCTGAACCTCTGAGCTGTCACACCTATGGCAGACATGACTAGTCAATCATGACAGAATTTCCCACTGAGCCCAGACGTCATAGATCTCAACATAGCATCCACCACCAATGATTGAAATTGGCATATACAATGAAAAGATAAAACCCCTGCCATCGGCCGGGCGAGGTGGCTCACGCCTGTAATCCCAGTACTTTGGGAGGCCGAGGCCGGCGGATCACGAGGTCAGGAGATCGAGACCATCCTGGCTAACACGGTGAAACCCCATCTCTACTAAAAATACAAAAAATGAGCCGGGCATGGTGGCGGGTGCCTATAGTCCCAGCTACTCGGGAGGCTGAGGCAGGAGAATGGCGTGAACGCGGGAGGTGGAGCTTGCAGTGAACAGAGATAGCACCACTGCACTCCAGCCTGGACAACAGAGTGAGACTCCGTCTCAAACAAACAAACAAACAAACAACCAAAAAAAAACCCCTGCCATCCTGGAATATATTGATAGCTTATTTAATGTCTGAGAGGCTTTTGTGTATGGAGAGTAATGCTCACTACTCTTTGGGCTTTGTTCCATGCCAAATTTATTTATTTTATGAATTTGTTAAATTAACGTTTCCTTAAACAATTAACACTCATAAATATTCAAACTACTTATAAGAGGAACCAACCCAAACTTAATACGTTTAAATAAGTTAAATTTCCCTAAACATTTAAACATTTACCAAAATTTATTTAACTAAACTCTTCTAATCATTTAATGAAAATCCCAAGTTCAATCGGAGTCTCTCAAATGCTCTTTAAACACTTTAAAGAGCAGACAACACATACAAAATTTCACAATAATTACAAAACTGCATATTTATACTAAAACCGATTAGAAAAGGCTGGCGGTGAGGTTTAAAGGTTTTCTTTATGCTTTTTTTTTTTAATATTTGTTTTTAGAGATGAAGTTTCACTATGTTGCCCAGGCTGGAGTACAGTGGCTGTTCACAGGCTTGATCATAACACACTGCAGACTCAACCTCCTGGCCTCAGGGAGTCCTCCAGCCTCAGCCTCTTGAGTAGCTGGGACTACAGGCACTCGGCTCTTTATGCTTATCTAATCTAATTTTTATATCTCCCGAGACTTACATTTTTGCGTGTATATAGTGAATGCTGTGGTGTGCCATCTAGATCCTTCTGCAGGACTAAGGCAGTCATTCCCTCAGGGGCCAAACAGCTCATAACTGAGCCCCTCCCAGAGCAGGGTCTCTCTGCCAATGAGAACTCCAAGATTATACCTCCTGGTGGGTGGGGGTGGGGGAATGTTACATTCAATGACTTGTCCATAAGAGAGAACAAAGGCCTGGCCCCTTGGCAGCAAGTTGAGACATCTCTGAAGGGCCACCCCAGATTCACAGCAATCTGCAAGGTTGGCTGAGACTTTTGTAGTGATTGCATTGCAGTTTACCTTCCCCCACCACCGAATCCTGCTTTCCTTACCCATCATAGATGGTGAACCCCAAGAGCACTTCCCAATAAATCTCCTGCATACAATCTCAGAATCTTAGAGGTTGTCTCCCGGGGAACCTGAACTATGACAGTGAGGTTGTAGAAATATTACTAAATATTCTATTCACACTTCTCAGGGTTGCACTAATTTTACCAGCACTGACAGGGCGTGGTGGCTCATGCCTGTAATCCCAGGACTTTGGGAGGCCGAGGCGGGTGGATAATTTAAGGTCAGGAGTTCGAGACCAGCCTGGCCAACATGATGAAACCCCGCATCTACTAAAAATATAAAAATTAGCTGGGCGTGGTGTTGGCTGCCTGTAATCCCAGCTACTCAGGAGGCTGAGGCAGGAGAATCGCTTGAACCTGGGAGGAAGAGGTTGCAGTGAGCCGAGATCACACCATTGCACTCCAGCCTGGGTGACAAGAGTGAAACTCCATCTCAAAAAAAATAATGATTTTACCAGCACTAAAAGGAATAAAGAAGAAAAAGCAAAACAAAAAGATCTCGTTGCGGGACAATCAAAGATGGGAGACACCGAACAGCGTGAGTTCAGGAAAGGTCTTTATTAAAAGGTGATCACCTGGCTCAGTAGGACTAGCGTCCAGTAAAGTCTGAGCCCCGGACAAAGCAAGCAGCCACCTTTTAAGCAGTCAGTGGTCGGGAGCTACGTGATGCAGGAAGTGTACTTACAGAAGCGAGAACAAAGGCAGTTGATCAGTCTTTTACATTTGTCTATACTACATGTTCCACATCCTTGGGACACCATGTTTCTGTATCAACCTTGTAACTTTGCAGCGGGGCTAGGGAGCTGAAGCAGGAACTCGTTGAGCCTCAAGGAATGTGAAACTAGCAAGTACAGGTAAGGCTCACTAAGCACAGAAGGAAAAACAGGCAGTTAGTATTCTTCTCTTAGACCACAGGGGGACTACACTACACTTAGCTTTTGAGAGAAAAAGTAAAAATTTTTGGTTGTCTTTGATTATACTTATACGATTCATGAATTCCCTCTTCAATCTCAGAACAACCAAGGACAGAATTGGGGTTATTGATTGATTATTGGTTGGGATCTGGGACTTAATTGTCTAGTTCAAAGAGATCTACATCAGGCCATGTTGTTGGGGTGATCAGACCCAATACCAGGTTGTGGGGGCGACGAAGTGCGGCGGAGTCAAAGGAATGAGAAAAAGACAGTTTGAGAGAGAAAGTGGGACAAGGGGACCATCGTGAGTGTGGAGGCTGCGAAGGCCCCGAGTTCTGGGAGTCCATGTTATTTACTGGTGATCAAACAAAGAAACAGGTGGTGAAGATGTGGGGGTTGAAAGGAAACGGTGTATCAAGTGAATGAGAAACATATGGCTACTTGAGATAATGGGAGTGCTAGAAGCAAGGAGCCAGCAAGTCTAGCAGACATGCGAGTCCTGCCTCAGCTTTTCTCCCAACACGCAGCTTTTCTCCCAACACCATGTGAATGTCATTAGATGGGGTCCCTCTTTATAATTTGGTCTCCTTTATTTAATCACAGGACTCTTAAGTTCCTGACTTTCAAATAGATTTTAATCTTTTGAAACTTGGTGTCTGATATATTCTTTAAGTTTTGCATGCAAGGCTGGTTGTACCTCACCCATTGTTCTGGGTCTTTCAATATCTTGGAAACTTACATTTGCTTCATGCATAGCTCATGATAATTAGGAAGGTCTACTAATGAAGTGGCCTTGTCGTCTGGGGTGATACCCAAGGTTCGTTGTCTCATACCGAGGAAATCAAGGACATGGACAGATAAGGAGTGAGGTTAAGAGTGGAAGTTTAATAGATGAAAGAAAGAGAAGAGCTCTGTGCAGCAGAGAGGGGTCCCAGAGAAATGGGTTGCTAGATGTGCAGTGAAATGCAGGGGGTTTTATAGATGAGCTTGAGGAGGCAGTGTCTGACTTACATATGGTGCAAAAGATTGGTTGGCCCAGGTACTGTACCATTTGCATAGGTGTGAAAAACTGGTTAGGGCTAGGTGTGCCATTTGCATATGGCATGAAAAGCTGGCCACCCCCACCCTAATTTTTTATTATGCAGATGGGTTATCTGCCTAGCCGATGCCATGATGTCCATTCCTGTACTGTACACATGGTAACAAAAAAGGGAAGATGGAGCCTCCATGTTGGATATGCCTGGCCCCCAGGTAACACCTTTCTATTGGCACAGCTGCCGGTGTTCACCTGTGCAAACTTCCAGCTTGCTTATCTACATTTGCAGCTTGATTTTTCAGTCTGCTCCTTGTTAGAAAAATATAATAATTCCTTGGGCTGCTTTTTCTTAAAAGGGAACCCTTACTAAGGACTCTTTTGCCCTCACTATCTATCTGCCTAAATAATTTATTTCTAGCTCCTGTATCACTAACGATATTCTTCCTTGAGGAATTTGGGTAATGTGTTGCCTTGGAGCACAGAATTGGCTCCTCTTTTTCATTGGCAACTGCCAAGGACTCCCAGTGCTGACCAGCTCCCAGAGAGCCTTTGACCTGCTTCTATCTGAGCTGCCCCTGGACTGGTAGGGATTTTGGTTTTCTGGCTGAACACCTAATTCTTTAGGGATAATTTGACTCATCGCTGTCTATATTTACTCTTTTCTTTTCTTTTTATTTTTTCTGAAACAGGGTCTCGCTCTGTTGCCCAGGCTGGAGTGCAGTGGTGTAATTACAGCTCACTGCAGCCTTGACCTCCTAGGCCTAAGCAGTCTTCCCAACTCAGCCTCCCAAGTAGCTGGGACTATAGGTGTGTGTCACCACACCCAGATAATTTTTTAAATTTTTGGTAGAAACAGGTTCTCACTATGTTGCCCAGGCTGGTCTCGAACTCCTGGACTCAAGCAATGCTCCCACCTCAGTTTCCCAAAGTGCTGGGATTACAGGTGTAAACCACAGGACCTGGCCATATTTACTCTTTTCTACTTACATAGTTTAAAACAACAACAACAATATCCACACTATAACTTTTACCAAAATCAATAAAAATGAAATCTATTTTATCATATTGTTGATGAAAAGAGTAAAACTCTGTAATATATTTGAAGAGATTTATTCCAAGCCAAATATGAGTGATCATGGTCCATGACACGGCCCTCAGGAGATCCTGAGAACGTGCCCAAGGCGGTTGGTTTTATACATTTTTGAGCATTTACGTTGGTTCAGTTGGGTCCAGAAAGGTGGGACAACTCAAAACAGCTTGGTCAGGCGAGCTTCCAGGCCATAGATTTAAAAATCTGCTGATTGGCAATTGGTTAAAAGAGTTTATCTAAGGACCTGGGATCAAAAGAAAGGAAATGCCTAGGTTAAGACAAGGGGTTGTAGAGACCAAGGTTCTTATTATGGAGATGAGGCTTCCAGGTAGCAGTATTCAGAGAGAATACATTGTAAATATTTGTTGATTCTCTCCTGGAAAAAGGGAAACGGGATTCTCTACAGAATGTGGATTTCCCCCCACAAGAGATGACTTTGCAGGGCAGTTTGAAGATACGGCAAGGAAATATATTTGGAGTTAAAATATTTTGATTTCCTTCCTTATTTGTTATGTGATGTTATGCCAGAGTCAAGCTGGAAAGTGACCCACATTATATAGGGTTAAATAAAGCCCCTCTGATGAGACTTTATGGTTTGTAGGGTGTGACTCCTCAGGCCCCTTAGGTAGGAATTTGGGCAAGAAAAGAAAAAAGTCAAAGTTTAGTCCTCAATATTCACCCTTTTTATTTATTACAACTATCTGTTGCTATTTAAAAGAGTGTTTCTCCATTGAGTATGGCTATAAACTCATTGCTATCCAGGTTCAACTAGTTCAAAATAGCTGTCATATTATTACTTACTACTATTACTACTACTACTAAAGATACCTAAAATTGATATTGTTATTTTCTAATGCTCACATTATCACAGGCTGGCCAATAGGAGCCCTTTTGGTTGGCTTCCTTTCCTTTCAGTATTGCCTTTGACATCCTTGTGTCAGAGATATTTGAATCAGAGCAACTCCATCTTGAATAGGGCCTGGGTAAATTAAGGCTGAGGCCTACTGCGCTGCATTCCCAGACAGTTAGGCATTCTAAGTCACAAGATGAGATAGGAGGTCAGCACAAGATACAGGTCATAAAGACCTTACTGATAAAATGGGTTGCAATAAAGAAGCCCGCTAAAACCCACCAAAACCAAGGTGGCAATGAGAGTGACCTCTGGTTGTCCTCACTGTTCATTATATGCTAATTATAATGCATTAGCATGTTGAAAGACAGTCCCACCAGCACGATGAAAGTTTACAAATGACATGGCAACGCTATGTGGTCTAAAAAGGGGAGGCATGAATAATCCACCCCTTGTTTAGCATATCATCAAGAAATAACCATAAAAATGGGCAACCAACAACCCTCAGGGCTGCTGTGCCTATGGGGTAGCCATTCTTTTATTCCTTAAATTTCCTAATAAACTTGCTTTCACTTTACTGTATAGACTCACCCCAAATACTTTCTTTCACAAGATCCAAGAACCCTAGCTTGGAGTCTGGATCCAGACCCCTTTCCAGTAACATTTGTTTCCTGCAAATAATAGGATATACCAAACAGGTGTAGAGTTCTTTTATGGAAGACATCTTGGTTCTGTTTAATGGAGACTACTTTTAGAGAACAAAATCTGGGTGTTAGGAGTGCATGAAAATGTTGGTGGGAAGGTAAGAGGAGTGCCATGGGGGGTCACTTTCAATGACAGAGCTGGGAAAATATTTCCTTTGTATATGATGGGTTCACCTTAATGTTTTTTACAATTTAATAATCTATGTCTATATCTTACTTTTCTTATTATTGGTGGTTTCATTGACCCAGGGCACCTATGTAAATCTGAGGGATGCTATTTACATTATAGATTTGAATATTTATCATGAAAAATGTCTGGTAGGCCACGTGAGGTGGCTCACGCCTGTAATCCCAGCACTTTGGGAGGCTGAGGTGGGCGGATCACCTGAGGTCACGAGTTTGAGACCAGCCCGGCCAAATGGTGAAACCCTGTCTTTACTAAAAATACAAAATTAGCTGGGCGTGGTGGTGCATGCCTGTAATCCCAGCAACTCGGGAGTCTGAGGCAAGAGAATAAGTTGAACCCCAGAGGCACAGGTTGCAGTGAGCCGAGATTGAGCCATTATACTCCAGCTTGGGCAACAAGAGCAAAACTCTGTCTCAAAAAAATAAAAAGTCTGGTAGATGGCAATAATGTTTCCTGTTCTTTTTTTCTTTTTCTTTTCTTTTTTTTTTCTGAGACAGGGTCTTGCTCTGTTGCCCAGGCTGGAGTGCAGTGGCATGATCTCTGCTCACGGCAAACTCCGCCTCCTGGGTTCAGGTGATTCTCCTGCCTCAGCTTCCCAAGTAGCTGGGATTACAGGTATGCGCCACCATGCCTGGCTAATTTTTAATTTTTTTTTGGTAGAGACGAGGTTTCGCCATGTTGGCCAGGCTGGTCTCGAACTCCTGACCTCAGGTGATCCGCCCACCTCGGCCTCCCAAAGTGCTGGGATTACAGGTGTGAGCTACCGTGCCTAGCCAGGGTTTCTTGTTTTAATAAAATCAGATGTTTATGACAGTTTTCCAATAGATACAAAAAGATGTCTTAAGGAGGGGACACTTCTTTCTTTCTTTTTAAATTGAAAAGGGGTCTCATTAAGTTGCCCAGGCCGGTCTTGAACTCCGGAGTTTAAGTGATTCTCCTGCCTCAGCCTCTCCAAGTCCTGGGATTATAGGCATGAGCCACTGTGCCTGGCCCGAGGGACACTTTTTTCTAATTTGCCCATAGACAGTCCTACATCGGCCACCATGACTTTCTAATGCACTGACAGAAAATAGAAATGGAAAGTAGAGAGCTGAAAAGAATAATGGCTAATTAGTCCTTACATGGTAACTCTTAAACAACATATGTCTCAAGAATTTTTGGCAAGTGCTGAATTCTACGGAGTTCATAGCTGAATTTTCTGGTGATTGCTGTTGATTAAAGTGTGACCTGGCCCGTCGTGGTCACCGGCGCGGGCTATGGCTGCGACTTCCCTCACGTCCGTGTTGGCTGCCTGGCTGCTGCAGCCTGCACATAGCTGCTCCCTTCCACCTCGCGGCAGTTCCAAATGAAGCTGTTGTCATTTCTGGAAGGAAACTGGCCCAGCAGATCAAGCAGAAAGTGCGGCAGGAGGTGGAAGAGTTGGTGGCCTCAGGCAACAAACCTGAGCGTGATCCTGGTTGGCAAGAATCCTGCAAGTCCAAAACTCTTTAAGAACACGACAAAACCGTCCAGTGTGGATATCCTGGGAGGTCACTCTCCCCAGGCGCTGTCCACATGGCATGGGGGAGCACAGGACTCTGCTCATAATATACAGGAGAGTCACAAAGGCAAAGAAAATGAGGAACAGAATAATCAAGAATGACATTAAGAAGCTTCAAAAAAGGCCAGGATCGGTGGTGCACACCCATAATCCCAGCACTTTGGGAGGCTGAGGCAGGTGGATCACTTGAGGTCAGGAGTTCAATACCAGCCTGGCCAACATGGCAAAACTCCATCTCTGCTGAAAATATAAAAATTAGCTGGGTGTGGTGGCATGCACCTGTAGTCCCAGCTACTCAGGAGGCTGAGGCAGGAGAATTGCTTGAACCCGAGAGACGGAGGTTGCAGTGAGCCGAAATCATG
The DNA here is from genome assembly GCF_028885625.2 of Pongo pygmaeus. NCBI lineage: Eukaryota > Metazoa > Chordata > Mammalia > Primates > Hominidae > Pongo > Pongo pygmaeus. The sequence goes on along the minus strand of NC_072378.2, from coordinate 107,913,119 downwards.
CCACTGCACTCCAGCCTGGGTGACAGAGTGAAACCCTGTCTCAAAAGAACATGAAGCTTCAAAAGGCAGGTCTCTTGAAACCTTCTCCCCCAAAAGTACCTGCTGCTATAGTTCCAGCAAAAAAGATGACCACTGCAGGCAAGAAGGCTCCAGCCCAGAAAGTTCCTGCCCAGAAAGCCACAGGCTAGAGGCAGTGCCTCCTCTGAAAGCTCAGAAGTTTCAAAAGCAACGTGCCCAGAAAGCATGTTGTCCAAAAGCATCTGGCAAAAAAGCATTCAGAAGCTATTATAAAAATAGTAAAGGTTCTTTTTGACATGTTGGAAAAAGAGAGAGAGAGACTGAGACTGCAAAATCTGGCATCCAACAAAATAAAATTCACAATGTCTGGCAACCAATACAAATTAGCAGGCATGCAAAGAAGCAGAAAAATAGAACTAACACCCAAGAGAAACATCAACCAATAGAAACAGATCCATAAGTGACAGAGATAATGGATTAAGTAGACAAGGAACTTAAAATAGCTATTATAAATTTTAAAAATATTTTCAAGTATGGAAAGGAAAACATGAGCATGATAAGAAAGGAAATGAAAGATGATGTTTTTTGTTTTTGTTTTTAAGACAGTTCTCACTCTGTTGCCCAGGCTGAAGTGCAGTGTGTGATCATGGCTCACTGAAGCCTCAACCTCCCAGACAATCCATCCTCCCATCTCAGCCTCCCGAGTTCTGGGACTATACAGGTGTATGCCACCACACCCGGCTAATTTGTTTGTTTTCTTGTAGAGACAAAGTCTCCTTATGTTGCCCAGTCTAACCTATAACTCCTGGGTTCAAGTGATCCTCCTGCCTCAGCTTCCCAAAGTGCTGGTGTTACAGGCATGAGCATGCCTAGCCTAATATATATATATATATATACAAGTATACATATATATGTGTGTGTATATATATATATAGTTGTTATTGTTTTAAATACTAGAGACTTGGATTTCAATACTGATACTTCCACAGGCTGGCTGTGTGACCCTAAACAATACCTCTTCCCTCCCTGGGCTGATGACATCTGTTCTGATACTCTTGCCTTCCTTCTCTTCTCTCAATCTTTTTCTCATCCCCTAAGTTCTATATCCTAAATAGCTCTTGAATCCATCACATGTATCTATCTCAGTTTCCCAATCACCTCTCCCCTAAACTATGACAACATGTCTCCCAGATAGATTCCCATCCTAACCTCTGGCAATACATTTCCTCCACAACATAGCTGGAGGGATTTTGCTCAAACGAAACATGAATCGTGCATCTTTTACGGCCCTTCACTGCCCTTAGGATAAAGTCCACAATCCATATTGCAAAATAAAGGCCTTTCTCGGTCTCCTCCCCCTTTGCTTGCCCCCTTGAGCCTCTCCTGGAGTCATTCTTTCCTTCCCTTGTGGCTACCCCTGCCTTTTTATCTTGAGGCTCCCTGCCTGTAACACTTCCCCAATGACTTCTTACTCAGTTGATATCTGATTTTTTTTTTTTTTTTTTTTTTTTTTTTTTTTTTTTTTTTGAGATGGAGTCTCACTCTGTCACCCAAGCTGGAGTGCAGTGGCACAATCTCGGCTCACTGCAACCTCCACCTCCCGGGTTCAAGCAATTCTCCTGCCTCAGCCTCCCGAGTAGCTGGGATTACAGGCGCCCGCCACCACGCCCAGCTAATTTTGTATTTTTAGTAGAGATGGAGTTTCACCATGTTGGCCAAGCTGATCTCGAACTCCTGACCTCAAATGATCTACCCACCTCAGCCTCCCAAAGTGCTGGGATTACAGGCATGAGCCACTGAGCCCGGCCTGATTCTGTTTTTTTTTTTTGTTTTGCTTTTGTTTTTTGAGACAGTCTCGCTCTGTTGCCCAGGCTGGAGTGCAGTGATGCAATCTTAGCTCAGTGCAGCTTCCACCTCCTGGGTTCAAGTGATTCTCCTGCGTCAGCCTACCAAGTAGCTGGGACTACAGGTGCATGCCACTATGCCCAGCTAATTTTTGTATTTTTAGTAGAGGTGGGGTTTCACTATGTTGGCCAGGCTGGTCTCAAACTCCTGACCTCAAATGATCTACCCACCTTGACCTCCCCAAGTGCTGGGATTACAGGAGTGAGCCACTACCCTCGCTCCTGATTCTTTTTTAAGCGCCCAGTTTAAACACCATTTTCTCAAGGAAGACTTCCTTGACCCCTGTGTCCCTCCCCATGGCTCAGTGAGGTGCTGCTCCTGCTATGTGCTCCCACATTTCTCTGATTTAATGGTCACAGAACTTCAATCCTACAATATTAACAAAGCTTAATTGTCTCCCCTGATCTTAGCCTCTGTGCCCCGGGGTATCCAGTGTCCAACCCAGTGCCTGGTTCTAAAAAAGAATGAATGAATGTTTATCCCACATAACATATTTGAGCTCTGCTCCTTTCACCCCATCCCCAGAATCCTGTTCTAGGCCAAGTCCCTCACACCTGGTTTGTGAAACAGCCTCAGATCAACCCCCCAGCCTGAGGATCTCCTTCATCTAATCCACCCTGCTCACAGCAGCCAAAACAGCAAGAACCGTTGTCCTCAAGCATCATTTTGATCATATCACTCCCCTTCTTAGCAGCCTACAATAGCTCCAATTGCCTCTTGAATTAAATTAAAACTCCTAATCATGGGCTTCAAGGGTTTCTACCAATTAGCTGCCTCCCTTCCCCCACACCTAACTGCTGTCATCTTTTCACAGGCCCTCAAGCATGGCTTCCCTGCTGCCCTGCAAATCTGCTCCTAAGCTTGCCCCTATGGCACTCTCTCCTACCTTTTCAGCCTTCTCCCTCTCTTTCTTTCTCCTAAATCATATCCCTTCCCCCACCTTAAAAATACCGCTCAATAATCATTTCCTTCATGAATACTTCCTAAGTCAACTCCATGTGGTTTTGTCCTGTCTATCACAACCTGTTATCAATCAAGCGCATAGAGTATTTCTGCTTATTAATGTGCTGTGAGTGTCCTGTGCCCTGTGGCCTGTGGCCGCTGCTAACTTACTGTTTGTACCATCTGCCCTCTTAGGGTCCAACAACTCCAAGGACAAGAATGATGTATTTTCATCACTTTTGACTTCCGGTGAGAGACCTGAAAATAGGAATTTCCAAACAAATCTATTTTCCTTCAGGTTTCCTAGACCAGATTTCAGGTCGGTCTGACCAGGTGCAGCCCCATCCTAGCAGCAGATTGCTTGTTCTCAGCATTCCCATCATGGGGAATCTTAGCGTGGTGGTGAGGAAGAGGGACAATAACACTTCTGAGTGCCCACCTATGCCAGACACTGTGTGAGGAGCTTTACATGCGGCATTTCACTGATGCCTCCCAGCAATCTGATGAATTAGGAATTATCATTCCTGATTTTAAATCGCATTAGGAGTCCAGGAGAATTTGTATCATCTGTCCTTGTCATTCAACAGGTCTTTCTGGCTCTAAAAAACATGCTTCTGTTCCTACATCAGGGAAGACATGTTTCTTTCTTTCTTTTTAAATTTTTTTAGTAGCGACGAGGTTTCACTATGTTGTCCAGGCTGGTCTCAACTCCTGAGCTCAAGCAATCCTCCTGCCTCTGCCTCCCAAAGTGCTGGAATTATAGTCGTGAACCACTGCACCCAGCCAGGGAGGATGTGTTTCTGAACAAGTGGTCCTTCTGGCAGAATGTCCCAAATATAAACCAAAATCGTGACAGGTGTTTTGACAACGGTGCATAGGCCACTTTAAGTCAGTGGTCACTATGCCTGTGCCACAGGCTTTGCTGCCTGTTTGCTTGTCTAGTCCTTGTGAGATAAGACTCTTCTATAAGTGATTACTTTTAAAATTTTAATTGAATATTCCCTTAAGAATTTGATGAAAGCCGTTGAATCTCTCCCTCGAAAAGTACATAAACATGTGAAATTTATGAACAATACCAGGGTGCTTGCAGACACGACACTCCTTCCTTAACTTCTATCAACTTCTCTGGATCTGTGTCTGGAGCCCCTGGTTTACAGAGAGACCAATATGTTCTCCTTACACCTTTCCAATGTTACAGAATCCAGAACATATTACAAGCAAACTTTTGAGGACTCTGTCAATATTAGTTATGTTTCAAAAGATGGGCTGCATCAGTCTTGAGTTATTTAAAGATGCAAAGATTAGCTTAAAAATGGAAACCTGGCTGGGTGCAGTGGCTCACATCTGTAATTCCAGCACTTCGGGAGGCCGAAGTGGGAGGAGAGGCTGAGCCCAGGAGTTTAAAACCAGCCTGGGCAACATAGTGAGACCCCATCTCTACAAAAATAAAAAAAAATTAGCTAGGGGTGGTGGCATGAGCCTGTAGTACCAGGAGGCTGAGGCAGGAGAATCACTTGAACCCGGGAGGTGGAGGTTGCAGTGAGCCGAGATTGTGCCACTGCACTCCAGTCTGGGCAACAGAGGCGACTCCGTCTCAAAAAAATAAATAAAATAAAACAAAAGACCTAAGAGAAAACCTAGAGTCTGAAAAGACATTAGAGAAAGGGCTTCTTGAGAAAATAAATTTAATTATTCTTTCTTCTGGTTGCGCCCTTATTAATCTTTGGTCCCTGCTGTTGGTTTTAATCACAACACCTTTATCCAGATCGGCCTTCATCCTGATTGCAGATAACACTATTATCCTGTTTCAGTTTAACTTCTGGAAGCACAGCAGCAGAGGCTGCTCTATGTATAAGATGAAGCTCCTTTTCAAACAACAGTCACTTCATTTTCCTGGAAAACTCTTCCCTTTGTAGTTGAGAAGAAAGAAAAAAAGAAAAAACAGAGAGGCTGTTTGAGGCTGAAGAGTGACCTCTCTCGGTGGAGAGGTGGAAGAGGTTCCTTATCAGGCCAGTTTCAACTGGGACAGGAAAGAGACCAAGCATCCATAGGTCCAGAGTGTCTGTGAACCCTCTTAAGTTTATGTAAAATTTGGGGATGTGAAATGTGCATTTATCTAGAAAATGGTCTAGAGCTTTCATCACGTTCTCAAAGAATTCTTTGTTCTTTAAGGTCCACAGGGTTGGGCCTGTGCTTTCTCAAAGTGTTTGAGGTCAGAAGAGTGCCTGCAGCACAATCACTGGAGAGCTTGTTAAAAACTCAGATTCCTGGCCAGGCACGGTGGCTCATGCCTGTAATCCCAGCACTTTGGGAGGCCGACACGGGCAGATCGCTTGAGGTCAGAAGTTTGAGACCAGCCTGGCTAACAAACAGTGAAGCCCTGTCTCTACTAAAAATATAAAAATTGGGCATAGTGCTGCATGCCTATAATCCCAGCTACTCAGGAGGCTGAGGCAGGAGAATCGCTTAAACCTGGAAGACGGAGGTTGCAGTGAGCCAAGACTGCCCCACTGCACTCCAGCCTGGGACACCAAGTGAGACTCTTGTCTCAAAAAAATAAATAAATAAAAATAAACAAATAAACAAAAACACACCTCAGATTCCTAGGCCCCACACCAGATTTTCTGAATTAGTACCTCTAGGGATATGGTCTGGGACTCTAAATTTTTAACGTTTCCCAGGTGATTTGGTTAAATTTCTGCATTAACTAGAAGTTCCGAGTGTTTAACACCATTTGTTAGAATAAGATCAACAATTAATTATAGTGCAGGGAAGTGCTTACATTTACCCAAATAGGCCTGGTTCCAATCTCAGCTCATGTAACCTTGGCAAACTATGAATCTCACTGCTCCTTAATTGCCTAATCTATAAATATGGGCTAAATAATTTGTCTGTCTTAAGATAATATTGCCTAATACATAGAAGAAGTCCAAAAATATTATTTATTGTTCATAACTTCTCTGAAATACTGGACATTCCCCACACTCTCCAGGTACAATGTTTGTTTTTTAAAGTGTTTTATGAGGCTTTTTTCTGGTAAAGGTATTGTCAAACAAAACAAAATGAAACAAAACAGGTTAATCATCTTCTACAATGAACCACCAGCCATATTTCAAGGGGTTTTGTTATGCCATCAAATATATTTGAGCTGTAAACTATAAACTGAAATTCCCTTTGTTTCAACCTAACAGAAAAATTAGCAGTATTAGCATGGAGGCTTGACCACACTGCAACTCTCCCTGGAAACTCAGAGCAATTTTAGCAAATGGAAAGCATAGATACCAGTATTCGTCAACAAGGACAAAGTCTTCTATTACCCTATAGAGAGTGTTTGATTTAATTGAACACCTACTCTCTAACATGTCTTCAGAAGCAAAGTGCAAAAAAAGAGAAAAGGGCCAGGCGTGGTGGCTCATGCCTGTAATCCCAGCACTTTGGGAGGCTGAGGCAGGCGGATCACGAGGTCAGGAGATCAAGACCATCCTGGCTAACATGGTGAAACCCCATCTCTACTAAAAATACAAAAAATTAGCCGGGCGCGGTGGCGGGCGCCTGTAGTCCCAGCTACTCAGGAGGCTGAGGCAGGAGAATGGCGTGAACCTGGGAGGTGGAGGTTGCAGTGAGCCGAGATAGCGCCACTGCAGTCCAGCCTGGGCGAAAGAGCGAGACTCTGTCTCAAAAAAAAAAAATTAACCTGGCGTGGTGGCACATGCCTGTAATCCCAGCTACTTGGGAGGTTGAGGCAGGAGAATTGCTTGAACCGAGGAGGCGGAGGTTGTGGTGAGCCAAGATCGTGCCATTGCACTCCAGCCTGGGCAACAAAAGCGAAACTCTGTCTCATTAAAAAAAAAAAAAGAAAAGAAGAAGTTCCTGTTTTTGTCCAGTTGTAAAATTCGTTTTTCATAAAGTTGTAAAATTGGTGTGAACCCCTTTCCCCATCCCCATGTACATGTACTGGAATGTTATAAGCAAATTCCTTCCCTCTGATAATTCTGCAGCTCTATTCTGCCAGAACTGTAAGTTTTCTACCATTGGAAAAGCATTTACACAAATGTTCATTTTTTTACATACCAAAGAAAATGTACCTTGGCTCAAGATGTAAGCAGGAAATCAAAAGGAAATATAATACCTAAATAAAAACAAATTCTACTAATTCATTTTTACATAGAATAACTAAAGTTTCCATTTGTCTTTGTTTTTGTTGTTTTAATTTTTTAAAATTACAGATGGGGTCTTGCTTCGTTGTCCAGGCTGTTCTTGAACTTCTGGGCTCAAGGAATCCTTCCACCTTGGCTTCCCAAAGTGCTGGAATTACAGGTGTGAGCCACCACACCAGGCCTAAGTTTCCGCTAGATTACCGAAAGGATCTTATAATTTGTCTTGGTGACTTTTTTGAGGTTAGACATTAGTTCTAGTCACTGGTAGAAGATGTGTTTGGGGCAGGAGAAATTGTGGCTCTGAGAAGAGCTGATATTCAAGAGGTAGAATACAGTGGTCTGCTTACCTTAAATTTATCATCTTATGATTCTTTAGAAAAAAAAAAAAAAAATGGAGGCCAGGTGTGGTGGCTCATGACTATAATCCCAGCACTTTGGGAGGCTGAGGTGGGGAGATCACCTGAGGTCAGGAGTTCAAGACCAGCCTGGCAAACATGGGAAACCCTGTCTGTACTAAAAATACAAAAAACAAAAAAACAAAAGACCTAACTGGGTGTGATGGTGGGTGGCGCCTGTAATCCCAGCTACTCGGGAGGTGGAGATTGCAGTGAGCTGAGATTGAGCCACTGCACTTCAGCCTGGGCCACAGAGTGAGATTCTTCACCCCTGAAAAAAAAAAAAAAATTGTTGTTGTTATAGAGATGAGGTCTTGCTATATTGCCCAGGCTGGTCTCGAACTCCTGGCTTCAAGCAATCCTCCTGCTTTAGCCTTCCAAAGTGCTGGGATTACTTTGGTGTGAGCCACCATGCCCAGCTCATTTTATGATTCTTAAATCTATTTACCAAAATCTTCCTAAATAGGATAAACTCAGATTTTGTATTCCTTGATTGCCATCTGCTGGTGGTCCTCCACACTAGAAAATAAAAATTCCTGGGAAGACGGCAACAACCTGGTAATTGCTTGATTTAAGTAGTTCTTGAAAACTCGGAGAGAATATTTCTTTAAACATTTTTTTCTGTTTATTTTGAGACCAGGTTATGAGACTGGCTGATTTTTATATTTTTGGTACAGATGGGGTTTCGCCATGTTGCCCAGGCTGATCTCAAACCCCTGGGCTCAAGCAATCCACCTACCTCGGCCTCCCAAAGTGCTGGGATTACAGGCATGAGCCACTGCACCCGGCCAGAGAGAATATTTCTAATGCCCTCGATGATACAAGACAGTCGAAGGTGAAGTGAGGAAGGGACATTAGGTAATAATAACAATAGCAATTATGATAGCTAACTTCATTCAATCAATAAATATTTATTATCTACTATCCTGAATAGAGAGGTAAACAAGACAGACAAAATCTCTGTCTTCATGGAGATTTTAAGCAAATATGATATAAAGTAGTGCTAAGTGTTACTCAGAAAAATAAACCAGGGCAAGGAACTGGAAAGTGATGGCAGAAGGAGGGCACTGTTTTAGATAACTCCTGAAAGGCCTTTAGGAGATGACATTTGCATTTTTTAACATTGAATATTAACATAAATATTCAACAAAGTGGATTTTTTGAATATTTCTTTCTTCCTTTTTTTTTTTTGAGACAGGGTCTCACTCTGTCATTCATGCTGGAGTGTAGTAGTGCAGTCACTGCTCACTGCAGCCTTGACCTCCTGGGCTCAAGCGATCCCTCCCATCTCAGCCTCCTGAGTAGCTGGGACTACAGGCATGCGTCACCATGGTTGGCTAATTTTTAAAATCTTGTTGTAGAAACAAGGTCTCACTCTATTGCCCAGACTGGTCTCAAACTCCTGGGCTCAAGCAGTCCTCCCACTTCGGCCTCTGAAAGTGCTGGGATTGCAGGTGTGAGCCACTGTGCCCGGTTTGAATATTTATTTATGCAGGCACTGAGTCCACAGCTTCCTATGCAGCATATTATGTAATCCTCTCAACAACCTATGAGGCAGATGCTACTACTAGCCTCATTTTACTGATTAGCAATTTGAAGAAGAGAAAGATGGAGCTGGTATTCAAACAGAGGCACTGTCCTTCTATAACACTGTAACTTTTCAAAGTTCTTTCATGCAAATGAAAGAATATATGCAGAAATGTTTTGTGGATGATAAAGTACTATGCAAATGTAAGTAATTATCACTATTTTAATGTAATCTGATTTGACCTTATAGTATCCCTGTAAAGGGGATAAAGTGTGTAATATTATATCATTTTGTAGATGATAAAACAAACACACTCAATTGTAAAGTGCAAAGTGATGTGACTTGTCCAAGGTCACAAAGCTAGTTAATGGCATATTCAGAATTAGAGCTTATGTTTTTAAGGAGCATTATTTTAAGTTTTGTACTTTTATACTTTTATCTCTTGAGATGATAAATTATACTAAGTATTTTTCTTGCCAAGCTTATTATAACTACATTAATCACAGGAATTAAAAACAGTTTTGGGGCCAGGCGCAGTGGCTTATGCCTGTAATCCCAGCACTTTGGGAGGCCAAGGCAGGAGGATCGTCTGAGGTCAGGAGTTTGAGACCAGCCTGGCCAGTGTGGCGAAACTCCGTCTCTACTAAAAATACAAAAGAAAATTAGCCAGGCGTGGTGGCACACACCTGTAGTCCCAGCTACTCAGGAGGCTGAGGCAGAAGAATCGCTTGAACCCAGGAGGCGGAGGTTGCAGTGAGCGGAGACCGCCCCACTGCACTCCAGCCTGGACGACAGAGCAAGTCTGTGAAAACAACAGCAACAACAACAACAAAAAAACAAAAAAACAGTTTAGGGTTCATAAATAAATCTTCAAAATATCCCTCTTTCTGTATCTTCAATTCCATGCACTCCACAGGCTCCTTCCTTCTCCTTCCCATCTTCTCCCCATGCCCTAACTCACTGACACTGACGCCCCTCACATACACACTCCAGGAATGAGGGAGGTGCTGTCCAGGTTTCCCATTCCTCTTAATGTAAGGAAGAGGCATTTCTTTTTCTGACAGAATGAGACTGGATCATTAGCTGTCAAGATAGTCACGGTGCAGTTACTAGGAGAAATATGGATTTCCTAAGGTGACCAGACAGGGTTTGAAAATCACTCTTGGCCAGACGTTGTGGGTCATGCCTGTAATCCCAGCATTTTGGGAGGCTGAAGACAGGAGGATTGCTTGTGCCCAGGAGTTTGAAACCAGCCTAGGCAACATAGTGAGACCCCATGTCTACAAAAAAGAAAAAAAAAATGGCCAGACATAGTGGCACCTGCCTGTGGTTCCAACTACTTGGGAGGTTGAGGTAGGAGGATCACTTGAGCCTAGGAGGTGGAGGTGACAGTGAGCCGCGATCACACCACTGCACTCCAGCCTGGGCAACAGAGTGAGACCCTGTCTCGAAGAGAAAAAAAGGAAAAGAAAAAGAAAGAGAAAAGAAAATTACTCCTTAAGGTGATTAAATGTGCTTGACTTTGGATGCTCTAGATCAGTGGAAACTAGCAACATCCCCAAATGTAAGACCCAGTAATAACAAATGGTATCATTGATTCTTCTCTCCATCCATGTGACCAGAGCTTGGCCCCTCACAGGCCATTGAGGGCCAACATCAAAGGCTGTGAGACTGTAAGAGTTCAGAAAACCCCTTGGTGGGGATTTGGTTTGTGATTGGTGACTGGGAGCAAAGTGGCTGGGTAGGGGTCTGAGGATATTTACTTTAAACCGCACCCACCCCAACTCCCATCCCCAGTGAAGCTTGGTTCTGGACTTCTTTCCTAAATCTTTGAGTAAACTACTACTTAAACCTTCCATAGGAATTGGAGATAAGATTGTATCTAAGAATAAGATGGCCCCTTGGCAATCAGCTTGGGAACCTCTTGGCAGACCAGGAGGGGCCCAGCCCCAGAATGGGGCAGGGGGATGATTTCTGTGATGTTCCACCCAGGAGAGCAGCTAGAAGCATCCTGTAAGAGATGGTAAACAGATGGGCTGAGAGCATGTTCTAGAAACATGGCAAAAACACACATATTTTAAAAGAAAATAAACCAGGCTGGGCACAGTGCCTCATGCCCATAATCCCAGCACTTTGGGAGGCCGAGGTGGGCAAATAGCTTGAGCCCAGGAGTTCGAGACAAGACTGGGAAGCATGGCGAAACCCCATCACTACAGAAAATAACAACAACAACAAAATTAGTCGTGCATGGTGGTGTGGGCCTGTGGTCCCAGCTACTCGGGAGGCTGAGGAGGGAGAATCACCTGAGCCTAGGAAATTGAGGCTTCAGTGGGCTGTGATCACACCACTGCACTCCAGCCTGGACCACAGAACGAGACCCTGTCTCAAAAACAAAACAAAACGAAACACCCCTAGCAATCAGTTCTTCCTCAGTATCTTCCTCCCATGCCACTTTCTCCAGCTGTCATTCCTGTTCCTTCCCTTCCGCTGAGCACCTTCGTTCCTCCGTCTTTCCTTCTCCTTCTTACCTGACAAACTGGTTTTTCTACTCTCGATAAAGTCATCCATTGGTGGCATGTGTGTTCCAAAAATCTACTGGACCAGCATCTCCCAAGTGTGTTTTCGCAAAACACTAAAGTCTTGTTGACTAGATTACAGTGGCTCACCCCTGTAATCTCAGCACTTTGGGAGGCCAAGGTGGGAGGATCCCTTGAGCCCAGGAGTTCAAGACCAACCTGGGCGACATAGTGAGACCCTGACTCTACCAAAGGGGAAAAAATAATAATTTTAAAAACCCTTGTTTTGCCTATTTTGTTAAAAAAACAAAAAAAAGGGAGGCAGTGGTCAAATAATTTGGTAAACCTCACATCCTGTACTGCATCTTAAAGATTCACATGCCTGTTAATATATAAAGGATTTTGGGGTGTACTTCAATCCCTTCTCTTTCTCTTATTCTCTCTCTGCCTGATTCCAATTTAGGACCCTTCATCTGATACCTGCAGGTTGAGGGATGGGTCACAGCAGCCGTAACACCATATAAATGACAGCCCCACAGTTCTCTTGCTCACTTATTTCTTAGGTTCATCTATTGGAGATGGGACCCTATAGGAACTGAATAGCTCAGCTTCAAAATGCATTTCAAAACTTTTTTCCCCCTTTTTCTCTTTTCTCTCCAGTCTCAAGATGTAACCTTGAAGCCTACTGCAGAAACCTTTTTTTCCTCCTTAGTATTAGGATGTAGCCTTGAAATGTACTTTATTTGAAACACCACATCTCTCCCTTTCTTACCATACACTCCCTTACACCATGCACATTTATCTAATTGTACTTGGATCTAATTATGTGCTTACTTAGAAGTTCCAGGGTCTAATCTTGAGATAAACCAGACACAGAGGCCCAGCTGCAAAATGACAGAGATTACCTCAAGGCTGTTAGTCTACAACCCGGCCATCGTTCATATGACATCAGATCACCCTGACAGTCACCAGGGAAACAAGAGACACAGACCTTGAACTCAGCACCACTCCTGCACACTTCCCATTCCAAGTTCCCCTTTTTAAGCCCCTCTCCCCAGCCTAAAGTTGGGAATGGTCTTTTAAAGGCATGAGCCTGGCTATTCCCCAACTGCTAGCATTTGAATAAAGTTGCTTTCCTTTCACCACACCTCGCTTCTCGTGCTTTTGACCTCTGAGCAGCAAGCAGCAGGACTTGAGCTGGTTACACTACATCTGAAGCACACTGGGCTGCCCTCATCACTACTGTTGCAACTCATGTTCTGCAGGAACTGAGAGCCTGAGCAAATGAACCTGAAATTCAGTTTTTTCTTCCTTTTTTGTCCTCCTTACCCGCTTCTATTATATGAATGATATAGTCATAGAATTTGCCTATAAAATCCAGAAAACTTAGTTCCAGCCTATCAAAGTCACCCAGTTATGGGATTAAGATGATAATGATGGAGCAACTTTGTAAAGGGCTTTGAAGATCGGACTGAGACTCAGATATTCCTGGAGAGTGGAGGCTGGTAACCCCCTTTACCTTGTAGCTATTTGCATTCACTGATTTGCAACAGAATTAAGGAGCCCTCTGAATAAAATACTTGAACACTGTCCACGATTAGGATTAAGACATATACAGATGTATCTGATTGACTAGGGGTCCCAAGTGGAAGCTAGATATTTGGAGAATGAAATGGTCAGTATGAGGAATCTGGTGCAGGGAATAGAATAGTGAGTGGACACAAAGCTGAACATGCAGCTGGGAGAGGCGGCTCACGCCTGTAATCCCAACACTTTGGGAGGCCGAGGTGGGAGGATCACTTGAGGTCAGGAGTTTGAGAGCAGCCTGGCTAATGTGGTAAAACCCCATCTCTACTAAAAATACAAAAATTAGGCCGGGCGTGGTGGCTCATGCCTGTAATCCCAGCACTTTGGGAGGCTGAGGCGGGTGGATCACGAGGTCAGGAGATCGAGATCATCCTGGCTAACACGGTGAAACCCCATCTCTACTAAAAATACAAAAAATTAGCTGGGCGTGGTGGCGGGCGCCTGTAGTCTCAGCTGCTGGGGAGGCTGAGGCAGGAGAATGGCGTGAACCTGGGAGGTGGAGCTTGCAGTGAGCCGAGATTGCACCACTGCGCTCCAGCCTGGGCGACAGAGTGAGTCTCCATCTCAAAAAAAAAAAAAAAAAAAAGACAAGTGGCTCACCCCTGTAATCCCAGCACTTTGGGAGGTCAAGGTGGGAGGATCCCTTGAGCCCAGGAGTTCAAGACCAGGTGGTGGGTGCCTGTAATCCAGCTGGGATTACTACTCAGGAGGCTGAGACAGGAGAATCGTTTGAGCCTGGGAGGCAGAGATTGCAGTGAGCCGAGATTGTGCCACTGCACTCCAGCCTGGGCAACAGAGTGAGACTCAAAAACATAAATAAATAAAAATTAAATAAATAAATAAAATAAATAATATAAAAAATCTCAAAAAAAAATAAATAAATAGAAAATCTAAAAAAATGAACATGTTTGTCCTGGAGTCAGAATGACTTTATTCAAAACCCACCTCTACTGCTTACTATATGCGTGACCCTGGGCCTATTTCTTAGTCTTTCTAAACCTTCTTTCTCTCATGTGGAAAATCGATGCAGTTATAGTTCCTACTTCATAGGGATAGTTGAGGATAGCTGATATAAGTCCTCAGCAAATGTTCATGTTATCAGCAACAAGACTTTACCATCAGAGAGTGGTTAGGGAGCCGCTCTGGATAGAGTGGATGTCTACACAGGAACTTCCACTCCATTTGTGTACTCTGGGGAGAAAATGCCTGTGTGTGTGAGGTGAAGGTTCTGAGACCTGTTGATGCTCAAGATTCCTTTCTGTGGACGTCTCTCCTGACACCTCTACTTCCACCCCAATTTCAGAGAATATACGCTACTGCCATCACCAAATTCTAGACAAACAACGTAGGTAATACTCAGGTACGTTCATTTTGCAAGAGCAATGACATGGATTTCAACTACCAAGATGCAAATGCTCCAGTATTCAGGCATTGGCAACCTTGGTGGTGATGGCAAGGGTAATGCCTCTCTGGGTTCTGTTGTGGTCTGAGCCTGCAGAGAGCAATGAGAAAGTCCAATACGGGAACGCAAGAGAGCTCCCCAGGTTATTTGCACAACTTCTGCATAAAGTTGGATTTTCTGCAGCCTGCCAAGCAGGGTTAGAAAGCCACCTAGGGTCAGGCACGGTGACCCACTCCTGTAATCCCAGCACTTTGGGAGACCGAGGTTGGCAGGTTGCTTGAGCCCAAGAGTTCGAGATGAGCCTGGACAACATGGTGGAACTCCAACTCCACAAAAAATACAAAAAATTAGCCAGGCGTAGTGGCATGTGGCTGTGGTCCCAGCTACCTGGGAGGCTGAAACAGGAAGATCGCCTGAGGCCAGCAGGTCAAGGCTGCAGTGAGCCATGATCGTGCTACTGCACTCTAGCCTGGCCACAGAGTGAGACCCTGTCTGGAAGTAAGGAAGGAAGGAAGGAAGGGTGGAAGGAAGGAAGGAAGGAAGGACAAAAAGAAGGAAGGGAGGAAACCAAGCCATCAAGATTGAATGAATGAACATGCAATTGGTGAAGCCCTAGACACCTGGGCTTCATTTATATATTTATATCATGGTAGCAATCATTTATTGAGGACATACTGTTACCAAGCCTGGGCTGGGCACCTTTCATGTTAACCCATTTGCAAAGGTACAAAACTAGTAGGAAAGTTATTCCCATTTTACAGATAAATTAAGTCATCTGCTTAAGTTACACAGGCAGTAAGCAGTAGAGCCAGGTTTTGAATTTAATATGATTTGGAAGCCCAGGCTCTTCTCTGCTACTCTGCTTTTCTTTATCTACCCTTCTACCATATCTTTCAGTATTTTTTTACACACTCTTTAGTGTAACTATGACTATCTCAAATCTATCTCATCAGTTTGGTCTACCGTTCTTTCCACTTTAGTTTCCTCAAATATTGTTTTTTATGCTCTTTTCTTTTCGTTTGAGACAGAGTTTCACTCTTGTCGCCCAGGCTGGAGTGCAATGGCGCGACCTTGACTCCCTGAAACCTCTGCCTCCCGGGTTCAAGTGATTCTCCTGTCTCAGCCTCCTGAGTAGCTGGGATTACAGGTGACCCACCATGCTCTGCTAATTTTTGTATTTTTAGTAGAGATGGGGTTTCACCATGTTGGCCAGGCTGGCCTCGAACTCCTGACCTCAGGTGACCCACCCGCCTCGGCCTCCCAAAGTGCTGGGATTACAGGCGTGAGCCACCGTGCCCGGCCCAATTGGCTTTATAGCATCCTGCCTACAAAACAGTCATCATTCCCTTTTATCTTAGCATATTTGCCACTGCTACATGCTCTTGCTGCTTTTATCTATTGACACTGGCTTTCAGGGAGGATCCATAGCTTTGCTACTTAAAATGTACTTTATGGTCCAGCAGCATAAGCATCACCTGTAGCTTCTTGGAAATGCAAAAAACTATGCCAGGCCTGAATCAGAATCTTTATTCTACTAAGATCCCCAGGGGATTCATATACACATTAAAGTTTGAGAGGCACTGGTCTACAGTGCCTACAGCTTTGAGCAGAGTCCCAGAAGCCACCAAACTTTGGGGCAGTTCCTGATCCCTTACAGAACTTTCAAAAGAGGCTAGGCTGCTGGCCTCAATAGATCAAGAGCCCTCAAGATCCCCACCTCCCCAACACAAGCCCCCAGCACTTAAGCAGGATGTAGGTTGTCATGGTAATGGGAGGCCGTTTCAATGGGAAGAGACTGTGAAAGGTGCTTCAACATGAAGAGAGGCTTAACTTTTATGGGCTGGTTCTAAAATTTGGCTGCCAATTGGAATCACCTACGGGAGATTTTGATTTAATTGCTATAGGGAATAGGACTAGGCATTGGAAATGTTTTTAAGTTCCCTAAATGATTCTTACATGCAGCAAAGTTTGAGGAGCACTGAACTGTTGTGAATACTTTCTCATTTTGGTTAAAACAATTCTGGGGGCTATGTTATATTTGAAGAGTATTTTATTTTATTTTATTTTTTTATTTATTTTGAGATGGAGTTTCACTCTTGTTGCCCAGACTGGAGTGCAGTGGTGCGATCTTGGCTCACTGCAACCTCCACCTTCCAGGTTCAAGTGATTCTCCTGCCTCAGCCTCCTGAGTAGCTGAGATTACAGGCATCCACCACCATGCCTGGCTAATTTTTCATATTTTTAGTACAGATGGGGGTTTCATCATGTTGGCCAGGCTGGTCTCAAACTCCTGACCTCAGGTGATCCACCCGCCTTGGCCTCCCAAAGTGCTAGGATTACAGGCGTGAGCCACTGCGCCTGGCCAAAGATAGTTTAAAACAGTGTTTCCCACACTCTTTTGGTAAGACTTATCTGAAGTACTTGCTAAAACCACAACTACCAGGCCTCATACCCGGCTCAGTGTCTCAGAATTACCAACGGCCTGACAGCTGTCATTTATCAAGCACCCAGGTGCTCTGCTCATTCTTACAGGGAGGCTTGGGAAATACTGTTTTCAAAGACCAGTGGATTAGTAGCCTGAAAACTCGCCAGCAGTTGCCTGCTTTCGTCTTCTTCCTGTCTCTGGAAGAGCACCTGATCCTCACCATCAAAAACTAAATGGTTTTAAAAGGACAAAAATTGTCTCAGCATCATTCTACAGCTTTCTTAAGGGCAATGTTTTCTTTTCAAATGCTCAGGCTGACCGTATTCTAGAACCTAGCATGGCTGTTGGCACATAGTCTCAATATTTAAATAAATGAATGAATGAATGATTAAATAGTTCTGAAAAGAAGCACCAGAATAGCTTGGAGGAAGGAACCAGGAAGCAGGCTGCCTCCTTGAAGTCCTCACTTTTGACCTCCTGTACATTCAAAAAAATTACATTCACACATATCCAGCCAGTACAATATACTTTGCTTCAGTGAACTTGACATATGACCAACCAATAAGTTAGGAAGTGATTATTCACTGTGCAAAGGATTATTTGATTCACGGAAATGATTCCCTAGAGCAGTGTGGTTTCCAGACCAGGAGCAGCAGTATCACCTGGGAACTTGGTAGAAATACGAAACTTGGGAGCCGCCGTGGCTCAGGCTGGTTGCCCTGGCACTCGGGGAGGCGAGGCTACACGTTCGAGACCAACCTGGTCAACATCAATTAAAAAAAAAATAATAAAATAACTTGACCCTGAGGGCCTGAATCAGAAACTCTGGCTTGGGGCCTAACAATCTGTGTTTTAACAAGCCTTTCAGGTGATTGTCAGGCTGCTAAATCTGAGAACTACCGCCCCAGAGGACCTGATAATACAAAGAATGTTCAAGAACACGCTAAGGTGATCTTAGCTAAATTTTATGACCAAGTTCCCCAATGCACCTGCAGAAAAGTTCTGGATTGTAGTTGCTTATTTATTTAATAAAGCATTTTATATGTTAATATGTATAATTTATTTATATTTCATATAAATAAATGTATGCAATAAGAAAAAATCACAGTGGTTTGCACATGATTTTTTTTCAGTAATACACTGAGCCATAATGTAAAATATATTTATTATGAATAACGGTCAAAAAAAAGTTTGAGACTGGGCACAGTGGCTCATACCTGTAATCCCAGCACTTTGGGAGGCCAAGGTGGGTGGATCACTTGAGGTCAGGGGTTCAAGATCAGCCTGGCCAACCCTGTCTTTACTAAAAATACAAAAATTAGCCGGGCATGGTGGTGCATGCCTGTAATCCCAGCTACTTGGGAGGTTGAGGCAGGAGAATTGCTTGAACCGGGAGGTGGAGATTGCAGTCAGCCAAGATTGCACCACTGCACTCCCGCCTGGGCAACAGAGCGAGACTCCATCTCAAAAAACAAACAAAACATAAATTAGCTGGGCGGGGTGGTGGGCACCTGTAGTCCCAGCTACTCGGGAGTCTGAGGCAGGAGAATTGTTTGAACCCAGGAGGTGGAGGTTGCAGTGAGCCGAGATTGTGCCACTGCACTCCAGCCTAGACAATAGAGCAAGACTCCGTCCCAATCAATCAATCAATCAATAAGGCTCTTTACTGCTGTGGTCCTGACTCAGATTCAAGCAGTGAGCTTTTGTTGGTTGGTTGTTGTCTCCTTTTTTCCCCTGAGTGTCTGGGATTTAGTGACAGGAGATGCAGGTACTTGGCAGGACATTAAGATACCTATGCAAAACTACTAATATGTGTGTAATACTATACTTAACAACTGTTAAGAGTAATTTGTTTAGCATTTATCTACCTAGAAATAAAGCAAGACCACCTCAACGAGAACAAACAGATGCTGCTTATTCAGAGCTTCCTATAGCAAGGGATTCTGCCACTGTTCCTTGTGTTTGGCAGAGACTCAGAGCCAGGCAGGGGAGTGAGGAAGCTTTGGAGTGGAAAAAAGGGAAGGTTTCAGGTATGCTTAGATTGTAGGTTATTGGCATGGGGAAATTGGAGGCAGGCTAACTAGAAGCAAGGCATCCTATGTGATTAGTTTGTGTGTGTTTGGCTGGTTGATCCTGATTTGGAAGTGGGGCAAAAAATTGGGAAGCTGGTAGTCGTTGACCACATCCTGATGTTCGAGGCCAGTTGCTGTGGAGGCTGTGGGTTGGCTCCCTGGACTGGTTGCTGTAAGGGTTGTGGGCATATAGGTCTGCCCATTGTCTCACTAGCCATGAACGCAAGACAACAACAACCTGTAGGGCAAGTTTATTTATTTATTTAACACTATGGTCTTTTGCCAGCTTGTCCAGTGAATCAGAAATTAAAATGAGGGCTGAAACTAGTCAATCTGTAGTTCAAAGTTTCCCTCCCCCTATCTGACTTGTCAGTGTTGTTGGCAGGGATGTGCTCACACATTAATGTTACCAATATGCTTTTGGTGGACTGGAAATGCCCGTTGATGCTGAAACGTCTTGGCTAGTTATCAGACAGCTTTAGGGCAGATACTCTGATGAGTCTGTGCTAATCTTTTTTTTCGAGATGGACTCTTGCTCTGTCACCCAGGCTGGAATGCAGTGGCGTGATCTCGGCTCACTGCAACCTCTGCCTCTCAGGTTCAAGCAATTCTCCTGCCTCAGCCCTCCGAGTAGATGGCATTACAGGTGTGCGCCACCACGCCCAGCTAATTTTTGTATTTTTAATAGAGACAGGGTTTCACCATATTAGCCAGGCTGTTCTCGAACCCCTGACCTCGTGATCCGCCCACTTGGGCCTCCCAAAGTGTTGGGATTACAGGCATGTGCCACCGCACCCGGCCAAGTCTGTGTTAATCTTATGTTAGACTTCAGAGCTGAGAATGCTATCCTGACTCCAGCTACACATTCCTGTGGAGTTACCGGGCTATCTTTAAGTTGTTTACAGTTACTTTCACGTA
Source organism: Pongo pygmaeus (assembly GCF_028885625.2). Taxonomy (NCBI): domain Eukaryota; kingdom Metazoa; phylum Chordata; class Mammalia; order Primates; family Hominidae; genus Pongo; species Pongo pygmaeus. The sequence goes on along the minus strand of NC_072378.2, from coordinate 107,893,254 downwards.
TAGTTGTTGCCACTTCCAGGAATGCTCCTTCCCCCATGAGGCAAACTCATCTAGCTTTGTAACATTGTTGCGGGACTTTTTCTTAAGCTAAAGACAGGGTACTTGTCCCACAGCCACATAAGATGAGGCTTGCAGGCGGTTTGAAGGGTGAGTAAAGCAGGGTTTTATTGGTTGAAAGGAAAAAAAAAGGGGGAACAGGGATCCTCCACAAAGCCAGAGTCTCTGCTGGTGCGTTTCCCGCCTCCAGTTAGAATCCCAGATTCCACACAGGAAGAGGAGGGGCCAGGCTTCTGTAGCTCCACCCCAGTGCACATTCCCAGCGCAGGCTGGTTGGAGTTTTGCCAGGGATCCCCTCCCACCTGGCTGTCTCAACATCAAAGTGTGATACACCTTGATTCACATTATGAATATGTCCCATGGGGCCTGGCACCTGAAGTATGTAGGCTGTGGAGGAGAAACGTTGTTTGAAATGTACTGAGTCAGAAACTACTCTGAAAATTCTTCCACTTATCACATACTAAAATTATAAGCTAAAGATTTGGTTCTCTTGACTGAGCTTTAGTCAAATAGAAACGTATCAGTATGTCAGAGGCATTCAAACCAAAGCGACTCCATCTTGAACAGGGGCTGAGTAAAATGAGGCTGAGACCTGCTGGGCTGCATTCCTAGGAGATTAGGCATTCTTAGTCATGGGATGCGATAGGTCGACAAGATACAGGTGACAAAGACCCCGATAATAAAACAGGAGCGGTAAAGAAGCCTGCCAAACCCAACAAAACCAAGATGGCAATGAAAGTGACCTACGGTTGTCCTCACCACTCATTATATGCTAATTATAATACATTAGCATGCTAAAAGACACTCCCACCTGTGCCATGACCATTTACAAATGAAATGGCAATGCCAGGAAGTTGCCCTATATGGTCTAAAAAGGGGAGGAACCTTCAGTTCTAGGAACTCCTCACACCAATCCTGAAAAACTCGTGAATAAGCCACACTTTGTTTAGCATACAATCAAGAAATAACCATAAGTAGACTCAGTCAAGCAGTCCATGCTACTGCCCATGCCACTGCTCTATGAAGTGGCCATTTTTTTTTTTTTTTTTTGAGATGGAGTCTCGCTCTGTCGCCCAGGCAGGACTGCAGTGGTGCTATCTCAGCTCACTGCAAGCTCCGCCTCCCGGGTTCACGCCATTCTCCTGCCTCAGCCTCCTGAGTAGCTGGGACTACAGGCGCCCGCCACCACGCCCGGCTAATTTTTTTTTGTATTTTTTAATAGAGACGGGGTTTTACCGTGTTAGCCAGGATGGTCTCGATCTCCTGACCTCGTGATCCACCCGCCTCGGCCTCCCAAAGTGCTGGGATTACAGGCCTGAGGCACCGCGCCCGGCCAGAGACCTCTAATTTTATAAGCTTTAAGACCCACAATATTTGTTTTTCAACAAAATGATTGACACAGGATAATTGATATCTTCCCTGAAGCTTGTTTTAATCCTTACTGAGAGTTTTCTTTCTTCTTACTCAAATATATACCTTTGAAATTTCCCAGAATGAATTATTCTATTTAATTATGACCACTCTCCCAAGTTATATTTTGATCTGGGTGGGAAATTTCAGTAAGTGCTATTTTATGGCATAACGTGTAGTGTCAATCATTATTTTTTCATTAAAGCACTTTACATATGTAGGCATCTTAGTCTGTTTGTGCTGCTATACCAAAATACTGGACACTGAATAATTTATAAAGAACCAAAATGTATTTCTCACAGTTCTGGAGGCTGGGAAGTCCAAGATTAAGGCACTGGCAGGTTCAGTGTCTAGTGATGGGCATGGACTCTGCTTTCAAGATGGTGCCTTGTTGCTGCATCTTCCAGAGGGGAGGACTGCTGTATCTTCATGGCAGGAGGAGAAGGGCAAGACACTAAAACACTAACACTTCATGAAGTTTCTTTTATAAGGACCTTAATCCCGTTTATGATCATCTGTTAAAGTCCCCACCTTTTAATACTATGACATTGGCAATTAAGTTTCAACACCTGAATTTTGGAGGGGACACATTCAAACTATAGCAACTGGTAATGTATGAAATTAATTTATAAAGGAATGACCTGAGTTTGTTGATGTATCTCTGACAATTGGCTTTAGTGCAAAAAATTCTCAGCTATATAATCACAAAAGCAGGGATAGAAAAAGAACAATAGGTTGGGTACAGTGCTTGTGCCTGCAATCCCAGCAATTTGGGAGGTCAAGGCAGGAGGACGGCTTGAGTACAAGAATTCAAGACCAGCGTGGGCAACACAGTGAGGCACTCTCTCTACCAAAAAACCCCACAACAAACAACAAACAAAACAAACAAAAAACCCACAAAATTAACAAGTCCAACATACTCACAAAAAGAAAGAAGTCAAAATACAAACCTGCTTCCAATACCAAAGGAAAACCACAGCCCTCAATTCCTCTTTTAGGAATGTTTTCATGGTTGATCTTAAACTAGTTTTGCTGTTTTTCCAACTCATACCTCTCTTTACATTCTCTCCAGATAGGAGATTGTGGTTTTGTTGGGTCTGAAGGGCCTTAGTGGGTCAGGAAATAAAAGGATTGCAATGATTTAATACCTTTTACCTAGTCAAAGTTCCAACATATGGTCATGATTTGAAATTTCAATTGGAATAATATTTTGGAAGATTTTTGTAAATCATAAGTGTTGTACAAACATTACTTTGTTGATGTTACTGTTGTCATAAGCAGGATTGGTTACTTTGTATCAGAAGAGATTTAGCCTTTTAATGAAAAAAACCTCCGGTATAACATTAAAGATAACATTAAAACTCGCGTTTAACATTAATTTTCTAGGCTTTGGCAGTAAAGCTTATGTTCTACTGTAGCGTGGGGGAAAGGGAAGAAGACTGGAAGTAACTGTGTATCCTTATTTAATCATAATTTGGTTCCTTCCAGTTTCTTTGCAGCTAACTCCACCAGTAGATAATTAAATAATGTTGATTATGGCTACAGAAATATTCTTTGGTATGTATAAATTTAAGTCAAAAATATAGTATAAGGATGACTGGCTAGGAGCGATGGCTCGTGCCTGTAATCCAAGCACTTTGGGAGGCTGAGGCGGATGGATCACTTGAGGTCAGGAGTTCGAGACCAGCCTGGCCAGCATGATGAAACCCTGTCTCTACTAAAAATACAAAAAACTAGCTGGGCGTGGTAGCAGGCGCCTGTAATCCCAGCAACTTGGGAGGCTGAGGCAGGAGAATTGCTTGAACCCGGGAGGCAGAGGTTGCAGTGAGCCAAGATTGTGCCATTGCACTCCAGCCTGGGCAACAAGAGCAAAACTCCGTCTCAAAAAAAAAAAAAAAAAAAAAAAAAAAAATTAGCCAGGTGTGGTGGTGCATGCTTGTAGTCCCAGCTACTTGGGAGGCTGAGGCAGGAGAATTGCTTGAACCCGGGAGGCAGAGGTTGCAGTGAGCCAAGATTGTGCTATTGCACTCCAGCCTGGGCAACAAGAGCAAAACTCCGTCTCAAAAAAAAAAAAAAAAAAATTAGCCGGGTGTGGTGGTGCTGGTGCATGCTTGTAGTCCCAGCTACTTGGGAGGCTGAGGCAGAAGAATTGCTTGAACCAGGGAGGCGAGGTTGCAGTGAGCCAAGATTGCACCACTGCACTCCAGCCTGGGCTACAGAGGGATACTCTGTCTCAAAAAAAAAAAAAAGGATGACTTACAAAGAAGGAAAGAGTCACTCTAAGGAAAAAGCAAAGTATGAAAAGGAACCCCAAAATAGTCAGGCTTTCTACAGGGAAAATGTCTATCTAGCAATTAAAACAAAATTAAAATTGATTAAAATATTAAATTACATACACAGAGATAAGTACTAAAATGCCCAATGCCTTTTTTTTTTTTTGAGACATGGTCTTGCTGTGTCACCCAGGCTGGAGTGCAATGGCACGATCTTAGCTCACTGCAACCTTCACCTCCTGGGATCAAGTGATTCTCCTGTCTCAGCCTCCTGTGTAGCTAGGATTACAGGTGCCTGCCACCACGCCCAGCTAATTTTTGTATTTTTAGTAGAGACCGGGTTTCACCATGTTGGTCAGGCTGGTCTTTAACTCCTGGCCTCAAGTGATCTGCCTGCCTTGGTTTCCCAAAGTCCTGGGATTACAGGGCTAAATGCCTTTTAATATATGTTGTTAGACCAAAGACAAGTTATGTCTGTAGCTTTGCTTCTTCCATTTTTTTTTTTTTTTTTTGAGATGGAGTCTTGCTCTGTTGGCCAGGCTAGAGTGCAGTGGCGTGATCTTGGCTCATTGCAACCTCTGCCTCCTGGGTTCAAGTGATTCTCCTGCCTCAGCCTCCCGAGTAGCTAGGCTTACAGGCACCACCACACCTGGCTAATTTTTGTATTTTTAGTAGAGATAGGGTTTCACCATGTTGGCCAGGTTGGTCTTCAATGTGATCCATGGTGCCCAGCCATATTAATTTACTTTTATTAAATATCTCACTAAAATAATTTCTTGAAACAATTTTATTAGGTTAAAAATATCTGCTGGGCATGGTGGCTAATGCCTGTAATCCCAGCACTTTGGGAGGCCGAGGTGGGCGGATCACCTGAGGTCAGGAGTTCGAGACCAGCCTGGCCAACTTGGTGAAACCCTGTCTCTCCTAAAAATGCAAAACTTAGCCGGGTGTGGTGGTGCATGCCTGTAGTCCCAGCTACTCGGGAGGCTGAGGTATGAGAATCACTTGAACCTGGAGGCAGAGGCCGCAGTGAGCCAAGAATGCACCACTGCACTGCAGCCTGGGCAACAGAATGAGACCCCATCTCAAAAAAAAAAAAAAAAATGTGAATCAGAAATTGCGATGAAATTAATTAAAGGTATGATTAAGATTTGCTTTGGAGAATATTTGGGTGGTCTGAGGTTACCTGTGTTCAGTAATATTAAGTTCTAGCATAAATTATACGTATACTTTTGAAAATAGAGGATACATTTTCAAATCTTCAACATGCTTTGGTTAAAAAAAAACATTTTAGATTGATCTGGGGTTTTTTCAAATTGCTATTTCAATTTGGTTCAAGCCAATTTTAGGCATGACCCTAAAGCTGCAGTGAAAATATTATTCCTGCAGAAAGAAAGAAGGGGAGTATTTATCATCAATAACTTATATTGCTACAAGGTTACAAAACTGATGTATTATCTTTAAACAAATGCCCAGCAAAACATAATAGGAGTAATTAAAAAACAGTTCAACATTATTAAAACCCAGGAAGACTTAATAACATCTTCAACAAACAAAAGGAACTTCAGGATCCTGCTTACTTCAGCTGAGACAAGTCTGTGACCAATTTTCTGTAGCAAGGCAAATTGTTCACTCTGGGTATATCAGCATTGGGAGATCACAATGCTATGTTGATTTCATAGTTCAACCTTCCCTTCATTTCTTGGTTTTATTTTTTCACCTATAATATAATTTTGAAACTCCGTGCAGAAAAAAAGTGAGGAGGGAAATGCACAGAAATGAATTTCAGAAATTTCGTTTCAAAGTGAGTAGATAGGAAATTTGAAAGGAAGAGAGAATACGTATGAACATAATCTATTATGAAGGAAAGCATTACTGATTACGATAGATACTAGTTTTGAAGACATGAAATAAAAGACAATGAGCAACCAGATTTTTCCTCCAACAATGGAAGGAATATTATAATGCATTTAGTTAACAGAGTATAAAGTATTAAAATGAGTCCTTAAAATACAGCGTAATATTTGGTATTTGCATATTACACACTTTCTCCTTTGAAAAGCATTTTCACAATTAGTCCTTTCAATCTCTGCAACCAGGTGGGCTATCCTTTTAACCCAGAGAGGGGCAATGGACTCTGGGATAGACCCCAGCCACAGCTGCCGCTGGACCCTGGGGTCGTTCAAAGATCTGGGCAGAAGGCCAGTTCCCAGCTCAGCAGACACCAGCCTCTAGGGTCCCACACCCAGGGGAGGGAGAGGCTCCCGAGAGCGACTGCTCCCGCCACCGTCCATCCCTGAAATGCAGGTTCCTGTTCACAGCCCGCGGGGAGAATGCCAATCACTGTCAGGAAATGTTAAGGTCCTGGGCGATGGAGGGTCAAGGGCACACTGGCTTTGTGGCGTCAAAATGATATGGGTTTGAATCCTCAGACATTCTCTTACTATGAGGGACCTTGGGCAGTCTCTCTGGGGCTCAATTTTCTCATTTATAGAGCAGACATACTTTGCTTTATTCCATGGGGTTTACTGATGACTAAATGACACAAAACAATAAAGGTCTCAGCCTACCGCCTGAAGCTGGTGGTTATAATTAGCAGCTCTGGAATGGGTAGGGAACCATTTGTAACGGCTTGGGGAAATCTTCATCTGCAAGATGGGCACAGCGTAGATTCAAATCTGTCGCCCAGTGGAGAGCCATCCGGTCTCACTGCAACCTCCGCCTCCCGGGTTCAAGCGATTCTCCTGCCTCAGCCTCCTGAGTAGCTGGGATTACAGGTGCGTGCCACCACACCCGGCTAGTTTTTGTATTTTTAGTAGAGACGCGGTTTCACCATGTTGGTTAGGCTGGTCTTGAACTCCTGACTTCATGATCCACCCGGTCTCCCAAAGTACTGGGATTACAGGCATGAGCCACTGCGCCTGGCCAGATAGTAAACATTGCTTTGAAAACACAACTGCAACCCACACCTCCCGCAACCCACACCTCCCTGTCCCCTAATTTTTTTTTTTTTTTTTTTTTTTGAGACGGAGGCGCGCGCCACCACGTCCGGCTAATTTTTGTATTTCTAGTAGAGAGTGGGTTTCACCATGTTGGTCAGGCTGGTCTCGAACTCCTGATCTCATGATCTGTCCGCCTCGGCCTCTCAAAGTGCTGGGATTACAGGTGTGAGCCACTGTGCCCGGCCTCCCACCCCCTATTCTAAATGACACTTGTTTCCAAAATATGGGGGCTGGAGGAGGAGATCCAGAACCCAAGGAAACGTGATCAGCCACGGCAATTAATCGAGAGGGCAGGACAGGCTAAGCCTCAGCTCTTCTCTGAATATCTGGGACCCCTGCACAGCCAGGTGAACCGCCCGCGACCGCTGCTCCGGCGGGAAGCCTTCGCTGGGATCCTACACGCCAACGCCCGGAATCCGGCTTGGGGCGCTGGGAAACTGAGCGGTGGAGGAAGGCGGAGGTGTTAGGGGTGGGGCCCTAGGGAGGAGTTAGGGGGCGGGGCTTTGACGTTAGGGCGGGGCTAAGGGCGAGACCTCGCCGAGTTCCACCGTTGCGCTCGCCACGTCTCCCTTAGCGAGCGCGTTGGGGACACGCAGTGGGAGGGAAAACTGAGCGGGGCGGGAACTATCTCCTCTCGCGAGAGCTGGCGACGGCGGCGGCAGCAGCAGCGGTGGCGGCGGCGTGTCCGTGAGAGTGGCGTGGGGGCGGGGAGGAGAGGCGGCGGCGGCAGCCTCCAAGCTACGCCACTCGGGCCGGGGCGTTGGGAGCGGGAGTGCAGAGCGTGGTCGTGGCGGCGGCGGTGAGAAGAGCGAGGCGGAGGAGGGGGTGCCATGGCCGGGCAGCAGTTCCAGTACGATGACAGCGGGAACACCTTCTTCTACTTCCTCACCTCCTTCGTGGGGCTCATCGTGATCCCGGCGACATACTACCTCTGGCCCCGAGATCAGAATGCCGGTGAGTCCCGCCGGCCTTTGCCCGCGAACCCGCGCAGGCCCCGCCAGCGCCCCCAGGCCCTGCGGCGCCCGCTTGCCCGGCCCCAGCCCGCGGCGTCCAGGATGACAGGGACGGTGCGGCCCGGCCTGTGTCCAGCGTCCGCCACTGGCGGGGCCCGGGTCAGCGGCGTTTCCCTCGGCGCTTCTCCACCTCCCTTCATTGTCCTCAGGAGTTTCGCTCGCTCCATCTTCTCCATTGTTGTGGACGCTCCTTGCAGCCTCCTCCTGTCTCTTTGTCTTCTTTGCCTCTGCTTTTATTGGGGATTTTTCTTTATGGAGGAAGCGGGATGGGGACTTGGGAGGTGAGCAAAGAGTTGGCCAAGGAAGAGACTGAACGGGCGGGCACAACTCTTCAGTCCGTCCACTTCGCGGCCCTCCTCCCCCGACTCCCGTTTCCCTGTTGCAGCTGCTCTTAACAGATGTTTTAGGGCATCTCTGAGCCGGGTGGCATGCTTAGGACTCCAATTGAGCTCTCCACCGCCTACCCCCGTCACTTCCTCCCGTTGCTTTTTCATTTGTTCACTCACTGTGGGGGTTGGAAGCAATGCCGTTATTCCTTTTAGCAAAAATAGGCTTTTTTCTATTTCCTTTTCTTTGGAGTTTCCTGTTTGTGACGGAAAAAGTGCAAGTATGAAGGATTAAGTCTCGTTTAATTAATCTTGTAGGGAATTTTGAGGTAGTGGGTCGATTTGCTTTTGTTTCTAAGTCTTTTCACATTAAACGACATCGAATTAAAGCACAGAATAACAGATTCTTTTCATATTTCACTTGATGTTTGGGTAATGTTTGCATCCATTTGTTGCACTCTACTAGGACATATGGCAGATGATATTCTTAAAGCTGATGTAACTGCGAGGGCCTAATGGGTTATTTATGGTAGTGTTAACAGTAAGGAGTAGGTTTTGAGTATTAACAACTTAGGGAAAGCTTTCTGTTGCACAAGAGCTGTGCTAACTTGCTTAAATATCTTCTCTTCAATTGGGTGTGCTGGAGGTCTAGGTTGTCCAGGTTATATACTCTACTTGGGGAAGTTGTTAACAGTGAAGCCTTGAATCAGCTCAGAACTTGTTACACTTTCAGATGGATTCAGTGTCCTGTAACGTTCTTTTTCCCCCCCGCCCCATGTGATCTGCAGGAAACTAACATTCTTGAGTTGGAATAGAACTAAAATAAATTTAGGATAAATAGTAACAAAGGATTCCATCATTTTGTACATTTGACAATAAGTTTAAAAATCCATTAGATGCAAAAATCTGTCCAAAGTTACTAGTCTTAATACTTTTTTTACTCAATGGGTAGTTTATGAAATTTGGGTCTTGGACTGTTGTGCCTTATTTCCTAAGTACATTTAAATTGTGTGGGTTCTTCCTCGATGTTAAAAAAGGAAAAAAAAATTGGGTAGGTTCTTTGGGCAGTGGTTGTGTATAAGTGAAGTCTTAATGCTGTAATAGCTTCTTTTCTTATCTGCAAACCTAGGCCATTCTTGTGGTTGTTGTATTTCAAGTTAAAAGGGTCCACTTTTCAGTAGTTTATTTTCACCTAACAGCCATTATGTGTGCAATTGGTAGTGTAGAAAACAAAAAGGTATTGGGAGAGTAGTCGGTGGGTTTGGCCAGAATGTGTTTTGATCAGGCAGAACAAAGGTATAAAAAAAAGTGTTTTGAGAAACTGCCCTGATTTCAGAAATTAGCCATCATTTTTTAATCTACATTGGATTTTTAAAGTTTTTCTTTTTTTCTTTTTAAAGCGGGGAGAGTCTCATTTGACCAGGCTGGTCTTGAACTCGCTTCAAGTCATCCTCCCGCTTCGGCCCCCTGAGTAGCTGGGCTTATAGACTTGAGCCACTGTGTCAGGATGGATTTTTGAAATTTGAAAGTCATATTTTCATGGTGAGTTTCATATTATAAAATTCACCTGATTTCATAGAAGAATCATACTATTTATTTATTTATTTATTTTTATTTTTTTTTGAGACAGAGTCTCACTCTGTTGCCCGGGGTGGAGTGCAATGGCTTGATCTTGATTCATTGCAGCCTCCACCAGCTGGGTTCAAGCAGTTCTGCCCCAGCTTCCCGAGTAGCTGGGATTACAGGCGTGCACCACCATGCCTGGTTTATTTTCGTGTTTTTAGTAAAGATGGGGTTTCACCATGTTGACCAGGCTGGTCTTCAACTCCTGACACCAGGTGATCTGCCCTCCTCAGGCTCCCAAAGTGCTGGGACTACAGGCGTGAGCCACCACGCCCTGCCAACAAGTCATACTTGACCCCCTTCAGCATATAAGTGTCTTTGAAAAAGTGGTGGTAGTTTAGGTGGAGGGAATTAATACTATTTGTAAATCATGGACTTCAACTTTTACTTTATTTAATCCTCTTAAAAATGCAGTGAGGTTGGCTGGGTACGGTGGCTCACGCCTGTAATCCCAACACTTTGGGAGGCCCAGGTGGGCGGATCACCTAAAGTCAGGAGTTCAAGACCAGCCTGGCCAACATGGCGAAACCCCGTCTCTACAAAAATACAAAAAGTTAGCTGTGAGTGGTGGCGGACGCCTGTAATCCCAGCTACCCGGGAGGCTGAGGCAGGGAGAATAGCTTGAACCCGGGAGGTGGAGGTTGCAATGAGCCGAGGTCGTGCCACCACACTCCAGCAATGCAGTGAGGTAGGTTCTATTATTATCTCCATTTACAGGTAAAGAAACTGGGGGTAGAGCATGTAAGTAATTTTCCTGTATGGTTGAGCTGGGATTAGAACATTGGTCGCTTAGCTTCAGAGCCCTGTGTGGTTTCCATACTGCTAGATAGAAAGTTAGGTGAACTATTATGGGTGTCAGTTTGCCCGTTTTACATCCGGCTCTCTGCTTCAGGCTTGCCTTAGTCAATATGCATATTTTGATGTATTTGTTTGCTCTTGTTCAAAATCATGTTATGAAAATTAAGGTGAACACTTAAATACTATTCTAATCATTATGAAAATTGTTGGGCACCGCTTGGACTTTTTTCTTGGATTTACCCTAATAACTTGAGTTGTTTCTGTGGAATTACAGTTGTATTAAAAGGATGTTTTCATCATACTGACTTTTTTTCTGCAGCCCAGTTGCAGTATCTTGAATATGAAAGAGAAATCTTGAATTACTGCCTCATTCAAAGCTCTGAATAAGGAACTTTTTTCAGAAGTTTGCTGCAAAATAATTTGCCGACTTGTACAGGAGGCTACTGAATAATCTTTATCTCACTTAGGAAATAGTTATGTTCTGTCTTGGAATATTAATTTGTTGGGTTATTGGTGCATTTTAGACCCTATAGGGTCTGTTTGAGTATAAACGCTGTGTTACCTTTCTAAAATCTGAAGAATTCTGAAGCACATCTGTTCTTAAGGATTTTAAATAAAAGATGAGGACCCCCGTAGTACAGTTTTGGGGAAACACAACAGCATATATAAGTATTTTTATTTTTTGAGATGGAGCCTCGCTCTGTCACCCAGGCTGAAGTGCAGTGGCGTGATCTCGGCTCACTGCAACCTGTGCTTCCCGAGTTCAAACGATTCTCGTGCCTCAGCCTCCTGAATAGCTAGGAAAACTGGCGCGAGCCACCATGCCTGGCTTATTTTTGTATTTTTAGTAGAGATGGGGTTTCACCATGTTGGCCAGGCTGGTCTCGAACTTCTGACCTCAATTGATCCACCTGCCTCGGCGTCCTAAAGTGCTGGGATTACAGGCGTGAGCCACTGTGCCCTGGCCACAACAGCATATTTTAATACTTGTTTTTGAGGCTTAGTTTATTTAGTTTTCCTGTGAAACAGTTAAGTAGCCAAATACAAAAATGTAGGCATGCGTTTGAATTTCAGACTTCTGACAGTATTTTCAGAGATAGCGTGTGCATGAAAGCATGAAAAGGTTTGCTCTGGCGGTTACACAACCTTAAAGTTCAGTTTAAGTAATTTTTTTTTGTTTGTTTTGGCATGAAGTCTCACTCTGTCGCCCAGGCTCCGGTGCAATAGCATGATCTTGGCTCACTGCAACCTCCACCTCCCAGATTCAAGCAATTCTCCCATCTCGGCCTCCCAAGTAGCTGGGATTACAGGTGCCTGCCACTATGCCCGGCTAATTTTTGTATTTTTAGTAGAGACACTGTTTCACCATGTTGGCCAGGCTGGTTTCCAACTCCTGACCTCAAAGGATCTGCCCACCTCGGCCTCCCAAAGTGCTGGGATTACAGCTGTGAGCCACTGTGCCCAGCCCAGTTTAACTAATCTTTATTGAGGTTTTTTTGTGTGTGTTTTCTGCAACACATTTGGGACTTTCAATTTTTAAGGTTGACAGTTGTTTCAGCCTGGCTGTTTTGGAATTAGTGGGCTCTTGAATACATACACCAGAAAGCATAGCACCATTTCACAGCTTGTAAAGTCTACGGTTTGAAAAATGGAAATTGTTTACTGGCATATTCGACATGTTAATTGAACGTACCTGTTATCTAAAACATTATTAATGGAATCCTTTTGCCTTGATTTTTGCCTAACATGTTTAGCTAAGTGTACTTATAATTAATACCCCTTTTAGTAGTTAAAGGGTCCTATTTGTTTTACTCTCTTGGTTTGCAAATTGGCTGAATAAAATGAATACTTCTTCAGACAATTAAGGACAAAAGCTCTGTATGCAGTGATAACACGGAGGGCTTAGATTTCCTTGGTATAGTGATTCTTAACCCTGGCTACACATTAGAATCACTTCGGGAACTTTTTTTTTTTTTTTTTTTTTGAGATGGAGTCTCGCTCTGTCACCCAGGCTGGAGTGGAATGGCGCGGTCTCAGCTCACTGCAAGCTCTGCCTCCCGGGTTCACCCCATTCTCTTGCCTCAGCCTCCCGAGTAGCTGGGACCACAGGCGCCCACCACCACGCCTGGCTAATTTTTTGTATTTTTAGTAGAGACGGGGTTTCACCCTGTTAGCCAGGATGATCTCTATCTCCTGACCTTGTGATCCGCCCGCCTCTGCCTCCCAAAGTGCTGGGATTACAGGCTTGAGCCACCGCGCCCGGCCCACTTCGGGAACTTTTTAAAACACTTGTACCCATCCCCAGATACTCTGATTTATTTGGTCTGGAGTGGGTGTTGTGTACTGGTATTTTTTAAAGATCCCTATATGATTCTAAATTGTAGCTGTGTTTGAGAAGTGCTGCTTGGAGGAGAGCTTCCTTAGTAATGGTCTTTTGCTGTAGTTGTCATTTTGGGAGGTAGTGTATTTGTTTTGTTATGTGCTCTTTGCTAACAACAACAACAAAATCCAAAAAACTAATGTGTTAGCCTTTTTGTTTTACATAGCTAAGAAGCACTAACAGAACAGTACTGTAAAGTTCTGGGAGTTAAAAGCCAGATATTTTTGTCAAACAACTTCAATGATACAAGTTTACAATCAATTTATCATAGTTGTCTATTAATGGCTTCCAGAGTATTTACCGTTGTGCTATGATTGGAGCCTTATGTAATTTGATATCCTTAACATTTTGAAATAATTGCACATAATTACCTTAACACTACCCATCTTTGGTATTGCCAACAATACTGTGCTGTGACCTTTTGTGTGCACTGCCTACTTTGTGCTTTCTTGGTAATTGTTAATGTTTGTCTTTCCTAGTGCTTTTAAAATGAGAAGTGTTCTTAATGTTTATGTGGAATTTCAATCCAACCATTATTTGTAAGTGCATAATTTTGTTTACTACTTTTTTGATTTACAATATAAGAGTTATCACTTTAAACATTTTATATCATTAGGCTTTCATTGGTATATTTGACAAGAGAAAATAACTGATTGCTTGTAATTATTAGAATTTCAAATAATCAAAAGCATGCTTTTATTCTTTCCTTAGGTTATGGAAAGAATTCCTTTTGAACTGAGATAAAATGTATCATTTAAAAAAAGTTTTTGTTGACTCCTTGATCTTACTTTTGGGGCTTGATCTTCCCTTTTCAAAACTTTTACTTAATCTTACTTTTTCAAAATGCCTGGTTTTGAAACGTGGCTCTGCAGCTTACTGTAATTTTAGGCAAGTTATTAAACTTCCGTGTGTTTCAGTATACTCATCTGTATTGGTTACTGATTTAACTTCTGTGTATCTTAGTATACTCATCTGTATTGGTCATACTCATCTGTTATGGTCAGAGAAGATACTTTGTATGATATCTATCTTTTAAAATAAAATATCTTTTAAAAGACTTAAGTTGTGGCTTAACATATAGTCTATCCTGCAAAATGTCCCATGGCGCTTCAGAACAATGTATGTGCTGCTGCTGTTGGGTAGTGAGCATTGTATATGTCTGTTAGATCTAGTTGGTTTGTGTTAAGTCCTCTATTTCCTTCTTTTTGGTTGTTCTATCCATTTTTGGGGATGGAGGGTGTATTGAAGTCTGAAACTATTATTGTAGCACTGTCTGTTTCTCTTCAGTTCTGTTGGTTTTTGCATTGTACATTTTGATGATCATTAGATACGTAAATGTTTATAAATGTTATATCTTCTTGCTGTATTGAACCTCTTACTAATATGTAATGTCTTGTATCTCTTGTAATCTTTTTTGTTTTAAGGTCTATTTTGTCTTATAGTCACTACCCTGCTATCTTTTGGTTACTGTTTGCATGGAATATTTTTTCCATCCTTTCACCTTCAATCTGTTTGTGTCTTTGGATCTAAAGTGAGTCTCTTGTAGATGGACGTAGTTGGATCAGGTGCTTTTAATCCATTCTGCCAGTCTTTTGATTGGAACATTTAACCATTTACATTTAAAGTAATTACTGTTAAGGAAGGAGGGCCAGGTGCAGTGTTTCATTCCTGTAATCCCAGCACTTTGGGAAGCTGAGGTGGGAGGAACTCTTGAGTCCAGGAGTTTGAACCAGCCTGGGCAACATAATGAGACCGTGTTCCTACAAACAATATATAAAAAAAAAAATTAGCCAGGCATGGTGGCACACACTGTTAGTCCCTAGCTACTCAGGAGGCTGAAGCAGGAGGATCACTTGAGCCCAGGAGATCGAGGCTGCAGTGAGCTATGATCATGTCACTGCACTCCAACCTGGATGACAGAAGGAGACCCTGTCACACACAAAAAGTAAAAAGAAGGACCTCTGTCATTTTGCTGTTTTCTATAGGCATATATCCTTTGGTTCCTTATTTCCTGCATTACTATTTTTTTGTTTAGCTGATTTTTTTTTTTTGTAGTGAAATGTTTACATTTCTTTGCATTTTCTTATTTTTATTTTATTTTATTTTTAAATAGAGACTGGGTTTTGCCATGTTGCTCAAGCTTGTCTCAAACTTCTGGGCTCAAGTGATCTGTGTCTTGGACTCTCAAAGTGCTGGGATTACATGTGTGAGCCACTGCTCACATCTCATTTTCTTTTGAGTATATTCTGTAGTTACTTTTTGTGTGGTTACCATGGGGATTACATTAAACATCCTAAATATTGTAATTTCAATTTATAGCAGCTTAACTTTGACATATAAAAACTCTGCTCCTTTATAGCTCCATTCCCACCTCTTTCAGTATTTGATTTCCCCTAATTACATCTTTATACATTGTGTGCCCCAAAGCATAAACTAATAATTCTTTTAAATGCATTAGTTTATTGTTTAGAAAACAAAGTGTGGATGTAGGGGCCAAGGGAAACTTCCCTTTTGCCCACTGAAGATTTGCTGAAAAATCAACTCAGACAAGGCAGATTAATTGGAGGAAAGACATACACATGTATTTAATGTGTACACGGGGCGAACCACAAAGTGATTCCCCGCATCCCAGTGTAGTTCAGAAGCTTATATACCATCCTGGTGAAACAGGTTATGGGAAGGGGGAGAAGAGGAATTCTGTTGATAGGATTGCTAGGGATAATGGATCAGAGAACAGAGATTAACTTGTACATTATCTTGTGAAGGGTCTGTTTAGGTGTGGTTACCTTCTTGGTCCTACGGGAGGAGAAGAAAAGCAGTTGTTCGTTTTGGTGGGTCTGGATCTTAGGCAGATGAAGGCTTTGGGATGTGGTGGGGGGCATCAGGAGGGCAGGGAGGAAGGTCAGAGAGACCTTGAGGCTTCTTCATTCAGCGTGTCAAAATGCCATATTTTGGGTATCACTGAGCCCCAACATGGAGGTACAAACCAAGGAACTAAAATTGACCAAAAGCCTTCGTAATTTACCCTCCAAGCCTTTCCCTGAAAGTTGCAAGCCTTCAGTAGACTCCAGAGTTACATCTAGACTCAGCTCTGCTGCTGTTCAGTGAGTGAGTGCTAGCCTGAAGGTGGGTAGTGCGGAATGCACTCACGGTAGCACTTTGAGCTAGATTCATGTATTATCTCATTTTATTCATGAGAAAACTGCGTCCTAGAGGAGGTTACCAACTTTCCTAAAGTCGTGTAGCTACCAGGTGGAAGATTGTTTGTTGGACTCAACTCTGTCTTATGCCAGAGCATCTCTTGTTAGCCACTACTCTCTGCTGCCTCCTGTAATTAAGTAAATATAACACATTATGATATGTGTTAAAATGGCTACTGGAAAGTGCTTTGGGAGCACATAGGAAGGAGTAAATAATTATATTTTGGGATTTGGGGAAATGTTTCATGCAGAGGAGGTGACACGAGATAGGTCTTAAAAGGTGAGTGGGAGAAGGGCATTCCATATATAGGGGAAAGTATATGCAAAAGCATGGAGGTGTTTAGTAAATGGTAAAGATTTGAATGTGATTGGCACTTACGACCACGTCATGTATTTTAAGAGGGTTATACTTTATCTTGTAAGTTATTTGGTAAACAATGGAGATTTTAAAGTATGGTAATAAAACATGGTCAGTTTGGCTTTTGTGAAGTATTGTGTGGAGAATGGTTTGGTGGGTGGAGGGAGAGGTTGGTGATGGCTGGGTGGGAAACTAGATGGAGGGGGTGTCCATTTCAGAGGCTCTTTCCAGTGACAGGTGGTCAGATTAGAAAGAGAATTCTAAGAAAGCTTGGACTGTTTATTGAATGTAAGTACTGAGGAGAGAATGAGAGTGGAGTGCAGATTTTGAATTTTCACTCATTTCCAGGATTACTTATTTCTTGTCCTCTTGAAAGCTTTTGGTGATTGGCCCAATGATCAGTTTGGGGATTAGGTGCAGGGAAAAGAATGGGGATGAATTTTTTTTTGAGACTGGATCTCATGTTGTTACCCAGGTTGGAGTGCAGTGGCACCATCACTGCTCCACTGCAACCTCAATCTCCTGGGCTGAACCATCCTCCTGCCTCAGCCTCCCGAGTAGCTAGAACTACACGTGCACACCGTCACTCTCTATAGAGTTGTAATTACAGTAGAATGGGTTATCTCAGTCTCCTGTTGAGTGGTTTGGTTTTTTTGTTCTTTTTTTGACAATAACTTCTTGTCTGATAGTGACTGTTTTTGTTTTTTGTTTTGTTTTGTTTTGTTTTTGAGACAGGGTCTCACTCTGTCACCCAGGCTGGAGTGCAGTAGCACAGTCTTGGCTCACTGCAACCTCTGTCTCCCAGGCTCAAGTGATCCTCCCACCACGGCCTCCAAGTAGCTGGGACTACAGGTGCGCCATCATACCCAGCTAGTTTTTCTAATTTTTGTAGAGATAGGGTTTCACCATGTCACCAAGGCTGTGTTTTTTAACATTAGAAAAAACTAGCTTGTATCAGCTTTGTATTCAAAGGGATATGTCTTAATGTTCATATTTAGAGCTTATGGTCGATGTTTGTTTTGAGACGGAGTCTTGCCCTGTTGCCCAGGCTGGAGTGCAGTGGCATGATCTCAGCTCACTGCAACCTCTGCCTCCCGGGTTCAAGTGATTCTCCTGCTTCAGCCTCCTGAGTAGCTGAGATTACAGGAGCCCACCACCACACCTGGCTAATTTTTGTATTTTTAGTAGAGACGGGGTTTCTCCATGTTGGCCAGGCTGGTCTTGAACTCCTGACCTCAGATGATCCGCCCGCCTCAGCCTCCCAATGTGTAGAGCTTACAGTTTTCTCAGGCTTTAGCTCTTGAAGGAATATTAGTGATCTGATAAAACTTTAAATTGTTTTAAAAAGTCATTCCTTCTTTGTTCTATCCTGACAGAGGGGTGTATCAGACATGCAGCATATACACACTTAAGTCCTATACAGAGGAAAGCAGTTGGGAACTTGGCAGTAGGAATTACAGGACAACATGAAGGTTTTATAGATGTGGTGACAAACATTAGATTAATAACTGCATTATGTTAGCCGGGTGTGGTGGCTCACGGCCGAGGCGGGCAGATTGTTTGAGGTAAGGAGTTTGAGACCAGCCTGGCCAACATGGTGAAACTCCATCTCTACTAAAAATATCTGTAATCCCAGCTACTTGAGAGGCTGAGGCAGGAGAATTGCTTGAACCCGGGAGGTGGAGGATGCAGTGAGCAGAGATTGTGCCACTGCACTCTGGCCCAGGCAACAGAGTGAGACTTTTGTCTAAAAAAATAAAAAATAGGCCAGGCGCGGTGGCTTATGCTTGTAATCCCAGCACTTTGGGAGGCCAAGGCAGGCGGATCATGAGGTCAGGAGTTCGAGACCAGCCTGGCCAATATGGTGAAACCCCGTCTCTACTAAAAATACAAAAATTACCTGGGCATGGTGGTATGCGCTTGTAGTCCCAGCTACTCGGGAGGCTGAGGCAGAATGGGTTGAATCTGGGAGGCAGCGTTGGCAGTGAGCTGAGATCGCGCCACTGCACTCCAGCCTGGGCGACAGAGCAAGACTCTGTCTCAAAAAAATAAATAAATAAATAAATAAATTAAAAAACAAAAAAACAGGAAAAAACCGCCTGCATTATGTAAAATTGCTTTTATTTAAAGGTCACGTTGCATATCTGCTTGATCTTGGGAGGACCTGATAAAGATAGGCTTATTTTCTTTTCTTAGATGCCTGTTCCCTTAATCATACTTTTTATTCAGACATAAAGAAGGTGATTACAAATGTATTCATAAATTGCTTAGACTTCCTTTTAAAAATGTTTTCCTGTTATTACCAGACTTTATTGATGACAAATGTTGTTACACTATTTCACCATCACATTGTTTCTTTGAAAGGCATTGCTGTTCATTCTTTTAAAAAGACATTCTTGGCCGGGCAGGGTGGCTCACGCCTGTAATCCCAGCACTTTGGGAGGCCGAGGCGGGTGGATCACGAAGTCAAGAGATCGAGACCATCCTGGCCAACATGGTGAGCCCCCTATCTACTAAAAATACAAAAATTAGCTGGGCGTAGTGGTGTGCGCCTTTAGTCCCAGCTGCTCGGGAGGCTGAGGTAGGAGAATCGCTTGAACTCAGGAGGCAGAGGTTGCAGTGAGCTAAGATCGCACCATTGCACTCCAGCCTGGGCGACAGAGTGAGACTCTGTCTCAAAAGAAAAAAAAAAAAAGAAATTCTTTACATTTTGGAATTGTGTTTATGTCAGTAGGAGTTTTCTCGTGTAGATTCCAACTCTTTTTTTGCTTTAGATTTTTGTTTAGTTTTAGTAGTTACTGATTAAGCATTCACTGTTTGACCGTACAGGTACAGCAGATGATACAATGATGAATGCAGTATAAACATAGTCTTATTTTGGTAGAATTTGTAACCCAGGTGGGGTGACAGGATTAGGATTAGACAAATGCGCAGACTCCCAAATTTCTATTTCCAGGCTAGACTTCTTTCTTTTTTTTTTTTTTTTGGAGACAAGAGTTTTACTCTGATCTAGGTTGGAATGCAGTGGTGTGATCTCGGCTCACTGCAACCACCACTTCCCAGGTTTAAGTGATTCTCCTGCCTCAGCCTCCTGAGTGCTTGGGATTACAGGCATACACCACCACCTGCAGCTAATTTTTGTATTTTTAGTAGAGACGGTTTTCACCATGTTGGCCAGGCTAGTCTTGAACTCCTGATCTCAAGTGATGCGCCCATCTTGGCCTCCCAAAGTGCTGGGATTACAGGCATGAGCCACTGTACCTAGCCCAGTCTGAACTTCTTTCCTCAGACTCCAGACTTGTGTGTATAAGTGCTTAACCCACATTTCCACTTGGATATCTAATAGAGATCTTTCTATGAATATGCACAAAATTGACAGGATTACTTTCTTCCCCTCCCCTCCAACCTTCTTGACCCATAACCTTTATCTCAGTTAATCACAACTGTCTTTTCAGCTGTTCAGGAAAGAAGTCTTAGGAGTCATTATTTTTTATTTACATTTTTACCTTTAAGCTCTGGTGGACTGGATTTAGAAGTTACTCTTGATTCATCTCTTTCTCATACTCTACTTTCAGACTACTAGTATGTTCTTTTGGCTCTACCTTTGAAATACATCGTGTCCGACCATTTCTCATCACTCCACCAACACCACTGTCCTGGTTTATTGCCTAGATTATCATTAGCTTCCTAACTGGTCTGTTTCTACCCTGGCTGAGTGTAGTCTTTTCTCAAAATATTAGCAAGGATCCTTTATAACAGAAGTCAGCTCATACAATTCTGCTCAGAACTCTTCAGGGATCTGTCTCAATCTGACTGGAAGCTCAAGTCTTAGAGAGTATCCTGTAAAGTCCTTCATGGTATCTTTGATCACTTTGCTGTTTCCATTCCAGCCATACCTGCTTCACTGCACTTTTGAACACAGTGAAACACACTCTTTCAGTCCTTTACTGTTGCTGCTCCCTTTGCCTGGAATACTTTTCCTCTAGATAGTCACATTACCTCTTCCCTCATCTCTGTTGTCTTTGCTCAGATGCCATCTTCCCTGAGCTTCCTATTTTAAATTTGTAGTGTTTCTTACCCCTACCTCACTAATTTTCTCTCAAAAGAACCCTTCAACAACATGGGTTTGAACTATGTAGGTCCACTTATATGTGTATTTTTTTCAGTAAATATATTGGAAAACTTTTTGGAGACTTGTAACAGTTTGAAAAAGTTTTGCAGAAGAACTGTAGCCTAGAAATATCAAAAAGAAATTAAGAAAAAGGTATGTTATAAATGCATAAAATATATGTAGATATTAGTCAGCTTTATCATTTGCTACCATAAAAGAAACACATATCTATTGTAAAAGGTAAAATTTATCAAAACTTATGCACACAAACACTATAGACAGGACATGGAGCCATTTGCAGTTGAGAGAAATGTAGTATTAAATCATAACTGCATAAAGTTAACTAGTGTATACTACTGTAATAATTTTATAGCCATCTTCTTTGCTATTGCAGTGAGCTCAAGTGTTGCAAGTATCTGCTTAAAACATTGTGTGACGCTAATCATCTCTGCGTGAGCAGTTTGTCCCTTCAGTAAATTCCATATCACCATAAAAAGTGATCTCTTGAGGTTCTCTTGTATTTTTCTTTGTATTTAGTGTGATACCATAAACCTTGCAACACTATGGGACTCATACAGAGTGCCACTAGTGATGCTTTAAGTGTTCCGAAGAAGAAAAAAGTCATGATAATACCAGAAAAAGTTGAATTGCTTGATATATACTGTAGATTGAGGTCTGCAACTTGTAAACAGATGACATAAACTTAAGGTATTAATAACAGTACTGTAAATGTATTTTCTCTTCCTTATGATTTTCTTAACATTGTCTTTTTTCTAGCTTACTTTATTGTAAGCATACAGTATATAATACATAACACAAAATATGTGTTAATCAACTGTTTGTGTTATCCACAAGGCTTCCAGTCAACAGTAGGCTATTAGTAGTTAAGTTTTGGGGGAGCCAAAAGTTATATGCAGATTTGTGACTGTGCAGGGGGTGGGGACAGGGCCCCTAACCCCAACGTTGTTCAAGGGTTAACTATACTGTATAATTTACTTTGTTTATTGCTATGGTCTTTGAGAGCAGGGCTTTTTGTTTTGTTTTTTTCTATATCCTCAGTGTCCAGAAAAGTCCGGGTACATAGTGGATATTCACCAAATATTTGTTAAATAAAGGAGTTCATCATTCTCAAGAAATATTTATATAGTGCCTCCTCTATTCCAGGCAACTGGAAAGAGGAGGGCTGAGCACTGTGGGTAAGATACAGTCTCTGCCCTTGAACTTCAGTACAGAGGAATCAAAATTGGCTTTAATACTGGCTGCTGAAGAATGATGGTGCCAACGGGGAAACTGCTGAAAAGAATGTATAGTCCTACTGGCTTTTTTAGAAAGGAGTTATAAAAGTGTTAAAGCTCTTAAACCTAGGAATTATACTTCTGGAGCTGTGTTCTAAGGAGTGTTCTGAATACTTACAGGACCAAAGAGATCCATAATACCAAGAAATTAGAAACATTTTATATGTCTAATTATAGAATGGTAGGTATATTGTGGTATCTTTATTCATTTGGTTATTAGTAGTCATTAAGTGATGTTTATAATGATCTAAACACAGGGAAATGTTTAGAAATTTTAAAAATTAAAAATTACTGCTAATGCGACCTTAACACAAACTTCAGCTTTTTATTTTTGTCTCTTTCAATTTGTACACTGATACATCATAGAAATGCTATCCTTAAGTGGGCTTTTATGTGTCCCATTTTTCTCTTTGAGAAGCTCACTTGGGCAGCTGCTGCAGTGGGGATAAGCACCAGGTATCGTCAACACTGCAAAAGGGCCCTTACAGGCCCTGATTGAAGCAGCAGGGCAGCCCTCTAATTGAGTGAAGCTCATTCCTTGGGAAGTCAGTTGCTGGAGCTTCCTTCTTCACAGAGCTGTTTCTCTTCTGAGGGTGTACCTTCAACCTCGCCAACTCTCCTGTCTCCTTTGCCTTTTCCAGATATTTTCCTAAATAGAACTAAAAAGGAAATATACTACAGTGGTATTAATGATTACTATCTGGGTGTTGGATTGGTGGATTTTTTTCTTCCACTGTATGCCAAATTTTCTTTTTCCTCCTTCCTTTTTTTTTTTTTTTGAGACAGGGTCTCACTCTGTTTCCTAAGGCTGTGGATAGTGGCACAGTCATGGCTCATTGCAGCCTGGATCTCCTGGGCTCAAGGAGCTGATTCCTCTGCCTTCTTGAGGAAGCTTCTAACTTTAGTAGGACTATGTAGCTGGACTATGGGTGTGTGTGGGTAGCTGGACTATGGGTGGGTGTGCCACCACACCCGGATAATTTTTAATTTTTTTTGTAGTGATGAGGTCTTGCTATGTTGCCCAGGCTCAAATTTTCTTTATGAATTTGTATTAACACCCAAAATCTTATTAAAACAACCTCTGGCTAGCATTGCGATCTTGAGCAAGACACACTCTGCACTTATCTCCAGAGGCCCTTTCAGCTCAATGAATTGTTATTACTTTGGGATATGTGGTGTTTAAAGTTCTGGTGGGACATACATCCTTGTGTGTTAAGTTGCCTTTCCTTCTTAGCTAGCATTTATTTACTTTCCTAGTACTTGAGTTTCTCTTCCATTTTCTCTTTGTTTTACCTGTTTTTGGTTAACCTTTTACTTAAGCTATGGATTATCACTATAAGATTAAGATTAAAAGAAAAATAGGAGGACAGAGCTAACAGGGTGGTTAGTAAATTAATAATGAAGCTTCCCAAGTCCTCCTCTCCCTTCTTCCCTCCCCTCCTCCCAGGTAAGTACTCAAAGATACTGCAGCGAGTCTATCTCTTTTTTTTTTTTTTTAAGAGTACTTTTAAGGGAATGGGAAAAGACAATTGTTGCCTTTTCATCCATTCTGCCAACCTTTCCTGTCTTTTCCCCGTGTTCCTGATATGTAGGTCATATCGTTTAACTTGCTTTTCATGTACCCTCTGTAGCTGTGTGTGTGTGCCTGTGTGTGTGTGTATGTGTGCATGCACTTTAAATCGGGGGCAATTTTGTGTCCCAGAGGACGTTTGTGAATTTCTGAAGATTTTTTTGGTCTCCACTGGGGAGCTGTTCCTGGCATCTAGTGCGTAGAGATCACGATGCTGCTAAACATCCTAAAATGCACAGAAACATTGAATTATAAGAATTGTATAGTCCAAAATGTCAGCAGTGCTGATTTTGAAAAGCCCTGCTCTGTAGTACTTATTTCAGTACCATAAAAGGAAAAGAAAAAGAGATAGTATATGATATAATTGTATGCTGCTGTCAAGTACCCGCTTAAAGAAGACAAAGCTCTTGATTTATTTGAACTACTTGGTTTGTATTGGTTTGCACTTAGATTGTTGAGGCATTCCCGAGAATTGTGAACTTTGATGGTAGAGGGGTGGTTCTGCTGTGATCCAGTGTTTGTTTTTTTTTTTTTAGTTCAAGAACATTTTCAGTTGCCTTCTAGGTTCCCTCCTCCATTGCCAGAGTATGTGTAGTGGATAGGTGTAAGTAGGACCGACGTTTCTGTAATCCTTCTGATTTAGGTAATCTGTGATTGTGTATCCTGGGTGGTGGTGATGGTGAACAATATGTAATCTTATGAAGCCTATATTCCAAATCCAAATGGTTCTGAACTGGCCTTGGGAATGAGACATCATGGCTAACTATTCAGATTGAAGTTAAGAGCATAATGGTTAAGATTACTGGATGACTTTTATTTTTGGTCATCTAGAGCAGTGTTTCCCAATTTTTCACTTCCAAGTTATTTTCATGCCTTTCATATTCTGAAACATTCTGGGAAACAAACCACGATTAAAGGAAAGATTATTTTTAAAAAAAATTTTTTTAAAATTATTTTTATTTTTAACTATTTTTTAGTTTTTGAGACAATCTCGTACTTTCATCCGGGCTGGAGTGCAGTGGCGTGATCTTGGCTCACTGCAGCCTCTGCCTCCTAGGTTCAAGCGGTTCTCCTGCTTCAGCCTCCCCAGTAACAGGTGCTCACCACCCATACCTGGCTAATTTTTGTATTTTTAGTAGAGATGGGGTTTTGCCATGTTGGCCAGGCTGGTCTCGAACTCTTGACCTCACGTGATCCATCTGCCTCGGCCTCCCAAAGTGCTGGGATTACAGGCATGAGCCTTTTTTTGACAGTTCAATTTGGTTGGTTAGTTTAATAATGAAAACTGCCTTTGCCAATTAGGTTACATGGTATATGTTTTCTATACATCGAATAAGCTAATCTGCAGCTTTAGGTTTTGACAAAATACACTTGAAGTAGAAGGTAAAGCTGTTTTGGAAAAGATTGAGCCATACTGGCAGAAGTGTACTTTTTGTTTTCAAAAATAAGTTTTAGTTGTTTTTTTTCTTTGGGACACTGTCTCGCGCCATTGCCAGGCTGAACTGCAGTGATGTGATCATGGCTCACTACAGCCTTGAACTGCTGGGCTCCGGTGAGCCTCCTGCCTCAGCCTCCTGAGTAGCTGGGACTGTAGGCGTGTACCACCACTCCCAGGTAATTTTTAAAGTTTTTGTAGGGACAAGGTCTCCCTGTGTTGCCCAGGCTAGACTTGCACCCCTGAGCTCAAGTGATCCTCCTGCCTCAGCCTCCTGAAGTGCTGAGATTAAAGGCGTGAGCTACTGTGCCCGGCCATTGTAATATTCTTTCAACTTTTATGATGACTTGAATATTTTCAAAACAAAAAAATTGGGAAAGACTTTATAGTCACAGGGAATCAAAAAAATAAGAAGCATATTTCGGTATTATAAGAAATGATTTACTGGGACTAGCCGGGCGGTGGCTCATGCCTGTAATCCCAGCACTTTGGGAGGCCAAGGTGGATGGAACTTGAGGTCAGGAGTTTGAGACCAGTCTGGCCAACATGACGGAAACCCCATCTCTACTAAAAATACAAAATTAGCTGGGTGTGGTGGTGCATGCCTGTAATCCCAGCTACTCGGGAGGCTGAGGCATTGCTTGAACCTGGGAGGTGGAGGTTGCAGTGAGCTGAGATCACGCCATTGCACTCCAGCCTGGGCGACAGAGTGAGACTCCATCTAAAAAAAAAAAAAAAAAAGAGAAGTGACTTACTGGGGCCAGATGTGGTGTCTCACACCTGTAATCCTAGCACTTTGGGAGGCTGCGGAGGGAGGATTGCTTGAGCCCAGGAGTTTGAAACCAGCCTGGGCAACATAGACCTCCTTGTCTCTATGAAAAAAAATTAGCCAGGCATAGTGGCATCTTCCTGTAGTCCCAACTACTCCAGAGGCTGAGGTGAGAGGATCACTTGAGCCTGGAAGGTTGAGGATGCGGTGAACCGTGATGGCACCACTGTCGTCTATCTAGCCTGGTGACAGAGCAAGACCCTGTCTCAAAAAAAGAAAAAAAATTAACTCACCAGGATGAAATATATTAAATTAGGATAATATTATGTGGGAGAAGTAGAATGAAGGACTTTTCATAAATTTTTGTAAATGGATGATGATGGGTATGAAATTGCTGTGGTTTTTAGCTTTCTTTGGATGCATTTAAAAGAGATGGAATTATTTTAAAATATCAGCTTTACAGTTGCAGCAAAAGCAAGAATTGCAAATGGATCTAATTAAACTAAAAGATTCTGCACAGCAAAAGAAACTATCAACAGAGTAAACAGACAACCTACAGAATAAGAGAAAATATTTACAAATTATGCATCCAACAAAGGTCTAATATCCAGAATGTATAAGGAACTTAAAAAACTCAACAAGCAAAAAATATCCCCATTAAAAAGTGGGCAAAAGTCATGAACATTTCTTAAAAGAAGAAATGTTTTTTTTTTTTTAAGTGGCCAAGAAACATGAAAAATGCTCAACATCACTAATCAGATAAATGCAAATCAAAACCACAGTGAGAGATCATCTCATACCAGTCAGAATGGCTATTATAAAAAAGTCAAAAAAGAGATGCTAGGGAGGCTGCGGGGAAAAGGAAACACTTATACGCTGCTGGTGGGAATGTAAACTAGTTCAGCCACTGTGGAAAGCAGTTTGCAGATTTCTCAAAGAACTGAGAATTGTGATTTGACCCAGCAATCCCATTACTGAGTGTACATCTAAAAGAAAATAAATTGTTCTACCAAAAAGACATGCACCCATGTTCATTGCAGCACTGCTCACAATAGCAAAGACATGGTACCAACCCAGGTGTCTATCAATAGTGGACTGGATAAAGAAAATGTAGTGGCCGGGCGTGGTGGCTCATGCCTGTAATCCCAGCACTTTGGGAGGCCGAGG
The DNA here is from genome assembly GCF_028885625.2 of Pongo pygmaeus. Lineage (NCBI taxonomy): Eukaryota > Metazoa > Chordata > Mammalia > Primates > Hominidae > Pongo > Pongo pygmaeus. The sequence goes on along the minus strand of NC_072378.2, from coordinate 107,866,467 downwards.
CAGGTGGATCACCTGAGGTCAGGAGTTCGAGACCAGCCTGACCAACATGGAGAAACCCCATCTCTACTAAAAATTCAAAATTAGCCAGCTGGGTGTGGTGGCACATGCCTGTAATCGCAGCTACTTGAGAGGCTGAGGCAGGAGAATCACTTGAACCCGGGAGGTGGAGGTTGCAATAAGCTGAGATTGCGCCATTGCATTCCAGCCTGGGCAACAAGAGCAAAACTCTGTCTCAAAAAAAAAAAAAAAAAATATATATAGTACATATACACTGTAGAATACTACACAGCCATTAAAAAGAATGAAATAATGTCCTTTATAGCATATAAATGCAGCTGGAGGGTATTATTCTAAGTGAATTAATGCAGAAACAGAAAACCAAATACTGCATGTTCTCACTTATAAGTGGGAGCTAAACATTGGGCACACATGGACATAATGATGGCAACAATTGACACTGGGGTCTAGTAGAGGGAGGAAGGAGGGAAGGAGACAAGGGTTGAGAAACTGTTGGATACTATGTGGTAAGCAGGCAAACAGGTTTGAAGACTTTAGATCTGGCTAACATTCCTTCACCTCTTTGGGTTCTATTATTATGGTGCTACGAGTTCACTCAGTAATACTGCTGACTGGCAGATCATCCAGCATGGACAGAGTGACTGTTTTAGCAAAGGCACTATGTGGTTTATGAAGCACAGCCATAACCCAAATCTAGATTATCCCTGCAGCTTTACTATATAAAGTTCAGCTGCTGACAGCAATTATGACACATTATTTATATTGTTTTATGATCTTAGGATTTCCTGTTTCTATAAATGTGGATAATTTCTTTAAAAATAATACAAGTTAAGGATACTCCTAACATAATTTCTAGTGCCCATGAAAATAGTAATTCAATAAGCAAGAAGTTTATAAGTGAACTTCATTTTATTCTGTTAAGTGTCTTATTAAAAAACTGTCTGGAAGAACTTGACTAGTAATAGTTACTTTGACTTGAGGTCATTCATACAGAGATTTGGAATGTGTATCATGAATATTTAGTTTTGCTGGAAATCTAACTGCTACTATGTTAATGTGTAAACTGTGGCCTGTGGTACTTACCGATTGATTGAAATAGTCTCCTAAAAGGTTAAGATTTAATTTTTAGGTTGGAAGAGTGGGGCATACAAGGTCCATGCACACATTGTGTGGCCCCCAAGAATAAGGGGCTGAAAACCATATGTACTTTCTCTTGGCCAGGAACAGTAGAACATCATACCTTTGAATAGATGAAACTGTCTGCTTCGTAAAGAGACTTCAGCATTGTTCTTATAAAACCTCATCAAATGTTTCCTTGATTTTATACTTGAAAGTGGGAGACTGTAGAGGCTTAATTTAATAAAATACATATTTAAAAATCACTAGTGGTATTTTCAAAAGTGTTCTCTAAACCATGAAAATCAGAAAATTAACATTACCGCCATCTCATTGTCTGACTCCATTTGGGTTTTGTCACTTTCTCAGTGATGTTCTTTATAGCAAAATATCCAGTTTAGAATCACATAACATTTAGTTGATGTGTTTCTTTAGTCTCCTTTAGTCTGAAGTAGTTATTCACTTTTCCCTCTGCTTTAAAGATTAGAGACCAGTTATTTAGTAAAATGGATTTGAATTTGGGTTGTACAGAGCTTTCTCATTATTAGAGTCAGGTTGTGTATCTTAGGCAGGAATTTCACAAAACTGATTCTGTGTTCTTCTCGTTGCATGCTGTCAGGTGGCATATGATTTTAGGTTGTCTTTTTTTCTGGCGATGCTCACTGATCACTTGATTGAGGTGGTGTCTGTTTAGGTGTTTTATATTTGTTTCCTATTGCTGCTGTAACAAATTACCACAAACTCATTGGTTTAAAACAGCACAAATTTGTTCTCTTAATAATTCTGGAGGCCAGAAGTCCAAAATCAGTTTCTTTGGGCCAAAGTTATGATGTTGGCAGGGCTAGTTCCTTCTGGAGGCTCTAGGGTAGAATCTGTTTTCTTGCCTTTTCCAGCTTCTGTAGATAGCCTGTATTTTTTAGCTTGTGGCCCTTCCTTCATCTTTAAAAAGGGCATTAGTCCAGCATCTGCTTCCGTTGTCACATTACCATCTGTCTTTGACCCTTCTGCCTCCCTCTTAAAAGTACCCCTGTGATTATGGTCCTCCTATGATAATCTCCCTATTTCAAGATCCTTAACTTAGTTATATCTGTAAAGTCCCTTTTGTCATTCGAGATAGTATATTTACTGGTTCCAGGTATTAGGATGTGGACATCTTGGGGGACAGTTATTCAGCCTACCCCACTGCAAAGTCATTCGTTTCCCCTTTGTAATTAGTATTTTGTGGGAGGATACTTGGATTTCTGGTTCCTGTTAGTGGAGAATGGTATTTAGAAGCCAAGATCTGCATGCTAGATGTGCTCATTGCTACTGGGATTTTTCTGCTCCTAGGCCCACTTAGTAGATAGAGCTAGGGTGTATGTATATATGTATTTAGAGCTGCATTTGTATTTCTTTATTAAAGGACATTCATTCATAGTGATATTTTTAATTCCAGTCCAACAGTACAGGGTTCATTCTTGTTTTCTATTTTTTCACTCCTTTTTCTTGACAGTGGAAAACTGACTCCAGGTATCTTTAATATATTAACTTATTCAATTAGTTCCCCTGCATATTATCAGTCTCCTTTTCTGCTACCATACTCTCCCCTACATGGATCTCTCCCTCTTCCTGATACTTGATTTTGGTACTTCTTGCTGGGTAGTCCTCCCATGTGGATGACTTCATCTAAGCATGGTGGTAACAAGGTAGTTGGACTTCTTACATGGTGGTTTTGGAACCTTCTATATGCCAAGTCCTTTTACTTACCTGTTACCTCATTTAAGAACTGCAGTTTTGTAGATTTTTTTTAATACGGTAAAAAAAAATTATAATTAGCCAGCTGGACTCATTTTAGATCATCTCAATTGTGTTGGCAGCATTCAAAACATCATAAGTTAGGAGCCAGTTGAACATACACCTTCTTCTCTCCTTCAGACCTGATGAGTATGTTTGCCTTGGCCATGCCAGTGTCATAGAGCTTCTTCACAGCCTGTTTGATCTGGTTGGCCTTGACATCCGTAGTAAACACAAATGTGGTGGTGCCTTCTTCATGGCTGACTTAGTGGTCAAGGGGAACTTGATAATGGCATAATGATAAATCTTGTTTTTTGTGGGGGTGTTCTTCCTAGGACATTTGAGCTGCCTTTGGAGCTGCATTGTCTTAGGCCACTGGAAGGTGGGTGGCCAGTCTTATTTTGTGTGGTTGTGGATGCCTTTCAGCAGTGCCTTCTTGTTCTTCGAAGCCTTTGCTTTGACTTTGGCTTTGGGGTGGGCAAGGGCTTCCTCCTTTGTTTTTGGTGCCATCTTCTTAAAAAGGCAGATTTTTATTTCAAAACTTAATTTTTTTTTTTGAGACGGAGTCTTGCTCTGTCACCCAGGCTGGAGTGCAGTGGCGTGATCTCGGCTCACTGCAACCTGCCTCCCGGATTCAAGTGATTCTGCTGCCTCAGCCTCCCGAGTAGCTGGGACTACAGGCACGTGCCACCACGCCTGGCTAATTATTTGTCTTTTTAGTAGAGAGAGGGTTTCACCGTGTTAGCCAGGATGGTCTCTATCTCCTGACCTCATGATCTGCCTGCCTCAGCCTCCCAATAAATTTTTTTTTTTTTTTAAACTTGGGAGAGTCTTTCAATCCAAGTGCTTGGGGTGAATTTAGTAAAACAATACATACTATTTTTGCTTGGGCTTAATTTCTTTTTAATTGAACTGCAAGTTTTTCATGAGGATTAAAATAATAGCTTATTTTATTTATTTATTTATTTTTTTGAGATGGAGTTTCACTCTTGTTGCCCAGGCTGGAGTGCAATGGTGCGATCTTGGCTCACTGCAACCTTCAGCTCCCAGGTTCAACTGATTCTCCTGCCTCAGCCTCCTGAGTAACTGGGATTACAGGCATGCGCCACCACACCTGGCTAATTTTGTATTTTTAGTAGAGATGGAGTTTCACCATGTGGGCCAGGCTGGTCTTGAACTGGCTGGTCTCGAATTCCTGACCTCGTGATCTGCCCGCCTCAGCCTCCCAAAGTGCTGGGATTACAGGCGTGAGCCACTGCACCCAGCCTTAAAATAATAGCTTTTGTCACAACTCTTATATAAACTTAAGTTCTTTTTGTTTGTTTGTTTTGAGATGGAGTTTTACTCTGTTGCCCAGGCTGGAGGGATCTCAGTTCACTGCAACTTCCGCCTCCTAGGTTCAAGTGATTCTCGTGCCTCAGCCTCCTGAGTAGCTGGGACTACAGGCGTGCACCATCATGCCTGGCTAATTTTTGTATTTTTAGTAGAGATGGGGTTTTGCCATGTTGGCCAGGTTGGTCTTTAACTCCTGACCGCAGGTGATCTGCCTGCCTCAGCCTCCTAAAGTGCTGGGATTATAGAGGTGAGCCACGGTGCCTGACACCATAAACCTAAGTTTTACGGGTTTAGGAGACTTTTCCAGCTTAACACAAAATAATTAGAATTTGTGATACTGAATTTTACTCTACCTTTTTTTTTTTTTTGAGACAGAGTTTCGCTCTTGTTGCCTAGGCTGGAGTGCAATGGCGTGATCTCGGCTCGCTGCAACCTCCGCCTCCCAGGTTCAAGCAGTTCTCCTGCCTCAGCCTCCTGAGTAGCTGGGATTACAGGCATGCACCACCACGCTCGGCTAATTTTGTATTTTTGATAGAGACAGGGTTTCTCCATGTTGAGGCTGGTCTCGAACTGCTGACCTCAGGTGATCTGCCTGCCTCAGCCTCCCAAAGTGCTGGGATTACAGGCGTGAGCCACCGCGCCCGGCCCCCCTTTTTTTTTTTTTAAATAAAATTTTTAAATGGTGCTTTTTTTGGGGACGGGGGTGCTCTGAGGCAGGAGGAGTGCTTGAGGCCAGGAGTTTGAGACCAGCCTTGGCAACATAGCAAGACCCAGTTTCTACCAAAAAAAAAAAAAAAAAAAAAAAGGAATACTTCACAAATTTGCGTGTCATCTTTGGGTGAGGGCCATGCTAATCTTCTCTGTATTGCTCCGGTTTTAGCGTTATGTCCTGCTCTGGTTTTAGTGTATGTGCTGCTGAAGCAAGTACTCTACCTTTGTTTTAACTGCAAGTTGATTTTATGTTACAGTTCTAAATCTTACTAGTTTTATATCTTAAATAGATGAGATCTAAACTTTGTTGATTAGAAGACATTTTGATAGGCATTTATTTTTGTGTTTGAAGAGTATTATTTCTGCTTAGCTTCCTTAATAAACCATGTTTTAACTATTTTATACTTCTTGTTCCTTCTATAGCAGAGGGGAAACAGGGAGAGAATTTCCCAGAAATTACTGATTATATCTGACTAAATATTTTGGGTGCAAGTCAGTTTTTGCGTTTTCATTAAGTCTCATTTCCAAAATGGTCACCTGGTAGTTGAATGAAGTTTTGTAGATAGGTTGTTTGTTCTAAATGGCAGAAAATTTAACCTATCTTGTAAGTTTTTTAAAGGCTATTTGAATAGGCAGTAATTTCATGTTCCATTAAACTATTAGCGTGGTAATGAAGGTTAGTTAACCAGTTAACTGGTTTTACCTTCACTGTGAAAAATGGTTTTTAATTCATCTTGTTTTTCTTTCTTGACAGAGCAAATTCGATTAAAGAATATCAGAAAAGTATATGGAAGGTGTATGTGGTATCGTTTACGGTTATTAAAACCCCAGCCAAATATTATTCCTACAGTAAAGTAAGTAATGGATTTCAAGAAAAAACCTACTTAATGCTTACTCTTTGCTAGGTCATACAACATATACGTGTAATGATGAATAAGTCATTTTGTCTGTAAAGAAATTGTAATCTATAGTAAGGGTAAGATATGAGAAAATGTGGGAACAGTCTGAACAGATTGGTTTAGAAGTTCAAAGGAAGGAGAGTGTACTGTTGCTGGAGATAGAGGGTAGAGAGAGAGAAGTCATATCTTGAAGGACCTTGCGCACCTTGTGCCAAGATTTGAATTTTATCTTAAAGACTATGGGGGAATCTTTAAAAGATTTCAGAAGTAGAGAGGTGACATGAACAAGTTAGCATTTCATGGTGATAATTAAAATTTATTGAGCACATACTGTGTGCTAGAATCTGCGCTAGGGCTTTATATGTTATCTAATTTAATTCTGTATTAACTTCAAAGTAGATGGTTTTGCTTTTTCTCAGATGAGGAAACTAAGGCTAAGAATGATGACATAACTTGACCAAAGTCATGTAGTTAGAAGTGTTGGATCAGGGACCTAATCACCCTTTATTTTAAACAGGCCATTAACATGTTTAGTTACAGCAGACCAGTTTAATCCTGTGAGGCTATGGGGTGTACTGGTTAAGAACAAGACTTTGGACATTATCCTGCGTCATCAATTTGGAGGTAATAGATGAAACTGACAGGAGGTGAGAGATTTACCATTATTGGACTACTGTGTCTTGTGAATTACCTTCATTTATCCAGTAGATAGGAAGAGAAGATGTAGCAAAAGAAATTAGTGAGAGTAGAAACAGTTATTTAAAAATCTTGGCTTAAATGATAGTTTTTTTCAGCATAATTTCAGGGGGTTTAGTTTTTCTTTGTAAGGTTTGACTTTACCTAATTTAGTTTATTTTTGTTTTCTTTTTTTTTTTTGAGACAGAGTCTTGCTCTGTTGCCCAGGCTGGAGTGCAGTGGCACTATCTTGGCTCACTGTAGCCTCAGCCTCCTTGGGCTTAGGCATCCTCCCAACTCAGCCTCCTGAGTAGGTGGGAGTACAGGTGCGTCCCACTACACCTGGTTAATTTTTTTTTTTTTTGTATTTTTTGTAGGGATGGGGTTTCACTGTGTTCCCCAGGCTGGTCTCAAACTCCTGGGCTCAAGTGATCTGCCTGCCTCGGCCTCCAAAAGTGATAGGATCACAGGTGTGAGCCACCTTGCATGAGCCACCCAGTTTAGTTTCTTTGTAGGAGGAGGGAAATTCTAGCTTTGGTGTTTAGAGTTCTTTAATGATGTGAAACTAAAGGCAAAGTTAATCCTGAAAAGAGTAATTTTCTCTTCACTGTTTATTCTTTACTGTTGGTTCTCATTTTAAATTAAATTTTCATAAAGCAGCAAGACAAAAAACAATCCCCCCTCCCCCCCATATCTGCGGGTTCCACGTGGGAAGATTCAACCAACTGTGAATCGAAAATATTTGGGGGAAAAAAGCAATAAAAATAACAATACAACAATTAAAAGTATAAATGAAGATACAGTGTAATAACTGTTTCCACAATGTGTATTGTATTAGGTAATATCAGTAATTTAGAGATGATTTAATGTACATGGGAGGATGTATGTAGGTTATATGCAAATACTACATCATTTTATACTGGGGATTTTAGTATCTGTGGGGTCCTGGAACCAGTCCCCTGAGGATACCAAGGGACGCCTGTATTTTTGGCCTCCCAGTCTCTTGTCTGGCTTTGTTCAACACTTTGTGGGTATCTGAACCTCAGTTTTCAAGGAAAAAAACTTTTATGAAGCTCTTTTAGTGATTAATAAAGTGATTTAATTAAAGTACAGATTAAGGGAGTTTAGGTAAGGAAGAATTAAATATATACTGGTAACAATTTAGATAAGGTCATAAACCATTAAAACTTTTACTACTTAATCTTGAAGCATTCTTTCAAAATTAAACAGTTGTTGTGTAATGCTTTTCTTCTGACACCATCTGCAAAACTAAGGCATGTAATTTTTGGAAGTTGCTTCTAAAGATGACCCTTCAGGCTGGGCGTGGTGTCTCATGCCTGTAATCCCAGCACTTTGGGAGGCCGAAGTGGGCGGATCACCTGAGGTCAGGAGTTGGAGACCAGCCTGGCCAACATGGTGAAACCCTGTCTCTACTAAAAAAATACAAAAAATTAGCCAGCATGGTGGTGCGTGCCTGTGGTCCCACCTACTCGGGAGGCTGAGGCAGGAGAATTGCTTGAGCCCAGGAGGCGAAGATTGCAGTGAGCTGAGATTGTGCCACTGCACTGCAGCCTGGGTGACAGAGCAAGACTCCGTTCCCCACCCAGAAAAGAAGATGACACTTGAAGTTAATTACTGAAGCCAAGTGTGGGGAAAACACTTATCTTTTTAGAGGAACCAAATGGGTTTTTTAAAAAATTGAGCATAGAGCATGATGTGATCCGTTATGTTTCTGTCTTTGCTTTGGCTCTCAGGAAACTATAGAGCATGGCTTTATTGGTTGTGGTAATTTTCATCAGCCTTTGGATTCTGTTACGAGCTTCTCCTTTCCTCTTCTCATTCCTTGACTTGGAGAACTAGATGCTCCATGTAAAACATAGGGTTTAGCATATCCTAGGTGTTTTGTTCCTTTTGCCTTGCTTGGTTTTAAATCTTGCTTTTTCAGTTTCCAATTTCATTTTATCTTTGTTTTGTGAGCTTTGTTTGTTAGCCTTTTGGATGAGTTGAGAAAACAAAAGGGGAGTTAATTCGTGTGGGAATAAAGCATATTTTCAATTTTTTTTGTTTTGTTTTTAGCATATTGAGGCTATTACCAAATTTTGGGTTTAAAAAGTGTTAAAAAAAAAAGTTTGCTGTTATAGGCTGGCCACGGTGGCCATGCCTTAATTCCAGTGCTTTGGGAGGCTGAGGTGGGAGGATTGCTTGAGCCTGGGAGGTCGAGCCTGCAGTGAGCCATGATCATGATTTAAAAACAGATCATTCCAATTTTGTTTAATTTGGCCTCATAAGATTCGTTTGATGTCTTTGTCTAACAGTTCTTGCTCAGTGTAACAAATTGTCATACAAAGGGTATAAGAAATAAAAGGCATTCGGTATAAGAAATAAAAGTCATTCATCACCTAAAGCTAGTTATTATTAAGATAATTACTTTATACACTTATTTATAATGTGACTTTTATATACGTAGAGTTTTGAAAGCTATTTTGTAAATTTAACAATATAAGATTGATAATCATCCACAGCAAATATTTTCAGTGGCCAGAAAGTATTTCACTGTAGAGGCTGGATGCAGTCGCTCACCCCTGTAATTCCAGCACTTTGGGAGGCTGAGGCAGGCAGATCACTTGAGGTCAGGAGTTTGAGACCAGCCTGGCCAACATGGTGAAACCCCATCTCTACTAAAGATACAAAAATTAGCCGGGTGTGGTGGCGTGTGCTTGTAGTTTCAGCTACTCAGGAGGCTGAGGTTGCTGTGAGCCAAGATCGTGCCATTGCACTCCAGCCTGGGCAACAGAGCGAGACTCCGTCTAAAAAAAAAAGTTCATCAAATGTACAAATGAACTAATGGTACATCTCTACAGTGAAATACTTTCTCTTATTTACATCTGTGACCGCCGTTTTAGACTTATTCTTTTCAAATTATTTGAAGTGAAATGGATTGATAGAAAAACGGTATGTATTTCTTTAGGGCTTTTAATATCTTATTGCCAGATATTACTTTAGAGTGTATAGTGTATGAGAGCTTCTCTTTTTCTTTAACCTCTCCAGTGCTGGTGGTGTTAATCTTTTACATAATTTTACTCACTAGAACACATTGGAGGGAGCAGAAATTAGTTTATTTTCAAATGATATGTTCTTTTATACCTTTATTTTAACCGATTATGAACATCCTTTTATAACTATTGGCTACAAAATGTTGCATTGTGTGGTTGTATCATGGTTTATTTAATTATTTCTCTGTAAATGGTTTATTTAATCAGTTCCTGTGAGTGGAAATTTAGATTGTTTCCAAAGTTTTACTGCTATAAACAAGGCTATGTATTTATTTTTGCACAATTAACCAATTGTCTTTCCTAGTTTATCTTAATAAAAGTGTAATTGCTGGATCAGAGCAATTCTTTTTTACATTAAATGGTTTACTTAGTATTTATATATTTTGATATAATTTAATGGGTCCAGTAAGTTAATAAGTTGAATTCACTTCTATATTTAAAATTGTGCAAATAGCAACTGAGAAAATCTATGACATAGTAGACACTGTACTAGATTATAAAGAATGCAGAGGTAAAAAAGACACTGTCCTTGCTGTAACAGGAGTTTGTAACCCAGTGATTGTAGAATTTGAGTCAGTAGCATAGTGATATGGTACTACTGTAGAGTTTTTGCCTTGACCTTGCCATAATATCTTTAGACTCTATGCAGATGTATTTGTTTATGATTCACTTACCTTTTTCCTAACAGGAAAATAGTTCTGCTTGCAGGATGGGCATTGTTCTTATTCCTTGCTTATAAAGTTTCCAAAACAGACCGAGAATACCAAGAATACAATCCTTATGAAGTATTAAATTTGGATCCTGTAAGTAGTATTTTTATATAATGCACATTAGTTTAATGATCCCATGAAAATACTATAGGTCCTCATTCTAAAAGAAATTATCCATTCCTATAGAAATCAGACTTTGGTCAGTTTAATTGTTTATTAAAATAAGATGTCTAATCCTCTGTTATTATAATTTAAGCTATAACTGTTGATTGTTATGTTATTAATAATTGGTTTTCAATTGCTAAAATATAAGAATATTTGAAGATGAGAGGAGAGGTTAACATTTTTTTTTGAGACGGAGTCTCACTCTGTAGCCCAGGCTGGAGTGCAGTGGTGTGATCTCGGCTCACTGCAAGCTCCGCCTCCCATGTTCATGCCATTCTCCTGCCTCAGCCTCCCAAGTAGCTGGGACTATAGGCACCCGCCATCACGCCCGGCTAATTTTTTGCATTTTTAGTAGAGATGGAGTTTCTCCATGTTAGCCAGTATGGTTTCGATCTCCTGACCTCATGATCCATCCGCCTTGGCCTCCCAAAGTGCTGGGATTACAGGCATGAGCCACCGTGCCCAGCCTAAAAGCATATTTTTAAGAGAGATCTGTAATATTGGTTAATGCAAAGTTAAAACTGGGAGGATAATTTGTGTTAGTTGAATGATAAAAATCTTACGACCTTGTATTCATTGACACTTAAGCAGTGTGGTAAATCTAGGTTGAGGGTCTTAGAAAGAACTAATATCAGCCAGGAACGGTGGCTTACACCTGTAATCCTAGCACTTTGGGAAGCTAAGGTGGGAGGATCGCTTGAGGTCAGGAGTTTGGGCAACATAGTGACACCCAGGCTCTATCAAAAAAAAAAAAAAAAATTACCTGGGTGTGGTAGCAACACACCTATAGTCCTAGCTACTTGGGAGGCCAAAGTGAGAGGATAGTTTGAGCCAAGAAGGTTGAGATGAGTCAGCCATGATCCGTACCATTGCACTCTAGCCTGGGCAGCAGAGTGAGACCCTGTCTCTTAAAAGTAAAGTGAAACTAGTATCATTAATGTCATTGTCATAGAAATTTAGGTTAACCTTGAGTGTGCCCTTTAGGTGATCTTTTGATGAAACCTGATTAATGGATTCCAAATAGAAAACTAGTCTTTTGGCCAGCCGCAGTGGCTCGTGCCTATAATATCAGTACTTTGGGAGGCTGAGGTGGGAGGATTGCTTGAGGCCAAGAGTTTGAGACCAGCCTGGGCAACATAGGGAAACCCTCATCTGTACAAAAAACTAACAGAATTAGCTGAACGTGGTGACACATCCCTGTGGTTCCAGCCACTTGGGAAGTCAAAGCTGCAGTGAGCTGTGATTGCACCACTGCACTCCAGCCTGGGCGACAGAGCAAGACTGTGTCTCAAAAAAAAAAAAAAAAATCTTTTGCATTTATCAGTAGAATGTTAGAACTGAAATTAATGATAGAGATCATCTAGCCTTTTATAAAAATATATAATTTTTTAAACCTGGGAGCATATATTCAAGTTGCCCTGAATATATATTTGTACTCCCTATTTATTAATTTTTTTTTTTTTTAAAAGAAAATGAGGCCTGGAAAATTTGTGTCTTGTCTGGAGTTCCAAGCTTCTTACTTAGTAGCCAAGCTCAATCTAGTGCTCTTTCTATTTTCTCCCCCATAGCACTTACTTTTACTTTGAGTCTTTGCTCAGTAGATGGCTTGATCCAGACATTCATATAATACAAACTAAGGAGGTTATGTATCATCTAGTTTTCTGTTTTGTGAAGAAAAGTTTGCATATCATGTGATTTTTTCTTACTGCATTGATCATAGTCATTAAGAGAGATTTTAAGATTAGAAGGGCAATAAAAAACAGTGAAAAAATTATTAATAGAAATTGAGACTAAGAAACCATTGGGTCAACTTGATAGACAAGCAGCTGAAACCAGGTATTCCTCAGATTATTCCTTAGAAAGTTAACCTTTGATTTGCGGGTTCTTTGAGCCAGATTTAATTTATTGTGATTATTTTTTGATATTTATTTATTTTTATCTTTATTTTTTGAGAGACGAAGTCTCACTCTGTCAGCTAGGCTGGAGTGCAGTGGTGTAGTCTCAGCTCACCGCAGCCTCCACCTCCCGAGTTCAAGCGATTCTCCTGCTTCACCTTCCCAAGTAGCTGGGACTACAGGCGTACATCACCACACCCAGCTAATTTTTGTATTTTTTAGTAGAGATGGGGTTTCACTATATGTTGGCCAAGCTGGTCTTGAACTCTTCACCTCAGGTGATCCGCCCACCTTGGCCTCCAAAGTGCTGGGATTACAGGCTGTGCCTGGCCTATTTTTTGATATTTAAATGTCAGTATTATTTTATGTAAATGTGTCATCTGTTTTCACTTTCAAATTATCAGTGCTTAGCATACTATGTGGCACATAGTAGGTGCTCAATAAAGTACATATATTGGACAATATAAGTTTTTATTTAAAAATATATGGGATGAAATTTATGGGAAAATATATAGGATGAAAAATGGATTTTGTCTTTCTCAAAATACTGAGTAGTTCATATTTTAAGTTCAAAATAGGATTGATTATTTCTTTACAGAATTGTGCTTATTTTTGCTAACAGAAAGCTTTTTTTTTTTTTTTCTTCAGGGAGCCACAGTAGCAGAAATTAAAAAACAATATCGTTTGCTGTCACTTAAATATCATCCAGATAAAGGAGGTGATGAGGTTATGTTCATGAGGATAGCAAAAGCTTATGCTGCGTAAGTATCAAGATCCATTACAAATTTTTAAGAATGGTACAGATAAGCCAGGTGCAGTGGTGCATGCCTGTAATCCCAGTACTTTGGGAGGCTGAGGCAGGAGGATCGCTTGAGCCCAGGAGTTTGAGACCATCCCTGGCAACATACCAAGACCCCATCTCTACAAAAAATAAAAGAATTAACCCTGTGTGGTGGTGTGTGCCTGTAGTCCTAGCTACTTGGGAGGCTGAGGTGGAAGCATTGTTTGAGCCTGGGAGGTCAAGGCTGCAGTGAGCCATGACCATGCCACTGCAGCCCAGCTTCGATGACAGTAATACTCCATCTCTAAAGAAAAAAAAAAAAGGATAGTTTTCTGTTTTAATAAAATAGTAAAATAGTTGTCATAACACTTTTTCCAAGTGCTTTACTTCATGTTGAGTCTATCATTTAGGGGACTACACAGCAGCACTAACGTGGTAATTTAATTTAATTAAACTGCAATTTTTGCCATGTAAACTTGATTAAATTAAGTGGTGAATGATAAGTTAATTGAGCTGTTTTATTAGCATCTTGATTAGAGGAGGGTATACTTAGATCTTATTTCTAGATTTTTTTTTTTTTTGTCAGGCTTGATCTGTTTCTCTTGTTTTGGCCATGTGTAGCTTATCTCATTTAAACTATTTAAAGACAAGTTTAATTTGTACTTTTAAGTACTTCATTTTTGGTGTCTTTTTCTTTTTAGAATTTCGTCACACAAGATTATTCTTAGTTAATAACAACTGTACTTGTTGAGATGTGGATTTTTAAGGTCTCCTTTTTTACTGCTCAGAAACTTTCTTCACAAATCTTTTCAGAACTTCCAAATAATTTTCCTAGTTGGTTTTATACCTTAGGTAAGGTGCATCGTTATTGTGAGATACATATAGTCACATATGCATTATATGCACACACATATGTCTGTGTATTTATAAAGTTTGAGGAACATTTGTGCACTTTTGGGAAGCAGAATAGAGTATGTAACATTAGATGCAGTGATCCCTTGGGTATTAATCTTCCAAGAGATAAAACTTAACTAGGTTCTTCAGGACTCTTGATAAGTACATCCCCACACAGCTCTTACATTGAATGAAAGAGTGAAATATGAGATTGTCTGTCTTTTGAGGACTTAGTGATGTATAATTTTGTGAACTCATTTTAAACGTATAAGTAAATACAAGCATACTTTGGAGATACAGGTTCAGTTCCAGTCTCCTGCAATAAAACAAATATTGCAATAAAGTGAGTCACAAATTTTTTTGTTTCCTACTGTATATAAAAGTTGTTTATACTACACCATAGTCTATCAAGTGTGCAGTAGCCTTATGTCTTTTTTTTTTTTTTTTTTTTGAGACAGAGTCTCGCTCTTTCGCCAGGCCGGACTGCAGTGGCGATATCTCGGCTCACTGCAAGCTCCACCTCCTGGGTTCACGCCATTCTCCTGCCTCAGCCTCCCGAATAGCTGGGACTACAGGCGCCTGCCACCACGCCCAGCTAATTGTTTTTGTATTTTTAGTAGAGACGGGGTTTCACCATGTTAGCCAGGATGGTCTCGATCTCCTGACCTCGTGATCCGCCTGCCTCAGCCTCCCAAAGTGCTGGGATTACAGGCATGAGCCACTGTGCCCAGCCAGCCTTATGTCTTAAAAAACAATTTACATACCTTAATTTAAAAATACTGTATGGCTAAAAAATGCTAGTAATCTGAGCCTTTGACAAATTGCATTGTTTTTGCTGGTGGAGGGTCTTGCCTTGATGTTGATGGCTGTTGACTGATCAGGATAGTGGTTACTGAAGGTTGGGCTGGCTGTGACAATTTCTTAAAATAAGACAACAATTAATTTGACTACATCATTTAAATTCTTTTCATGAAAGATTTCTCTAGCATGTGATGCTATTTGATAGTATTTTATGCACAGAACTTCTTTCTTTTCTTTCTTTTTTTTTTTTCTGTTGAGATGGAGTCTCACTCTGTTGCCCAGGCTGGAGTGGAGTGGTGTGATCTTGGCTCACTGCAACTTCCGCCTCCCAGGTTCACGCCATTCTCCTGCCTCAGCCTCCTGAGTAGCTGAGACTACAGGCACCTGCCACCATGCCCAGCTAATTTTTAATATTTTTAGTAGAAATGGAGTTTCACCATGTTAGCCAGGATGGTCTTGATCTCCTGACCTTGTGATCCGCCTGCCTTGGCCTCCCAAAGTGCTGGGATTACAGGTGTGAACCACCGTGCTCAGCCAGAACTTCTTTCAAAATTGGAGTCAGTCCTCTCACATTCTGCCACTGCTTTATCAACTAAGTTTATGTAATATTCTAAATCGTTTATTGTCATTTCAACAATGTTCACAGCATCTTCATCAGGAATAGGTACCAACTTAAGAAGCTACTTTGCTTAACTATAAGAAGCAACTTATCTGTTCAAGTTCGATCGTGAGATTGCAGCAATTCAGTCACATCTTCAGGTTCCACTTGTTTAGTTCTCCTGCTATTTCTAGCACATATGTAGTGACTTTCTCTACTGAAGTCTTGAACTGCTCCAAGTCATCCATGAAGGTTGAAATCAACTTCTGGCCGGGCGCAGTAGCTCATGCCTGTAATCCCAGCACTTTGGGAGGCCGAGGCAGGTGGATCACCTGAGGTCAAGAGTTTGAGACCAGCTTGACCAACATGGAGAAAACTCTATCTCTACTAAAAATTCAAACTTAGCCGGGTGTGGTGGGGCATGCCTGTAATCCCAGCTACTCGAGAGGCTGAGGCAGGAGACTCACTTGAACCCGGGAGGCAGAGGTTGCGGTGAACCGAGATTGTGCCATCGCACTCCAGCCTGGGCGACAGAGTCAGACTCTGTCTCAAAAAAAAAAAAAAAAAAAAAAAGAAGGAAATCAACTTCTACCAAACTCCTCTTGATGTTGACATTTTGGCCTCTTCCTGTGAATCACAAATGTTCTTAATGGCATTTAGAATAGTGAATCCTTTCCAGAAGGTTTTCAATTTACTTTACCCAGATCCATCAGAGGTATCACTGTGTCTGTAGCAGCTATAGCTTTACAAAGTGTATGTCTTTTTTTTTTTTTTTTTTTTTGAGATGGGGTCTGACTCTGTTGCCTAGGCTGGAGTGCATTGGTGCGATCTTGGCTCCCTGCTACCTCTGCCTCCTGGATTCAAGCAATTCTTCCTCAGCCTCCCGAGTAGCTCGGACTACAGGCATGCACCACCATGCCTGGCAAATTATTGTAATTTTAGTAGAGACAGGGTTTTGTGTTGGTCAGGCTAGTCTTGAACTCCTGACCTCAGGTGATCTGCCCACCTTGGCCTCTGAAATTGCTCAGTGCAAGTCTTACTATTTCTTAAATAATGAGACTTAAAAGTCAAAATTACTTTTTGATCTGTGTGCTGCAGAATGAATGTTGTGTTAGCAGGTGTGAAAACATTAATCTGTCTGTACAGCTCCATCAGAGTTCTTGAGTGACCATGTGCGTTGTCAATGAGCAGTAATCTTTTGAAAGGAATAATTTTTTTTTTTTGAGCAGGTCTCAACAGTGGGCTTAAAATATTCAGTAATCCAAGCTGTCAACACATGTGCTCTCATCAAGGATTTGTTGTTCTATTTATAGAGCATGGCAGAATAGATTTAGCATAGATCTTAAGAGCTCTAGGACTTTCGGAATGGCACACCAGCATTGGCTTCAAGTTAAAGTCACCAGCAGCGTTAGCCCCTACCAAGAAAGTCAGCCTGTCTTTTGAAGCTTTGAAGTCAGGCATTTATTTCTCTCCAGCTGTGAAAGTCCTAAATGGCGTATTTTTCCAATATAAGGCTATTTCGTCTACATTGAAAATTTGTTGTTTAGCCACCTTCATTGTGACCTTAGCTAGATCTTCTGGATAACTTGCTGCAGCTTACAAATCAGCACTTGCTACTTCACCTTGCACTTCTGTTGTAGAGATGGTTTCTTTGGGAAAATCTCGTGAACCAACATCTGCTAGCTTCTACAGCTCCCTCACCTCTCTCTGCCTTCGTTAGGGCCTTGCTTTGGATTAGGCTTTGGCTTAAGGGAATATTGTGGCTAGTTTGATCTTCTATCCAGACCACTGAAACATTCTTCAAATCAGCAACAAGGCTGTTTCACTTTCTTACTATTTGTATGTTCACTTTTAAGTTTCTTTAAGCACTGTTGCTCTGAATTCACAACTTGACTGTCACAAGAGGCCTAGCTTTTGGCTTGTTTTGGGTTTTGACATACCTTCTTTACTAAGCTTAGTCATTTCTAGCTTTTGATTCAGAGTGAGAGACGTTTGAGTCTTTTTTCGTTTGAACATTTAGAGACCAGCTTGGTCGGGGAGACCCTAACCCAGCGGCCCTAGAGGAATTAAAGACACACATACAGAAATATAGAGGTGTGAAGTGGGAAATCAGGGGTCTCACAGCCTTCAGAGCTGAGAGCCCCGAACAGAGATTTACCCACATACTTATTAACAGTAAACCAGTCATTAGCATTGTTTCTATAGATACTAAATTAACTAAAAGTATCCCTTATGGGAAACGAAGGGATGGGCTGAATTAAAGGAATAGGTTGGGCTAGTTAACTGCAGCAGGAGCATGTCCTTAAGGTACAAATTGTTCATGCTATTGTTTGTGGCTTAAGAATGCCTTTAAGCAGTTTTCTGCCCTGGGTGGGCCAGGTGTTCCTTGCCCTCAGTCCAGTAAACCCACAACCTTCCAGTGCGTGCCTTAGGGCCATTATGAACATGTTACAGTGCTGCAGAGATTTTGTTTATGGCCAGTCTTGGGGCCAGTTTATGGCCAGATTTTGGGGGGGCTTGCTCCCAACAGAGGCCATTTTAGGGTTAGTAATTTGCCCAATTTGAATCTTTTGTGTCTCAGGGAATAGGGAGGCATGAGGAGTGGGAGAGAGATGGGGGAATGGCCAGTGAGTGGAGCATTCGAAACACATATGTATTAAGTTCTTTTTCTTCTGCAGGTGCAGTTTGTGTGCCAGCCCCGCAATGACAATAGAAATGTCAAAGATCACATATCACTATAACAGATAAAATAATAGTGAAAACATTACATATATTGTGAGACTTACCAAAATGTGACAGAGGGACATGAAGTCAGCACATGCTGTTGGAAAAATGGCACTGATAGAATTGCTTGATGCAGGGTTAACACAAATGGCAGAAAAACACGATTATCTGCAAAGTGCAATAAGAAGTTTGCTTGTAATAGGATACTAAGTTATAATAGCAAATTGTGAAAGTGGCATGTGAATGACAGAAGTTTGGGAGATATCACCTTACTTATTTTTGTATTTATTAGAGGATATTGACTATGTCTCTTCTCTCCCCTTGTTTTGTGGCTTGCTGTTTATCTGTGTGAATTACTCTATGATTCTGTAATAAAGCAGTGCCATTAGGACTTTTGAAGTGTGTACTACATTTTTTGCGTAGCAGTTGTCCTTGAGATTGCTGTCTTTCAGTTAGCGTCTCCCTCAAGCATTTACTCTCTTTTCACAAGTATTGGTATGCTTTGATTGCTGTCTTCAGATAATTTAAAAAGACATTTCCAGAGGAAGTCAGATAGCCAAGATTATTTAATTAGTAGTTTTAATTTTAGTGCTTTGGTGAAATACCCCCACCCTATCCCCCCAGTCTTTAGGTATTTTAACATTTTCAAGTTTATAATTTTGTTCTCAGATTTCTGGAAATCTGACTATGATGTGTGGTCACTATTCTGAAAAATGCACAAGAATAATATAAGGTGTTTAGTTTTAACTCAGTTATGTGGTTAAACTATAGAATATTTTATGTATAAAATGTCTTAAATAGTTGACGTTCTGTAAGACCAATGAAAAAGTGAAATGATTGTGGGACCTAGAACTTTGAGATTATGTAACTTGCATAAATATAACTATATTAGATAAAGGTGTATGTTTTACTAACTATAGGTTCTAAGTGCTTGAGTTGAAGTTCCTATCTCATGAATAACTCTAGCAGCCTTGGAATGCAGTTATATAGGCTTTGATGTGCAAAGTTTTTTAGAACTTGCTTAGGTTATTTGAGATCGTTTCTCTCTCCTTAGTTGCCTATTATAAGCTGGGTCATTTCATTTTTTTTTTTTTAAATCAGATTTTCACTCTTTCCTTTAGGAGTTATACCATTGAATTCTGTGGTTCATTATCTAGATAGAATTAAGATTTTGCTCTCAGGATGTAAAACCTGTCTTTAAAGCTATTGTATAGCAAGTGGACAGCATTGTTGTCACCTTAAAGATATGTTAATTTTTATAAAAGCATATGGTTTTTACAGATGAGCATGTAACTTATAATAACTTTGCATAGGCAACTCATGGTCACTTGTTTACAGTTTAGTGAAAGCATTCTCTAGATCAGGATTTATAATCTGGAGTCCCTGAAATTGTATACAAAATTTATGTGTCTTTGTAATGTGCATTTTTCCCAGGGCAAAGGGGTCATAGATTTCCTTAGATTCATAAGGGAATCTATAATCGTCCTCCTTGTCACCCCAAAAAAGTTAAGGGATATAATCATGTTTAGGAAACTATACTCATTGAATTTTCAAAAATTCTGTTAGCATCATTGATCTTGTTTAAGCTTGTTAAATATGAATTATACTAAAATTACACAGCTTTTAAGTACTTTAACTCTTAGAAGTGGTATTATACTGAAATACTAAGTAACAAAAAATCATTTGCTTCTTAAACTGACTTTAAGTTGCTGACTTATTTTATTAGATTGAATGTTCAACATGGTTCCCATCACACAGCAGTTGTAGACGTCAGTTTAATGAGTGAGTTAATGTAATCGTAACTCGTATGTCTGTGTAGGTTGCAAAATCAGAGTGTCTCTGATGTGAGCTATGCTTTATTTGGCAAAATCTGGGAGTATTGTATAGAGGACAGAGCAGTTTGTTTTGCATAATCACAAAGGCAGAAGGGGACAGAGATGATTATTTTGGGCAGAAGGATCCAATTAGAAGACAATAGTGAAAGAAACAAGCTAAAACTCTGAGTTGGGTGGACAGTTATACAGGGAATCTAGGACAAAATTTTTGAGAAACATCCCTCAATTTTGAAAAGAAAATCTTAGCACTATTCCTTATTAACTTGCAACCTGTCTAGTAATGCTTTTCATTGGCTCCTGTATTTTTCTGTGGCCTTTCATCAAATAGTGTAAGTGGAGGTACAATTAAATAAGGATTAAAGATATCAAGGGACTTGTTTGCATAAATGACTAAATTGATAAATTTAAAAATATTTTCAAGTCATTGAAAATACTGAATGTCCTTTTTGCTGTTTTATAAAGGTATTTCTGCATTGCCTATCTCAGATTGGAGTTTTGTTAAATAGAAACTACATTGCCTCTTAAGTTTTGAGAAGTAGAAGTACGGTTAAAATTAGATTTGACCATATGCAAGATCTTTTACCAATTGGTCTCCAAGAATGTCTTCCTTGTTATGTTATTGGTCATTTTTGAGCGTGTGTGTTGGTGGGGTGGTTTCTGCCTTATATTCCTTAACTACATTGTATATTTTTCTAAGGAATTGGGAATTTATTTTAATGCTTTTTAACATCTTCACTGGGAACTGGAATAAAGTTACTCTTGACTCTGTACCTTGAGCCATTGTCAAAGTCAGGGGTTACATTTTAGATATCTAAAATTACTCTGTAACTTTCACATTGCCTGGGTTAGGAAGCTGCTGTTTAGGAGAAATTTTCCTAGTTCTTCTGGCAATTGGCTTAGGAGAAAATTATGATCTTAGCACAGTGCAAATGACCTTACCCGCACAATGGAGTTTTACATGTGGTGGTCATTTGTTTCTTTCAGAATGTGGTGCTATTGTTTTGTAGGGAAGCTACCATTATGAATTAAATTTATGTTTTTAAAAAATGTGTATTTATCATTATTAATATATAAACATGCTCATTGAAGAAATTTTGGAAAATATATGAGAGTATAAGGGGAAAAAAATCCCCTACAATTCTCCCTGCCTTCTTGGAAAATGTAGTTGCCTTTAAGGTTTGATCTGGTTGAACTGGTTAAGCTTGAGAACCATGGGCCAACCAGGAATTAGTATCAAGATGCAATAGTTAGCATTTTCTGTTAATGCACCATTTCTTGCTCTTCCCTTTCCCTTTCTCCTGATTTCAGAGAAACTTTTCTTGATTCATGGAATCAGTATCTTCTAAGAAATGAGTTGGTTGGCTAATGGAGTTTGTCTATATGAGTACTTGTTTTTCAGATGTGGCTTTCTAATTTTGCAACTTTGTTTTTTTGATGCTAGTTTAACTGATGAAGAGTCCCGGAAAAATTGGGAAGAATTTGGAAATCCAGATGGGCCTCAAGGTGTGGTAAATGATGATTTTAAAATATTGGCGATATGGTATATATTATAAAAATGTTAACCAGATTAAAGGAATAATATTATTTTCTTATTAAACTTATACTCACATGGAGTTTAACATAGATAAATTGAGCTCTCATTAATTTTTGCTTTATTTTTCTTTCTAAAGACTAGTTTGAAAGATATAATTTAAGTTGATCCGGAGAGAAGGGTAATCACTATCATTTCCAATTACTAGTTGATTTTGGAGGAAAAAATCTATTTTTCTTTACTGACTTCACATTTTCTCATGTGTTCATAGTGTTTATGTAAACTTAGGACATATAAAATAATTTATATTTTCTTGAGAGAAGGAATTTGTGCTTACAGGGTTTCTTTTTCCTTGAAAAATTTGAAGTTTCGGATATAAACTATATCCCTGAACTTTTGTGTAATGGGGGCCTACTAATAAGATAATCTTTCTCAAAGTTTGTTTTTGTGTTGTGGGGGAGAGTTCTGGGATGTATTATAGATCCCAAATATATTTAATATATTTATTAAAACTGAAAGTAGAGATTCTTCAGAAACTGATATTTTTTCTATTTCAGCCACAAGCTTTGGAATTGCCCTGCCAGCTTGGATAGTTGACCAGAAAAATTCAATTCTGGTGAGTGCATTTAAATAAGATACATTATGATGTATCAGACAAAATTTTTGTTATGTACAATCTGTCTTGGTAATTACAAGAAGAACTATTACAAAGAAAATACTGGTGTGCCATTCATTCATTCATTCATTGGAGACAGAGTCTTGCTCTATTGCCCAGGCAGGAGAGCAGTGGCATGATCTCAGCTCACTGCAACCTCCGCCTCCTGGGTTCAAGCGATTCTCCTGCCTCAGCCCCCTCCGAGTAGCTGGGATTACAGGTGCCCACCACCATGCCTGGCTAATTTTTGCATTTTTAGTAGAGATGGGGTTTTGCCATGCTGGCCAGGCTGGTCTTGAACTCTCAAACTCCTGACCTCAAGTTATCTGCCTGCCTCAGCCTCCCACCGTGTTGGGATTACAAGCATGAGCACTATGCCTAATTTTAATGTATGCTAAATTAAATTGTATGTATTCCATATGGTATTTCAGGAGGAGGTAGGATATCAGACTTCAATCAATGATAGTACTACAACCCTAAAATGTCAAGAATTATCTTACTCAGGGATACACTCCTACTTCAACTTTCTTGAAAATAATTGTCTAAAGGCTGTCTTTGAGGCAATAAAAACAAAATCCACACAGTCTGTAATTTGTTTTGAAAATGGCTATTAAGTTATTTTCTGGCAGATTAAAATTGGTTACCTTGATGGGGTATACAGTTGCTGCATAAGCTTATTTGTCATGCTTCTGGTTAGTAGGAATAGTCGAGAAGGCATAAGTTACTACCAGATTTAGGATCAAGTAATAGGAGAAAAATCAGTAGGTAAAAATTGCTAGTCAGCATTATGAAGTGACTTCTTGATATTTAGCTAAAGGAACCTTTGGCCAGGGGCTTCTTATCTCATTTGTTCCCAGGGCACTAACTACTGAGAGGTTGTAGATGTATAAGTACCTGCCTGACTGGAAGAGAAATGTAATTTACAAAAATGTTTTGCTGGTGTTAATCTGTATTGTGGCAGTAAATAACAAAAGGTAATTTATTATAGTGGATATGAACATAGGCTCTAGAGCTGAACTACTTGAGTTCAAATCCTGGCTGTGCAATTTGCTAGTTGTGTCCTAGGACAAGTTATGTAACCAATGTGTACTGCAGGTTTTCTACCTACAAAAGGAAGGTAATAATGGTACCTTCCTCTTGGAGTTTGAGAATAAGGATTAAACAAGATAATACATGAGGAATCCTTTTAATAGTGGCTCCCCCATTGTAAGCCTCAAAATAAATTCATGGATGTTGTTTTAATTTACCTGACGAAGGCCATAATTCTTTTTCTCTTCAATTCTAGGTTTTACTTGTATATGGATTGGCATTTATGGTTATCCTTCCAGTTGTTGTGGTAAGTTCTAGCTTTTTAAGTTAACGTTTTTTTTTGGAAAGGAGATTGACATGTTTTGGAGTCTCCCTATAACATTTTAAATGTATGTTAGAATATAACCCATTGATCCTTGAATTTAAGAGTCTTGCGACTGAAGCTGAGGTGGGAGGATCGCTTGAGCCTAGGTGTTCCAGGTTGTAGTGAGCCATGACCCCACCTCTGCACTCCAGCCTGGGCCACAGAGTGAGACCCCAACTGAAAAAAAAATTATATAACTATACTTTTAAAGGTCTTCCAAAGGTGACATTACTTGAGCATGATGTGTATATCCTCCCAATTCAAAAATTACCCACAACTGATCGGGCATGGTGGCTCACTCCTGTAATCCCAGCACATTGGGAGGTTGAGACGGGCAGATCAATTTAGGGCAGGAGTTTGAGACCAACGTGGTGAAACCCTGTCTCTACTAAAAATACAAAATTAGTTGGACATGCTGGTTCGAACCCAGGAGGCAGAGGTTGCAATGAGCCGAGATTGTGCCACTACACTCCAGCCTGGGCGACAGAGCGAGACTGTCTCAAAGAAAAAAACAAAAATCACAAAAGTTACAACTGAGTTAACACAGATACATATATACATATGTATACATGTGTGTATGTATATATGTATGACATACGTATATGTGTACACATGCATGACACACGTGTATATATGTATGACACGTGCATATATGTATGACACACGTGTATGTGTAACACGTGTGTGATGTATATATGTATGACATGCATGTATGTGTATATATGTATTACATGCATATATGTGTATATATTTTAAATACAGGGAAACTGTCCATTTTAATTTTATTTTTGTTATTTATTTATTTTTGAGACAAGGTCTTGCTGTATAGTAAGGTGGTGCAAACATGGCTCTCTGCAGCCTCTACCTCCTGGGTTCACGCAAATCCTCCCACCTCAGCCTCCCAAGTAGCTAAGACCACAAGTGTGTACCACCATGCCCCGCTAATTTTTTTATTTTTTTGTAGAGATGGGGTCTTGCCATGTTGCCCAGGCTGGTCTTAAACTCCTGGGCTCAAACAGTTATCCTGCCTCGGCCTCCCAAAGTACTAGGCTTACAGGTGTGAACCACCATGCCTGGCTGACACAGATATATTTAAAGTTTAAAATGAAAGTCTTCCTGCACTACCACCCTCAACTTCATTTATTTAGGAATCATTGGGAAGTTTGGTGTTTTTTCTTTCAAATCTTTTTCTATGCATTTATGTACACACATTAATTTTTAAAAAAACCTTTAATGAGATTTTACTGTATGTATGCATTATTCTGTTTTTTTGCTTAATATATTGGGGATGCAACATATAGAACAGCCTCATTTTTTAAAACAGCTGTATAATACTATAATGCGGAGATACCATACAGTTTGATTTTTACCATTTGTTACTTTTGTGACTTGTGTCCTTTCTGATCCTGGAGTTCCTTTCAGTCACATAGTGAGCCTAATAATTAAGTTGTTTGTTTTGCCTTCTTCAAAGGATTGTTGCAAGAATCCAATCATATTAAGTAATATGAGTGAAAGTTTCATGTCACTTGTAAAATTATGCCTACATTTGTTTATCAAGTATTTATTGAAGACATGCTATGTGTCAAGAACCAGCTTGGTGCTTATAGCAGTGGGTAGTTTTATCCCTTTTTGGTCTTTAAGGAATTTCTATCCAAAATGGTAAATGTTTTAATTATATATATGCAGTGACTTAGGTTAGTGTTTAGGCTTCAGACAGTATAAATATTTGCTAAAGAAATCACTTGAAATATGCAAGAAAGAGGTGCTTGTTGTAAGACTCAGGTATTTTTATTGTTTTATGAATATTTAGAAGATTTGACCATAAACATATTCTGCCTCAAACTTAACATTTATCAGGGTTTTGTTTTGCTTTTTTTTGAGACAGAGTCTCCCTCTGTCACCTAGGATGGAGTGCAGTAGTGTGATCATGGCTACCGCAGCCCTGACCTCCTGGGCTCTAGCAATCTTCCCACCTCAGCTTCCTGAGCAGCTGGGACTAGAGGCGTGTGCCACCATGCCCAGCTAATGTTTGCATTTTTCTTTTTCTTTTGTAGAGACAGAGTCTCACTATATTGCCCAGGCTGGTCTCAAACTCCTGGGCTCAAGCAGTCCTCTCACCTCAGCCTCCCAAAGTGCTGGGATTACAGGCATGAGCCATCTTGCCCAGCCTATCAGAGTTTTTATACTTTCTTTCTTGTTTAATTTTATTTGTGTTTTAGGGCTCTTGGTGGTATCGCTCAATACGCTATAGTGGAGACCAGATTCTAATACGCACAACACAGATTTATACATACTTTGTTTATAAAACCCGAAATATGGATATGAAACGTAAGTAAACTTTAAGTAACTTTACTATTAATCACATTGTTTTGTGACTCACTTATGTGGGGTTGATATATATTCCTTAACTCTATACTGGTGAGATTCTGTTGTGTATAGTTTTATAAATAGTTAATTTATATAATTAAAGCTAGAGAAAAATGCCAGCACCCTTTATCACATTTTTTAATTTATATTTTCATTATTCACATTTACTCATATATTTCATTGGAAATTTTACCATAAGCCTTATGCGTGCAAATTTTGTAATTCTAGCTAACATTTATTATTTGTTGTATGCCAGACACTGCTAGTTACTGTACGTGTCTTGACTCATTTAATTTTTGCTATGTTCTTGTAAAAGTGCTGTTTTACAGTACATCTTATAGATGAGGAAACTGAGGCACTGAAAAGTAACACACTCAAGGATACACAGTAAATGATATCCAGGATTGAACCCAGGCAGTCTGGTTCTTGAGCCTTAAACCATTATGTTATACTGTATTAATTGTAGTAAAATAATAAAAAGTCTTAGGTGTGTTGAAAGAAAACTGCTAGAGTATTTCATTCCCAGTTCTTATTTAAAAATTTAAGAAAAAATACTATTTTCACTTTCTTTGATTCTATAAAGCAAACTTTGCAGTTTATCTTTGGGAGATAGAGTGTTACCTTTCAGAATGATGGCTCTGCAAAAATCATAGATGCTCCTCCATCCCTCTTTAAAAAAAAATAAATAAAAGAATGTAAGTTTTAAATTGTGTCTCCGGGACCAAAATGGACTTTTCTGTATTTTGGATTTGGCAGTTTTACTAATTTTCTTAGTAATGAGAGAGACTTCTCATGGTCATATATGACTGTGTGTGAACAGATTTTACATTTCTGAATGAGTTAATACTACTTTGCCTTATCAAAAATATTACTCTTCCTAAAGCTGGATTGAAATGTTAATACAGAAACTTACTCCCTTATGAAAATGTTTCATGTTTATAATTTTAAGTGTGCTTTTTACCTCAATCATTTTGATTTCTGTTTCTTTTCTGAGGGTGGTTATCTTTACACAGCTTTGTCAGAGAAACATTGTTTAGCTGGTGGATTTCTTTACACATTCTAGGTTATTTTAGCTGTTTTAGGAACAGTTGTTATCAAGTAAACATTTGAGAGTAGTAATAGTAATAGCTCACACAAGTAATGTGCTTGCTGTGTGTCAGGCACCTATGAAGAAGCTGAGATACACAGATATGAAGAATATTGTCCTGGGTCATTTAGCTAGGAAGTGACAAAATACCAAGGTCTGTGCGCTTAACTTCTATACTATCCTGCCTTGTGAGTACCTTACATGGATTTTTTTTTCCTCTGAGGTAAAGTTTCTCTCGTCTCCCAGGCTAGAGTACAATGGCGCAATCTCAGCTCACCACAACCTCCGCCTCCTGGGTGCAAGCAATTCTCCTGCCTCAGCCTCCTGAGTAGCTGGGATTACAGGCATGCACCACCATGCCTGGCTAATTTTTGTATTTTTAGTAGAGATGGGGTTTCACCGTGTTGGCCAGCTTGGTCTCGAACTGGCTGGTCTCAAATTCCTGATCTCGTGATTTGCCTGCCTCGGCCTCCCAAAGTGCTGGGATTACAGGAGTGAGCCACCACCGGCCTGTAGGTTTTAATCATGTGTATTCCCACAAAATCCTCTTGGGTTCCATAATAAAATTTTTTTGGAAAATTACAATGCATATTAAGTTTACACAAGACCTTGAGAAGTCATGTAGTAAAGAAACCTTTAACTCTTGTTGACATTATTTTCAGCTTTATTTAACCATAGGGCTCCCTTTTTTCACATAAGTTATTAATACCAAACAGAATACTAATGTTCTATAGAAAGTTTCTGTGGAACTTTCAGTGATTTTAATGTCTCCAGTTGCTTTGGTGTGCTTTATTTGATCTATACTTCTGTTCGCTTGTGGTGGTTGATACTGTGTACGTTTTAAAAAGCGAGATGTTACTTTTTTTATGGAAGAAATGAATACTTGTCAGTGGAGTTCAGATCATTTTTAGCATTGTGCGTGTTTAGAAAAGTGCTTCACTTTCAAGTGAATTAAGTATCTCAGGAAGGGGAATTAATAAATGAGCATATTTATTTACCTTCATATTTCTTTTGTTTTGTTAGGTCTTATCATGGTTTTGGCTGGAGCTTCTGAATTTGATCCTCAGTATAATAAAGATGCCACAAGCAGACCAACGGATAATATTCTAATACCACAGGTTAGGCTAATTTCCCAAATCCCCCGATGAGCAGTTAAGTATTAAAGTGAATACTTTTTTTAAAAAAGCGTGTTTTTGAATAATTATCTTATTTATTCTAGCTAATCAGAGAAATTGGCAGCATTAATTTAAAGAAGAATGAGCCTCCACTTACCTGCCCATATAGCCTGAAGGCCAGAGTTCTTTTACTGTCTCATCTTGCTAGAATGAAAATTCCTGAGACCCTTGAAGAAGGTATTTGTGATTCTGGTATCTACAGAGTTTTAGTGGGATGAAAGCAGCAGATTTAATTAGACTTAATGGTGTGTATTAGTTTGTTCTCGCATTGCTCTAAAGAAATACCTGAGGCTGGGTAATATATAAACAAAAGAGGTTTAATTGGCTCATTGTTCTGATGGCTGTACAGGAAGCATGGCTGAGGAGGCCTCAGGGAACTTTTATTCATGGCAGAAGGCAAAGCCAGAGCAGGCAAAGGCAGAGCAGGCGTCTTCACATGGCCAGAGCAGGAGGAAGAGAGAGATGGGGGAGGTGACACACATTTTTAAACAACCAGGTCTTGTGAGAACTGGATCTCGAGAACAGCACCAAAGGGAGAACTCCACCCCCCTGATCCAATCACCTCCCACCAGGCCCCATCTCCAGCATTGGGGATTACCATTCAATGTGAGATTTGGGTGGGGACACAGACCCAAACCATAGCATGGTGGTGCAGTGTGTTTTGTTGCTGTTCTTTTTTGGCCAAATAATTGCTCAAGGACTTTTTAAAAAAGAAATGTGTATGCTACATAATTACTTCACAAATGGTTTGAAGATCTAAGTAAGCCAGACGTTTTGGCAAGTGTTAAAATTTAGTGTTTCAAGGTGAGAGAATGCTCTATATAAGAAATGTTTAGTTAACTGCAGATCATACAAAAGTTCCTAACGATTTTTTTTAAAGGACTTTGTAAGTTTTTGGAGGGAGCAAAATGGATTTCACAACAACCAACACCTCTCACCTCACCATCTACAAGCTTCCTCCAACGGTGGTTACCAATAATGTCTGTTTTATAGTTATTTAAAGCTTCATAAGTACTTGAAGCCATGTATTCTGCTTAAAAGAAAAGTAGTTGATTGAGGCAACAGTGTTTCCAGGGATGTCATTAACTATCTCTTTTTCACTGACATTATTTCAATTAAAGTTTTAAAAGACAGTTATTACCTCTAGGAAATAAATGTTCTTTTTGAATGATATCCTACCATCCCCCACCTCCTTTAAGGCAGTAATGCAATTAAATGCTTCTGAAAACAAGGCCATGTGATGCTTAGTAATTGGTGATAGGACAGGATGCTTATGGTGGAATGAAGGAGCACTATTTAGGCAATATCATTGGAGTTGCTTTGAAATACTGAATTAACTAGTAATTCTGTTGCTAATGTTCTGTACAGATACATAAGCATCTCCATTTTTACTTATCTGTAAGAAGCAGGAAACAAATCATTTTTGAGTACCAAATCCGTAGGTTAATGTGGTCTTAATAATAGTTAACTATTATATGCAGTATAAGTGAAAGAGTCTTTCTCTTTCTGTAAGTTGCCCTCTCTTCTCTTCTACGTCTCTTATCTCTCCCGCTGTATTTAGTTGACATATTTATTTTGACATATTTGGTTGATCTGCCTGCCTCAGCCTCCCAAAGTGCTGGGATTATAGGCGTGAGCCACCATGCCCTGCTGGGAGTTGGTTTATTAAGCCTAACATTATGATATTAAAAATTTGTCTTTGAAACGTCTAATCTGAGCTAGGGTTTTATGGCTGATTTTTGATATAGTGATACTGAGGAGAAACTCTTCCATTCAATCTGTAAAATTCTGAGATCATGTGAAATATTTGTGGCATAACTTTAATATTAGTTTTGGGCCACAGTGATAAAGATGCTTTAACTGTAACATTAAAATGATCTGTTTCAGGTTTTTTATTGTTTTGCAGATCAGCAATTCATGCTAAAAAAGTGTCCTGCCCTACTTCAAGAAATGGTTAATGTAATCTGCCAACTAATAGTAATGGCCCGGAACCGTGAAGGTGAGGAGGAAATATAGTTAATTATGTTATACTTTTTCTTGGAAGCATATGCAGATTATACTTCATATTTTAGGATTTATGGGTACTCAAGACTTCTGTCTGCCAGTTCAGTGAGCTTCTTCAGTTTTACCCATGTCTTTTCATATTTCTTTCCTATATTTTCTATTATTTAAAGTCTATATCACAGCTCACTGTGGGTTTTTTTTTTGTTGTTTTTGTTTTTTTTTTTGAGATGGAGTCTTGCTTTGTTGCCCAGGCTGGAGTGCAATCTTGGCTCTCTGCAACCTCTGCTTCCTGGGTTCAAGCGATTCTCCTGCCTCAGCCTCCTGAGTAGCTGGGATTACAGGCACGTACCACCACACCTGGCTAATTTCTGTATTTTTGGTAGAGACAGGGTTTTACCATGTTGGCCAGGATGGTCTCCATCTCCTGATCTCGTGATCCACCTGCCTCAGCATCCCAAAGCGCTGGTCACTGTGTTTTTGATTTTAATTCTTGTTTTTTTTTTTTTTTTTTGGAGACAGAGTCTCACTCTGTCACCTAGACTGGAGTGCAGTGGCGCGATCTTGGCTCACTGCAACCTCTGCCTCCCAGGGTCAGGTGATTCTCCTGCCTCAGCCTCCTAAGTAGCTGGCATTACAGGCGTATGCCACCATGCCCGGCTAATTTTTGTATTTTTAGTAGAGACGGGGTTTCATCAGGTTGGTCAGGCTGGTCTTGAACTCCTGACCTTGTGATCCACCCGCCTCAGCCTCCCAAAGTGCTGGGATTACAGGTGTGATAATTTAATTATTTTATTGTTCAATTGTTTGCAAAGATTTAAAATTTCTTTTTCTTTGAATAATTTTTGAGTTAGGTCATTATTTTTTCTAACAGTGAATTTGAAATAATTCTTTAACTGATATAATAGTGATTCATATGTCATGTAATTTTTATTAATTAATTATAGACAGCATCTATCAGGGCTGGAGTCCAGTAGGGTAATCATAGCTCACTGCAGCCTCAAACTCCTGGGCTCAAGCAGTCCTTCTACCTTAGCTCTCCAAGTAGCTGGAACTACAGGTGCATACCACAGCACGGAGCTAACTTCACATTTTGTGTAGAGGTGGGATCTCACTTTGTTGCCCAGACTGGTCTGGTTTCCAACTCCTGGCTTTAAGCAATCCTCCCACTTCAGCTTCCCAAAGACCTGGGATTACAGTCATGAGCCACATGCCTACAGGCACCTAGCCCTTTTTTTTTTTTTTTGGGTATGGAAGGAAAAGAATGAGGGGGTTCGTGGTCAGTAATGGAAAGGAATGCCCTCAAAAAAGGATAATGGTTATGGTTTGTTGTTATGGGTGATGTTGGTTCTTGTCATGGTGTCATATGTTGGTGATACTGTTAATGTCTGATAATTTACTATTATTTGAGGTGAGGCAAATGATTTTTCTTTTAAATCAATGGTTGTTGCTGGAAAATGTTCATTAGATCAAGTTTGTATATTTTTAGTGTCTTCTCTGGTAACTTTTAAAGGAAAATCTTACTATGATCCTCAAATTTGAGGTGTTAAGGATTTAGTGTGAATTTTGTTTTTGTGATGAATTGTATACTCCTGAACATGTAAAAAGTGCAGCCCTGTTTCTTTTTTTCCTATTCTCTCTAAGAAAGGGAGTTTCGTGCTCCAACTTTGGCATCCCTAGAAAACTGCATGAAGCTTTCTCAGATGGCCGTTCAGGGACTTCAGCAATTTAAGTCTCCCCTTCTGCAGCTCCCTCATATTGAAGAGGACAATCTTAGACGGGTTTCTAATCATAAGAAGGTAATTCTTTGCTACTTTAAAGTCAGTTTTCAGCAGTTTGTCCTGTCACTTAAAGGTAACATGAATAAAAGCTTTCTGGAAATGGTCACTATGCATTTTTTAAATTTAGAATGTCTTATTCTAAAACTTTCTCTCAGGTGGTTCTGTTAACATTTTCTTGACTAGGTAGCTGTTTTATAGTATTTTACTACTGTAAGTAGTTTTACTATTTTGGGGGTTGGTGCATTTAAAAAATCAACAGTTAGTTCCTTATATTATGTTACCAAAAATAAATGTACTGTCTACTTTCCAGTCATTTTATTCTTGGCTTAAGGTTGGGCAATTGTTTACTGGTTAAACATGAACAACAAAAACATTTAATAAATCAAATAAAGACAGTTATTATTTAGAATATATAATCTGTAGTATAAACATGATAATGAATCTTAAGGTATAACAAAAATTTGTGTAAATGAAAAACTTGAGGAAATACAAGAAACTGAAGTTACAATTCTAGTAGGAGATTTTAAACATTATTTTGTATATGATAGATAAAGCTAGCAGAGAATAGACATTGGATTTGATAGTATATTAATGTAGAATTAATAAATGCATGTTGGAAATTTAAGTACTCCTGTTCCCCTTATAAATTTGATTATATGTTAAGTCATAATTAAAAACTTCAGAATCTACAAGCAGAGATTTTACATGCCTCATGATCTAATCTGTGTCTTTGAAAGTGAAAAATAACTAGCACCAAACACCTGGAAAATTAAAGAACACGCTCCTAAGTAACCATTTTGCCAAGATGGATATTACTGCAGTAACAGCTATATTTTAAGAATAACAAAAATGAGAATATTGCATAGTAAAACTTTGAAGGTGCACCTTTATTGAGGTTTATTTTTACTTTATTAGGTAAAAGTAAACGTTTATTATTAAAGGTTTGTTAATAGTAAACCTATTAATTGCTAATTAAAGGTTTTTGTTAATACAATTGAAAATAAACTGAGGACATCAATTGACAAAGTTCTTGGTTGAGTCAAGATTCTTATTTTTTCCCTCCAACTTTATTTTTTCTAATTTTAAAAAATAAGCCTGTGTTAACTTTATAATTTAAAAATTCTTAATTTAAATTTTCTTGGAGAAAAAGGTCATGAAATGCCATATCGTTATTTTGTGCTTTGAAATACACATTAATCAACATTTTTCTAAAAGTTGCTGGATTTTGTGGTGGTTAACATGTGAGTAATTTTCTTTTTATGAAAAGCTTTGTGAGTTAGGGAATTATGTATTTTTTTTTTTATTCAGTATAAAATTAAAACTATCCAGGATTTGGTGAGTTTAAAAGAATCAGATCGTCACACTCTACTGCACTTCCTTGAAGATGAAAAATATGAAGAGGTTATGGCTGTCCTTGGGAGTTTTCCATATGTGACCATGGATATAAAATCACAGGGTAAGTGAGAGATTTCTCTATTGAACATTGCTTCCCTTTTGATAGATTGATTCTCATTTATTTGACTCAGGATTCTCAAAACACTGTACTTAATAACGTAACTTGTTATTAAACTTTGCAGAACTGTAGTTTACCTGTCAGATTTACTATGTTGGAAAATGATTTATACCTAATAGTTTGAGAACACTGATAGAGTCCTACTTTTATTACCCTCATAATGGGATGAAGTCTGAGCACTCTGTTCTGTAGTTCAACTTTTAGCAATTTCTTAACTTTCCAAAGAATGATCAAGACTTCCAGGCATAATAAAAGAATGAGATATTTGAAGTATATTATTAGTATGAAAGAAATAGCTGCCTAGTTCTAAAATTAAATTTTTAAAACCCAACTTATTTATGTTAATTAAATATTGGAAATTACTGTGTTTTATGCCACATTTCATGTGTTTTTCTTGCCCTATCTCTATATTTTCTTTGACAGAAGAAAATAAAGGCTGTTTTTCTACCTATATAATTGCCCTGTGTTTCTATTTCAATATCTGAATGGTCTTAGAATACTGAGAGAATTAGAGACTATCTGCTCCATTCTTTCATTGTGGTGGTGGTCTGAGCTTTAACATTTGCTAAGTTACTATTATGAGAACATTCTTTTAGTTACCAAGAATACAGGGATGTATTAATAATGGTTTCTGTCTTTATTTTATTTATTTATTTATAAATAATTTTTGAGACAGGGTCTCACTCTGTCGTCCAGGCTGGAGTGCAGTGGTGCGATTTTGGCTCACTGCATCCTCTGCCTCCCAGGCTCAAGCAATCCTCCTCCCTCAGCTTCCTGAGTAGCTGGGACTACAGGTGCACACTACTATACCTGGCTAATTTTATTTTTTGTATATTTAGTAGAGACAGGGTTTCACCATGTTGCCCAGGCTGATTACGAGCTTCTGGGCTCAACTGCTCTACCTGCCTTGGCCTCCAGCAGTGCTGTGATTATAGGTGTGAGCCACTGAGCCTGGTTTGTGTCTTTAAAGAGAGCTTATTGTCTAGTTGAAGCAATAGGATTAAAAAATGATAAGGGCTGGGCCCAGTGGTGTCATGCCTTTAATCCCAACACTTTGGGAGGCCAAGGCAGGGGGATCACTTGAACCCAGGAGTTTGAGACCAGCCTGGGCAACATAGTGAGACCCTGTCTTTATAAAATTAAAAACACACACACATACACACACACAAACCAAGATAACATATGCTGAGTGTTAAAGTGAATGACACAGACGTTGTACCATTTATTTATACAGCAAATATTGAATGCTGTGCACTCTTCTAGGTGCTGGGGAAGCAGTGGTAAGACATAGCCTCTGCTTATTGAGCTTGTATTCTAATAGGAATTGAGGAGAGGTGAATGGCTGCCAAAGATTGGCATGTTTGGGAAAGGAAGGCAAACTGTGCAGTCTGGTTTCAATTTGGCTGGAGTGTAGCATATGTGTTGTAAAAGCTTGGTTTGCTTTGGTGAGGAGTTGGGGTTGCCTTGTGGGGCCATGAGTTTTCAGACTTTAAAAATACTAATTTAAAAGCTGTATTTAGGACTGTGCTGATTTAATGAAACTGTCCAAATAAAAATTTTGGGACTTAGAGATACTTTGTTAAAAGTATACCCTTTTCTTTTCTTTTTTTTTTTTTTTTTTTTTTTTTGAGACAGTCTCGCTCTGTTGCCCAGGCTGAAGTGCAGTGGCACTATCTTGGCTTACTGCAACCTCCACCTCTAGGTTCAAGTGATTCTCCTGCCTCAGCCTCCCAAGTAGCTGGGATTACAGGCGTGTGCCACCACCATGCCCAGCTAATGTTTGTATTTTTAGTAGAGACGGAGTTTCACCATGTTGGCCAGGCTGGTCTCGAACTCCCAGCCTCAGGTAATTCACCCACCTCAGCCTACCAGAGTGCTGGGATTATAGATGTGAGCCACCATGCCTGGCCAAAAGTACATGCTTCTTAGAAAAATGAATATTAGAAGAGATTTTCTTACAGAAAGTAGAAATTTAAGAGTGTTCAGCCTCACTGACAAATATTACCATGTGTTCCACTCCACAGCATCTTGTGTAGACAGTTTATTTATATTTTTACAGTGCTGCCTAATTACGTAATAATAGTGCTATAGTTGGTGAAGGAGGAGTAGAAGAAGTATAGAAGCAGGAAACGGGCATCTGCATGGTAATAATGCTGGAGATGGTGGATCTCCTTCCCTACCTTGCTAGAATCTGTAACAGAATCTCCTGTAGTCCTTTTCTTCACTTTAAAGCACCAAACAGCAGGTCAGCATTCATGTGGTTATTTCACATGGCGTGCTTGTGCACATACAGCTGTGCAAAATGAAAAATGTAGATGAATATGTGGCCTAGATTTGATTTTTGATAATGGAGACTTCCAGGGTGAAGAAGGGATATTATACCCTTTGTTGATACCCAGCTGCTGCACCTTATAGCCAGTAATGGAGATAGCAATTGTAGTTTATTGGAGGCCATTCTTTTCAACTGATGGTATGTTAGTAAATGCCAGACCAGTATGAAAAGTAAACGTAACAAACTTAAAACTGTAGGTAAAAACATGTAAGAACTATCTTACATATAAAATCTGTAGAAAAAAATGAATTAATGATCACATTTGAATGGAAGGTATATTTGAGTTATTTTTATTTATTTTGTTTTATTAACTTTATAGTAGAGTTTTTGGGGATATGTGTGGGAAATATAGTTTTAAAAATTAAATAATTGCAAAAACATGTATTTAGTACCATTTATTGAAAAAATACTTTTTCAAAAGTGCTTTCTAGTGTAAAGAGGATATATTTGTTCTTGCCTTTAAAAAAATAAGTCTCTTTAGTGTGGTTAGGAATACTAGTTTTCATTATTTTTTTCAGGCAGACATTGATCATACAGGTAAAATCTTGTGAATGTAAGGTTTGCACAGTTTAATAGGGTGACAGAACCCTATTTTTATGTCACTGTGAGACAGCTGTGTTATGGTAGGTCTCACATTATACTGTGTTTTCAAAAACCTGGGTTTGAAGCTTAGTGTGCAAATGCAGGTGTTGTGTGGGTTTGGGTATTTTATTTTATTTCTGAACCTCAGTTTCTTTTTTTTTTTTGAGATGGGGTCTCACTCTGTTGCCCTGAAGTGCAGTGGTACGATCTGGGCTCACTGCAACCTCCGCCTCCCAGGCTCAAGCTATCCTCCACCTCAGCCTCCCGACTAGCTGAGACTACAGGCGTGCATCATCACGCCTGGCTAATTTTTGTATTTTTTGTAGAGACAGGGTTTTGTCATGTTGCCCGGCTGGTCTCGAATTCCTGAGCTCATGCCATCCGCCTACCTTGGCCTCCCAAAGTGATGGGATTACAGGCATGAGCCACCAACCCTGGCTAAACCTCAGTTTCTGAAAGTGGAAATACTTTGTAGAGCTATTTTAAGGATTAAATGAATTAATTGTTAAAAGCATCTACTGGAGAGCCTTATACAGAGTAGTCAATCAGTTATTTTTTTAACAAATTTAAAATATAATATGCTTGAAATACTGAAGTGCCAAACTAATTTGGGTAAGCTAAGTTTTGCTGTTTTCATTAACATAGAACTTGATTTTTATTTTTTGCTGTTTTTTTTTCCTTCCATCTTAACAGTTTTAGATGATGAAGATAGCAACAACATCACAGTAGGATCCTTAGTTACAGTGTTGGTTAAGTTGACAAGGCAAACAATGGCTGTAAGTAGTCTATCTGTATTTTTATGCTTTAAGAGTTGTGTGTCAAGGCTTTTATATTTATTTCCCTCATTCTCAAAGTCAAAACTGTTGTAATACCAAGATCTGATTTTGCAAATTCTATTAACTCTTTTGAAATTTTAAATTAATTTTCATGAGACAGTTTTCACATACACTAAAAAAACCTGGAAAATAATCCTTTGTGTGATAGTTTAATTCTCTATAAAACATAATCATAACAAAGTAATGTGGATATAGTTCTTGAGCTGTGAAGTGCTATACAGAAGTTGTTACTGATGAGAATTTCATCACCTATTCCTTTTTAGTCAGTTCTATAGAGAATTGACTCTTTTATTTTTCATTTCAAAATTTAAGAATTACAATAAAAATGACATTTTTTTTTCCTGATAATGTGAAACATTTATGTTGTCTGGAAAAAATTTAAGCAATGCAGAAAAGTATAGGAACAAATTAAAACTACCTAAAATTCCACCACTTCGAGATGATTCATTTTGAGGCTCATCCCTGTATGTAGCCTAATGCATGTATACCTGTAGAGCTAAATGATGTTTTTGTCATGGATCCCTTCTCTCTCCCATTTCCTTCTTTCCTTCCTTCCTTCCTTCCTTCCTTCCCTCCCTCCCTCCCTCCCTCCCTCCATCTCTCCCTCCCTCCCTCCCTTCCTTCTTTTTTTTTTCTTTTTTGATGGAATTTCACCCTTGTTTCCCAGACTGGAGTGCAATGGCGTGATCTTGGCTCACTGCAACCTCCATCTCCTGGGTTCAAGTGATTCTCCTGCCTCAGCCTCCCGAGTAGCTGGGATTACAGGCACATGCCACCACACCTGGCTAATTTTTGTGTTTTTAGTAGAGATGGGGTTTCACCATGTTGACCAGGCTGGTCTTGGACTCCTTAACTCAGGTGATCCACCTGCCTTGGCCTCCCAAAGTTCTGGGATTACAGGCGTGAGCTACCGCGCTCAGCCCGTCTCTCTCATTTTCTTTAGGAAAACCCCTTGTCAGCCTCAAATGACCAGAATGCATAATCTTGTTGTTGTGTGTCTTCTGTCTTTCTCCATGCTCATATTTACCATCTGGATCTTTATAGTGCATACGTACATATATGCACTTAAATGTAGATTGGTACTTGTCTCATGCTTTTTTGTTAAATCCAGTCCAATCATTTTGCATATATTTCCTTCATCTTTTTTTTGAGATGGAGTCTAGCTAGCTCTGTCACCCAGGCTGGAATGCAGTGGTACAATCTCGGCTCACTGCAACCTCTGCCTCCCAGGTTCAAGTGATTCTTCTGCCTCAGTCTCTCCCTAGTAGCTGGAATTACAGGCACGTGCCACCACGCCCGGCTAATTTTTGTATTTTTAGTAGAGATGGGGTTTCACTGTGTTGGCCAGGCTGGTCCTGAAATCCTGACCTCAAGTGATCCACCTACCTTGGCCTCCCAACATGCTGGGGTTGCAGACATGAGCAATTGCGCCCGGCCTATTTTATTTTTTGTTGAGACATGGTCTCACTGTGTTACCCAGGCTTGAGTGCAGTGGTGCAGTCTCGGCTCACTGCAACGTCCGCCTCCTAGGCTCAAATGATTCTCCTACCTCAGCCTCCTGAGTAGCTGGGATCACAGGTGTGCACCACCATGTCCAGCCAATTTTTTGTATTTTTAGTAGAAATGGGGTTTCTCCATGTTGCCCAGGCTGGTCTTGAATGCCTGTCCTCAAGTGATATGTCCCCCTCAGCCTCCCAAAGTGCTGGGATTACAGGCATGAGCCACCATGCCTGGCCTAATTTTTTTTTTTTTTAATAGAGGTACGGGTCTCTGTAGGCTGCCCAGCTGGTCTCAAACTCCTGGGCTCAAAGGATCCTCCTGCCTTGGCCTCACAAAGTGCTGGGATTACAGGCATGAGCCACCATGCCTGGCTTTCAGTTTCTATTATTTATATTTTCTCCTGAGTCAACTGGTAGAGACTGTAGTATTTTGACTCAATTTATTCAACTAGTGGTAGATTTTAGCTTCCTTCTCTGAGGTTTTTGAGCATCTGCAAGAAATACATGCCACATTTATATCCCATGCCTAAAATTGCTGGTAGGAAAAACATAATATTTTTTTTTTCTTAGAGAGATGGGGGGTCTCACTGTGTTGGCCAGGTTGGTCTTGAACTCCTGACCTCAAGTGATCCTACCATTTCAGCCTCCTAAAGTGCTGGGATTACAGGTGTGAGCCACCAAGCCCGGCCTGAAAATCACGTTTTGTAGTAGGATATATTGAATCAAAGATGTTGGTTTTACTATAGCAAGTGATAAGGAAGCATTTGTTGTGGACTCTAGGTGAGAGAGCTGCCTCCTGGGAGAAGAGGAACTGAAACCAATGCTAAAATTGAGTTTAGAATCCAAATCTAGACTACCCATATCCTTTGGACTTCCCAGCCTGAAAAATGAGCAAAAATTTGGTCTTGAACTATTGACATTTCTGGAGTAATTGGTAGAAAAAGAATGGAACTGCCCTGGAGTAAAGAAAAGAATTGTTTTTATCTTCCCATTCTTGTATGAACTGTACCTTGGAATAATCAAGTATCAGAACCCAGCTAATAAGTGAAAGGAGGAAGTTATGATATGATTAGACTAGGGAGTGGCAACCTTTTTCTTTAAACGTCCAGATAGTAAATATTTTAGGTTTTATAAGTCATACAGTGTTTGTAGCAACTACTGAACTTACAGATGGGTGTGGTCATGTTCCAGTAAAGCTTTGTTTTAAAAAGCAGGTGGCAGGGCAGGCACAGTGGCACAGCCACTTGGAAGGCTGAGGTGGGAGGATCCTTTGAGCTCAGGAGTTCAAGACCAGCCTGGGCAACATAACAAGACCACTGTCTGTTTTAAAAAAAAAAGGCAAGTGGTGTGGACTGTTCAGAGTTGACTCCTGAATTAGGCTGTTTTTATTGTATAGAGCCTAACAATTATAACTGTTTTTACTTGTTAGCTTTAATAATTCTAGGGAGTTTATTAAACACAGCCTGCATGTCGTCTTCTAGTATAGATGCTTACTGGGACTTAAATCCTAAATTTATTGGTTCTGTACTGATTCTAAATGGATTGTATGGTTGATGGATATAGCTTTAGGATATGTGGATTTTCTTGGTGGTTTTTTTTTTTTAGTAGATAATGGGGTCTCGCTCTGTTGCCCATCTTAGTCTCAAACTCCTGGGGTCAAGCTATGCTCCTGCCTTGGCCTCCCAAAGTGCTGAGATTATAGGCATGAGCCACCGTGCTCCACCTGTGATGATTCAGTTCTTAGTCTCAGGTCTCAGGTCCAATAAGCAGTATCACTGACAATAGTGAATAAACTAATACTAGTCTCAAGCGTTTTTTTTGTTGTTGTTATTTTGCACATCACACTGACATATTGTCAAGGTTTTAATGCAGAAAATAGTATATATTCTCATAACATTAAAATACTCAATGTTTGCTTGCTATTAGAATAAAAGTGAAATTTTAGAAAAATATTTTTACTGTATGTATCCTTACTGCATTTGTAAACTTGAGTAGACTGTACTTAAACTTGTTCAAGACAGATGTGAGATACTTTAGAAGGTATCTACCTGCATAGGCACACATTCATCAGCTAGTAATTGCTAAACGTTTCCTTCTTCCTCAATTGTAGCCAGTTAAAAATACTTAATAAAAATGCAGTTTGAAAGATTGCTTTGTTTGTCTGAAAGA
The DNA here is from genome assembly GCF_028885625.2 of Pongo pygmaeus. Taxonomy (NCBI): domain Eukaryota; kingdom Metazoa; phylum Chordata; class Mammalia; order Primates; family Hominidae; genus Pongo; species Pongo pygmaeus. The sequence goes on along the minus strand of NC_072378.2, from coordinate 107,825,563 downwards.
TAAATATAGGTTGACAGATTTTGTATTTCTCTTCTTGCCGCCCCCCCAGGAAGTATTTGAAAAGGAGCAGTCCATCTGTGCTGCAGAGGAACAGCCAGCAGAAGATGGGGTAAAAACTTGGGTTTCCGAACCTATTTTTCCTAGTGAAAGAAATATTTTATTTACTTTTCCAATTGACTTATATTGCTCTGGGAGAGTAATTCAGTTTAGCTATTTCCACCTAAAAATTACTACAACCTTCAATTGAATCTGTTGCTATAACTTACGAGTGTGACGTGTTATGATTCACAGCAGGGTGAAACTAACAAGAACAGGACAAAAGGAGGATGGCAACAGAAGAGTAAAGGACCCAAGAAAACTGCTAAATCAAAAAAAAAGAAACCTTTAAAAAAAAAACCTACACCTGTGCTATTACCACAGTCAAAGCAACAGAAACAAAAGCAGGCAAATGGAGTCGTTGGGAATGTAAGTTTATTATTATCGTTATTATCATTATTAAGCTAAAATATACAAACACTAAAATGTTCAAATCTTAACGTGTACAGCTTCAGAAGTTTTACATATTTATGCACCCGTGGTACCCTAGAAAGCTCCCTTGTGCCCTTCTCAGTCAATGAGCCCTCTATCCATCTCCCCATCCCTCTACCTCCCACTATTCTGTCTGTAATCGCCATAGATTAGTTTTGCCTATTCTTAAAGGTCATATAAGTGTCATATTTTATGTGTGGCTCCTTTCATTCAGCATTATGTTCATGATAATCCCTCTGTATTGTTTGTAGCAGTAGTTCATTCTGTGTGTGTGTGTGTGTGTGTGTGTGTGTGTGTGTGTGTGTGTGTATAGTATTTCATTGTATGAATATGCCACATTTACCTGTTTTGTGGTGATTCGACGTTTGGATTGTTTGTAGTTCTTAACCTAATATGAATAAAGGGTGCTATGCTTATTCTTATACATGGCATTTTGTGGACAGCCATTTTCCACCTAGCAGTGGAATTGCTAGATTATAAAGTAGGTGCATGCTTAACTCATTAAAAGAGCCTGTTTTCCAAAGTTGTACCATTTTATGCTCCTACCTACAATGTGTGAGAGTCTTGTTCTACCTACTCACCAACACTTGGTTTTACCAGTCTTTTAGCCATTTGGCAGATCTGTAGTGATATCTCTTTATGTGGTTTTTGTTTGCATTTACCTGTTGGCTAATGATGATGAACACCGTTTCATATGCTTGCTGGCCATTTGGATAACTTCTTTTTCTCTTGGGTTGTTTGTCTTGTTACTGAAATTGTAGGAATTCTGTATATATTCTGGATAAGAGTCCTACATTTTTACTCTTATTAGTAGCTTCTAATGTTTGTTATTTTAATGAGGTCAATTTCATTAGTCTCTTTTTTTCATCAGTGAGGTCATCTTTCATCAATGGCTAATGCTTCTGTGTCTTAAAAATTAAGACATCCTCTCTGTTCCAAAGTCATGGAGGTATTTTTCTGTTTTCTTCTGGAAACATTATTACCTTAGTTGATAAACCTATCTTGAATTAACTTTTCATTAATGGTGCAAGGTAGGGGATACGAACCACTTATACCATCACCATTCATTGAAAAGGTCATTCTTTCCTCAGTAAATTGTAATAGCACTTTGTTGTAAAACAGATGATGCTGAGCTCAGCAAGGCTGCTGCGGCCAGATTGCCTCCTCTCTGGGCAGGGCATCTCTGAAAAAAAGGCAGCAGCCCCAGTCAGGGAATTATAGATAAAACCCCACCTCCCTGGGACAGAGCACCTGGGGGAAGGGGAAGTTGTGGGCACAGCTTCAGCAGGCTTAAACATCCCTACCTGGCAGCTCTGAAGACAGCAGCAGATCTACCAGCACAGCATTCGAGCTCTGATAAGGGACAGACTGCCTCCTCAAGTGGGTCCCTGACTCCCATGAATCCTGACTGGGAGACATCTCCCACAACAGACACCTCATACAGGAGAGCTGGCTGGCATCTGGCGAGTGCCCCTCTGGGATGAAGCTTCCAGAGGAAGGAACAGGCAGCAATCTTTGCTGGTCTGCAGCCTCTGCTCGTGATACCCAGGCAAACAGGGTCTGGAGTGGACCTCCAGCAAACTCCAGCAGACCTGCAGCAGAGGGGCCTGACTGTTAGAAGGAAAACTAACAAAAAGAAAGGAATGGTATCAACACCAACAAAAAGGACGTCCACTCAGAGACCCCATCCGAAGGTCACTGACTTCAAAGACCAAAGGTAGATAAATCCACGCAGATGGGGAGAAATCAGCCCAAAAAGGCTGAAAATTCCAAAAACCAGAACACCTCTTCTCCAAAGGATCACAACTCCTCACCAGCAAGGGAACAAAACTGGATGGAGAATGAATGTGACTAACTGACAGAAGTAGGTTTCAGAAGGTGGGTAATAACAAACTCCTCCAAGCTAAAGGAGCATGTTCTAACCCAATGCAAGGAAGCTAAGAACCTTGAAAAAGACGAATTGCTAACTAGAATAACCAGTTTAGAGAAGAACATAAATGATGCGATGGAGCTGAAAAACACAGCACGAGAACTTCGTGAAGCATACACAAGTATCAATAGCCATATTGATCAAGCAGAAGAAAGGATATCAGAGATTGAAGATCAACTCGATGAAATAAAGCGAGAAAACAAGATTAGAGAAAAAAGAGTGAAAAGTAACGAAGAAAGCCTGCAAGAAGTGTGGGACTATGTGAAAAGACCAAATCTATGTTTGATTGGTATACCTGAAAGTGACGGGGAGAATGGAACCAAATTGGAAAATACTCTTCAGGACATTATCCAGGAGAAATTCCCCAACCTAGCAAGGTCAACATTCAAATTCAGGAAATACAGAGAACACCACAAAGATATTCCTCGAGAAGAGCAACCCTGAGACACATAACCGTCAGATTCACCAAGGTTGAAATGAAGGAAAAAATGTTAAAGGGAGCCAGAGAGAAAAATTGGGTTACCCACAAAGGGAAGCCCATCAGACTAACAGCAGATCTCTTGGCAGAAACCCTACAAGCCAGAAGAGAGTGGGGCCTGATATTCAACATTCTTAAAGAAAAGAATTTTCAACCCAGAATTTAATATCCAGCCAAACTAAGCTTCATAAGCGAAGGAGAAATAAAATCCTTTACAGACAAGGAAATGCGGAGGGATTTTGTCACCACCAGGCCTGCCCTTGGAGAGTTCCTGAAGGAAGCACTAAACATGGAAAGGAACAACTGGTACCAGCCACTGCAAAAACATACCAAATTGTAAAGATCATCAATGCTGTGAAGAAACTGCATAAACTAAGGGGCAGAATAACGAGCTAGCATCATAATGGCAGGATCATATTCACACATAACAATATTAACCTTAAATGTAAATGGGCTAAATGCCCCAATTAAAAGACACAGACTGGCAAATTGGATAAACAGTCAAGACCCATCGGTGTACTGTATTCAGGAGACCCATCTCATGTGCAAAGACACATATAGGCTTAAAATAAAGAGATGGAGGAATATTTACCAAGCAAATGGAAAGCAAAAAAAAAGCAAGGTTTGTAATCCTAGTCTCTGATAAAACAGACTTTAAACCAACAAAGATCAAAAAAGACAAAGAAAGGCATTACATAATGGTAAAGGGATCAATGCAACAAGAAGAGCTAACTATCCTAAATATATATGCACCCAATACAGGAGTACCCAGATTCATAAAGCAAGTTCTTAGAGATCTACAAAGGGGCTTAGACTCCCACACAATAACAGTGGGAGACTTTAACACCCCACTGTCAATGTTAGACAGAAAATTAACAAGGATATCCAGGACTTGAACTCAGCTCTGGACCAAGCGGACCTAATAGACATCTACAGAACTCTCCTGCCCAAATCGACAGAAAACACATTCTTCTCAGCACCACATTGCGCTTATTCCAAAATTGACAGCATAATTGGAAGTAAAACACTCCTCAGCAAATGTAAAAGAACAGAAATTATAACAAACTGTCTCTCAGACCACAGTGTAATCAAACTAGGACTCAGGATTAAGAAACTCGCTCAGAACTCCACAACTACATGGAAACTGAACAACCTGCTCCTGAATGACTACTGGGTAAATAACGAAATGAAGGCAGAAATAAAGATATTCTTTGAAACCAATGAGAACAAAGACATAACGTACCAGAATCTCCGGGACACATTTGAAGCAGTGTGTAGAGGGAAATTTATATCACTAAATGCCCACAAGAGAAAGCAGGAAAGATCTAAAATCGACACCCTAACATCACAAAAGAACTAGAGAAGCAAGAGCAAACAAATTCAAAAGCTAGCAGAAGACAAGAAATAACTAAGAGCAGAACTGAAGGAGATAGAGACACAAAAAGCCCTTCAAAAAAATCAATGAATCCAAGGAGCTAGTTTTTTGAAAAGATCAACAAAATAGACCACTAGCCAGACTAATACAGAATAAAAGAGAGAAGAATCAAATAGATGCAACAAAAAAAGATAAAGGGGATGTCACCACCGATCCCACAGAAATACAAACTACCATCAGAGAATGCTATAAACACCTCTACATAAATAAACTAGAAAATCTAGAAGAAATGGATAAATTCCTGAACACATACACCCTCCCAGGACTAAACCATTAAGAAGTCGAATCCCTGACTAGATCAATAACAAGCTCTGAAATTGAGGCAGCAATTAATACCCTACCAACCAAAAAAAGTCCAGGACCAGACGGTTTCACGGCCAAATTCTACCAGAGGTACAAAGAGGATCTGGTACCATTCCTTCTGAAACTACTCCAAACAACAGAAAAAGAGGGAATCCTCCCTAACTCATTTTATGAGGCCAGCATCATCCTGATACCAAAACCTGGCAGAGACACAACAAAAAAAGAAAATTTCAGGCCAATATCCCTGATGAACATTGATGCGAAAATCCTCAATAAAATACTGGCACACCGAATCCAGCAGCATATCAGAAAGTTCATCCACCACGATCAAGTTGGCTTCATCCCTGGGATGCAAGGCTGGTTCAACATACGCAAATCAATAAATGTAATCCATAACATAAACAGAACCAATGACAAAAACCACATGATTATCTCAATAGATGCAGAAAAGGCCTTCAACAAAATTCAACAGCCCTTCATGCTAAAAACTCTCCGTAAACTAGGCATTGATGGAATGTACCTCAAAATAAGAGCTATTTATGACAAACCCACAGCCAGTATCGTACTGAATGGGCAAAAACTGGAAGCCTTCTCTTTGAAAACCAGCACAAGACAAGGATGCCCTCTCTCACCACTCCTATTCAACATAGTATTGGAAGTTCTGGCCAGGGCAGTCAGGCAAGAGAAAGAAATAAAGAGTATTCAGTTAGGAAAAGAGGAAGTCACATTGTATTTGTTTGCAGATGACATGATTGTATATTTAGAAAACCCCATCATCTCAGCCCAAAATCTCGTTAAGCTGATAAGCAACTTCAGCTGAGTCTTAGGATACAAAATCAATGTGCAAAAATCACAAGCATTCCTATACACCAATAACTACAAACAGAGAGCCAAATCATGAGTGAATTCCCATTCACAGTTGCCACAAAGAGAATAAAATACCTAGGAATACAACTTACAAGGGATGTGAAGGACCTCTTCAAGGAGAACTACAAACCCCACTGCTCAAGGAAATGAGAGAGGACACAAACAAATGGAAAACATTCCATGCTCATGGATAGGAAGAATCAGTATTGTCAAAATGGCCACACTCCCCAAAGTAATTTATAGATTCAATGCTATCCCGATCAAGCTACCATTGACTTTCTTCACAGAACTGGAAAAAACTACTTTAAATTTCATATGGAACCAAAAAAGAGCCCGCATAGCCAAGACAATCTTAAGCAAAAAGAACAAAGCTGGAGGCATCACACTACCTGACTTCAAACTGTGCTACAAGGTTACAGTAACCAAAACAGCATGGTACTCGTACCAAAACGGATATGTAGACCAATGGAACAGAACAGAGGCCTCAGAAATAATGCCACACATCTACAACCATCTGATCTTTGTCAAACCTGTTAAAAACAAGCAATGGGGAAAGGATTCCCTATTTAATAAATGGTATTGGGAAAACTGGCTAGCCATATGCAGAAAGCAGGAACTGGATCCCTTCCTTACACCTTATACAAAAATTAACTCAAGGTGGATTAAAGACTTAAGACTTAAAACCATAAAAACCCTAGAAGAAAACCTAGGCAATACCACTCAGGACATAGGAATGGGCAAAGATTTCATGACTAAAACACTAAAAGCAATGGCAACAAAAGCCAAAATAGACAGATGGGATCTGATTGAACTAAAGAGCTTCTGCACAGCAAAAACAAAACAAACAAAAAAAACCCAAAAAACTATCATCAGAGTGAACAGGCAACCCACAGAATGGGAGAAAGTTTTTATAATCTATCCATCTGACACAGGGCTGATAGCCAGAATCTACAAAGAAAATAAACAGATTTACAAGAAAAAAACAAACAATTCCATCAAAAAGTGGGCAAAGGATATGAACAGACACTTTTCAAAAGAAGACATTTATGCAGGCAACAAACATATGAAGAAAAGCTCATCATCACTGGTCATTAGAGAAATGCAAATCAAAACCAAAATGAGATACCATCTCACGCCAGTTAGAAGAGCAGTCATTAAAAAGTCAGGAAACAACAGATGTTGGAGAGGATGTGGAGAAATAGAAACACTTTTACACTGTTGGTGGGACTGTAAACTAGTTCAGCCATTGTGGAAGACAGTGTGGCGATTCCTCAAGGATCTAGAACTAGGAATACTTGACCCAGCGATCCCATTACTGGGTATATACCCAAAGGATTATAAATCATTCTACTATAAAGACACATACACACGTATGTTTATTGCGGCACCATTCACAATAGCAAAGACTTGGAACCAACCCAAGTGTCCATCAATGATAGACTGGATAAAGAAAATGTGGCACATACACACCATGGAATACTATGCAGCCATAAAAAAGAATGAGTTCATGTCCTTTGCAGGAACATAGATGACGTTGGAAACCATCATTCTCAGCAAACTAACACAAGAACAGAAATCCAAACACCGCCATGTTCTCACTCATAAGTGGGAGTTGAACAATGAGAACACATGGACACAGGGAGGGGAACGTCACACACTGGGGCCTGTCGGCTGGTGGTGGGCTAGGGGAGGGATTGCTGGTGGGTTGATGGGTGCAGCAAACCACCATGGCATGTGTATACCTATGTAACAAACCTGCGTGTTCTGCACATGTACCCCAGAACGTTAAGTATAATTAAAAAAAAAAACAAAACAGATGATACTGTAGGTCTGTTTATGGACTCTCTAGTTCATTCTATTGATTATTTGTCTATTCTTATGCCAGTGCCATACAGTTTTAATTGTTGTAGCTTTATGTTAAGTCTTAAAATATGGTAGTGTAAGTGCTCCAACTCTCTATTTTACTGATCAAAATTTTCTTAACTGTTTTAATTCCTTTACGTTTCCTGCCAATTTTTAGAATAAGCTTAACAATTTCCCCCCTAAAAAGCTGCTGAAATTTACATTGGTATTGCATTGAATCCATGGTTCATTATGGGGAGAATTGACATGTTAACAATACTGAGTCTTGTTATTCATGATTGTGGTTTATCTTCATTAATTTGGATCTTCCCTAATTTTTCTCAGCAGTGTTTTGTAATTTCCAGTGGCAGAGGTATGGCACATCTTTCGTTAGATTTACTCCTTTGTATTTGATCCTTTCTGGTATTACTGTAAATGTCATTAAAATTTTTATTCGGTGTTTGTTGCTGGTGTATAGAAATAGTTGCTTCTAAATATTGACCTTGTATCAGAGAGTCTTATTGGCAATAATTCTAACTATTTGTAGACATTTTAATAAAGATTTTCTACATATACAATGTTGCCATCTGTGAATAAAGACAGTTTTACTTTTTTCTTTTTAATCTTTATGCCCTTTCTTTCTTCCTTTCTGCCTCACTGTGCTGGCTAGAACTTTCAGTGTAACATTGATTCAGAGTGATGATGATAGGAACCTTGTCTTATTTTTGGTCTTAGGAAGAAAGCAAACATTATTTTCCACTAAATGTGATGTTAGGTGTAAGTTTTTTGTAGCTATTCTTTGTCAGGTTAAGGAAATGTTTCCTTTTATTTCCAGTTTGCTGAGCATTTTTATCACTAGCAGATAGTGAATTTCATTAAAGGTTTTTTTTTCCACTTTTTTCCTTTCTGTTGAATTAGATTGATGGATTTAAAAAATTTGAAACCATCCCTGCATTCCTGGAACAAATATCATTTGGTCATAACTTAGTATCCTTTTTTATATTTATCTGGATTTTACTGTATTTTCTTTGGATTCTCACATCTATTTTTAAGAGCAAATATTGGTTTGACATTCTCTTTTTTTGTGATATCCTTGTCAGGTTTTGTATCAGATTTATGCTGGCATTATTAATCAAGCTAGGAAGTATTCCCTTTTTTGCTCAGAAGAATTTGTGTAAGCTTTGATTTGTTTTTTAGTCTCTGGAAGAATTCTCCAGGGAAACCATCTGGGCCTGGAGTTTTTAAAGGGAGTTATTCGTGGAGTTTATTTCTTTAATATATATTCTGCATTTTTCTTATTGATTTTAGCAAATTGTGTTTTTCAGGGAATTTGTCTATTTCCTCTTAATTATTAAATTTGTTGGCATAACATTCATAATTTTCTTTTAATATCTGTTGGATATAGTTACGCCTCTTTTGTTCCTAATATTGGTAATTTTTATTCTTTTTTTTTTCTTGATCATTCTTTCCTAGGGGTTTAATCAATTTTGTTAGCCTTTTCAAAGAACCAACTTTTGAGTTTCTTTTTCTGTATCTCTCTCTCCTGTTTTTTTTTTTTTTTTTTTTTTGAGACAGAGTCATGCTCTGTTACCCAGGCAGTGGCTCACTGCAACCTCCGCCTACCAAGTTCAAGCGATTCTCCTGCCTCAGCCTCCCAAGTAGCTAAGATTACAGGCATGTGCCACCATGCCCAGCTATTTTTTTGTTTGTTGGTTGGTTTGTTTTTTGTATTTTTAGTAGGGACGGGGTTTCACCATGTTGGTCAGGCTGGTCTCAAACTCCTGACCTTAAATTATCCACCTGCCTCAGCCTCCCAAAGTGCTGGGATTATAGGCATGAGCCACCACGTCCCACCTATTTCTGCTTTCTTTGCATTTAATTTGCTGTTCTTAATTCTTAAAGTGAGCTAGTATTTTGCTGGAGATATTGCCTTTCCTTACTGCATCATACCCTGTTAGTTAAAGAAAGTGATTCTGTACTTCCAAAGGAGTACTTTTCTTTCTTTCTTTTTTTTTTTGAGATAGGGTCTTGCTCTGTCACCCAGACTGAAGTGCTGTGGCATGGTCATGGCTTACTGCAGCCTTAAACTCCTGGGCTCAAGTGATTCTCCCACCTCAACCTCCCAACTAGCTGGGACTACAGATGTGTACCACCATGCCTAGTGATATATATACATATATATATATGTGTGTGTATATATATATGTGTGTATATATATATTTATTTCATTTATTTATTTATTTTTAAGGGATCAGGTCTTGCTATGTTGCCCAGGCTGGTTTGAACTCCTGGCCTAAAGCAGTCTTCTTGCCTCTGCCTTCCAAAGTGCTAGGATTACATGCATGAGTCGCTGTGGCTGGCCCCAAAATTATACTTTTCTATAAACTACCTGTTTCCTTAAATAAAATATGATTGATGTTTTTGAAAGCAGAACCATCTTAGCCTTTGTGTTATTGGGCTTTGCAAATAGAAATACTTTTATTTGACAAATTATGAAGAATGAATAAAATAACTAACAATAGACAGACTAGCCAGATATTAAACTCTTTAGTCTGACTCCCACATCTTTATAAGTAGGAATGTTTATAATTTTAAAAAATTGTATATGAATAGTGAAATTGTCATCGAGTCAGTTTAGTTAAATTGACAATAAGTTAACTTCAGGGATTCAGATTGATATGTGCTCATTGAGATATGCAGAATCTTTGTGTTTGCCTTTTCCTTTTAGGAAGCTGCAGTAAAGGAAGATGAAGAAGAAGTTTCAGATAAGGGCAGTGATTCTGAAGAAGAAGAAACCAATAGAGATTCCCAAAGTGAGAAAGATGATGGTAGTGACAGAGACTCTGATAGAGAGCAAGATGAAAAACAAAACAAAGATGATGAAGCAGTAAGCCTTATAGGTTTAAATAATTGGAATTATACATCTGATGATAGCTTTGGGTTTTGTTGTTGTTCATTTGTTTGCTTGCTCGCTTGCTTGCTTTAAATAATATCTGTATATTTTATAATTTTATTACTTTGAAGAACGTTTTTAAGGAATGGTAGTCAAGGTTATACAGAAAAATGATTTCTAACAAGGATTGGAAATCCTCATTTTCTTAAGTATTAAATTGTTAGGTAGAGTAGGACCTGGGTTTGAGGTTAGGTCAGTTGGTCTCATAAGGGGATTTTCAGTGTTGGGGATATCTCTGGGAATATGCGTAAGGAAAGGTGTTTGTGAAATGCACAGTGCTTACTTGGAAGGCTGTGTCACAAGCTCCAGTTCATGTTTACTGTAGAGAAACGGTACTGTGGACCCTGATGTCAAGAGGTTGGTTAAGGGAAAAGCTAACATTTATAGAATACCACCTTGTTTCATGGGTGTATATAAGATATATTAAGGACAGGGAAAGTCTATACAGAATTTATTAATATGGTGTAAAAGTATAGAGTATAGAAGAAAAATCTCATGGCATTAAGTTGCACATGATTTATGGGAGAATTATAGAGAAGAATGTGGTCCATAGAGGCTCACTGCAAATAAACTGCTCAGCCATTTCTTTTAGGTTTGTTAGCGTTGTTCTTTTTGAGTGGCCGTTGATCTAAAAGTAACACTGTAGTTTGGGAGATAAAAAGGGATTACCTGAATAGCCTCAGAGGCAAAAGGGGAGGCCAAAAAAAGAGGCAGAGGTAAAGGGCGAAGGATAAAAGTATAAGGGGTAATAACACACTTGTCCTTGGGAATGGTAGAAAACAAAGATGTCTATTGTTAGCATTTGCAGGGCTTTGGCTGTTTTTGTACTTGGATAATTAAATTGATTGCCAGGAAACTAAAATCTGTCAAATACATTATATCCCTGGCCTGACTTTGAGAAAGAATTGACATATTCCTAAGTATATTAGGGTTAGTAGCAGTGACTCTTAGGGTTTTGACAGACAAATGTCTTCATATGACCAAAAATACATTCGTTAAATCAACAAATCATTATTTATTATCTATCACATCCCAAGGCTGTCTAAGATTAGAGATAATACAAAACCAAATGTGAAACAGCTTCAGCTCTTGAATGATATGTAGGCTAGTGGGGCAGGCAGATTTGTAAATAAATACTATAGTACATATGAAATTATACACATCTTATGCAAGGTATGTAAGGAGGGAGTCATCAGTTCAGTCCTGAGGTAGAAGGAAATTTATGGGAGGCTTTACTCAGGAGTTCATACTTTGGGCTTTAGTTGGTCCTAAATAATAATGAGTAGGCAGAGAAAGGGAGAAATCAAAGTCCAAACAGGATTTAGGAGGAGTGAAATAGTTTGGTAAGTTCAGAGAAGTGTAGGTAGTTTGAAATGACTAGAATAAAAAGCACAAGGAGGGAGACAGTGACAGGAGACCAAAGAGAGGCAGGCTAGGGTCAGATAATGAACGGCTATGTAGTTGATACTACAGTGGTTAGATTTAATATATTTAAAAAGGCATTGTAAGGATGAGCAGGGAGATGATCAGATTTGTGAGACTGAACTTGTTCTAATCCTAAGTAGTTAATTAGCATTGTCAGGAGTAATACCTGGAAATCCTCAAAGTGATAAAACACATACTAGATTTTAAATATTTTAATTTTTTTGTTTACTAGGAGTGGCAAGAATTACAACAAAGCATACAGCGAAAAGAGAGAGCTCTATTGGAAACCAAATCAAAAATAACACATCCTGTGTATAGCCTTTACTTTCCTGAGGTGAGTTATATACAGGCTACTGTGTTCCTTATTCCATTCACTTTCTCCTCAGGGATTTGTCAGTTGACTTTTAGCCCTCTGTCGTGTATATTAGTTCATATGTGCTAAATGTGGTCTATCCTGAGAGGCCATATTTTTAAAGGGAATATTACAATAGGTATTATACTTAGTTGAACGTGTTGCTTATAAAAGAGATTGTTAGCTTCTTAAGTATTTCTGTGGTTTTCTTTGCTTCTGTCTTTTTTGTGCCCTGATTACTGAGTGTTATGTGTAATGGTGATTTCTCATTAGCAGATTAGGCAGTCATCATCAGACAAATGCATATTTTGCCTTTGAATACTTAACTATTATGAATCTCTCACCTCTGCCAAGTTTTAAATTGGATGAAAAAATTCTTAAATTTTCTCTGTGAGGATCCTGCTGGCGACATGGAACCATTAGAATTGCTCTGACCCTGGTCATTGTTGTCCCAGTCCATGGAAATGTGTGAGCCCATGGCTGTGGGACCAACTGTGTTCTTGGCTCTAATAAATAAAGTTCCATAAGAGCTTGATCATAACTGAGCCCCGGGCTCAGGACAGGTCATTACAGTGCTGTTTGTTGCCTTGTCCTTGTTTACTTTGTAATTGCAGCCTGCTCAACTTTCGATCTCCTTGATAGCCTGTGTTGTTCATCTTTCAAATTACCTTGGGATTCCCTTGACATTTTGCATTAAGAGTATGATTCTGTCTGGAGCAGAGGTCAAGAACTGGTTCCCCCAGTTCGGGAAACTGTTCCACAGACTGCCTCACAGCTTTGCCACAGAACCTTCTGCTCACCACTTGTGTTTGGCAGGTGATTTCATGTATAAATCTGCTTTCTGCTCAAGGATGTCAATCTAGAGTTTCTGGGGACTGCTTAAGGCAAATTCGTAAATAATTTGGCTCTCTTAGTAATAAATGAGTGGCTCTGCACAGACTGTTGTTTTGACTTGGAGAGAAGTCTGCCCAGGATTCCATCTTAATGCACACGCTGATCTTCTGGCATGTCCTGAGCTTTAGTCCATCTGTTAGGGGCATTGTGCCCATTGCAGAGGTAGCCTGCCAACACCAGGCATCCTGAAATGAAGCAAGTAAATTCCATTCATTGATTGGTATAAAAAGTGCCATGGGGTGCTCAAAGCTGCCTAGTGTGTACCCATGTAACAGACAGTTTCATTTTAGACCATGCTTAGTTAATAAGAGAAACATTCATTCACTCCCTCAGAACATTTTATTAGTGGCCAAGTGCTGTGGCTCATGCCTGTGGTCCTAGGCTACTTGGGAAGCTGAGGTTGGAGGATCACTTGAGCCCAGGAGATTGAGGCTGCATTGAGCTATGATTGTACTACTGAACTCCAACTTGGTTGACACAGTGAGACCCTGTCTCAAAAAAAAAAAAGATAAAAATCATTTTATCAGCAAAATGCCTGTCTCAAATTTAATCTGCATCTGCATGGTAAACATTTCAGATCATTATTTATCAGATAAAATTTATTTAGGGCCGAGTGCAGTGGCTCATGCCTGTAATCCCAGCACTTTGTGGGGACGAGGTGGCTGGATCACCAGAGGTCAGGAGTTTGAGACCAGCCTGGCCAACATGGCAAAACCCCGTCTCTACTAAAAATACAAAATTGGCCGGGCATAGTGTCACATGCCTGTAATCCCACCACTCAGGAGGCTGAGGCAGGAGAATTGCTTGAACCCGGCAGGTGGAGGTTGCGGTAAGCCGAGATTGCGCCATTGCACTCCAGCCTGGGCAACAAGAGTGAAACTCTGTCTCAAAAATAAAAAAATTAGCCGGGCGTGGTGTCGGGTGCCTATAATCCCAGCTACTTGGGAGGCTGAGGCAGGAGAATTGCTTGAACCTGGGAGGTGGAGGTTGCAGTGAGCCAAGATTGTGCCATTGCATTCCAGCCTTGGTGACAGCGCGAGACTGTCTCAAACAAAACAAAACAAATGAACAGACAAAACTTATTTAGGATCTTTCTAACCTCTCTACCTGTCTACATTTCCATGTTTCTTACCTAAGTAACCTAACTACCAAACTACCCACTTAGTAATATTTGACTTACATGTTAGTGAAATTCATCTATTGTATTTAATGCGTTAAGAATGGTTAGGAATCTCACAAAAGAAAAACAATTTTGTCTAAAATGCAGATAATTCATAGAATATCTGTTTCACTTTTAACATGTGCCTCACTAGGCACAGGTGTAGTGCCATTGATTGATATTCACTGGCTTCTTAATAAATATTCTTTTTTTTTTTTTTTTTTTGAGCTGGAATTTTGCTCTTGTTGCCCAGGCTGGAGTGCAGTGAGTGGCGCAATCTCGGCTCACTGCAACCTCCACCTCCTGGGTGCAAGTGATTCTCCCACCTCAGCTCGAGTAGCTGGGATTGCAGGCATGTGCCACCACGCCCAGCTGATTTTGTATTTTTAGTAGAGATGGGGTTTCTCCATGTTGGTCAGGCTGGTCTTAAACTCCTGACCTCAGGTGATCCACCCGCCTTGGCCTCCCAAAGTGCTGGGATTACAGGTGTGAGCCACCATGGCTGACCCTTAATAAATATTCTTGAGTGAATCTCATTGTAATTAAATAGGCTGAGAGGTTGAAGGGAAAGGCATTCTCTAAGTGGGGAGGTAAAGAAGTGCATAATCTTTAACATAATACTGTGCTGCTTACATTCCCTACTTGTTGTAATGATGTTTCTGACAAATGTCAAAATGACTTAAAAAAGAGGTGTTATTGTACCTCATGTCACTAATAATGATAACTGCCACTTATACTGCATGTGCTAGGCTTTCTAACATATTTTTTATTTGTATTCTCTCAGATCATCTTTACAACATGGTCAGAAGTAGGCACTGATTGTTGAGAAGAAAATGAGATTTTTTAGGGAGGTGAAATAACCCAGGTTTCTGTGTCTTTAAAACAGATATTGTCAAACTGCAGTCTACAGGCCAGATCTGGCTCCCTTCCTGTTTTTATAAATGAGGCTTTATTGTAAATAAAGTTTTATTAGAACACAGCCACACTCACTTTTTTCATGCTGCAAGGGCAGATTTGAGTGGCCGCAACGGAGGTGTTAATATTCCACTTTGAGGCTGTTATGTATTTACACACATATGTTATGTATACAAATATGCCTACAGTGGTAGTCCTAACCCTTGGTTTAAGCAGAATTTAATTTTCTTGTTAAGTGCCGCTCATGTCACCGTGTACTTGTCATTTATTTATTAGACTTATTAATGTTGCAGTGCTTTATCTCCGAAGGTATTTAAACAGAAGAATTTTTAGTTGTGCTTAGTATAGTAGTGTTTGAAAGATAAACCAAATTTTAATCTATTTTTATAGTTAAAATTTTAGCAGCAATTTTAGTTTAATAACATAAATATGGGCCAGGCATGGTGGCTTATGCCTGTAATCCTAGCACTTTGGGAGGTCTAAATGGGAGGATAGCTTGAGCCCAGGAGTTGAAGACCAGCCAGGGCAACATAAATGAAATCCTGTTTCTACAAAAAGTACAAAAATTAGCCAGACGTTGTGGTGCATGCCTGTAGTCTCAGCTACTTGAGAAGCTGAGGTGGGAGGATCACTTGAGCCTGAGGCAGAGGTTGCAGTGAGGTGCGCTGAGATGGTGCCACTGCACTCCAGCCTGGGTGACAGAGTGAGATCCTGTCTCAACAAAAAACAAAACCAAAAAAACCCACATTTTCTAAAAGAAACTGTTTCAGTAAGATGATTTTTTAACCGTTTCGGACAGTTGAGAGTTTAGAATAGTACTATTTTGGTTAAATAAATATTTAGAACATCCTAGAGTTTATTTTGTTTTAAGCCGTAAAACATTTTTCTTTAAACTGTTTTAGAAAGATGCTTCCCTACCCAACTCTTAAACAGGTGTTACTAAGCAGGTGACTAAATAGTGAACTGAGGTGTGCTGTAATAGAGCAGTTGTTGCTGAATGCACGGAGGTTTGGTGCTTTCAGACTTCTTGGCCTTCTAAAATATGTATATATATGTACACATATATGTATGTGTATATACGTATATATATATATATTCCTTCCACTCCTACTTTGTGGCTTTTGCTTATTACTAGGTAATATTACTAAGATTATTTGCTACATGCTATTGTAATAGTTGTATATATTTAGAATAATGCTTGTTACTTAAGGTTAGTCAGGCTTTTTAATATGAAGGCCAATCAATAGGTTTTAAGGAGCTATTGAAATCCCTAAAATTGCATACAAAATGCTTTTAGGCAGTGGATCTACAAATGTTAAGAACTGCTTATTCTTTCAGTAAATATTCATTTGAACACCTATTTTGTACCAAGCAGTTTGTCAGTAAAGAGGATCTCTAAGATAAGAGAGGCCAAAATTATGTTCTTTCTAGTTCTTTCTGATTATTTATACTCCTCTTTTTTTTTTTTTTTTTTTGTTTCCAGGAAAAACAAGAATGGTGGTGGCTTTACATTGCAGATAGGAAGGAGCAGACATTAATATCCATGCCATATCATGTGTGTACGCTGAAAGATACAGAGGAGGTAACTATCAAGCAACATGATTTCAGTATTTAACAAGGCACAGGTGTCACCATCATGCTGCTTCATGTATCTTTCTTTTAAAAAGCAGTTTATCGTATTTAGCATATTGTATTCTATTTGTTGCCTGCATTTTGTAACTGTTCTCTATTTTGGGGGTAAGCTCATTGGAAATTTATAAATAATTGTTAAAGGTAGGCAACTTAGTCAAATGTTTTAAAAACTTGTTCTCAGTTTGTTTTGGGAGTTTTCACTGTTAGTGTCTAAGAACATATGCCTTTCCTCCTCCTCTCCAGAATTTAGTGATAGAATTTTTGTTCTTATTCGATTAGTGTTGAGTATTAGATCTTTTGTCTTGAAAAATCTAAGAACGGATGATATGGATTTCTTAAGTGGAATTTTTGATTATGTGGTATTCACTGTTAATGACATCAGTAAAGCAGCATTGTGATGAACATATTTACCCTTGGGAACTGCATTTTTGTTGTTGTTGTTTTTCATGATTTTTTTTGTGTTATTTTTTTCTAGGAAGAAGGTTCTGTCTGCCTGTACTTGGTGGACAAAAGCTTTTCAAGATAGCCCTATGATGTTGATTTTTAGTACATATTTTTTAACCCTTTATAATCGAGTGGTAAATGCATGAAATAGGTTAATAATAAATTTATAGAGGTAAATAATAAATTTATAGCATGTCATACATTTTGAATATCATTGCTAGTTGGAAAGGTGAAAAATAGCATCTTAGATCTTCATGTTATTTTTTCCTCTGATCTTTTTTTTTGAGACAGGGTCTGGCTGTGTCACCCAGGCTGGAGTGCAGTGGCACAATCTCAGCTCACTGTAACCTCCGCCTCCCGGGCTCTCCCACCTCAGCCTCCCAAATAGCTGGGACTACATACATGCACCACCACACCTGGCTAATTTTTGTATTTTTTGTTGAGACAGGGTTTACTCATGTTTTCCAGGCTGGTCTCAAACTCCTGAGCTCAAGAGGATCCGCCTGCTTTGGCCTCCCAAAGTGCTGGGATTACAGGCATGAGCCACTGTGCCTGGCCTCTCTGATCTTTTAAGTTTTAAAACCTATTGAAAAGTTACAAGCACAGTATCATGAAACCTCCCTAGATCCCCACCCATATTCACCAGTTGTTTACATTTAGCTGTTACTTGTTTTATCTTTCTTTCACTGTATATGTACATAAAAAACATGCACGTGTGTGTATTTTCCCCTGAACCATTTGAGGTACTTGTAGACATCATGGCATGACACCCCTAACTACTTGACATATATCCCTTAAGAACCAGGGCCTTGGGCTGGGTGCGGTGGCTCACACCTGTAATTCCAGCACTTTGGGAGGCCAAGGCGGGCAGATCACTTGAGCCCAGGAATTCAGCAGCAGTCTGGGCAACATGGTGAGACCCTGTCTCTTAAAAAAAAAAAACAAAAAATCCAGGACCTTCTCCATAGGCCTACTACTATGATTATACTCAGGAAATTTAACACTGATGTGGCATAATTATCTAATACGCAGTCTGTATTCAGATTTCCTCAGCAATTCCACTAATGTCTGTTACAGTTTTTGGTTTTATTTTAAAACTCAGGATCTAATCAAGGATCACATTGTAGCTGGGTGTGGTGACTTGTGCCTGTAGTGCCAGCCTAACTGAGGAGGCTGAGGCAGGAGGATCACTTGAGCCCATGAGGTTGAAGCTGCAGTGAGCCATGATCATGCCCCTGTATTTCAGCCTGGGCAACAGAGTGACATGTCTCGAAAGAAAGAAAAAAAGAGATTTTTACATTGTATTTGGTTGTCATGCCTCTTTAGTGTTGAATACTTTCTTGTCCTTGTCCTTGTTCTTTTTTTTTTTTGAGACAGAGTCTCTCTGTGTGGCCCAGGCTGGAGTGCAGTGGCGCGATCTCGGCTCACTGCAAGCTCCGCCTCCCGGGTTCACGCCATTCTCCTGCCTCAGCCTGCTGAGTAGCTGGGATTACAGACGCCCGCCACCACACCCGGCTAATTTTTTATATTTTTTTAGTAGAGACGGGGTTTCACCGTGTTAGCCATGATGGTCTCAATCTCCTGACCTTGTGATCCGCCCGCCTTGGCCTCCCAAAGTGCTGGGATTACAGGCATGAGCCACCACGCCCGGCCTCCTTGTTCCTTTTTAATCTTTGCATGCCGATGACATTTTTCAAGAATCCAGGCAAGGTGTTTTGTAGAATATCATTTAATACGAATTTGTCTCATTGGTTACTCATTATTCATCTTTGTGTTTTTGGCAAGCAAACTATGTTGGTGATGTAGTTCTTAGGTCAGAAGTACAGTATATGACTTTGCCCTATGTTGATGATATTAATTAAGGTTGCTCATTTAGTTACGGTTTTTCTCTATTGTAAAGGTATTTTTCTCCCCCTCTAATCTGTGGGGTGATATTTAGGCCCTGTGTGAATGTCCTATTCTCCAACAGTGTTTTACCCAGTCATTTTAAGCATACATTGATGATTCTTGTCTGAATCAATTTTTACTCTGCTCATTCTATTCAGTGTAGTTTTTATTTCTCTGAAGAGTGAAACTTAACCTTCAGTGTGTTTGAGTCATCTTTTTAATGTGTCTGTTTGTGACCATTGTTCACTTTTGTTGAGTCTTAAAAAATTGGTTTGGGATTTTTTTTTAATGTTAAGAAATCAGCCCTTTGTGATATGTGTTGCAAATATTTCTCCCCAGTTTGTTTTACTATTCTGGTTGTTTCTACCAGACAGAAATATAAATACCTATTTGTTTATCCATTTTCTTACTTATTTTTTGTAGTATGATTTAAAGAGTTTTTTTTTAATAGTTTCTAGGTTTGTGTTATAGTTAGGCCAAACTGAGATTAATTTAAGAAAAAAAGATTCCTTCATGATTTTTTCTAGTTTTTTTTTTAAACTGGCATATTTTAATATTTAATCTTGACTGTAAAATCTGGATTTTGGAGATTGGAGCAGATCACCGGAGCAGATCACCAGAGCATACAAATGTCATGTTTAA
Source organism: Pongo pygmaeus (assembly GCF_028885625.2). Lineage (NCBI taxonomy): Eukaryota > Metazoa > Chordata > Mammalia > Primates > Hominidae > Pongo > Pongo pygmaeus. Next base: position 107,805,877 of record NC_072378.2, on the reverse strand, counting down.
AAAATTGTTCTTCTTTTGTCCAAGTGGAATAGAAACTCTTGAGTTTGTTACTATTTGTATTTGAAGTTTATGATTTGATGATAAATAAAATATCTTCTTGACCTTTGGCATTGGGCATTTATTCTAGAAATAAGAAAATTTGGCAAGAAGTGTCTCCTATCTAGTGAAGTGTGTTGTTTTATTCCAACATTTCATTTACTTATGCTTTTATACCTACTTAATTTCTTCAAGGTGATAGCATAGAATTTGGTTGCTTTAAGTACTGCTTTCTTGAATTGTGGAGATACAAATTAACCTCATCAGTTCTGCATAATTTGATTTCCTCTTTGGGAGGTATTTATAATATGTAACATACATTTCGCTTTTTTTTATTATTGTTTATAAGGACTTTAGTAACATTTGTTTGGACTTTCTGTATCATCTGTGGAAAAAACCTGGCTGTTCAATACTGTGGTCTAGGAATTTTAGGGAGTGAGCTGTTTCCTCCCCATAATACAGATTTTTAAGTGCTGATTTTATCTTCTAGGTAGAGCTGAAGTTTCCTGCACCAGGCAAGCCTGGAAATTATCAGTATACTGTGTTTCTGAGATCAGACTCCTATATGGGTTTGGATCAGATTAAACCATTGAAGGTAAGAATAGTGACTCTTCAATAAATAAGAGTTTTCTGTATAAATGTTTAATATACTAGGAAAACATTTCAAGTTTTGAAATGTAGAGTTATGGAAGGAAAAATAAGTCATCTCATGCTTTATATATGATATACTTGGTGGACTACTCTTTCAATAATAAACTTAAGGTTTTAGGTTTTAAGGAGTATAACAGTTTAGAACATTGAATATAAATTACTTTAGGGATGCATTTTAATGTGCTGTACTTTATAAGGCCTCAGCAAATGGGTTCTTTTTTCTTTAGAAAGGCACTTTTTTTTTTTTAAACCACAGATTCTATTTGGAGTGTTTATTAATTTCTGAAACTAATTTATTTTTGTCATCTTAGAGCATACACTTCTGTAAGTATCATTTGCAGCACACTCTGATCTTTGTTTACAAATTCACTTGAGCTTTTTATAAAAGGTGTCCTATTATATTAGAGAGATGGTGCTAAAAGTATTATTGCACTATAAAGGGTAAAAGTAGCCAGTAAAGGCGAACCTCTTTTTTGTTCCATGAGGGTTCCATATTTCTTTTATTAACTGTAGAATTTTATATCACAAGTCTAGAGACTGCAAAATATCTCGGGTTTTTCTTCCTTAAAGCAGAAGGCTTCTGTTAAGATATGACTCAGTGTTCTTGCTCAAGAATCACAATTATTTTATGCCATAGAAATATAAATAGTATAACATATAGAATCAAAATATCAAACTGTATTAGAAATTTAACTGCATTTACATGTTGTTAAGTTTACTTGTTTTATTTCTGGGATGAAGTGTCTATTCTAAATGAATGAGTTGAATTTAGAATTGTGTCCATAAAAAACTATTTCTTTATAATTGCTGTGATCAAAGAAAACCTTTCGTTTACCAAGATTTCTTCCATTATTTCTCCCCAAATTTCTGATGTCTACATTTAATTCTTCTTTCTAGTTGGAAGTTCATGAGGCTAAGCCTGTGCCAGAAAATCACCCACAGTGGGATACAGCAATAGAGGGGGATGAAGACCAGGAGGACAGTGAGGGCTTTGAAGATAGCTTTGAAGAAGAAGAGGAGGAAGAGGAAGATGATGACTAAGCAGTACTCTGAATGGACCACAGTGTTTGCACATATTTGCAATTTTTTGCTGTTTTGGAAGTGTATCATAAACCAGAAACAGTACAGAACTGATGTTGAGGGAGGTGTAGTTTTTTTACTCTAGAAATGGGTGCATAATATAACTAGGCAGTGGCGGTGCCTTGGTACAACCTGAAAAATGTTAAGGCTTATTGAAACCTTTCAAGTAGAGGATGGTGCATTTATTTCATCTGCAAATGATAATAAATCCTTTGTTATTATAACTGTCCAGAAGTGTGGGCTATGTATTATCTGATCAGTCTATGGTCCCAGTAAAAGTAAAGATGCAGGAAACACAGTCTCTAAATGAGCGACTTTTCTTTGTTCAGCTTTAGTTTTAGCAGACACCACAAATATGTTTTAAGTAACATCGCTGAAGTTTATAATCTCTTGATAAGCTCTGTTGTTGACATTTTGCAGTGATACAAGACTGTAACAGCTCCACTCATAGATTTAAACTTTTATTTTTACTTATCTTGGTCATAAGTTGGCATTCTCTCACATTCCACATGATATAGAGGGCTACGTTTTGGAATTTTCCTTTTCTTAATTGCCCAGAATTATCAGACAGATTATAAAAATGGCTTTTAATGGCTTAAACCATTTCTAAACCTCTATCTTAGCAGATCAATGCAGGATCTAATTCTTTTGATAAGCTGTAGCTCTAAAAGTGATAGTGGGACCGTATGTTTTCTGATACTGGTGGCTTATGTTATTAAACCTTTTTTAAAAAAGGTTCACTCTAAAAGCTGAACTACATCCTTAGTTTTCAGTCTACTTGACTCTATCAGGAGCTTTTTAAGGAAAGTAAGTATAACATGCAAAGGAAACTTTTTTTGTATTCATTTTGGACTCCTGTCAATAAAAATAGAAGTTTGTTGACTCGTTTTATGTTTCAATGGTGTGTGTCTTTTTACTGTCAGGACATAAATAGGGCAATCCACTTCTTTATTTTTCAACTAAAAATTGAATAGTATTGTACATTACTGCTAAAGTGACTGCTATTTCTGTATACTATAGAAAAACCCAGGAGTGAGAGGGATTTCCCCTCATAGTACAACTGGAAGGATAGTGCTTGTAAAGAGTAGAGATGTGTACATGATGAATCTTTGAGGGAGGGTGGATATTTTTATTCCTAGATATGGAGGAAGCATAAGTCTGTAGTATTATAAAACTGATTGTAATAATCCTTTCCTATCAGAATCTCCATAGGTCAAAATATTGTTGGAATACTAAAATTTGCAACCTTGTTTACTTTAAAAGGTTGCCACTTCAGTGCAGGATACTACTGGCATCTTGTAACTGCAGTAGTTGGAAATAAAATTTGAAAATTAGCAAAACCATGAATGGTTTTTTTGGTTCTAAATTTAGGATGTAATATTTTCTATAAAATGGTGAAAGCAGTTTTTTTCTCTGTAACCTCAATCACCAGTTTAGTGAGAGCCTTTCTTGGCAGGCAGGAGGCAGTGTCACTGAGGATTTTTTTCATTTACTTCATTGTACAAGTAAGAGGGTGGGTTTAATTTTCAAATCAGGTTCTGCTATGAAGCACCGGTGTCTTGAGGCAGCTACTGATTACCTAAGTGTGGTGGCAGGGGGTGAGCCAGCTGGTGTCAAGTGAAAGGAGGGATTAGAGAAAACAGGTGTGGCACAAAGGCAAGGAAACTGAGCAGACAAGACACAACAATGTGTAGAATGCATATTTCCTAGTTTTCTTGAAAGATTTCAAGGAAAGTGTTTTTTTTCTAGTGGCTACTTTGCCTTAAAGAGGCTTTATAAGTTCATTCACACAGCTGGCTTCCCTGGTTTTAAGATTCTGGAGAGGATGATAACCTAGTAACTCACCACAGTGCTTAAAAAAAAAAAAAAAACTACCATCACCAGAAAATTCCACCAGTTTGTTTTCCTTTTCTCTTTGTGTGATGTGTATGTACTTCCCAACTAAGTAAAATAAAATTTCCTCTAGTGAGTACTTTAGGTAACCTCTTTCCATATGGCAGTAGTGAAAGAACTGAGCCTTCAGTTGATAGATCTTCTCTCCAGCAAGTCGCTAAACTCCACATCCCTTCGTTTTTCCTCTGGAATGAGAATAACAAACTTACCCTAGTTTGCATTTAATCTAATGGAAACTTGAGTGAAGTTTCAATTTTCTTCCTATAAAGAAACTGACATTTTGTCAACAATTGATGAGCCTATAAATCATAGTGTATAGGAAGTGAAATTGAAACAGTTAAATTATGTGATATTTTTCTCTAATTGGTAAAGTACCTATTAAAATACAGCTGTTCATGAGGAGACTTAGTTACCACAAATTGTAGCAGTTGTGTATTTTAGCATTATAATATTTGATTGAGGCCCTGAGGTGTTAGTTAATATCTCAATCTCAGAGTTAGATGTTCATGTCCTTTTTGAATTTTTTTAACATTTTTCATAATTTTTTTTTTTTTTAAAGTTAGGGAGCACATTGAGTGAAGTTCTCTGTGTAGAACAATACCTTCTGCTCTGCTTCTCCCAGCTTTCACTGAGGGCTGGAAAAGGACAGGCCTGTCCAGCTGTGCTGTCCCACTGTGTGTGGGGAAGCTCAGGCTCTGCTGGAAGCAGGGGGGCGTGGATGTCAAACAACTGATGTGGAAACAGGGAGGGAGAGATATAATGAGGCTCTCTAGGCACGTTATTTTTGACCACAAGTTTTGTTCAGTTTGCTTCAGCCAATCCATACCATATACTAGAATGTTCTGTAGTCACAATTCTTATTTCAAATGTAATTCAGCACCTTACATAATTTTTGAGGGGTTGTCATTCATCACATATTTACTGAGTTTCTATGTGCCAGGCTCTGTGATTGGATACTGGAGCTATCAAAATGAAAAAAATAGTGTTAAGAACTCACTCGCTGGTGTTAGAGCAGGTAGATGAGTGGCAATCCATTTAAATCCATTTGCCTTGGCCATTATTTGGAATGCCTTTTTTTTTTTTTTTTTTTTTTTTTTAGTCTACTGTCGGCAGAAGGATTATTTCTTTAGGGCTAGCTATCTAATTTGCTGGCCTTTTTTTCTCTCTTTCTCTTTTTCTTCTTGAGATGGAGTCTTGCTCTGTCCTCCAGGCTGGAGGAGTGCAGTGGCGTGATCTCAGCTCACTGCAACCTCCGCCTCCCAGCTTCAAGCGATTCTTCTGCCTCAGCCTCCTGAGTAGCTGGGACTGCAGGTGCATGCCACCACACACAGCTAATTTTTAAATTTTTAGTAGAGATGGAATTTTGCCACATTGTCCAGCCTGGTCTCGAACTCCTGGCCTCAAGTGATCAGCCCTCCTCAGCCTCCCAAAGTGCTGGCATTACAGGCATGAGCCACTGTGCCCAGCCTGTTGGGTTTTTTTGGGAAAAAAACAAAAACAACAAATCATCATCCTTTCCTTTAAAATGTTTTTTTTAAGAAACAATTTTCCCACAAATGGTCTGATTTAACTCCATGAAATCCTCTATTTAGACTGCCTTAAAGTGAAATAACTGTTGGTGAACCATAACGACATTTTACCAGCTGTGTAGTGATTAGTCCAAATATGTCTCAAGAAGTTAGCACCAAGCATTCTCATCCATTTAAACTTGATGCTAGTTTTGCTGTTTTGCAAAACTTAAAAGATGCGATCTTGTACACATTTCTGTAACCTGAGCTGAAAACCCAAATAACAATCATTGACATACTTAGGGCTAACGTTTCAGGTGGGGGTGTATACATCCCAGGGGTGTGGAGATGATCAATCCATTGAGGAAGTATTAAGATGATTATTTGTATTTAATCTCATCCTTTTAAATTTCTATTTTTGTGTGTTTTATAATGTACATAATATATTGTACAATTGTACACTTCTATTATTTATAAATAAACATTTATTGGTGCATTATTTTTTTTTTCTGATTTGGGTCCATGATCAAAACATTTGGGCACCACTGCTTTGTGGTATTGATAGGGTGACATTTGACACTCACCACCTGAGATCACAGAGTGATATACTCTGGAGTTGGTGGGTTGGCATTCACTGTGTCCAGCCCTACTGTAGCTCTCAAGAGCAAAGTGAGACTTTTATGAGATAGAGCTGAGTAGGTCTGGAGGTGGGATTGATAGGCAAGGGGAAGGTTCTGCACAGCGGTTGTCTGGAATGTAGGTGGCGCAGGTATGGAGCAGCAGTGCTGGGGCCGACTTGCTGGGACTTTGAGCAAATCACAGTCTGTTACTGGTCCTGGCAATCAGTGACTGCTGCAAATGGAAGGTGCGTGTGGGAAGGACTGGCCACTCTGTTCAGCACGAGGTTGTTTAGCGTTAACCTATCAGCCTGGGTACACAAAGGGAGCTGTAGCCCTCATACCTTACCCGAAGCACCTGAGGTTTACACTTTAACATCCGGATAATAGCAGCAATGGACTTCAGTGTGAACAGATTCCATTAAGAGTTAACTTCAAGCTATTTCTCTGTATTTTCCAGCCTCATTCCAGTAGAGGGCGATAGGGCTGTAATTTTCTTTAACAAAGAATGGTGTGTTTCGTTTGAGACTAAAAACCACGATTAAAGAAATGCTTTGTAATTTATTTCTATCTGCACCTTCTGGGATTTCCTCCCTCTCTTTTGATCTTTTATGTTTCCCCCTAACCTTTTTCTTCTTTACATGTGTCCTTTGTTATTTATTATTTTTTTAGAGGCAGGGTCATGCTCTGTCGCTCAGGCTGGAGTACAGTGGTGCAATCATAGCTCACTGCAGCCTCAACTCCTGGGATCAAGTGATTCTCCTATGTCAGCCTCCTCCGAAGTAGCTGGGACCACGGGCACTAACCTGGCTCATTGTATTTATTTATTTAGAGACGGGGGTCTTGCTATGTTGCCCAGGCTGGCCTCGAACTCCTAATCTCAACCCTTGGCCACCCAAAGTATTGGAACTATAGGCAGGAGCCACCGCACCTGGCTGTGTGTCCTTTAACCCATTAAATTTACTGTCTAGAAACATTAAGTCCCTTTGCAACCAACTCCAAAAGACAATCCATATGTATTCATTGTGCTGGAATTGCAAATTGCATTTGTTTGCTTGAGAGAGGTGGACAATCAAATAGGACATGGAAATTCCTTAACTCTACAAAATCTAATCTGTTTGCCTGATAGGTGTCAACTATTAAGAGTCCAGAGTTTTTACATGCGAGCTAACAAGTTAACCTGCCAGTGTCATGGATGCTGACAAAACACAGAAGACTCCAAAGACACAGGCACAGCAGGTGGCATGAGCTTCATGTTCCCCATCTGTTCCTGTTGTCCTCCAAGTTCCCACGGAGGTGATGCGGAGTGGCCAGGCAGATGCTGTTCATATCACAGCTGAGGAACTCCAAGCTTGGGAGACCTAACCCTGTCAGGCCTGCAAGCAACCCTGTCTGATCTTATTATCCTGGACAGCAAACAAACTCGCCTTCTTTCTGGGAGAGAGACACTGCCTTCCAAGGCTGTTTGCTATACAGACACCCTTGAAAAGATAGTCTAGAACAAAAGCTTGTGTGCCTTTGATCACAGGTGTGCAGAGACATGAGAGACTCATGGAAAACTGTCTCTCAACAGTTGGAATTCAATACATATAGGACCTGTATTTACAAAGATATTATAGAACACTGATTTTCAAAGGGAATGAGGTCTATTTCGTGAAAACTAGGACCACTGAGGCAGTTTCCTTGAGAATAATATACATTTAAACCCCTTGGAAATGTTTTATTGTCAAAGATAGTTTTATTGTCAAAGATAGTTTTATACTGCAACTGAAGATAATTTACTTACCCGTGCACCAACTAAAAAATACCCAGAATTTTCTAAGTTGAATCCAGTCCATTGTGACAGTGCAAAACAGGGTATCTAAAAGAAGGAACACTGTATCTATTCTACGTGGTAACCATAAGAGATTTTGATTATTGCTTTCTGCACTCCTTCCCCAAACCTTCCACCCCTCCCCACAAAATACAAAACCCATACTCTTCCTTTCTGGACAGACTGAACATTTTCCTCCAAGGGAGTCTGGTTCCTTGTAGAATAGTTGCCATTCCTTTAGTGTTCTTTTTCCAATATGCTGCCCAAACTCAGGGAGGCCTTAGACCTTTGGTTGAAATAACTGAGGAATCTTTGAAATACTATTTTGAACAGTCTTCCTGGTACATAGTCATCCTTTGGGGGAGATGTGTTTTTGTTTTTAACTACAAAAGTTCATTTAGAAATGATACACAGTAGGGGGGATCAAATTCATTGATGGGTATTTTGATTAAAAAAATAAGGCATGTGACAACAATTCAATAAGAGACTTAAAAAATCCTAATCTTCCAACCAGGTCTGACGATTCCCAAGGAGACATCATCATTCAGTAGTGTTCGTGGGATCGTGGTAACCTCCCTCATTGATATGCATTAGCCTGCTTCTGTATATTTGTCCAATTAGTCTGTGTGCTTTATAATCACATCCAACGTTTCCGCAGCTTTTTTATTTCCCAATTCTCTGCCACGTTCTTGGGACTCCAGTCATTGGCTAGGCTCTATGTCACTTTCCAAGTTCCTCCCAAAGCTTACTGTTCCTCTTCTTGACCTGACAGCATCTATTAAACAGGGAGACAGCCAGGAGAGGTGGCTCAAGTTGAAAGATGGCAAGGCACCCCCTTTCAAGTATCTTAGAGTCGCTGCTCTTCCTGCAGCCAGCTCCTGGTTCAGAACTCAGTGGTCACTCCTTTTCCCACGATCCCAATGAAATCTTGCCCCACCTACCTAGCCCTCCTCACAAAACAGTGATCTGGGTCTATTATCATAGAAATTATAAAGATTAATGTGATTAGCAGCAAAGTGCTTTTGGGAATGGGGGATGAAACTGTAGTGTTATGATCCTCAGCATTATTTCTTTATACACTGAAAACCCCCACATCTTTCAAGTCTGCTGACTTAATGACAGGGTATCGCACTAAGTGTCAGGAGTGACACTTCAGGAACAGCACGTTGTAGATGCAGTTTAAGTTTGATAATACTAAAACTGAGTTTTGAGTAGAATTTTGAATATTTCAGTGTGTTAAAAGGAATTCTTTTTAGAGTGAGAAATCTTAAAAAAAAAAAAAAAACAAGCCTTTCTCTATGTCACTCAGCATGATTTCTAAAGTTTTCTTTGCATTTGCAGCTGATTGAACCAAGTCCTTCCTCCCTAATCCCCTCCACAGCCTAATAGAAACAGAGCTGGAATGTAGGGATAGAAACAAAACCCCTGACTTTAGTCTTGAGTATGTTGCCCATGGAGGTCGACTACATGGGGTAGGCTACTGCCTGCATGGGTAACATTATCATGGGAAAGGAATGAAAGCATGTGTGTAAGTGCTGCATACTTGTATTTATGGGTCACCCACGCTGCAGCTCTGATTTGGAGCAAATTGCAGTCCCTGTTGTGTCCACAGAGGGTCAGACATTGATATGAAAGTGGATAGAGAAACAAAGACCCAGAGACGAGGAGTGACTTGGCACCGCTGGTGAACTGGAGCTGGGACCCAGGGATCTTCCCCTGCAGCGTGCTGCACCCCGTTCCACAACCCTCATTCTCCATCTTTCCATTTTGGAAGGCCAGGAAGGAAACCAACACACACACACACACACACACACACACACACATGCACATGCAGCCCTTATTAAAGTGGAAGCTGGCTGGATCAGGTCTAGTGTGACCACCTGCTGTATCATAGCCCACCACAGCCACTAATGTTCTTGGAGAATGGGCCCATGGTTATACTTGAGTCAGATCCCTCCCTCTATCTTAGAGCCACCATGCTGTGTTGAAATGAGATCCTATTGTGTCAAGATATGTGGGCTTCCAGGTTAGGTGACTTCATGTTAGCCAAAAGGGTGAAGAGGGACCAGGCATGGTGGCATGCACCTATAGTTCCAGCACTTTGGGAGGCTGAGGTGGGAGGATCACTTGAGCCCAGGAGGTCAAGGCTCCCATGAGCTGTGTTTGCACCACTGCACTGCAGCCTGGACAAGAGAGCTAGACTGTCTTTAAAACACACACACACACACACACACACACACACACACACACAAAGGGACCTTTAAGATCCATCCCAATCTAAAGTGGTGCAGCTTATGCTTGCTGAAGAAAAGTGATTCAAAGTGTTACAGTTCTAGGTAATTGCCTTGAGAGAAGCAACACATTCTTCCCCAGCCTTGAATGTGATTACCTTGAGGTAGAGCAGGGCTTGAATCCCTGGGTGTCCAATCTTTGACCTTACGAGGCCAAGATGGTGGCATAGACTGCCCAGTCTGGCTTCCTTGCATCTATTCACCCTCTTTTTTCTACTGAGTGGGGATTCTAAAGGATCTATTTGAGGTTCTAATTCTAAACCTCAGCAGCCTTCTCACTGGGCCAAATATGTGTTCTTGGAGAATTTCTTTGATTGTATTTAAATATTACTTTTTACATCAGGACTGAGGACAGAAGCTAAGGGAAAATGAAGACATCCATTCTGTGAAGAATGGATTTCTAGAAATGACTATTAGGCTTAACTTCGAGCACTCTAAAATTTCTTCTTGCAAATCCTTTCTGCTGCCTTCCAGTTACTAAAATGCATCCCAGCAATATAGCAACATAAAATAAGATGAAAACACTTTGGAATTTTCCAGGACACTGCTTACAGCCTGCCTGAATTTTTTGCGTTTGCTTCTGTTTCCCACTGGTGTGGGAACTCTGAAAGTTGCTGAAGTCTAACTCGCTGCATGGCATATATTTATTGAATTGAAATTTGAGCAGGTATTCTGAGCTAGCAGAATGAGTATTTCAAGGTTAGATTCCTCCTATTGCCGCCAATAAGCCTTTCCCATTCAGTCTAAATAGTCTACTATTTATTCACATGTGCACCCATGGTGGAAGAGTTGATGGACAAGGACTTCATTACAGTTACTTCTTGGATGTCACCTCTGGAGACAGAAATTTGCTGGGAAGTGCTCTTATCCCAAGAGCAGGCAAAGTTTCTGCTTCAAAGAGCAACTGGATCATTGCCCAGTGTCTGGGGTATAACCTGTGGCTTTCTGCCTGGGCAAGGCAACCTAGTCTAATGACCCAGTTGGCATCATGAGAATTTCTCCAGCCTCGTGTGTGCAAGTCATCCAACACCTCTGAAATCCCTGACCCCTGAGAGCCAGCGTATCTCTGCTGCTGAGCAATTAAGGAGGATACAGAGCTGGGGTAGGGTGGGGGAGGAGCCTGTGGTACAGGTGAACACTTGTGTTCAAATTAGCATATAAACCACGGCAAAATTCAGGGATATCGGTGAAAGAACTGATGGTCTTTCTCTGATTTCTGTAAACCTAGAGGACCATTTACAGACAGCATTTTTGCTGTGAGGCCACAGACCCACTCCAGGATGACTCTAGATTCCTGCTGATTGCAGAAAAATCAACCTGAAGTTAATATTCTTAGGCCTTTTTATTTGGCCCATCTAAGTGGGATTGAAAGAAAATGAGAATTAATAAAACCAATATATAAAAAATACAAAGTGAACATAATAGTCAATGGTGAAAGACTGAAAGCTTTTTCTCTAAGGTCAGGAACAAGGCAAGGATGCCCACTTTCACCATTTCTATTCAACATAGTACTGGAAATTCTAGCCAGAGCAATTAGGTGAGAAAAAGAAAGAAATGGCATCCAAGTTGGAAAGAGAGAAGTAAATTATCTCTGTTCCTAGATGTTATCACCTTATGTGCAGAAAACCCTAATGATTCCACACACAAAAAGAAAAAACTGTTAGACCCAATACATGATTCAGCAAAGTAGCAGGATACAAAGTCAACACATTAAAATTCAGTTGCATTTCTATACATTAACAATTAACAATCTGAAAAGGAAATTACAAAAATTACTGATATGGTTTGGCTGTGTCCCCACCCAAATCTCATCTTGAATTGTAGCTCCCATAATTCCCACGTGTTGTAGGAAGGACCCAGTGGAAGATAATTGAATCATGGGGGCAGTTTCCCCCATCCTGTTCTTGTGATAGTGAATAAGTCTTATGAGATCTAGTGGTTTTATAAGAGATTTCCTCTTTCTCTTGGCTCTCATTCTGTCTTGCCTGCTGCCATGTAAGATGTGCCTTTCGCCTTCCACCACGATTGTGAGGCCTCCCCAGCCACATGGAACTGTGAGTCCATTAAACCTCTTTTTCTTCATAATTAAACCTCTTTTTCTTTATAAATTACCCAGTCTCAGGTATGTCTTTACTAGCAGCATGGAAATGGACTAATGTGATTATATTTACAGTAACATCAAAAAGAATGGTGGGTGGATCACTTGAGGTCAGGAGCTTGAGACCAGCCTGGCCAATATGGTGAAACCCCATCTCTACTAAAAATACAAAAATTAGCCAGGCGTGGTGGTGGGTGCCTGTAATCCCAGCTACTTGGGAGGCTGAGGCAGGAGAATTGCTTGAACGCAGGAGATGGAGGTTGCAGTGAGCCAAGATTGTGCCACTGCACTCCAGCCTAGGCGATAGAGCAAGACCCTGTCTAAAAAAAATAAAAATAATAATAAAAAAAATACTTAGGAAAAAATCAAAGAGGTGAAATACTTATACAATGAAATCTATAAAACATTGCTGAAAAAAATTGGATTGAGACAAAATTATTAAGATGTCAATACTATCAAAAGTAATCTACATATTCAATGCAATCCTTATCAAAATCTAGTAACTTTCTTGTAGGAGTAGAAAAAATCATCTTAAAATTCATATAGAATTTCAAGGGACCCTGAATAGCCAAAACAATCTTGAAAATGGAGAACAAAGCTGGGGGATTCACATTCCTGATTTCAAAACAAAATACAAAGCTACATAATAAAAACAGTGTGGTACCAGTATAAAGACAGACATATAGACTGATGGAATAGAATAGAGAGCCCAGAAATAAACCTTGCATATATGGTAAAATATTTTTTCACAAGGGTGCCTAGATCATTCAATGGAGAATGACAGTCTTTTTAACAAATGGTGCTAGGAAAACTGGATATTCGCATGCAAAAGAATGAAGGTAGACCATTACCTCAGACCACATACAGAAATTAACTCAAAATGTATCAAAGACTTGAATGTAAGACCTAAAACCATAAAACTCTTAGAAGAAAACATACGGCAAAAGCTTTATGACATTGCATTTGACAATTATTTCTTGGATACAACATAAAAAGCATAAGCAATAAAATAAAAAATAAAATAAAAAATTAAAAAATTTTGTGCATCAAAAGACACTATCAACAGAATAAAAAGGCAACCGATAGAATGGGTGAAAATATTTGCAAATCACTTCTCTGATAAAGGATTAATATCCAGAATATTTAGTGAACTCCTAAAACACAACACAATAACAACAACAACAAACCCACCTGATTAAAAAATGGGTAAAGGACTCGAACAGAAATTTCTCCAAAGAAGATATACAAATGACCAATAAGCACATGAAAAGACGCTCAACATCACTAGTAATTATGGAAATACAAATCAAAATCACAATGAGATAACATCTCACACCCAATATGATGGCTACTACCAAAAAAAAAAAAAAAAAAGAAAAACCCAGAAAATAACAGATGTTCATGGCAATGTGGAAAAATTGGAACTTTTGTGAAACATTGGTGGAAATGTAAAATGGTATTCCTGCTTTAGAAAATAGTATGGTGGTTCCTCAAAAAATTAAAATTAGAGATACCGTAGGATATATGATCCAGCAACTCTACTTCTGAGTATATACCCGAAAGAACTAAAAGTAGGGTCTCAAAAAGATATGTGTATACCTGTTCCTATCAGCATTATTTACAACAGCTAAAATGCGGAGCAACCTAAGTGTCCGTCGATAGATGAATAAATAAAACAAAATGTGATATAGACATACAATGCAATATTATTCATCCTTAAAAAGGAAAGAAATTATGATACATGCTAAAACACAGATGAACCTTGAGGACATTATGCTAAACATTATGTTAAGTGAATACACTAGTCACATAGAGACAAATACTGTATGATCCCACTTACATGAGGTACTTAGAGTAGTGAAATTCATAGAGAGAAAACAGAATGGTGGTTGCTGGGATGGGAGGAGGAATGGGGAGTTAGTGTTTAACTGGTATAGAGTTTCAGTTTCACAAGATGAAAAAAGTTCTGGAAGTGGATGTGGTGATGATTGCACGTTAATACCACTGAAATGTACTTATTTATTTATTTATTTTTGAGACCGAGTTTTGCTCTTGTTGCCCAAGCTGGAGTGCAATGGTGCAATTTCGGCTCACTGCAACCTCCGCCTCCCAGGTTCAAGTGATTCTCCTGCCTCAGCCTCCCAAGTAGCCGGGATTACAGGCACGCATCACCATACTTGGCTAATTTTTGTATTTTTAGTAGAGATGGGGTTTCATCATGTTAGCCAGGCTGGTCTCGAACTCCTGACCTCAGGTGATCTGCCCACCTTGGCCTTCCAAAGCGCTGGGATTACAGGCGTGAGCCACCGCGCCCATCCTGAACTGTACTCTTAAACACAGTTAAGATGGTGAATTTTATGTTGTGTGTATTTTACCACACTTTTAAAAATTGGGGAAGAAAACCAATGGGTATTGGACAGTGTGGTATTGGGACAAAAACAGACAGATAGGCCAATGATATAGAATGGAAATCTAGAAACAGACCCACATATGTGGGCAGACTCACACTTGATGTATGGGACGAGTTGGCATTACAGCACCGTGGGGAAAGAAGACATTTTCAAAATATAGTGCTGGGGCAATAGCATATCCATTTGGGAAAAAAATGTTACATGGTCCCAGCCTCACGCCTTACGAAACAATTAATTCCAGGTGGCATATAAATGTAAATCTGAAAGGCGAAACAATAAAAGCTTTTAGAATATAATATAGGAGAATACATTCATAACCTTAGGATAGGAAAATATTTGTTAAACAGGATACAAAGAACGTATATAGAAAAGAAATAAATTGATAAATTGAATTACATCTTAATGAAGACCTTCTGTTCTTCAAAGACACAATAAAGAAATTAACAAGGCAAGACACATAGTGAGAGAAGATATTTGCCACACATGTAATTGACAAAGGACTTGTACCCACACTAAACAAAAAGCAGCAAATTGGTAAGAAAAAACCAGACAACCCCACAGGAAGATGGGCAATAGGCTTTTTTTTCAAAAAGGCACTTCACACCGCAGATGGAGTTCTTCAGAAGCAGACCCTGAAAAGGAGTTTGCGGTGCAAGATGTTTACTAGGAATCAAGGTGTTTATTGTGAACAAAGAGGGAAGAAGCAGGATTGAGCAGAGAAAGGATTTGAACTGCCATGGAGCCTAGCACAGCTTGGGCCAACCTGGTGGGGCTCAGGAGTGGAATTGCTTATCAATCCACCCCACTCAGCCTGAACGGCTGTGCTTTGGCCTTCCCTTGCTCAGTCAACACTCAGTCATACTCAGGAAGAGCATGACCTTGGACAAGGTGGTTCTCTGCTGTTCGGGCAGACCCTGAAGGAGCTGGTGACCGTCTGCAAGCTACACTCCCCACAGCTGGGCTACAAGTCCTTGTTGGAAGGAAGACTTGAATGCCCTAGCTCCATGTCTACTGCATGTCCCAAGACAGCATATTCTAATGGCCAAGAAATACATGAAAAGCTGTTCAAGCAAAAGCTGTTCAAGCTCTTTATCCATCAGGGACATGCAAATTGAAGCCACGATGAGATATTAATTCAAGCTCACCAGAATGGCTGAAGTTAAAGGGATGGACCATATCAAGTGGAATTGAGAACGTGTGACAACTGGAAATCTCATATATTCCCAGAGAGTGCGTACATTTATGGATCACTTTGTAAATCAGTTTGCCATTAGTTACACTTCTAGATATTTACCCAAAAGAAATGCATGCACGTATGCACCGACAGACATGAACAAGAATGTTCACAGAAGCTCTATCACAATAGCCCTAAACTAGAAACAACCCAAATGTTTACCACTAAAAGAATGGATACATTTTTCTGTGTTTATCCAAGGGTTGTGGTAGGCAGCCTCTCAGATGATTCCTGCCTCCTGGTGCTCACATCTTCATGTGGTTCCCTCCCACGTGGGCCAGGGTTCTCCTGTGTGATCAGTGGCTTGTGGGCAGCAGTGATGGTGTTCCATGTGACAGCCAACGTGACATTACAGCTTCCATCTTGGGAGCTCTGTCACTCACACTCTGTCTCTTGGCTTATTTGCTCTGGGGAATCTATGTCATGAGCAGCCCTATGGAGAGGCCCAAGTAGTGAGGAACCAAAGTCTGTCAACAGGCTTGGGAGTGAGTTTGGAAGAGGCTCCTTTAGTCCCAGTTAAGTCTTCAGAGATGACAGCCTCAGGCAGCAGCTTTGCTGCAACTGCATGAGAGGACCCTGGGCCAGAGCACCCAGCTAAGCCACTCTCAGATTCCTGACTCTCAGAACATATGTGAAATAACAAACGTTAGTCTTAAGCTGCTACGTTTTGGGGTAATACATTATGCAGCAGTGGATAAATAATGCATTAAGATTCCACAAAGTACTGGCTGGGCATGGTGGCTGATGCCTGTAATCCCAGCACTTCGGGAGGCCAAGGCGGGCGGATCACAAGGTCAGGAGTTCGAGACCAGTCTGGCCAACATGGTGAAACCCCGTCTCTACTAAAAACACAAAAATTAGCCGGGCGTGGTGGCGGGGGCCTGTAGTCCCAGCTACTTGGGAGACTGAGGCAGGAGAAATCGCTTGAACCCGGGAGGCGGAGGTTGCAGTGAGCCAAGATCATGCCATTGCACTCCAGCCTGGGTGACAGAGCGAGACTCTGTCTCGAAACAAAACAACAAAAAGATTCTACAATTTAACAAAAACAAATGAAATGCAGTTATACATGTTGACATGGGTAAATTTTACAGATGACTCCTTGTGTTATTTCATTATCTGAAGATCAAAAAAATGGGTAACAATGAAGTACAGTGTTTGGGGATGCATGCCTAGATGGTACAAAAAAATAAATCAAGGAACTGATTATCATAAAGGTCAGGATGGTGTTTACCTTTGGGGGCGGATGGGGTGGACACTGGGAGGGGGTGTGAGGAAGGCTTCTGAACTCTTGCCAATGTGCTGTTTCTTGATCTGGTTGGTGGTTGTAAGGGTATCGGAGAAATCATCAAGCTGTATGTTTCTGGTTTTGCCCTTTTTCTCTGTGTGTGCTATATTTCACAATAAAATGACAGAGAATTGGAGGAGAGAACTTGGAGAGAGTACAGACTTTTTAGAGGAATTTTGCTGCAGACAGGACAAAAAACAAAAACAAAAACTAGTAGTAGCTGGAAGAGAAGTGGGGTCAAGATTTTCAAGAATGGGAGAAACAACAGTTGTTTTCTGCAGAAGGAAATCACCCACTGGAAAGGGAAGGTGATAAGGCGGGAGATGGGGATTGCTAGAGCCATGCTCTGGAGTGGGTGTGGGGAATGGGCCTGGGCTGAGCTGATGCTAAGGCCCTAAGGACCTTCAGTCAGGGCTCTCCAGATAAATCGAACCGACAGGAGATTGACAGATACACACACACACGGATGTATATATATCTCCTATTAATAAATCTCCCTCTATTTCTCTAGATGGATAATCTATCCATATAGACATATAGACGTCCCTCTCTCTATAGATAATAGATGTTTCTATCAATAGAGACAGAGAAAGATTGATTGATTTTTTAAGGCACTGGCTCATGTGATTGTGGAGATTGAGTCCTAAATCTCAAGGGTAGATCAGCAAGCTGGAGACTCAGGGAAGAATTGATGTTGCAGTCTCAAAACCAAAGGCCTCCTGGAGGCGGAATTCCCTCTTCCTCAGGAAGGTCGAGCTTTCTCCTCTCTTAAAAGGAAAGGACCTTTAACTGATTGGATGAGACCCACCCACATTATGGAGGGTAATTTACCCAATCTACTGGTTTAAATGTCTCTTTCTCTCTCTCTTTGAAGATTGGGTTTCACTCTGTCGCCCAGGCTGGCAGTGGTGTAATCTCGGCTCACTGCAGCCTCGACCTCCCGGGCTCAAGCAGTTAATAGTTGGGACCACAGGTGAAGCCACCACGCCTGGCTAATTTTTAAAATTTTTTGTGGAGATAGTCTCATATGTTGCCCAGGCTGGTCTTGAATTCCTGGACTCAAGTAATCCTCCTGCCTCGGCCCCACCTTAAATGTTATTCTCATCTGAAAAATACATTTACAGCAACATCCAGATCAATGTTTGACCAAGTATCTGGGTACCTTGGTCTGGCCAAATTGACCAATAAAATTAGCCATCCCGAATACAGTGTTGGCTCTGACCATTCTGCCCTTAACTTGCTTGGGGACGGGCGGGGTTGGCGAAGAGCCGCTTGGGGCGTAAGGACAACTCTTGCCCTTGATTTTCACTCAGAACACCTGAGTCTGGATTCTTCCCCCTCTTAGAGAACATTCCCACAGCCTTGAGGGAAGGGGAAAGAGGATGAAATCATTGCGTGAGTAATGTAAACCAAGTCCTCAGACCTCGATCTTTTCATTTTGGGTTAGCTGCAAGAGCCTGAGGATGTTACTGCTGAGTGAGGAGGATGTTCACATGTATTTTTCCTACAGCTTGACAAGTCTTATATTTGAAAAGATGAGATTTCCCTATCACATAAGGTGGCTAACTGGTGGGGCCAGGAAAGCATTCAGTTCCCCAGTGGCCTAATGCCTGCAGAGGGGAGCCGGCAAAGGTGCTCTCAGGAGCGGCGGGGGATCTCCCCTGGGGACGTCAACCAGAGGCTTCGTTCTGCCACCAGAATTTGGTGAGCAGGTAGGTGCTCCGTGGGTTTCACAGCTGGGATTGCTTTGCTCTTGAAGACACTGCACGTGGTGTCTTCGGTGGAAACGGCCACTGTCTTCTTCCCGCCCACGAAGCCCTAGCTTCCCCGAGGACTCTGCCGTGTTTCCTTCCTCCTTCCGGTCCAGGCGCTCAGCCCCCGGAGTCCAGATTCCAGCGGCTGCAGGAGAAATGAGCGGGCGGCTTCTCCCTCTGTGGCCACCAGGGGGCGCGAGGTGGCCGACCGGGGCCCGGCCAGGCTGGTCAGCGACTGGAAGATCCGCTGCCTCTTCTTGGAGTCCCAGGCTGGCCAGTGGGGCTGGAGCGAGGCTGCAGTGCCCCCGGCTTACCCGGACCCCTCGCGGCCATGTCCCGGACTCCACCACTCTGGAGCTCAAGAGTGGCCTCCGGCATTCGTTGAGTCAGACCCAGAGTCCGGACCGTCTCCCCTTAGACCCAGCTGTTACTCCTTGGACTCAGACGCAAAAAAAAGGGTCCCTGTCTCTTCTCTAGTTTCTAGCGCCTTGCCTCCTAAGGGGGCTCCCCAAGGCCCGACCTCCCGACCTCCCGACCCCCGTCCTGGGGGAGGGGAACAGCTGCAGTCATTGCCTCAGAGCCTCTCCTAGCCGGGGGACAGATACGACCGACCTGGGCCATCAGCCTGACCCTCAGTAGGACGCCCCTCACACAGCCCGTGCGTTCCTGCAGAAAGAGGCTCTCCAGATCCAGCACACCCCAAAAAAGATGCCTAGTTAAATTTGCATTTCAGATAAACAACAAATGAATTTTTAGTGTAAACATGTCCCATGAAATATTTGGGATGTACTTACACTTTGAAAAACTTTCCTTGTTTTTCTTGAAATGCAAATTTGACTAGGTGTCCTGTATTTTTTTCTGGCAACTCTAGCCAGGAACGGATTTAGGTGCAGGGAGGGAGGGGGAAGCTTGAGGAGAAATAAAAAAAAGTGGGAAGCCCTCACTATGCAAGGTACTTATTTCTATTTTTATTTTTTTTTAGACAGGGTCTCACTCTGTCACCCAGGCTGGAGTGCAGTGGCACGAACACAGCTCACTGCAGCCTCTACCTCCGTAGCTTAAGCAATCCTTCCCCTTCAGCTTCCAGAGTAGCTGGGACCACAGGTGTGCATTACCATGCCCAGCTAATTTTAAATTTTTTTTCTAGAGACAGAGTCTCACTATGTTGCCCAGGCTGGTCTTGAACTCCTGGGCTCAAGCAGTCTTCCTACCAGGGCCTTCCTACCAGGCTTCCCATGCCCAAATTCCGTGCTGGAATTACAGGCATGAGCCAGCATGCCTGCCCCCCCACCCCACAACTTTTTTAAAAAATTCGCTTTCTTCACAGATTTTTAAAAGAAGTGACTGATCATTTAAGTCATGGCATGTAGCTAAAGCTGCTGCCCTTCACGTCTGTAGAAAATTTTCTTCAGAGGAGCTGAATGTATTTATATTAATTTCTCTTTATGGGCAAATCTATGTTTTGCTATTTTTGACAGGGATTTACTTTTTGACGGGGGTCCACACTGAATACGAATGATTCTGTGGGGTAGACATAGGGACGTCATGATACAGGTACCACCTGTACACCACCCTGAACAAGACCTTGTTCAAGACAAGACCCTCCTGGGGACCTTAACTCCTGGGTAACCATTTCACACCCACTATCCTATGGGACACACACACACGCACACACACAACAAACATGTTTCTATTACATTTAGATTTTGGACGAAGGGTCTCAATCCATCCTAAGGAACCCAGCCACCTATAATATTCCTAATAACACTGCCTGGCCCTGCTTGAGTTCGTTGCCCTCACTCCAAAGATGGGTGGCTCAGAGGCAGATGAGCTCCTCCTTGGCCCTGACCTGCCTGGGTCTCAGAGGAGAGGAGGCCACGTGTATTCATCTGCTGGGGCTGATGTAACAAATGCCACAATCAAGGGGGCTTGGACAACAGAGCTTGTTTGTCTCACCGTTCTGGAGGCAGAAGTCCACACTCAAGGTGTCAGCAGTGTTGGCTCTGTCTGAGGCTGGTGAGGGAAGGGTCTGTTCCAGACTCTTCTTGGCTCCGGGATGGTTCTCGTCTCCCTGTGTCTCTGCACTTCCTCTTCCCTCTAAGCGTGCCCATCTCTGTGACAAGTTGGTCCTTTTTATGAGGACACCAGTCACATTGGATCGGAGCCCACTTAATGATCTCCTTTTAACTTGATTATCTCTGTAAAGACCCTATTTCCAAATCAGGTCACTTTCTGAAGTACTAGGTGTTAGGATTCCAACATATATTTTTTGGGGTGGACACAGTTCAACCCTTAACACCAAGGAAACCCTGATGAATGGAGGAGGAGTTCATTGGTGCTTGACAAGGACCCTTTTCAGGATCCAATCAGTTCCTCAGTGGACAGGCTGCTAGGCTAAGGCTTTGCCCAGGAAGGTCCTAGAACTTGGGGAGTGCTGGCCTCCTGGAAGAGTGGAGTCTGAGGCCGGCTCTGGGCTGCTGGCAGGAGGCTCACTCAGGGAGCTCCCTTCTCTCTCCACATCAGAGGCCCACTTGTCTCCTGTCACTGCAGGTGGGGACAGGACCTTCACTGGAACATTCCCCACAGATTTGCCCAACACGTGTGGCACCTGAGTTCAATGGGGAGCCAGGCATTTGTCGAGGAAAGAAACAAGGGCCCAGCATCTGGAAGATACGAGGTAAAAATGTAATACCATGCGTAGTAAATGTTCATAGTAATTTGGGTCTCATAAAGCCCTGTGTCTCCACACTGTATCCTCTTGCTCATAAAACTCTAATGTAACCCTGTGTTCTGTCATACACAATTGAAATCTGAGGATTCCAAAGAACACCCTTGCCCATTCCTTTCTAAGGGAGCTTCGTCACTGAAGAGTTTCAAATTCAGACTTGGGTCACCTATCATCCTCTTAAGATTGTAATGTTCTAAGTAGTAACAGGAAGTCTCTCAAGCAAGTGAGAAAATCCCTTTTCCTCCATTCGTTTGCAAAGAAAAAAGAATCCAGGTAATCGTTCTGTAATTTCCGGAGAATCGTCACCTTTCCAGTAGCTGCTAAGGCCAAGGTGAAAACAAGCTAGCAGTACATGACATCTCCTCCTATCGCCGGGCCCCGGAGCGTCTCTAGGCTCCAGTGATGTTAACTGGTGGTCAGGGCCACTGGTTCCCACTGCATTAGGACAGACTGTTTGACCTCTAAGCCTAATTTCAGATGATCCTTTTTGCTGATGTGAACTCCTTTGTGTTACTATGTTGGGGATAAGATTTTTTTTTTTTTTCTAGCTCTGTCGCCCGGGCTGGAGTGCAGTGGTGCATTCTCGGCTCATTGCAACCTCTGCCTCCTGGGTTCAAGCGATTCTCCTGCCTCAGCCTCCCAAGTAGCTGGCATTATAGGCGTGTGCCACATGCCTGGCTAACTTTTTGTACTTTTAGTAGAGATGGGGTTTCACCATGTTAGGCAGGCTGGTCTTGAACTCCTGACCTCAAGTGATCTGCCTGCCTCAGCCTCCCAAAGTGCTGGGGTTACAGGTGTGAGCCACTATGCCAGGCCTTTTTTTTTAAATATACATATTTAAAATTATACATTTTTTTTGTTGTTAAGTCGAGATATTACTATATTGCATAGGCTGGTCTCGAGCTCCTGGCCTCAAGCAGTCCTCTCAGCTTGGCCTTCCAAAGTGCTGGGATTACAGGTGTGAGCCACCATGCCCAGCCAGGGATATGATTTCTTAGTCTCCCTAAAATATATAGTGAGTGTTAGAGGTGCAAAATTTGATATGAGGACAAATGAGGTGGAGAATTGACTGCAGTGAGGGAAAGCTGTCCCCCTTCCCCACTGGGACAATAGGCTCACTGTGACCTCGAACTCTTGGCCTCAAGTGATCCTTCTGCCTCAGCCTCCCAAGAAGCTGGGACTGCAGGCCCGTGCTACCACGTTCAGCAAATTTTAAAAATATTATGTTGAGACAGGATCTCGTTCTGTTGCCCAGGCTGATCTCCAACTCCTGGCCTCAAGCGATCCTCCAGCCTCGGCCTTCCAGTGTGTTGGGATTACAGGCATAAGTCACTGTGCCCAACAGCAGATGATTTGAATCATTGACTTCTTGATACATTGTGAGCTCATTAGTAATTTTTTCTTAATACATTTAAGGTAAAAAGAGATTGTGATAGAAGACCATTCTATTTCTGTACTTGAGGACCAGCGCCCTTTTTTCTGCCTTCCCTCCTTTGCACCCTCCCTCCACAACAAATATCCCATCGAGTTTTCTTGCTGTCAGACTCATCGTCTCCCTTTCTCTTCCTTACACAAATTCATGTCTGTTTCCCATCATTTAATAGCTTTGTTGCATGGTTTACATTTTATTTTTAAATTCTCCTCTGTCTAGCATCCAGCTTTTCTTTAGCAAGCACATACTCATTTTGTTCTGTCTTTTCATACTGTATCCTTCATGATTTCTCCCACCCAATTTGCCATCATTATTTTTCTCTTTGCCTTTAAACTTTAAAAACATTTCCCCATTGTTTTTGCTTTGTTTTGCTTCTTTCTCTCTCTTCCTCTCAGTGGTGGAGAAAGCACAGTGCATTTTCC
Source organism: Pongo pygmaeus (assembly GCF_028885625.2). Classification (NCBI taxonomy): domain Eukaryota; kingdom Metazoa; phylum Chordata; class Mammalia; order Primates; family Hominidae; genus Pongo; species Pongo pygmaeus. The sequence goes on along the minus strand of NC_072378.2, from coordinate 107,782,624 downwards.
CAAAGCTGGCTAACAGTACATTGCCAGCAGCACTGGCCAACCTTCCCGTCTCTTTATTAGGGTCTCCCTAATTCTGTGAACACCAGTGTGTGGTAAAGCCCCTGCCTACATCCTCTAACCGGTTTCTGGAAGTTTGGGTGGGTTATCCCTGCCTGGAAACATGTTCAATCTCCTTCTCCCCCAAGGTTGAATGTGTCTCTGGGGGCAGTGCTCTTCTACAATCCCCACTCTGCAGGGCCTGTGGGCGATGACAGCACAAATGTTACCGGCAGGGCCAGTGGGCAGAGCAGGCAGGTTGATGAAGATGTGGGCGGGTGACGGAAGTGTACTTGTGTGTGTAGGAGTTGTTTTCCTGGGTGATTTTGAATAAGCCACTTCCTTGTGCTTTGGAATTCCTGGTGGTCAAAGGGTACTTTACAAAACGTTTTCAGATTGGTGCAAAATAGGTTGCTCTAAGTTTGGTGAAGCCAATTCTAGATGTGTTTTTAAATTTCAGGTTGATGACTTTTAAAGGGGCAGTGGAACAATGTTTCTGATCACTCTTTGGGAGTCTCCTGCCTTTCCCAAAAAATATAATATGCCTTTTTTCTCTGGCTGTCTTTGGGATTTCCTGTCTTCTATTTTCAGCAGTTTGAAAATGATATACCTAGGTGTGACATTTTTGATCAATCGTTTATTTGTTTTTGTGTTTCACTTGACGTTTCTGAGCTTCTTAGATTTGTGGTTTGGTATCTGTCGTGAATTTTGGAAGAAATCTTGGCCATTTGTTCTTCCAATATTTCTTCTCAATCTCTCTTCTCTTTTCGGTATTTTGATTGCATGCATATTAGGCGATTTGATATTGTCTCACATGAAATATAAAAATATATATTTATTATAAGTAGAAGAATGAAAAATAAACACCATGTAAACATTAACCACAAGAAAGCCTGAGCAGCTTATTATATTAATATCTGACAAAGTACACTTCAGAATAAGAAATATTATCAGGAATAATAATGTTACGTAATAAGAAAAGGGTCAACTCTCCAAGAAGACATAACAAGTGTGTATATACCTAACATCGGTGCTTAAAAAAACATGAGGCAAAAACTGCTAGGATGGAAAAGAGAAAGACAAATTCACATTTACAGATGGAAATTCCTACATTCTTCTCTCAATGGTTGAAAGAAAGAGTAGACAGAATATCACAAAAGACCAGGCTGGCTGCGGTGGCTCATGCCTGTAATCCCGGGACTTTGGGAGGCCGACCTGGGCAGATTACTTGAGATCAGGAGTTTGAGACCAGCCTAGGCCAACATGGCAAAATCACAAAAGACCAGGCTGGGTGCGGTGGCTCATGGCTGTAATCCCAGGACTTTGGGAGGCTGACCTGGGCAGATCACTTGAGATCAGGAGTTTGAGACCAGCCTAGGCCAACATGGCAAAACCCCATTTCAAAATAGAAAAGTTAGCTTGGCGTGGTGGTACACACCTGTAATCCCAGCTACTTGGGAAGCTGAGGCAGGAGAATGGCTTGAACCTGGTAGGTGGACGTTGTAGTGAGCCAAGATTGTGCCACTGCACTCTGGATAACATCAACCAACTTGACCTAATTGACATTTATACAATACTCTACTCAGCAACAGAATACATAATTTTTTATCTTCTACATAGACTTTTCAACAAGGTAGAACATATTTTGAACCATAAAGAAAATCTTAAAACACTTTAAAAACTGGAAATTTCACAAAGTATGTGCTTGGAGCATAATGGAATTAAGCTAGAAATCAGTAAGTAAGATATTTGGAAAATTCCCAAATATTTGGAAATTAAACAACACACTTCCATATAATCCATGGGCCAAAAGGAAAGCCTCAAGACAAATGAAAAAATACTGTGAACAAAATAAAAACAAATTATATCTAATTTGTGAATTACAACTGAGGCAGTGCTTTAGAGGAAAATTTATGGCATTAAATGCTTATATTAGAAAAGAAGAAATGTCTCCAATCAATAAACTAAGCTCCTACCATAAGAAACTAGAGAAAGAAAAGCAATTAAACCCAAAGCAAGCAGAAAGAAGGAAACAATAAAAGGCCTACATCAATAATATTAAAACAAGAAAAACCTTCCTACCACTTCCCATGAGAGTCCTAAGTCTCTATGAAAATCAGTGCATGCAAATAGTGGTGTGTAGAGGAGAAGGATTTTATCCAATTACACAGGTCAGACTTGGAGGTGTGGGCCCTCTCCTACCCAGGATCTCTGTGAAACTAGATGTAGTAAATGTTTTAAAAAATACTATATTCTATTTATGTCATTTTTAAAGCTGACATTTATTGAGTGCTAATGATACACCAGGTCCTGTTCTAAGCACTTTGCATGTATTTCTCCATTTAGTTCATACAATCAATCTATTTTGATCCCCATTTTAGAGATGTGAGAACGAAAGCATGCAGAGGTTAAGTAATCTGCCAAATTACTGCCTGGATTTGAGTCCAGGCAGTCTGGCTTCATAGCTCAGCTGTAAAGGAGTGTTTTTGCTTCTATCTGTGAGCAGGCAGTGCATGACGGAAGAAGCTATTTCCCCCGTGCTGGCACAGTGTCTGGCATGTGAAACCTCTGGATAAGTGGTACTTGGCTGATTTACAACTTGAAACCACTTTAGAATAAAAAGCGGAAGAATGTTAACCTATTAGAAAGGTGATGACTACAACTCCACTTTATTTATTTATTTAGAAATGAGGTCTTCCAGTGTTGGCCAGGCTGGTCTTGAACTCCTGGCCTCAAGCCATCCTCCCATCTCAGCCTCCTGAGCAGCCAGAATTACAGGTGCATCCCACCTCTCCCAGTTAGCCCATTTTTTTTTAGCAGTTTATAAGTTACTGCTGTTGGTCAATACCAATGACCCTTCATTGTATATCGTATGATGCAATATGATGGTTGACAGGAGGGAGATGGTGTTTGGGGATTGAGCAGGTAGGTGGGGAGAGATGTTTCTCTGATATCATCACAAAAATCATAGAGGACAGCAAAAAAAAATTCAGTCTCTAGAATCTTCATGTACTATTATATATTCTAGGAGTTAACGTTACTCCCACTGTGAGGGCCCCAGGAAAAGGTTGGGTAGCTTGCTCTGCCATGCATGGTAGATGAGGGGTCACAGAGCAGGTGAATACCACCTTACCCCCTTCCCACTCTCCATTGCCTCAGAGCAGCATGGGTTCAGATGGCTCCTCCCTTGCTGCCTTCAGGTCTGAATGCACCTTCACCTCCATGGGACTTTGGTGAGAAATTTTAATTGCAACTCCCCTCCACCTCATCACATTTCTGACATTCCCTGTCCCTGTTCGCTACTTAATTTTTCTCTGTAGCAGTTATCACTATGTAACATATACATATTTTACTTATTTGTCCTGTTTATTATCTCTCCCTACAGTAGAAATTAAGCTCCATGAGGCTAGAGATTTGGGTGTGTTTCATACACTAAGCCTAGAACGGTGCCTGGCACTCAGAAGGCATTCATGGCATGCTTGTTGAATAAGTGAATGAAGATTCCCTGTTTCAGCTATCATAGGTTAGGACACTCTACTCAGGAATCTGTGAGATTTAATATGTTCGATAGCTCAAAAAGTGTCATATTTATTATGGAATCCCTGTCTGTGATAGGTGTGTGCCAGGCACCTGGTGGGTCACATCATTTATCCCAGACCAGAACCCGATCATTAATATGGCCCAGTCTATGCATTCAATGAACTTGAGCACTGAAGGTAGGATATTAGATGCTCACAAGTGTTTAGTGAATTAGGATTTCTCATTCACTCGTTTATCATTTCACAAACATTTATCGAGTTCCCACCATGTTGCAGCCACTGTTTTAGGCACCGTACTTTTCCTTGGATTTCTGTTTACAATAGAAACACTCCAAGAAAAAAATTATAATATCCAACCACAGAGCCATGATTAAGGATTTTCATAAAGCATATGTAATAACAAATTTTTATTATGAGTAAAAAGCAGTCAAATTCGGTTTACATTTTTTAAATTGTGTTTATAATTTTTATTTTAATTTGTGATTAAATTTTATTGTATATTTTAAAAATTACAACTTAGATATTTAAAAAGTCATATTTGGATGGGTGTGATGGCTCAAACCTGTAATCCCAACACTTTGGGAGGCTGAGGCAGAAGGATTACTTGAGCCCAGGAATTTGAGACAAGCCTGGGCAGCATAGGAAGACCCCGTCTCTATAAAAAAGAATTTTTTTAAAGTCATATTTATAGTACTTGTGAGCTCCTTCATTCTCAGGGGTAGAGAACCAATGGTTTTCTCTGTTTCTACTTTTTTGTGTCTTCCACATTTTTTAACGAGGATGCTTAAAAATTTTAATTTAATGCTTAAAAATCAGTTGTGTATGTGTCTAGCTTTATCAATAAGGAGATTAAAAAGACAAATCATTCTGTAAGATTTTCATCAGAAATAGTTGTTCTCTGTTCCTCCAACCCTACTTTCTAATGGTAACCATGTTTTTAGTTGGTTCTTCTGCTATTTGCCTGTAAATTTCTTTTCTTTCCTATTCTTTTCTTTTTCCTCCCTCCCTCTCTTTTTCTTTTCTTTCTCTCTTTCTTTCTTTCTCTTTCTTTCTTTCTTCTTTCTTTCTTTCTTTCTCTCTTTCTTTCTTTCCTCTCTCTCTCTTTTCTTTTCTTTTGACAGGTTCTGTCTGTGTCACTCAGGCTGGAGTGCAGTGGTACGATCATGGCTCACTGCTGCCTCAATCTTCCAGGGCTCAGGTGATTCTCCTTCTTCAACCTCCCGAATAGCTGAGACTACAGGCATATTTCACCATGCCCGGATCATTTTTGTATTTTTGTAGGGTTTCACCATGTTGCCCAGGCAGGTCTTGAACTGCTGGCCTCAAGCAATCCTCCTGCCTTGGCCTCCCAAAGTACTGAGATTACAGGCATGAGCCACTGCACCTGGCTTTGCCTCTAAATTTCAACTAACCAGCATATACTGTTATTTCTGGACTATTTTTTGTTGTAGACATAGTTTGTTAACTTTCTACTTTGGAAGAGTTAAGAGGGCTAACTCTTGAATGCCTCATTCTACCCTTCTTCCCTTTATCCTCCCAATAAAGTTACATAATAATTTTTAGTGAAATCAATCTTTAGTGATTATTTTTTCACATGCAATTATTAATATTTGCATGTGTCTCTATTTCTTGTTGTTTGGTTTTCTAAGCATCTATCACAAATTTATCCCCAAACCGTCCCCCTGAGATGTAACTCTTGTTACTGTCTAGCACTGCCTTACCTCCTTGTTTGATTTTTCCGTCTGGGGAGATACCTCAAGGATGGGCAACTCTCTAGGTCCATTGCATATCATGGGATATCAATGTCATTCTGGAATTCCTCTCACTGTTACTCTAGAATGAGTCACTTCTACTGACTGCCCTATGAGGGTGATGATTTAGATTTATTTGTCCATTTCAGACACTCCTGAATCAAGCCTTCGGGGACACTGGGGGAGGCCAGAAGTCTGGCCTGACAACGCGCCTGTCAATGCGGCTCAAGTTCCTGTGCTTTAGCTTCACGAAAGCCCCTTCCAGAGCTTGGCATCTGGTTTCCTTTGCAATCCCTGGTGTTTTCTGCCTGGGGAGAAAGGGAGGGTTAGTGGTTACTCTGGGGCTCTGGAGAGCCACAGCCCTGACCCGGTGTGGTGAGCCCTGCCCTGTTACCTGTGAAGAGAAACTTAAGGAAGCCCCTACTACCCTCTTAATAATAGCAAGGTCAGCTGGGTGCAGTGGCTCACGCCTGTAATCCCAGCACTTTGGGAGGCCAAGGTGGGAGGATCACCTGAGGTCAAGAGTTCAAGACCAGCCTGGCCAACGTGGTGAAACCCCATCTCTACTAAAAATACAAAAATTAGCTGGGCGTGGTGGCACTTGCCGGTAATCCCAACTACTCAGGAGGCTGAGGCAGGAGAATCACTTGAACCTGGGAGGCAGGGATTGCAGTGAGCTGAGATTGCGCCACTGCACTCCAACCTGGGCGACAGAGCGAAACTCCATCTCAAAAAAAAAAAAAGAAAATCATAATAATGGTGAGGTTATTCTGGGACACACTGGGCTATGATACCAATTGGAATATAATGTAAGGCAAATAGCTTGTCCTATGTGGAGGGTCAGTTGCAACTGGAGGGGTAATTTAATCAGAACCAGTAGGCAGGGTTATGGCACTCCTAGGGCAGTCAAGACCACTGACAGTTGATCTATACTCAACAAATGCTTAGGGAAAATAGCCTTCCACAGAGTTGGAAAAAGACCCCGCACTCCAGAATCCCTGAGGGATGGGATATCATGGTGTCTGGTGTTAAACCAGGCAAGAGCCACAGGCCACCAGTTAGGCTGTTGGGTGACCTGCCTCCAGTGGAAAACCTCATAAATATCATAAATGAAGAGGAAATGGCAGGAAAGGCACCTGCCATTATGAGTGTTGGGGACAACCAAAACCCTGAACTCGAGGTGAAGGTGAAGTGATTGGGAGTGCATTCGGCCTACTAACTTTCACGCATCTGGGGTCAGGAACCATAATGCCTAAAATCTGAGCACTTAAAACTCATGATTGGCTTCCCAATCCCCCAAACACACCAAGACATGCACCCTTGTAAGGCTACTCCCTTGTTCAAGATATACACATTTCATAAAACCAGGAGGAGGTGGAAGATGTTCTTGGAACACCATGATGGTTCCTAATGGTTCCATACCATTGCCTCTCAATGCAGATCCTACAAGGTAGACTTGGTAATAGGTAGAGTGGTGGCCTGCTCCGAATTCTACCTACTGGATATATGTGCCATATATGGATATCTGATGTCTACCCGAGAGATGGTGGTGGTGGGAAGACCAAGACTGAGAGTCAGGAACTCAGGATAAGCTCTGGAACAGTGTGGATATACAATTCCTAATGTATGCAGGGACAAAGGCCACATGAGAGATTGGTTTTGAGAAATGTAGTACTCTAAAACTTTGTGGCCTTAGATCACATCCCAGCTGAGAAAGGAGGAGTATGTGACATTGGCGGGGATGACTGTGGCATTTATATCCCAGGCAACTTCCCAAATGTATAGGATTTAACAAGACATGTACACAAGGAAATGGCTAAATGTAGGCAGATTCTAAGTGAGCCCTGGAATATGTGGTCCTGATTTTTCTTATTTTTTTTGAGAAATGGGAGCTTATGTAATACAATATGAATTATGTTTTGTTTTATATGAATTGGTTGTATTCAGATATTAATTAAGAGATGCATTACCTGTTTGAGGTGTCACCACAGCTGCCTGGAAAATAAAAAATTATTAGTGGGAGAGCCACCCTCATCGCTGAACCAGGCGGTGAACAATTCTGTATGCTGTGACCAGGGTGTTGCTTGGGAAGCCCAGAGTCAGTGAGGATGCCCCATGGAGTTGGTAAGCTCTGGGTTGGAAAGACCCCAGGCCTTGTGGTGAGAGATTTAGTATCTGGACATTGGACTTGAGGTCTGAATGGCATGGCACCTAAGGTTTAGTTTTATTAGCTAAGTTGTGAATTATGTGGCCTCTGGGTGGGAGAGACAGAGAGCTCTGAGAGTAAAGAGACTTAGTTCCCCTCTGACCCAAGGACTCATCCCTGTGCTGGCTCCTGAGCCCCTCTGCATGTTTTCGGAGTGCTTCCCCTATTCAAGTATTTTCAAATGAGAACTCAATAGAACTCCAATTAACATATTTTTTCAAAACAGCCTGGTTTCTTAACAGGATGTATAAATTTGTTTTAAGAAATTTATTCTGTTCTTCTAAAATACATCTTAAAGCATGGGAACATTAACAGTTTTCACAAAAGGAAAAAAAAAAAAGGAACAAAAATTGCTGCCATCAAAATGTACTTTAGATTATTCATGTCAGTAAAATGGCAGAGCAGGATGCTCCAGCCCTGTTCCCTTGAGGAGACATCGAAATACAACTACAAACTGGCTGAAATAGACTTGTAGGAGGATGAAGTTCAGGCAGGACTTAAATCTCACTTCTGTGGACACCTTAGTAGGTCCTGACCTGCCATACATACATCTCCTGTGTTGATCCTTGAAGTTTTTCTATTTTCCTTCTTTTAGTTTTTTCCTTGACACTATCTTCTATTCTTCTATCCTTCTAATAAATTGTTTTATTTCTGCTCTCATTTTTTTTTTTTTTTTTTGAGATGGGGTCTTTCCCTGTTACCCAGGCTGGAGTGCAGTGGCACAGTCCCAGCTCACTGCAGCCTCGACTTCCGGGCTCAAGCGATCATCCCATCTCAGTGCACCCCACCTTGCCTGCCCCTCCCCAGCAAGTAGCTGAAACTACAGGTGCATGCCACCATGCCCAGATAATTTTTTTGATTTTTAGTAGAGACAAGGTCTCGCTATGCTTCCCAGGCTGGTCTTGAACTCCTGGGCTCAAGTGGTCCTCCTCTTTTGGCCTCCCAAAGTGTTGGGATTATAAGCGTGAGTCACTGTACCCAGCTTACTGTTGTATTTTTAATTCCAAGGATTCTCTTTTAGCTTTTAATGTCCTTTTTACTTTTTTCATTTTATTTTTAAATTATTTATTTATTTATTTTTGAGACAGGGTCTCACTCTGTCACCAGGGCTGGAGTGGAGTGGCATGATCTTGGCTCACTGCAACCTCCACCTCCCGGGTGCAAACAATCCTCCCATCTCAGCCTGCTGAATAGCTGGGACTACAGGCACGTGCCACCACTCCCAGCTAATTTTTGTACTTTTAGTAGAGACAGGGTTTCACCATGTTATTCAAGCTGGTCTTGAACTCCTGGACTCAAGTGATCCACCCGCCTCGGCCTCCCAAAGTGCTGGGATTACAGGCCTCGAGCCACTGAGCCCAGCCTAATGTCCTTTTTATACAGCAATCTAGTCTTATGTTATTGATGCAATATATTATATTTTGTCTTTTAACATATTAGTAATAATTAAATAATGTTTTTTCCTCCCTGAAATTTGCTTTTTTCCAAATTCCTTTTTTTTTTTTTTTTCAGACAGGGTCTCTCTTTGTCTCCCAGGCTGGAGTGCAGTGGCATATTCACAGCTCACTGCAGCCTTGACCTCCTGGTGATCTGCCCACCTCAGCCTCCTGAGTAGCTGGGACTACAGGTGCCTGCTGCCACGTCTGGCTAATTTTTGTATATTTTCTAGAGACAGGTTTCACCATGTTGCCTAGGCTGGTCTTGAACTCCTGGGCTCAAGAGATCCGCCTGCCTCAGCCTCCCAAAGTGCTGGGATTACAGGTGTGAGCCACTGTGCCTGGCTCCAAATTCTTTTTCTTCCTGTTTGTTGGTTTTGGTCTCTGTCTTTCATACCAGAGGCTCACACTTAGTGAGGACTCTAGAATGTGTATTGTCACTGGTGGCCTTCACTGGAGGGACATCTTGCTGGGCTGCCCCATCTGAACCCCACTTCAATGTGTGTAAGTCTTTTCTTGTGGGCTGGTCAGTTTCCTGGAGTTTTCCAAGGTCTCATCTGGGTGTATTTGCCTCACTGCAAACAGTCTGGCAGTGAGAGAGCCGGGCTGTGGATCTCTGCTGAGGAGGTGAACTTTCTCTGAATTCTGTTTTTGGTATAGCACCTCTCCCCTCAGCTGTGCCTATGTCCTTGAGATCAGAGTAAACCTTCATTCCGTCAGGGTTAAGGGGCTGTCACCAGCAGCACAGGGTTGGGGAGGAGATCCAGTCTTGTTTTTAGTCCTCCCAACTTCTGCTTTTGGGGATTCCTGGGACTTCCAGTTTAAGAGACTTTCTGCCTTCTATGGTGTGAACTGTGTGCTTTCTGGGATCCCCCACTTGAAAAAAGGCCCAGTTTCTTGGCTCTGCCAGGTCAGTTACCTCTTGCTCATCCACTTCGCAGCTTCTACAATTTTGTTGCTTTTATTCCCTTTTCCTTCCATTTGTCATAGTGTATTTATGCCACTTAAATTCCCTTTTCCTTATTATGACACCTCATATATGTGCCAGGCACTATTCCAACAACTTTACATCATATTCAGCCTAACTCATTTAACCCACACGCCAGTCTTAGCATCTCTGTTTCAGGCATAAGGAGCTGAAGCACAACGGGGTTGAGCTTCTGGACTGAGGGCATGGACATGGTCAAGCCAGAATCCCTGCACTGAGCCAGTGAGCTTCCCATCCAACTTGTTCATTTCTTGTAAAAAATTTTTTCTAATTTTCAAGTTTTGCTATTCACATTCCTTTTAGTATGAATATCATATTAATATAACTGTGAGCTGGACCCTTTCTCACAAATTGGGGGAAGCCTGGACTTCCTCTCCGGAGAGTCCTCCAAACTCTCTGGGTTTCATACGTAGTCCAAAGGGGTCTTTGCTGGTTTTGGTCACTGGTAGGTCAGTCCAAGGATCCATTCCCAGATGGTGTTGCCACATCCTGTTACTGCTGAAAGGAAGCAGTCCAGACACTCTTCAGGTGTCTCCTGAGCTCCTCAGCCTTGCAGAACCCGCTCACCAGCTCCTCCAGCTACCCCATGACTAGGTCCCCAATGCTTGCCTGCAGCCTCCACAGGGTTCAAGCGGAGAGAACGGACCCTCCTACCAATTTCCTGATTCAGGTAAGGCCCGGCTCTTAACTCCTACCCAACAACACACACAGGGCGGACTTAGAGCCAGATAAGGTGGTCTGAGTAGTACACAGCACTTCTTTTAAAGACTAAGTTATTCAATCTTAAACAACCCATCTTGAGATGTCAATATCCAGTCAAGCCTTCCTTTCTAGAAGGTCACTCCCCTTGTAAGAAAGGATGGAATTCAGCTAACTATATGACCAACTTACATGGCTGCAGCCCCTTTGTCAGATAGTCGGCTTTCTGCCTCTTATATCCCAATGTTCGCATCCCAGTTAAGTCCAGCCATTAAGTCCTCCCCGCATAGTGGCCTCCTTCCCTAGACTCACTTTCATAATCTTTTTGGTCCTGGCCCCTGGCTTCTCATATGCTAATGTGGTTTCACCTGCATCAATCCAGGATGCAAAACTCAGCCTCTTCATGAGTTTCTGCAAGAAATTCAACCACAGCAAGCATTTCCTAATTTCTGTGGCTCTTCCTGAAGATCGGTGTCTGAGAGGGCAGGAGGTCACGTGTGCGGTGCACAGCACCCCATCCTCTCCCGCTCCCAGCGGCCTCTCTTCTTCCTGGTCTCCTCTGCCCCACCTTCTACTAGCCAGTTGCTTCTTGCTGATTTTGGCCTTTAGCACCAATTTCTCTTCCCTTTTGCTTAGTAAGAGCCCTGCAATTGTCATTCAGGTGTCCATTTCTCCCCAGGCAGTTCCAGTGCCTGGCGGAAAGCAGAGGGTCCCCGCCAGTTTCAAAGGTGAAATTAAGCCAATCAGCATATCCGGGTGGCAGTCTTTGGTTCAGGAATGGGATGTCGCCCAATTCCAGCCAATGAGATGAGAGGGATGTTAGCCAGAAGTTCTAGGAAAGAAGCTTCCTTGCTCCTCTGTGGAAGTTACCTGGAGAGGCTCTCCCTTGTGCTGGGTGGGAAAGGGGAATCATGTGGCCTGAAAGCAGCTGGCAACAGAACTGTGACCATGAGGGAAACCAGGCATAAGATGATTCAGACCAGATCTTTGGTGACGTTATTGACCAACTGTTGGGTCACCCTTGCCTAAGCTCATTGGATTCCCTGCTAATGAATGCCCTTTATTTTTATTTTTATTGTTTGAGGCGGAGTCTCTCTCTGTCGCCCAGGCAGGAGTGCAGTGGCATGATCTCGGCTCACTGCAACCTCTGCCTCCCGTGTTCAAACGATTCGCGTGCCTCAGCCTCCCGAGTAGCTGGGACTACCGGCATGCACCACCACCCTGGGCTAATTTTTCTTTCTTTCTTTCTTTCTTTTTTGAGATGGAGTCTCCCTCTGTCGCCCAGGCTGGAGTGCAGTGGTGCGATCTCGGCTCACTGCAAGCTCCGCCTCCCGGGTTCACGCCATTCTCCTGCCTCAGCCTCCTGAGTAGCTAGGACTACAGGCATGCGCCGCCACCACACCCAGCTAATTTTTGTGTGTGTGTGTATTTTTTAGACGGGTTTCACCGTGTTAGCCAGGATGGTCTCGATCTCCTGACCTCGTGATCCTCCCACTTCAGCCTCCCAAAGTGCTGGGATTAGAGGCGTGAGCCACCGCGCCCGGCCTAATTTTTCTATTTTTAGTAGAGATGGGTTTTGCCACTTTGACCAGGATGGTCTCGAACTCCTGACTGCAAGTAATCTGCCAGCTTTGGCCTCCCAAAGTGCTGGGACCACAGGCATGAGCCACTCACTGCACCCGGCTGAATGTCCTTCATTTTTAAGCCAGTTTGAGCCGTTTTTACTGTTACTTGCAAACTTACTTCCCTCTTCTTTCCTCCTCTATTCTCCAGTCCCAGTCTCTAGGTTCACTTCTAGCTCATGTGGGTTTATCACAGATATGGTCCACACTGAAATTGGCTGTCCTTAAGATGAACTGATCAACCAGTTGCTTTTTATTCACCAACGAGCTGGGTTTTTGTTTTTGTTTTTGTTTTTTTTGAGAATGAAAATTTCCGACTGCATCATCTCTATTCAGATTCAAGTTTTGTTCTAAGGGCAATGGTTGTATTCTTGCTTTTTTGTTACTAAGAAACCCATCTTGGAGATCTTCCCTCAAATAAAGGGAGATGGAACCTCAGGTGATCAACATCTTTATTCTAGAAACTGCAGGCAACCCCCCAAAACTATGTTCTACATGAACCTTAAAAAATATAGAGTCTGTCTTTGAAGGGCCTCTATGTCCCCCTCCCCTCATCTCTTCCCTTTCCCTGTTACACCTCTTTCATAGAAATTGAGCCCAGAAGCAGTAACTGTTTTCAGCTGAAATTGCAGGTACTCATTACTTTATTTGAAGTCTGTTATTCTGGCTCTTTGGCGCACACATAGAGGTTTGACTGAGACTCACATTTGCTAATTCTAGAAGCTTCTCAGTACTCCAGGCAGAGTACTGAGGGTACTCTGGGTTTGTTTCTCCTATCTAACTTGGGGAAAATATTGTAGGTGGGAAAGAGAAACCTAGTGCTTGGAGATCACCCATTTGAATTAAAGCTCATTTGTTACAAAGAAATACAGCTCAAAGCAGAAGCGATCACAAAGAGATAACATTTTAATAGAATAAAGGAACAAAGAGTAAAGGGAAGTCTTCCTTTGAATTTTAATGAATGATTTTTTTTCTGATAACAGACATCTGACACCAATCACTTCTGTGGGAGAAAGGAATCAGTTCTAAAAGCCTGTACTAACATAGATTAAGATGAGATCTCCCACTTTAACTTCTAGTTTCTTTCATTCATTCAGTAATAATTATTTGTTGATTTCCTACTACGGACTAGGCTCTGCACTACATGCTGTGGTTACAGTGGAGAAGACCTATTCCCTGCCATCTTGGAATTAACAGCCTAGTGACCAAAGAAAAGCCCCTGATGTTTTCCCTCTCAATTCTTCCAGCTGTCAGCCATCTGCCCTCACCCATCCAACCCCTTACCAGACGCTGCCCCTGGGATAAGGGTCTCTGGGCTGTGCTTCCATCAAAACTGCCAGACCTTGAGAAAAATGTTTCCACTTAGTCAGTCCTTGAATATCAGCCAGGGTCACAGGCCCGGAGCCACAAAGAGAGGAGGCCCTGTCTGAGAGGAGCCATGTTTTGGGCCCAAGAGAATTTGAGTGAGTCATTTTTCCTTGGATGAGAGTGTTTTTTACTTGATTCAATCACCAACTTCCTATGTCTTTAGCACATGGCTTGACTAAAAACAAGACAGAGTATTATCAGCTCTGAGAGGACCCTCCTGACCACAGGGGCCCTTGGGTGGGGAAGGATAAGGAATATGTCCCTAATTTTTGTATTGGCTGCACTAAGCACCCCGCATGGGCTCCAGAAATATTCGTGATAGTGAAGCCCATCATGGAGGATGTGGGAGCAGGCTTCAGACTCAGGGCACTGGCTAAGGCAGGGGCTGAACATAACCTATAGCCACTGGGCTGACAAAGCTTTTAGTTTTATTTTAATGATGAAATTTGAGACTTAACATTTATGAGAACCATTATCAAATATGTTTGCCAATGTGACAAGGAAAAATTCTGTTACTAATCAATTAATTCATACCAGTTTTTTTTAATAGAACTAATATTTATTTATTTATTTATTTGTTTATTTATTTTACTTTAAGTTCTGGGATACATGTGCAGAACGTGCAGGTTTGTTACATAGGTATACATGTGCCATGGTGGTTTGCTGCACCTATCAACCTGTCATCTAGGTTTTAAGCCCCGCATGCATTAGGTATTTGTCCTAATGTTCTCCCTTCTCTTGCTCCCCACCCCTCGACAGGCCCTGGTGTGTGATATTCCCCCTGTGTCTGTGTGTTCTCAGTGTTCTCATTGTTCAACTCCCACTTATGAGAATTCACACCAATTTTGATTATCACAAAAGAAATGGGTCTTCTTGTGCAGAAAATATAAAAGAAAAATATTAAGAAGATAAAAATTCTATCACCAAGGAATCATTACTATTTTTTCTTTTTTCCTTTCTTTTCTTTTTTTCCTTTTTTATTTTTTGAGGCAGGGTCTTGCTCTTCCACACAAACTGGAGTGCAGTGGCACCATCACAGCTCACTGCAGCTTCGCCCTCCCCACTGCTCAAGCATTCCTCCCACCTCAGCCTACTGAGTAGCTGGGACTACAGGCATGCATCACCATGCCTGGTTAATTTTTTTCTTTCTAATTTTTTGTGGAGACAAGATCTCCCATGTTGCCCAGGCTGGTCTTGAACTCCTGGACTCAAGCGATTCTCTCAGTGCAGCCTCCCAAAGTGCTGGGAAGAATCATTACTAGTAACATGTCTCATATTTTGCAAATCATTAGTTTTTTTCAAAATAAAATTCTATCCTGCATATTATTTTGTAAATTGCAATATTTTAGCAAGCATTTATTAAGAACATTTTAAAAGTTTCATTCTGTGTTCTTCTATGACAACCTTTTTGGGGGTGCTTTGTGTATTCTGTGATTTAGGTTGTTTTTTGTTTATCTTCACTACAAAGAATAGTTTTGTCTTTAACTTTAAAAGATCCCTGCTTGAGTAGTTGAAGCTAAGATCTGGCCCCATGAAAGGCAGGCCTTTGGGTTGAAGAAGTGACAGACTGGGGAGTCAAGAGATCTGGCACCCACTCTTGTGTAGTCTGACTAATTAGGTTAACTATTTGCTGCAAAATAGTAATCATATCCCTTATACTTTCCATAGCCCCTAAGGTTCTCAAACTTGTGTTGAATGATGTGGAAGGGAAGCTATGGGGCCTCTTGAGTGTGGGAGGCTGTTCTCCCTTCCTTACTACAGGAATGGAATCTTAGTTTTTCTTCCTGTTCTTTCTCCATGCTCTCTCCTCCCTACCTTTGCTCCAAACTGATGTCCAAAGCTCTAGTTTACTAGGTCTTATCCTAATGAGAGAAAGGACACTTTTTGCCCCTTTGTAATCATGGCCAGATCCATAATCACAACTAAGCACTCCTCCAACCCAAATCATCGTGCTGTTCCAGCAGACCGATGTTTTGAGTTAGAGATAAAGCAGTTCTTAGGATTGTGAAACGTCAGAGCCATAAGTGACCACAAAGATGATCTAGTCCCTTATTTCCTTCTGCCGTGTTATAGAAAGTCAATGATTTCACCCATGTCATTGGGTTAGTGGTAGGGCTGGAACAAGTGGCAGTGCCAGGATCCATGAGGTGGAATGATTAATTAGAGTGTCTTTGGGCACAGACTGCCTGGGTCAGACCTGTGTCTACCACTTCTAAGCTGTGTGTCCTTGGGCAAGTTATTTAACATCCCTAAGTCTCAGTTTCCTTATCTGTAAGATGGGAATGGTATCATAATACCTACTTCATAGGATCGTCATAAATGGGATACAAAATGAGAAGGGCTTCACACGTAATTCTTCAGTAAATGTTAGCTATCACTGTTATAACAAAGGTTGTTTTGGCGGTAGCACTGACTGCCAGTCCAAGACAGAATCCTCTCGATCTGATGCTTGTGTTAGAAAACACAACTCTTTAGGACAAAGGCCATTTTCAATGTGAACGGTGTCTTTGCCAGCAGCTGACAGAAGGATTACTCTTCAAATGGAGGCTACTGTAAGTAGATTTGCATTTGGGACGCCCGCAAATTAACTTGCTCCCTCTGGTTGCCTCCTGCTAACCACCAGCCCAGTAGCACTAGTGTGGAGAGAGTGGAACATGCTGCTTGTGGTCTGAGACAGAAATGTAACCACAGCGCCAAAGAAAATTAACAACGTGGCACAACCTAAGCACCCTTTTCATGGGACAGGGATGTACAAGACTTAGAGAGATGCTAGCTCAGAGCGGTCACTTTTCTTCTTAACAGGCCCCTCAGCTAATACCAGTCATCCCATCAAATTTCTTTTCTCTTACATGTTTAACTTAAATTTTTCTTGGAATTAAAAACATTTAAGATTTTTAAAAATATTGATTTAAGTTATTAAAAGCTATGTTCCTGGTTGTATAAAGAAAGAAATCCCAGTAGTTTAAATATATATATGTATTTAAATAAATGTGTGTATATATAGATATATTTAAATAAAAAATATAAAGATATATTTAAATAAAAATATACATATACATTTAAGTAAAAAAAAATTTAAATAAAAATGTAAATATATATTTAAATAAAAATATAAAGATATATTTAAATAAATATATTTACATATTTATTAAATTGATTAAATTACATAATTTAAATGAATAATTTATTAAATACAAATATTTTGAATAATATATTTAAGTAAATAATATTGTTTACTTAAATATATATATAAAAAATATACATATATTTTTTGAGACAGAGTCTCACTCTATCACCCAGGCTGTAGTGCAGCGGCGTGATCTCAGCTCACTGCAAGCTCCGCCTCCCAGGTTCACACCATTCTCCTGCCTCAGCCTCCCGAGTAGCTGGGAGGCACCCGCCACCACGCCCAGCTAATTTTTTGTATTTTTAGTAGAGACGGGGTTTCACCATGTTAGCCAGGATGGTCTCGATCTCCTGACCTTGTGATCCGCCCACCTCAGCCTCCCAAAGTGCTGGGATTACAGGCGTGATCCACCGCACCCAAGCAATCCAGCTTTTGTTGATTTCAATTTTAGGTTTTATTACCAAGTTGACCTGTTAGATGACAATGGCTGCTTCCCACATGCACCCACCTTGAGGACAAGGACAACGGTAGCCCATCTGGGAGGAGGCAAGGAGGTTGGGCCTGAGTATCAGAGTGAGAAACCCTCACAGAGCTGGGTAGGAAAACCAGCAACTCCTTTCTTATGGGTAGATTCTGCCAACCCTTTTTCTTCTTTTACAGGACTTGGAGAATATTTCTGATTACTTAAGAAACGTTATTTTTTTTTATCCTAAGAAACATTTTAGAGTGAAAATTGGTCTAATAGCTCAGCCCATTCCAGGTGCTTTAAGCTCAATGTAGTGTGGCATGTATGAGGCCATGGGTGTGAGTATAATAACCACTGCCGCTGGGACAGAGATGCTGTCCAAATTTAAATCATCCATCTTCTTTTCTTTTCTTTTCTTCTTTTCTTTCTTTTCTTTTTCTTTCTTTTTTCTTTTTTTTTTTTTTTTTGAGACGGAGTTTCACTCTTGTCAACCAAGCTGGAGTGCAATGGCGCGATCTCAGCTCACTGCAACCTCCGTGTCCCGGGTTCAAGCGATTCTCCTGCCTCAGCCTCCTGAGTAGCTGGGATTACAGGCATGCGCCACCAAGCCTGGCTAATTTTTGTATTTTTAGTAGAGATGGGGTTTCACCATGTTGGCCAGGCTGGTCTCGAACTCCTGACCTCAAGTGATCCACTGGCCTCGGCCTCCCAAAATGCTGGGATTACAGACATGAGCCACCGCACCTAGCCCATCCATTTAATTTTTATTTATTTATTTATTTATTTTTTTGAGATGGAGTCTCGCTCTGTCGCCCAGGCTGGAGTGCAGTGGTGCAATCTCGGCTCACTGCGAGCTCCGCCTCCTGGGTTCACGCCATTCTTCCTCCTCAGCCTCCTGAGTAGCTGGGACTACAGGCGCCCGCCACCACGCCTAGCTAATTTTTTGTATTTTTAGTAGAGATGGGGTTTCACCATTCACAGGATGGTCTCGATCTCCTGACCTCGTGATCCGCCCACCTCGGCCTCCCAAAGTGCTGGGATTACAGGCATGAGCCACCGCACCTGGCCCATCCATCTTATTTTCTTTTCTTCTCCTCTTCCTCCTTCTTCTTTAGTGAAATCAACTTATATGAAATGAAAATGCAAACTACCAAACCTGCCTTTTCCCATACAAAACAACAAAATTTGATGATTAAATGAACTAAAGTAGTGAATTTCTTCTTGCTCAATTAATTACAAGTCTTTGACTTAAAACAATTTTTTATATTTTCCTAATAAATTTCAGAGGAGAGATTTCTTATGTACTTCTAATGTGACTCTACACATATATTCAGAGAAACCTCAAGTTGTCAATTGCAGCTTTTTTCACCCTCAGTAACTGGCCAGGTTGTGGCCTAAGCCTTAGTTAGCCCTGGCTGATATTTAGTCCTGGCTAAATTTGTTTGCTGCTCATCCCTAGGAGTAAGCCACATGTTTGTAGAATGGATGTTTCATCTTTTAGGAAATACCTGTGAATATGCCAATATCCCAGAGTGGATGAAATGGGCAATGGGGAGCCCTGCTCCACTTTACAAAAAGAAAGGAAAAGAAAAGGTCCCTTCGCCGATATATATTGATTTCCTGCAGAAAATGCAATGGGGCATGGGAATGAATAGTCACTCTTGCCCTGTTTCTATCCTGTGCAGGTCCCACCACATTGAGGTGAGTAGAGATGCTTACACACGCACACATACAGGTCTGGAGCCAAAGTCAGGGCCAGCTTTAATGAACTGTACATATATGTTGTGGGCAGCCGCTGATTTAATATGTACAACCATGGTGTGTGCACACACCTGGATAGGCACACTGCTCTGGGAATCACACAGTCTCTCCTGAACAATGATGCTGTTGTAATATTTCTTTTTGTTTTATTTGTCCAAAGTCAAACATTCACTCTGTCAGATCAACAGTGTCTTATAAGCCTGGTGTTGGCCCACACTGCTGCAGGATTGGGACAAAGAGATGATGTTACAGTCTGGTTTCTATGGCAACAGAGGAGGGGTAATGAAAACTGAAATGTTGGAAACACCCATTCTAACCATTGTGACATAATTCAGGTTATTACAAGGACGTAACTACCAAAGAAGCAGAAGTGCCATTACCTTGCAGCTCATGTCGACAAAAAGCTACACTGCACGTTTCTCTTAGGCTGCTAAGAGGAAGGAAACACGAAACACACACACACACACACACACACACACACAGGCCTCGTTTTCTGCATGTAAAATGTGTGTGTTCTTTAAAAGCCAGTGGTTGGCTGGTTTTCCGGACATGATGTGGTTGAAGCTGTCATCGTAATGGAAATTCATTGCTGTAGCTATGGTAAATCGAGTTTTCTGCCTGTGCTGAATGCATTAGTCTAATGAGATGTTTGCAGCTGGAGTGCAGGGCTGCTGGAGACTAACTGTGAGCTACTAACACGGGTGGAAGATAGCTTTTGCAATACTCGGTTTGCATGTGCTGAAAGTCATCTGTCTTCTGAGTCAACACTCCCGACCTGGTAAACAACCTGCTCAGGGCTCTGGTGAACAAGCTGTAGGTAAGGGAGATGCACAATTGGAGGCGTGCCGTTGACACGGGATCTTTCTCTTGTAACTGTCAGCATGACAGTTACCTGTTTTAGTTTTTTCTGGGTTGCATGCCTACCTCTATGGCAATGCACAAGAATGTCCTGCACTAAAACCACTGAGTCCAGTAGGTAAACTTTAGTTCCTCATATGCAAAGTACAGCATTTAATTTATTAACCAGATCTCAGAGGGGAAAATGTAACATTGAATTATATAGTTTATAAATTTGGGCTATATACATGTTCATTACTCTTTAACTCTGCATTTAAATACCTAGAAAGTTATTTTTTTCCAAATGTGAACTCAAGTAACCAGTTAGTTATTTTTTTCCCTTCACGATAATTTTGCTTTGTTTTGCTTTTTAATTTAAAAAAAAATTGTAGTATGTCTTGGGATAAAAATATTTACCTAAAATTTGGTTGTTAAAATTGGTATGTTATGAACATGTAAAAGTGTTTTTTTTTTTTTAAATTTGATTTTATTTCAAATATCCCAGGTAGAATATTTCACATGTCTTTGTGCTGGTTTTTCCTAATTTATGAGGCATAAATAAGAATAATATTTATTGCTAGTTTCTGGTTTTAATTCGTTTTTGGGAAAAAAAACTGGTGACTATGGAGTATTAGCGGCAGTTTTCCCAAGCTCAAAATCACCTCCTTCCCAGGTGGAGCACTGTGATTTGAACCAGCTCCCACGTGCTCCTTCCAAAGCATGAGGGGTCCTCTCCAGGTTGCTTGCTGACTGGACAGGAGCAGTGGATGAGGCCAGGGTGCAGGCTGCTGAGCTCTTTTGCTGAGTTGAGGTGCTTGAGTCAAAGTTCTTTCCACTATCTGTGATCGTGAATGAGAGGTGTCTCCTCGTGTTGTCTCTAGATTCCATGACGGTACTCATGAGGGTTAGACAATCGGTGGCTTTCTGAGAAAGTGGTTTTTTACTGATCTCAGACACTACAGTACTTGAGAAAGTAATCCAGGCACTTCAGAATCGGGGTGTTTGTTGTATGCTGTTTTTCTTTCTTTTCAACCAGAGGAACCATTTTTGAAGAATGAGGGACATAGCTGCCTTTTTTCTCCACTTTTTTTTTTTTTTAAAGCAAAATAGAATATCTGGAGTGAAAGCATAAAAATGTAAAAATAACTACAAAGGAATTCTTAGTTGTGTTAAACTATCTGGGGGGTATAATATTGGTGTGGAGCATTTTTTGTGTTGCTTGGTAGAACTAGTCTGAAAAAATGAGGGGCTGTTTGAGCAACAGCAGCTGGGTAAAGATTACCTAGAAAATCGGTACTGCGTGATCGTCTAAACTCAAAAGGTTAACGTAGAATCTTCAGTTTTAGGGAAATTGGTGGCTTCACAAACTATAACTTTTAAACAGGCTTTTTGACAGAATTTTTTAAAAATATGAATGTGTTTTCTTTAGCTCTTTAAATTGTGTATGCAGATGAGCTCTGAAATATTTTGGTAAATTCATCAGTTTGCTTCATTTGTGGAATTATAACAAAAGTGCAAATCCCACAAAAATCCAGTTCTCTCATGTTTAACATGTTTACATTTCTTCCCTGTGCCCCCAAAATTACTTTTATTTTGCCGCAAAAAAAAAAAAAAAAGAAAAGAGTAAATGAACAGTAATAGAAAGACAAGAAAACAATAAGCGAAACAAGAGTAAGTTGCTTTTCATCATTTCTTTGCTTTTGGTGGTGTGTTTTCGAGGCGAGGGAAACCAGCAGAAGCAGTTTCACTTTCTGGTTCTCGACTCCTGGGGGCGAGGGTGAAAGGCTGTCTCCTCTAGCAAGCAGCAGGTAAGCTAAGCAGCTCAGCCCACAGAAAACAAGCCAGACCCAAATACTGTCACTTGCTGCAAGAACTTTTATAATGAGAGTTCAAAACAATATTGACTTTAAAAAAATACTCAGTAACATTTTCCTATTAAAAAATTCAAGCACTACCCCAAAGTACAAAGATAGACTTTTTTAATTTTTAAAATTTGAAATGATGAGAAAATCATCTCTGCTGTTTATGTATTTTTAATCTCAATTTTGGATCTCAAATACTTCACTTCAATACGTTTAAGGAAACATAACTGAAGTTCTCTGAAATCATAACAAGGAATGCTCGGAGAGGAATAACCTTTCTGGGAGTCTGGGGGCTTAAATGTTAGAGTGCTTCGTAGGTCTGTTTACAATTTTGTGTCACACATGTGTCCACGCATCCTTTATGACACGCACCTTAAAGAACTTTTGGTCCAGGCAGAGGTGGTGGCTGGAGCTTGAAAGGCACTCACAGGGGCCCTGTTAGGGATCTGCAGGACAATTTTCCTCCCCAAGTCCCTGCCCTTGGAAATCTCAATATCACATGGGTAGATGCCAGGGAGCCGGGATGTGCCCATCCCACTCCACAAGTCCTGAAGAGCATGGCAGGCGACGCAACCCCTCATTGGGCTGGGAGCCTTAGGATACCAAGCGTCTCCAGTGTCATTCTTCCCCTGAGCCCTCAGATTTTATTTGGGGATGGAATGGGAAAGAAGGGAAAGGAGATGAGAAAAGACCCTCTTTTAATCTGATTATCATGGAGCATAAAATTTTGTCTAACATTTTGCGGATGAAGTTTGTGAAAGCAGCTGCCTTTGGTGTGATCACACAAGCTTGTTTCTTTTGGTGGGCAAATTCGATGTTTCTAAGAAGGAACTTTTAAAAAATGCCTCCCTGGACATCTTAATTCTGCAATCTCTTAAAAAGCTAGTTTTAGATTTACACATTTTTTAATGTTTTCATTGCCTTCAAAAGCAGACAGGTGAGGAGAGAAGAGGGGGATTGAAAATAGCCCCTGGGAGAGACATTAAACGGCTTGGTACAGCTATAATATAACAGAAGCCACCAGGGTATCTAGCAAATTACTCTAAATTTTAATTAATGAGTCACAAAAGCCACACCACAAGCTTTAAAAATTACCCTTTTATCAATAAGGTGATAATTAACTTTCTCTGGAATTAGCAGTTCTCTCAGCCCCGGGGCAGTACACAGCATAGTAAGTTCTCTGGAATGCTGCCAATTTTTAACAATTGGTCTTTTGGCAAACCTACTGGATTTTAATTCAAACATCTATTGTGACATTTTCCAACATGGTCCACAGACCATTAGGATCACCTAAATCATGGTAAAATTTCTGAGGTCAAAAGAGCAGCTTGGAATGTTTGAATTGCATTTGAATATGTCACTTTCTCTTTCTTCTTTTTTTCTTTTCTACCTTTCCCCACCCCAAACTTCTGCATTTGCAAGAGCGCAGTACTCCAGTCTGCTGTAAATCTCTACTAGAGTCTCTGCTGTAAATCGCTGTGGGGAACCCTGCATTTGTTGATACGCCCATACCAAGTCCGAATGCCTTGGCTGCCAGCCCGTGGGTTCTAAGCGTTTTTCATTGTTGTTGCAGTCGTCTTGGTTTCAATTCTGGCAAAGGCTCACTCCTTCATGTTTTTGCAAACTCTCACCCATGGTTTGTCAAATGCTGATCTTTAGATTGAGACTTGAAGAGGTGCTTTGGGCAAGAGGGCCATTTTGGACATGCTTACAGAGGCTTGGAATTTAGCTTCTTCTGATCTGCATATATTAATGTCTGAAGAGGCACAGACAGGAGCATTCAGCATTGCAGAGCAGCCTGCCCCACAACAGCCCTTCTCAGACACGCACACGCACACACACACACACACACCTCCCAGTGCTGCTGGTCACTGGTGGGTGGCATTCAGGGACAGCCTCAGGAGGGACACTGCTATTTGGGTATAGCATCTGGAGGGCAAGTGGTGATGGATGCAGATCATCCCTTCAAAAGTCAGCCTCCTCTCTTCCATCTGGATCTTTCAAATGTTAGCATTGCTGGGCTCCTGCTTCTCTCAGCCAAGAGATGTGGCCAGGGCTGGATACCGGTGACAAGGCTTCCTGCTGGGTTAAGCAGGCAGTTCTAACACAGACAAGAACATCCCTGCCTTCAGGCGGATGGGGTGGAGACCAGCAGCAAGCTGCAATTGTGCATTCGGGAATAAATCAGCACTTAGCAATCAGGAGAAGCCCTTTGCTGCCGCGGAGGAGATGAAACACCTCTTACTTCTCGGGATGATTATTTCTTGGGCTACTATTTTAGGACAGAAAGGAATTTATTACCCAGTGGCAGTTCTCACTTTGTATTAAGCTGAAAAGTCATTCCACTCAGTCCATTTGACACTCTGAAGTAATGGGAGTAGATGTTGATATCCACACTGCATATTTCCAGGGGTGACTATTACTATACCAGTTTTACTAGTTGTGTTTTAGTCCAGTGATAAGAAACCATATAAACTCCTCTTACTCTGCCACTAACTTAGACACATGCTAGCTAAATTTTCATTTGTGGGGAGGCAGATGTGCTTTTTTTTTTTTTTTTTTGGCAGTTGCATTTTTTGATTAGATAAATGCAACCCACCATTGCTGATTTTCAAGAATGATTGCACATTCCTGCAGCCAGGCTGTCTTAGCCTTTTGAGAAATTGGCTGGGCTGAGGAGGTCTCACTTTCTCCAGAAAACATACAAGACAGAAGCAGAGGAGTGGAGCAGGCTGTTATGAGAAAATTAGTATGCCAGGAAAAAATAGTGTCAACACTGTGCTTTGAAAGGTGGTGATGTTGTCTGCTTAGCCCCACGATGGTGACTCAACTTTGGGGAGCTGAATATTTGGTAACCAAAGCCCTTGCCCTTTTCCTCTCCCTGTGCTGATCATTATAGAGAAGCCCTCATTGTTTCAAAGCAGAAACATATGGCCTGAAAGTAATCCTAAAGACATGTGCAGGCTCCCATAAAGATGAGTACTCAACTTGGGAACAAGTGCTGAGCTGGGCAAAGCAAAGAATTGCCTTGGCTGGGTCTAAATTCAGCCAGGGGAAAGTGGTATGGAGCAAAGAGGCAGTGGGATAAAACAAAGAGAACGGAGCCTGTTCCTTCTCCCTTCCAACCGAACACTAGACCTTCACTCTCTCTCGTACCCCTGGTGCAGTTCAGAAAGGATTCAGTAATAGCTATGAGTACCATACAGCTGTCAGCTCATAGACCATAGGGGCCTTTTCTTTTGAATTGAAGAAAATATTTTCTCTTCTCCTGTCCTCTTTTGTCCACAGGTCATCCTGGGACATCATCGCTCTGATGAGAAAACCAGGGTTGAACACTAAGGAGTATGTATTTTCCTGGTGTCTAGAGCCAGGGCCTGCCCCTCTCACCAGGCCCATGAAACACTTGGAGCCGCCATGTCTAAGGCCCTGCCTTGGATGCAGCCTTCAAGTCGGCCAGGGGCTGGCCTCAGGATTTTAATCCTGTTTTGACAAGCAGTCTGCCTTGGTGAATGAGGAAAGGAAGAACCGAAGAGAAAAACACAAGGCGAAAGCCTATTCCAGGGCATTCATGCTTTTGGTTTTGGAGACAGGATTTGGAGGTCATGTAACTTAATTCCTTTGGGCCTAACCATTTCTGAGTGATTACAGGACTATAAGAATCATTCTCATTCTTTGTGGCCTTCCGAAGAAGAGGCTGACCTCTTTCCTTCACAGTTCTTTAGGATTTAGTGCCCTCATTATTGGGAAATTTTGGTGATGTCAAGGCTTTATCAAACAATTAGCTATTAAGACATGCTGTTGATTCCAAACAGAATAATCACAAATGTTGCACAATGCATTGGGTTTATTGATCAGTAACGAATTCCACTGTGGGAATAGATTTCTGTTATTTTTTCAGTCATGAGAAATCTGTGGTCATTTGTTGGATTCAAGCAAGATTTGGTTCATGCTGTTGCCACTGTGGCCTGTGCTGGGGGAGTTTGCCTTGAGACTTAGGAGTCAACCCAGCAGCAATCTGCACACTGCCCCTTGTATTGGGAATTTTCCCTTTCAGCTGCCAAAGGTGCCCGAGCATATTCGACTATATCACTTTTAAGACCTCATTTGCAAAAAAGCTTCAAGTGGAAAGCTGTAGATAGCTTTAAATTTTGGTATGCAAATTACAAAGCATAGAAACAGTGGGGGGAAAAAGCTGGTTCTAATGCTCGAAATCACCACCCACGGTGTGAAAATATAGCTCTTGTTTTGAGTGTCTTAACATAATTAATACTAGAGACTTAACATAAATAAAGAGGGCAAACGGCATGGTGGGGTTGTGTTGGTGCCTGATGTGGAAATGGTTAATTGGTCCCACAGTGAGAAACTGTACAACCGTGTGTTGCTTTAATGAGACCAGGTGAGCATAAGCTCTCTCCAGGGATATGAAGTTAGTACTCGATTTGGGAGGTGATATGTGTGAGAATGTGTGGGGGCCAATGATATGATGGTATAGAGGATTGGTTCTTTCTTTCTAGGGCCCTCTCTTTTAGTTAGAAGTCATTTGGCATGAACCCAGTAAAGAAGAATAAATCAATTAAAAGTGATCTGAGAGTAGAATAAGAAAAAAGTACATTCAGTGATTTTTTTTTTTCTTTTTTATTGAAATGAAGTCTTCCTCTGTCGCCCAGGCTGGAGTGCAGTGGTGCGATCTCAGCTCACTGCAGCCTCTGCCTCCCAGGTTCAAGAGACTCTCCTGCCTCAAGTAGAATCCCAAGTAGCTGGGATTACAGGCACCCGCCACCATGCCCAGCTAATTTTTGTATTTTTAGTAGAGACAGGGTTTCACCATGTTGGCCAGGCTGGTCTCGAGCTCCTGACATTAGGTGATCTGTCCACCTTGGCCTCCCAAAGTGCTGGGATTAAGGCGTGAGCCATTGCACCTGGCCTAGAAAAAGGTACATTCAGAAAGGTTTGTCTAATATGCATTTCCCTGGAAGCAGCCCAAATCTCTGTTCAGGTCAAATGCTGAGAAATTCAGTTTTTATTCATTGGCTTGGGACCACGGTAGTGTGAGATTAACTGGAAGTATAATTGTTTAGAAAACATATTTCTGGGCACAGGTTAGGTCATTGTTTTTATGACTATATTTGACATTTTCATGCCTGAAGAAAAAAAAAATTCCATTGGACCAAAGACCCAGCTGGTCTCTGTAAATTTTTAACAGCAGATAACACAGGTTACGGAACTTCCAGGACAAAGTTAAGCAAACCCAGGCCATGCTTTGGCAGAGATTTCCTGTATTCTGCGTGTGTACTTTGTGAATTGAACATCAGTTTCAGGGGTTTTCTTTCTCATCCCTGAGAGTGCAGATTTAAAACAGAGTAAGGAGAATTTATGCTGGAACCATGGTGCCACTGAAGTCCCAGACCATTTTCCAGCTAGCTCACTTCTCTGTGGAAAAGTTAAAATGACAACTAAAACAAAACGTTTGAGGGAAAAACATGTAACATTCAAGGAAAGAGTTAAAAGCAAACTGTACTCTGTAGAAGTGATCTCGAAGTGAAGCCTGGATTCTTAGACTGAATGGGTTTCAAGGCCTCTCTTCCAGATCAAGGCCCAAACTCCCTGCTAACGTCTCGGAAGGAGGCAGACAGCTTCCATTGTTAGGAAGCTCCAGTTGTTAGCAATTTCCTACCTTTCTTCCCCAGTAGCTTCTTCCTCCTCTGAGAGCCTACTTGTGTCTTCAGAGCTGCACAGAATCCATCTAAATGGAGTTGCATGGATTCCAACTCAGAAAAGCCATTTTCATGGCCACCAGTGTGACCTAGGGCAAGTATCATGGCATCCCCGAGCCTCCTCTCCTCCCTGGAGATGTTCTTCCTGTCAGTTCCCACTGCTGAATGGTTCAAAGGAAACAGTATGTGGAAAAGGGCTTTGTAAACCATAAATGCTATACGGATGATAATACACATTTGCATCAATTGAGCATTATGTGCTCAGGGATGTGGAGGGAAGCATGAAACATGGTTTATCTTACTTATCGTGTTTGATCCACACAGGAAGTCAATACAGGAGGGGCTATTTTTACTGCCAACATACAAATGGGAAAACTGAGGCTTATACATAACTAACTTATTGAGGACCACATGGCCCTAGGAGTCTGTGAGTCTTTCCTCCTTCGGTTTGAGCAGTGACTGGGGCATCCGTGTCTTTTCACCTGTGAGGGCTGAAGAGAAAGAGCTCTTTCATGCTGCAGTGCCAGCCTCTCCTGCTCTGCCTGGCAGGGCCACTCCA
This sequence comes from Pongo pygmaeus, assembly GCF_028885625.2. Taxonomy (NCBI): domain Eukaryota; kingdom Metazoa; phylum Chordata; class Mammalia; order Primates; family Hominidae; genus Pongo; species Pongo pygmaeus. The sequence continues at coordinate 107,754,653 of NC_072378.2, read as the reverse complement.
GGTCCAGCAGGTTCCAGAAAGGAAATGATTCCCTGGTGTTTCCACTTGGAAAGGCATTTTTGATCCTTAGAAAATTTCTTTTAAAGCAGTGAGCTCTTAGGCCTGTCAGACCCAACCCCCATTTTTATTGCTAATATATTCAAGCACCTGGTTTACAATTCTGAGGTGAAATTCCTGGATAATATGACTCACTCACACCCGTAATTTTTAAGAAAAATTAATATAATGTCATAACCGAAATATAAAGAAGAATGAGACAAAGTATTTGCTAATTACTTCCAATGCAGGAACCCGCCTCTGGGCAACAGAACGAAGTGATCAGGGGCTGACACCTGCCCCCAGAAGCTCAGGCTGGGCCACCCCTCCAATGCAGTCGAAGTCAGAGGAGTGGGATTGGTGACTCAGATAACCTGAGCTTCTGCGGGTGGTGTGATTTTCCAAAATGATACACAACTCTTGGAATTCTGAAGAAAATAAACAGTCTTCCTTTGATTTATGCACTAATGGCATTCCTGGAAAATAAAGCATAAAGTGTCTATTACAGCTGAGCAGAAATACACATCGCTTATTTGTAAAATAAGTTAGTCCCAGGTTCAGAAAAGCGGGGTATTTCTATATGGCAAGACAATGCTTTCATTGTGTGGGACTGCTCCATCCACTGAGGGACACCCAGCATCCCTGGTCTCTGCCCTGTAAGTGGCAGGAATGCCCACTCTGCCCCCAGCATTGTATCAGATACAACCATCACTGACACATTTCCAAAATGCCCCTCTGCAGAAGCTGTTACCATCACTGTTGAGCACCTGTGGATCAGAGCTGCCACTCATTTTACCTTCTGCTGTCTCCCCGAGCACTCTGATTAATTAAGGCTTCGAAAAAAGATGGTTCTGTTTTGCCGGTTTCCTATATGATCACTATGCAGAGCCCTCTCAAAGATCATGGTGGGAACTTTGGGGTGCCCTTAACATTCTAGGAAGATGCTTGCTAGTGAATTTCTTCTGAAAACTGTAGTTTTAAGCTAAATGAGAAGACCCTTTCTATCATGTGTCAGTCTCCTTCAGATTATGCATAGGTTTTCATCACATATATGGTATTTTAGAAAGCACCTTTGTACGGCCTGGCACGGTGGCTCACGCTTGTAATCCCAGCACTTTGGGAGGCCGAAGGAGGTGGATCACTTGAGGCCAAGAGTTCGAGACCAGCCTGGCCAATGTGGCGAACCCCCGTCTCTACTAAAAATACAAAAATTAGCCAGGTGTGGTGGCACACACCTGTAATCCCAGCTACTTGGGAGGCTGAGGCACAAGAATCGCTTGAACCTGGGAGGTGGAGGTTGCAGTGGGCCAAGATTGTGCCACTGCATTCCAGCCTGGGTGACAGAGTAAGATCCTGTCTTAAAAACAAATAAACAAACAAACAAAAAAAACACCTTTGTAAAATCCTCGCTATTCTGTAGGTTGACTTAAAATGATTAACACTACTGAGGGACTGTGATGTTGCAGACATCGTGGGTATCCACACAGCAGCCCAGAAACATCACCATTCCATGTCACAGACCAAAAGGCAGAGATTCAGTGAGCTTAAACTACTGTACCAAGATCACCTCTTAAGTGGTATAACTGGGTCTCAAATTCAGGTGTGTCTGACTCTAAAACTCACACCTTTTTTCCAGTCTGACCTGCCACTTGAATTAAGTGGCTCCACGGTGAACTTTTTTTTTTTTTTTTGAGACAGAGTCTCTCTCTGTTGCCCAGGCTGGAGTGCAGTGGCGAGATTGTGGCTCACTGCAAGCTCCGCCTCCCGGGTTCACGCCATTCTCCTGCCTCAGCCTCCCCAGTAGCTGGGACTACAGGCACCACCACCATGCCTGGCTAATTTTTTTGTATTTTTAGCAGAGATGGGGGGTTTCACCATGTTAGCCAGGATGGTCTCGATCTCCTGAACTTGTGATCCGCCCGTCTCGGCCTCCCAAAGTCCATGGTGAACTTTTTTATCCGTGCTGTTGAAACCCCATTCTGAGGACTTTCTCCTTGTTCAATACATAAGAACGAGGTAAGAGAATAAAGATGGCTACAAATTCTTCGACATTCCTTCCATGGAGATGTGGGGTCTAACTCCCCTCTCCTTGACTGGCATGTGTTGCTTGGCTCTTAGGATTGGTGGAAGTGACCTTCCAGGATGGATATATGGAGCCTTGCAGCTCTACTGGGTCTTTGGATGCTAGCTCTTGGAACCCTGAGTCACCATGGGCCTGCCCTGGGCACCACTGCCCCGAGGCTTCCATGCAGTGAGAAGCCAAAGGCACATGGAGAGGCTCTGTAGGAAGAGACACAGAGAGAAAGAGGCAGGAGACATGGAGGGATCAGACACATGGGTGAAGAACCCATCCTGGATGTGGACCACCAAGTCCCAGCCACCCTAGTTGCTGCCACACAGACCACAGACAAACTGCCCAGGCAAGCGTCTCTGAATTCCTAACTCACAAAATGGTGAGCTATGAGAAGCTACCAAGTTTGAACTTGTTTTTAATGCAGCGACTGATAACCGCAGCGTGTAATCATGGCATTCTTTCTGTTGTATTGTGCCTTATTTTTGATGCCTAAGAAAGAACGATCTTCCTCCTGAAAAAGTAGGCAAAGATTCACTATAAAATATAGTTGACCTCCATTTGGTAGAGATTGAAATGAGAGAGAGAAGTTTTGTTCCATGACCATTCTGTAAACCATTCCCCACCTCCACCTTCAAAATGTATCCAGTCACACCATCTGAAGTGTGTTTTCAGCAGGCACTGTTATTTTAATGTGTATTTAATTTTACAGTTATATATATATACACATATATATACATATATATGTATATATATATAATTTTTTTTGAGATGGAGTCTCACTCTGTCACCAAGGCTGGAGTGTAGTAGCACGATCTCAGCTCATTGCAGCCTCTGCCTCCCAGACTCAAGCCATCCTCCCACCTCAGCCTCCTGAGTAACTGGAATTACAGACGCCCACCACCACCCTGAGCTAATTTTTTGTATTTTTGGTAGAGACCGGGTTTCATCATGTTGCCAGGCTGGTCTCGAACTCCTGAATTCAAGCCATCCTCCTGCCTCCACCTTCCAAAGTGCTGGGATTGTAAGCATGAGCCACCGTGCCCAGCCTATATTTATATTTTTAACAATAAACATGTGATTTGAATTTATAAATGTGACATAAAGTTTCATTAAAATGTATTTATTTAAATAGGCCATTTAAAGATTTAGTAAATATTAGGAATGCAGGAGGTGTACTAGTTAGGGTTCTCCAGAGAAACAGAACCAATAGGGGGTGTGTGTGTGTGTCTGTGTGTGTCTGTGTGTAAAGAGCTCTACTATAAGGAGTTGGTCAAATGATTATGGAGGCCGAGAAGTCCCAAGATCTGTGATTGGAAGCTGGAGATGCAGGGGAGTCTATGGTATAGTTCAGTTCAAAAGCCAGCAGACATGAGACCCAAGAAGAGCTCATGTTTTAGTTTGAGTCTAAAGGCAGAAAAGAAAATGTCCCTGCTGGAAGGCAGTCAGACAGAGGGAGGTCCCTCTTACCCCATGGAGGGTCAGCCTTTTTGTTCTTTCCAGGCCTTTCAGGTCTTCGATGGATTGGGTGAAGACCCCCACGTTGTGGGTTGCCATCTGCTTTACTCAGTCCACCAATTCAAATGTTAATCTCTTCCAAAAACCCTCACAGAAACAATATTCTAAATAAACAATATTTAGAATAATGTTTAACCAAATACCTGGGCACCCACCGCCCAATCTAGTTGACACATAAAATTAAACATCAGAGGAGGTATCGGACATGGCAAATATTACAAAGGTGGCACCCCAGGTCTGAAGCTTGGTAAGCATTGCTTTGAGCCCTAGCCTGTCCCCGTCTCTGGTATGGAGGGTTTGGAGCTGAAACCCTGGTGGTATTGTTCAGTTCATCTATGGGGACTGTGATCCTCTGACTGTTTTCCATAATGTCTCCTGGGAAGGTTATCTTTCATTTTCAGAGCACCTTTTAGAGACTGTCCCTGGCGGTGACTAATTCTGGGGATGTTTGAGCCAGCCTTCAGAATTCCAGCTGCCCTCGTGGGAGAGGGAGTTTCCCGGCAATCCACCACTGGTGACTGTGTTTATTGTCAGTGCCTCAGCTGCCCATAGATCTGCAGTTAAGGCTCCCTGCTGGCTCCTACACAGGATCACATGTCACACAAACTTGGTCCTCTAGTGAGAGAACGTCTGCCCTGGAAGTCAAGATTGTTGGAAACCCTCTCACTATTTAGTGTTAAGTCTGGCTCAGTGGTGACGCAGCTGAAACTGCTCAACCGTTCAGATGGGATGGTTACAATATGACATCATAGACGCCATGACTGGTCCACGTCTCACAGCCATAAAGGAAGCTGGACGTTTTCATGTCCCCCTCTGGGTTCTGCTTGTTTAGATGATGCTGTTTGGCACCATCAATTTCACTTCCCCACTGCCCACTCTGCGAATCTGTGTCTAGGCTGCCCCCAGGAGCAGAAGAAAAAGTCTTTAGGTCAGCAGTTTTATCTCTGGCCTCTTTGACTGGAAATGTCATTGCAGAACAGAAAATCATTGAGGGGAACTTCAAGGGGATTGAAGAAGACACATTTTTTTCCCGTTTAGGCTGATGCCTTTTGATGGGGGCATTTGGGGCAGCCCTCAGTTTACACAAAGTGCTGCAAATCAGTATACCTGTTATTGCTCTCACTCTGTCTTCAGCTGTCTGAGACAGGGATGGAAGCACCCACTGCTTATAAAGACAAGATGTGGTAGGGATGGAAACACCCACTGCTTATAAAGACAAGATGTGGTAGGGCTGGAAACACCCACTGCTTATAAAGACAAGATGTGGTAGGGCTGGAGAGAGGAGTAGGGGTAGGCTGATTCAGAAAATAATATAAAATACACCAGGAACCGCAAAATGCAATCAAGAAAACAGGCAAGTTCACAAAAACAAGTTGTATTTATTTTGCCTATATATTAATAGGATGGAAACAGTGGTGATCTGGCTCCTGTGTTAAAGAAGAAAATGTTTTTATAGTGCTGTATCAGTTTGCTAGGGCTGCCATAACAAAATCCTGCAGACTGGGTGGCTTACACAGAAGAAATTTATTTTCTAACAGTTCTGAAAGCTAGAAGTCCAAGATCAAGGTGCCAGTGGCTCTTGTTTCTCTGAGGCCTCTCTCCTTGCCTTGCACGTGGCTGCCTTCTCACTGTCCTCATGCGGCCTTTCCTCGTTATGCTTCCACTCCTGATGTCTCTTACTTATGAAGACACCAGCCCTATTGGATTAGGGCCCCATCCTTATTATAATACCTCGTTTAGGCCCTTCTCACTGTCCTCATGCGGCCTTTCCTCGTTATGCTTCCACTCCTGATGTCTCTTACTTATAAAGACACCAGCCCTATTGGATTAGGGCCCCATCCTTATTATAATACCTCGTTTAGGCTTAAGTATCTCTTTAAAAGCTCTATCTCCAGGCAGGGAGTGGTGGTTCACATGTGTAATCTCAGCACTTCGGGAGGATGAGGTGGGATGATTGCTTGAGCCCCGGAGTAGACCAGCCTGGGAAACATAGTGAGACTCCCATCTCTATAAAAAGATAAAATAGCCTATCTCCAATTACATTTCACATTGGGAGTTACGACTTCAGTATATGATTTTTGGGGTTGGGGGGAACAATTCAATTTATAACAGTGTTTATTTTAAGATTTCATCTGACAGTTTAATCTATTTCCCTATAAGCGATCAATGGTAAATGTGTTTCATAATGGCCTATTATTACTTACCAAACACCTACAATTTCTTTAAATTTTAGGCCACTCACATTCCTGCTGCACTCACTCCAGTAGCCAAGGGACTTCAGGAAGGTTTCAACTCTACCCCAGGGCAGAGGAGATGATCTGATGTCTCCAGATCCCTTTTAAAGAAGAACTGGAATCTCCACCTATCTCTTCCTTTCTGGCTCCCACTGAACGCCCCTCTCTGCCTTTTGCCTGCCCACAGTGGTGCAAGTTCACAAAGTATATCCCAAGCGATGAGAGGAGGCACCAGCAAACAAACCTGCCTAGGACCAGTGATTTTCCTGGGGCTTTGCTGGTGGCATTCTCTATCCACATGTCACTTGATGCCTCTTGACTGAAGATTTCCAGGTGATTCTGGGCCCTACCCAGTATGGCAGGCAGTGTGGGGAGGGCCAGAGTGAGAAGAGTGAGCCTGGGCACCCTTGGAGTTGGACTTCTTACCTGATAGCCACAGACTCCTCTTCTTCACACCTCCCAAGATTGTGTGAGCCTCCAGGACAGAGGCTGATGCTCACAGTGGCCAGCACCAGGGCTCTTCTCTATCTGCCCACGAGCAGCCAGCCTCTCTCTGTTTGCTAACTGCCCTCTTCCCCTGACCACATGAGCACAGTGCCTGGCATAGAGAGACGCCCACAGGTTTTTCAGAGGGATCAATGAATGTAGAGAACACCAGGAAACACAAAATGCAATCAAGAAAAATAGGCAATCCTCCCACCTCTGTCTCCCAAAGTGCTGGGATTACAGATGTCAGTAGAGAGAGAGAGGGAGGTGAATAATTATGTGAGGGGTTAGGCACTTGAGGGCTTCCTCGACTAGCCTACCTGCGTCCTGGTTTTGAATTTCAACTGTTTTAATGGACATCTCCACCTACCTGTTCCACAGGTATCCTGAACTCAACGTTTCCAAAACTGGACTCATCATTGCTCCCTTCCCCATATCTTCCCCTTCTCCTTTATTCTGTCTTCATTGAAGGTATCACTGCTTCCCCAGCTATCCAAGATGACTGTTTTAGAATCCCAAACTCTCCTCACCCCATGGCTTCCAATTGGGAAACAGGTCCTGTTGGATGTTACTTTCAAAAAAATTTTCTGCATTCTGCCTTTAAACCATCCACCCCTTGGTGGCCCTTCCTCAGGCTCTCATTAGCACCCTTCACAAGGACCACCATGATGGCCTCCTGCCCTGCTTCTCTGCCTATATTTTCTCCTCCCTTTAACCCACTTCACACGTTGCACCAAGTTTATCTTTGTAAGATGCAGTTCTGATAGTCTTACTCCATTTGTATTGCTATGACAAAATACATCAGACTGGATAATTTATAAACAATAGAAATTGATTTCTCAAGGTTCTGAAGGCTGGGAAGTCTAAGACCAAGGTGCCAGCAGGACTGGTGGCTGAAAGGGCTGCTGTCTGCTTACAAGACAGTGCCTTGTTGCTGCATCCTCTAGAGGGGACAAATACAGTGTCCTCACATGGCAGAAGGGATGGAAGGGCAAGAGAGTGCTCCCTTCAACCTCAAGCGCTTTGATAAGGGCACTAAGGGATCTGCTCTCATGACTTTATCATCTCCCAGAAGCCACACCTCTAAATACTGTTGCATTGTGAGTTATGTTTCAACATGAATTTTGGAGGGGACCCTATCATTCAAACCATAGCACTGATCTACTTACTCTAGTGCTTGATAATCTCAGATAGATTCCATTGCTCACATTGATGGTTGCCAAATGTTTTGCTTGTGTTCTCTGTTAAATCATCCCAATACACATATATATTATTTATAATTACTTAATTATTAAAATATTCTTGAGTACACATCCCCAACATATGTATATTGATAGATTATATACATACTACATTAATGCATTATGCACATTATAAAACATATGCAAAAATAGAAATGAAAAAGGCCACATGAGCCTTTTGCCCTTCCCTGAACATTCTCAAAGCCTCTTTGTTTTTTCCATTTTCTCTTCCCGTGTCCTGGAGTTCTCTTTTCTCACTTCTCCATGTGATGAATTTCTGTATGTCCTTCAAGACAGCACTCTAGGCTGGGCATGGTGGTTCATGCCCAGCACTTTGGGAGGCTGCGGTGGGAGGATCGCTTGAGGCCAGGAGTTTGAGACCAGCCTGGGCAACATGGTGAGACCCCCATCTCTCCAGGAAAAAACAAAAACAAAAACAAAAACAAAAAACAAACCAGCACTCTTCACTTGACTCCTGGGACCCTGGCTCTCCACACAGACTGCCTTGGTGCCATCTTTATATATAGTGTTTAGAACCTTCACCTTCTCTTGCTGCATGATTTGATAATATCTTTCTGATGGGCAAGGAGGAAGACAGAAGGTTTTGGGGTGTATGTCATTGTGGTTGCCAAAAACAAGTTGTCATAGTAACATATCTTTCCTTCCTTGTGAAACATTCCAAAGAGGTTTTTTCCCCCTTTGGCTTTCCTCTGACTCTGGGGAAAATACATCCCATCCCCTGCAGAGGAGTGCAGAAGCAGGCAGTCAGACAGACACAAAGGGTGGGGAGTAATTGAGCGAGATGTGCAAAAGTCAACTCAATTCCGAATATCAAGCAATTAGGCTAATGTGATTTAGAACAACGTGATCAGTGAAGTTTGTGTTTATGCTCCCCTCAGACTGTAATTAATTCATGGAAGTGCTGTAGGTTGTTAAATTTTGTAAACGGATAATAGAACTGTTCTTTGAAATAAAAGCAGTGGCAACAACCTAGTCATTTTACAGTAGCGTGAATAGAAGATAATTACAGTTTGAGAGAACGTAGCCCCCTTTCCGTACAAGAACAGGAATGGATTGTCTTCGGCTGGGAGTCGCTGTGAGCACAAATTGCAAACAAAGTTTATGTGCTCCGCGGGGAAATGGCAGAGCATTTTCCCCAAATAGCCAAGGAGAGTGCTTAACTCACTTTTTAGATATTTCTACCAGTGTCCTACAGGGAATTGTGCTAATAAATATGACAATAACATTGTAATGGGACCAGAAAGGCTGACACAGCGTTTTGTTAATTTGTGTTCAGCATTTGCTGGGAGCTTTGTAACCCCTGAGCAATGAAACAGGAGCATATTGGTTGGACTGTAGGCATTTTAATTAGAGGTCCTGGGAATATCTCTGTGCTGTGGCAGCTGGATAAGACCTGGCCCCTCAAAGTTTACCCAAGGCGAGCCTCCCTCCTGGCCTTCAGCGGCCATTAAAAGGTCTTGCTAGAGGAAGGGACCTGGGGGAGGGAGTGCAAATTTCTAAGGGGAGGAGGAAGATGCCTGGTGGGCTGGCGTCCAACAGCAATTAGCTACTCAGCTGTCAGCGCCCAGAGCCCTTGCTTTAACAAAGTGGTGGCAAAGATTGACAGAAATGGCTTGACCCCATGATGGATCCCAAAGCATTTTGTAAAAGGGTCTTTTTACTCTTGCTACCTTTTCATCATCTGGCTTAAATACAATGCAACAATAAAGGCATCATAAATCAAAAGCTGTTAGCACACATGGCCCCTGCAATTCATGGGTATTAAGCCAAAAAAAAAAAAAAAAAGCTTAGGAACATTTCATCAAATTATTTTTCCAGTCCCTTAAGACTCATTTAAATTTCCCTCTTCTCCCTACCCTGGTGCTTTGCTGCCAGCTATTTCATGCACAGGAGCACCTGAGCCCAGGGTGGAGGGAGCCAACTCTGCCAGCGGGCAGGCGGTTCATTCTCATGGGGTGGGGCCCGAAGCTCTGCCCAGCTGCAGGCACCACATGGGCAAACAGCCAATAATCTAGAGAAACAGATGGCAGCTGCCCTTGGGTCAGTGATGCAGCTTTGAGAATGGCCATGTCCATCCACACTAAACCTCCATCCTCACCTCTTTCATCATGAGTCCTGGGGCTGGGGTGGGAGCTCCAGTGGGAGATGGCGGGATTATTTGGAGGTAAGGAGCCCAATGCCAGGCTGGGTTGGGGACTAAATACTCAAAGCCAGCCACTTCTATGATGGTCCAGTGCCAGCTTTGGAGGCCCAATGCTAAGTCCTAGAAGGCCCAGTGCAGAGTAGTGGGCCCACCAGAGGCCAGCATTAAGGGGCAGAATCCCCACTATGCTCTGGGTAGTGGCTGATAGATCTCACCATGTCAGTGGACAAGTAGAAACCGGTTGGTGGCGTTACTTATATTTGTTAGTGAGCCTGACACATAATTATTAAGCATCGATGATAGGCAGGGCACATGGAACAATTCACCCCGATGTGCAGAGACACAAAGTCAGATGAATGTCCAAAGGGCCAGAAGTGGGCTTCCTGCCCTTCAAGGATCACCTCCTCCAGGAAGCCTGTACAGGTTGCTATGAGGAACAGATGAGCATGTGCTGAACATTCTGAATATAATATGGATTGTCAGGCTGAGCCCTTGCTCGTTGTTTATTGGGAGCTGGGGGGGAATCTCTGTTTTGATTGTCCTTAAGTTGAGAAGGGACTCTTAAGTTGGAAGATTTCTGGACCCTTGTTGTGTGGGAAAAGTAGAAGGCAGTTGGCACAGGTGCCTCTGTGGCATCACCTGGCCCTGTGGTAAATCCTATCTTATTCAATGAGGAAAGAAGAGAAGAGAAGTGGTGTCTCCTTAGCCACTTCTCTGAGCTTGATGGGAATATATGGCTCAAGAACTCATAACCGTGGCCTCCATGACAATCTCTCGGCTCCCAGGCTCTGTGACTCCCCAGTCCATCCTGGCTCTCCTCAGAGGTAATGTCTGTCAAATTTCAATGCCATTGTTCTTATTATAATTAGGAATATTGTATTTCAGAACCAGGCTGGTTTCTCATCAGGCCTCATTACCAGTATTACAGCTGCTTTGTGCTCTTAGATCTGAGGGCCTATAAAACAGCTCACCACATATGTACAAATTTACGTCACTCTTCGCTGAGCTAAGTTGGAAAATTTATAGTTCTAAAAACACAGAGTCAAGTTGAAAATGTGGCTTTGGCTGAGTCTGGGCATAACTGGGGTTTTCAAGTGTAGTTTGACAGCTTTCATGTAACAGAAACATCAGGGCCCATAAAATCAGGCCAGTGTCAAGATTTCAGGTATATTAAGTATTTCAGCAGTGGCTGCCATTCTTCACTTTCATTTAAATGGGGGTATGAAAATGGAAGGACGTGATGCTTTCAAAAGGCCACAATCTCAGTCCTCCTCACAATTAGTGAAAATAAGCATGCTGCTAAAAAAGATGATATCTGATGTTTTCTCATTTATTCATTTAGACTTTGTTATCCCTGTATTTTAGGCACTGTCTTAGAATAAAAGATACGTAGGGTGTGATCCTAGCCCTCATGGAGCTGATGGTGTAGTAGAGGGGTTAGCAAACATTTTCTATAAAGGGCCAAATAGAGAACATTTCAGATTTGGGGGCCGTATGGTTTTGATGGCACCACCCTTGACAGCCACCCCATGCCTGCTCCACACCCCTAACTCTCCAGTACTCACTTCCTCCCTCAAGCCTACTGATCCCTCTTTTTGCTTCCTATAGCCATTTTTTCCTCACCTTAAGGTGAGGAATAGGTAGGAATGCCTCCAGCACAGGCTTATTGTGAGGATGAGCTGAGTTGACTGACTATGTAAAGCCCTCATTTGGGCTCTGGCTGCCACTTTATTTGTTTAGTTTTGAGACAGGGTCTCACTCTGTTGCTCAAGCTGGAGTACAGTGGTGCGAACACAGCTCATTGCAGCCTTGAGCTCCAGGCCTTGAGAGATCCTCCTGCCTCAGCCTCCCAAGTAGCTGGGACCACAGGGGCACACCATCATGCCTGGCTAATTTTTTAATTTTTATAGAGTCTCACTATGTTGCCCAGGCTGGTCTCAAACTCCCAGGCTCAAGCAATCCTTCCGCCTTGGCCTCCCAATTGTGCTGGGTTTACAGGTGTGAGACCAGCCCTGGCTGCCACACTTAATCCTTTCCAGAGATTTTAAAAAAGGGACAACTGGATAATATTCTTTGCTAGGAGAAGATGGTTTGGAGAACTAAGCCAATTTTAAAAATTAAATATGTGTGTGTGTGTATGTGTGTCTGTACATATATACACATAGGTATAAAATATCGTATTTTGATTCTGAAAATTAGATATACTTGGAATGCAAATTGCAACATATTGCAATTTGATTCTGGCCCACATTCTCTCCTGGCCCCTCCAGACTCTCCTTTGGGCACCCTGCATCTGAAAGGCTGAAATTAAAATTGAGACTGGAGCCCTGGATCCCATCTTGCCTTCCCATGGGCGCCTGGCCTTGGGGCCTGGCCTCCAGTAACTGCGGGCATCCTGCCAGGGCTTATTTTGTAGCAGACCTTTTTCTTTAATTATATTTTTGAGTTACACAAGTTGTGCACACACACACACACACGTTTCATGTTTAAAATGTAAATTAGTAAATTAGTACAGAATTCACAAAGCTGTGCTCTCCAACTAGCAGCCAGAGTGAGCCTTTTTAAATGAGTCAGATAATATTTCTGCTCAGCTCAGAAATGCCCAGTGACTCCACATCTTGCTCAGAAAAAGAGCCAATGCTCTTAAGTGGCCTGCAAGACACTCTATGCTCTGCCCCCACTTCTCTGCCACACCATTTCCTACCCTGCCTTCCCTCGGTCACCCTGCACCCAGTACCCTGGCCTCCTGACTGTCTTTGAACTGTCCACCACAGGACATTTGCACTTGCTGCTTTCTCTGCCTGGAATGTTCTTCACTCCCATATGCCCATAGCTTTAAGTTCCTTGAAGTCTCTGCTCAAATATACCTTAGTGAGACTGAGACCATCAATGTCAAATAACATGCTCACTGCCATCACGCTCTATCCCCCTTAATCTAATTTATTCTTGTAATATTTATCATCACCTGACTTGCTGCATATCATTTGGTTGTTTATTGTCTGTCTCTCACGAATATGAGTTCCATGAGAACGGTGACTTTTTGTTGTTGCTCATACTGTATCCTTAGTGCTCAGAACACTAGCACGTAGGAGGCACTTGAGAAATATTTGTTGAGTAAAGAAATGAATAGGCCGGGTGCAGTGGCTCATGCCTGTAATCTCAGCACTTTGGGAGGCCGAGGCGGGCAGATCATGAGGCTAGGAGATCGAGACCATCCTGGCTAACATGTTGAAACCCTGTCTCTACTAAAAATACAAACAACAACAACAACAACAAAAATTAGCCGGGTATGGTGGTGGGTGACTGTAATCCCAGCTACTCGGGAGACTGAGGCAGGAGAAACGCTTGAACCCGGGAGGCGGAGGTTGCGGTGAGCCGAGATCCAGCCTGGGCGACAGAGCAAGGCTCGGTCTCAGAAAAAAAAAAAAAAAAAAAAAAGAAATGAATAATGAAGACTGTAGTCAAAAGTCAGAATTTCTCTCTCCACCCTCCATGTGCTAACCCCCATTCCACATTTCTCAGTCATACACCCTGTCAGCAACATATCCTTCCAGGAACTTTGCATATGCAAGAATACCTAGAAGCTTCTGCTTCCAGTTAGGATGTAGAAGGATGTGAAAGACATTTGGACTTGGGAAAAACCTGGAGAAATTAAAACCATACTTTTCTATGAGACTAGTGAAAGTAATGGACACAAAAAAATCTTGATGGACTCTATTCTGGAGAGAAATGAGCTCTTCGTAGGATTAGCAGAGTTATAGGTTCCATACCTGGGGTGGGGGGTGGGTAGGCAGGCATAGGTGGATGGAGGACTGGAGTTTCGCCAAGGAGATGCCCTCTGAGCCATCTGGGAGGATGAATTTTATGTACCTAGCCAGAAAAGGGAGGTGGGGAAGGGATTACAGGAGTTGGGAATCGTGTGTATAAAGATAGTGCTGTCTGGAGAACAGTGAGAGAGTGACCTTGGTCTGCAATTGAAGAGTGGGCTTACCATAGACAGAGAATTTACAAGGAGAAATCAGTTGGGCTTTACATAACAGCATGTGCTACTAGAAGGGACTGGAAGCTGAAGGACCCTCTGGTTCAGTCAGAAGACATAAACCACATTGGCAATTGGAATAGGGAAGTTTTAACATAAAAAACTCTTAAAGTAGTAAATGCAGAGAGTAGTAACTACTCTGAAAGTTGAAAGAAAAGTAAATGATGAAGGAACTCAGAAACTGGAAAGAGGGGAGCCCCTGCAAGATTGAGATTCAGACTCCTGTCCGTGGACAGGGCAAGTTGACTGATATTGGGGAGCCCTTGCTCCTAAACCAAATAACTGTCCTCCTCTGTTTAACGCTGCCAGGACCCTTGCTTATTGATCTACTTGCCACCAAGTAGAAAAATACAACACTGGAAGAAGAAAAAGTCCTTTTTTCCTCTTCCAGACTTGCAATGTGTCTCCAATGCCCTCTATTGACAGGACCTAACATTAAGCCAACTGGCAAAGAAGTAATGTCTGTAGAATTGGGCCCCAGTATCACAGAGAGGGGAAAGAAAGATGGATTTATTGCTGAAAAGCAATAAATTCTTTTTTTTTTTTTTTTTTGGTTAAGATGTTTCTTAATTTATTTTATAAAATAAAAGTTGTACTACTTTACTTTTTTAAATGGCATAATAAGTTGGATTACCCTTATAAAAAACATAGAAGTTACACTGTTTTTAGATTTTCTAATCACATAATCTGTTGACATATTTATACCCCCCCAATCACATATACCTTAAAATATTATACTATATTATGATGTTGTGTTTTACTACTTCGTATTTGAGTGGAGACTTTGCCACCTCACTTTTAGAATAAACGTTTACAACTTATTTTCAACAACTTCTTCAGACTTGGTCAATAACTTAATATCAAACACACAAATACATTTGACATCACGTGTGCTTTGTGATATTTTGTGATAAAGAGAAAGGCAATTTACTAGAGAGCTATATGAAGCATTATAGGTTTTAAAAAATGATATATGATTTTTTTCTCCAAAACGATGTAGCTCTAGTCAGCAAGGACATGAGTTAAATTATGGGGAACTCTGAGGATTGTAGAAAAGATTTCCCCAAGAAGTTCAGTCTTGACTTATGCAGCTTTCTCCATATGAGTCTTCCTGTTTTTTTTATAGCATGATCAGGTATGTAGGTAACCATAAATCTGAGGAAGGGAGGATTACTCAATACATAATTATTAATCCTCTTATCCGTACCTTTGACTCTTACAGAATCCATTCCAATATATGGCCATGTGGCTCTTTGGAGCAATGTTCCATCATGTTCCATGCTGCTGACATCACACGGAGCACAGAAATCAATGTTAGCAGATAGCCAGCCCATACAAGATCGTGTAAGTAAAGTTTTAAAAGTTTTATCATGCAATACAGATACTTTTATGTAATAGCATAACTAATAATAAGGAAGTTGTAGCAAAACAGGTGAAGTTATATATACTCAGAGCTTTTAAAATGAGCATCTTGGTTTAAAAAATATACCCTTTGTTATTGCATGCTTAAAGCATATATTTGAGGTCACGGAATATTGCACATAATTTTTTTTCTGAAAAGAGCCACTTAGTAAATATTATAGGCTTTGTGAGTCAAATGCTCACTGTTACAATGAGTCAACTCTGCCCTATTACCTGAAAGCAGCAATAATCGTGTAGGTGTATGGCTATGTCCCACCAGAACTATTTACAAAAACAGGCAGCTGATGAGGGTTGACCTCTGGGTCATAGTTTGATAGCTTGTCAATTCTAGGCATATAAAATGACAGAATTGTGCATATCACTTTCTGTATATATATATATATTTTTTTAGTGTTTTATTTATTTTTTATTTTTTTTATTTTTTTTATTTTTTTCTTTTTATTATTATTATTATTATTATTACTATTATACTTTAGGCTCTATGGTACATGTGTGCAACGCGCAGGTAAGTTACATATGTATACATGTGCCATGCTGGTGCGCTGCACCCACCAACTCGTCATCTAGCATTAGGTATATCTCCCAATGCTATCCCTCCCCCCTCCCCCCACCCCATAACAGTCCACGAAGTGTGATGTTCCCCTTCCTGTGTCCATGTGTTCTCATTGTTCAATTCCCACCTATGAGTGAGAATATGCGGTGTTTGGTTTTTTGTTCTTGCGATAGTTTACTGAGAATGATGATTTCCAATTTCATCCATGTCCCTACAAAGGACATGAACTCATCATTTTTTATGGCTGCATAGTATTCCATGGTGTATATGTGCCACATTTTCTTAATCCAGTCTATCATTGTTGGACATTTGGGTTGGTTCCAAGTCTTTGCTATTGTGAATAATGCTGCAATAAACATACGTGTGCATGTGTCTTTATAGCAGCATGATTTATAGTCCTTTGGGTATATACCCAGTAATGGGATGGCTGGGTCGAATGGAATTTCTAGTTCTAGATCCCTGAGGAATCGCCACACTGACTTCCACAAGGGTTGAACTAGTTTACAGTCCCACCAACAGTGTAGAAGTGTTCCTATTTCTCCACATCCTCTCCAGCACCTGTTGTTTCCTGACTTTTTAATGATTGCCATTCTAACTGGTGTGAGATGGTATCTCATTGTGGTTTTGATTTGCATTTCTCTGATGGCCAGTGATGGTGAGCATTTTTTCATGTGTTTTTTGGTTGCATAAATGTCTTCTTTTGAGAAGTGTCTGTTCATGTCCTTCGCCCACTTTTTGATGGGGTTGTTTGTTTTCTTCTTGTAAATTTGTTGGAGTTCATTGTACATTCTGGATATTAGCCCTTTGTCAGATGAGTAGGTTGCGAAAAATTTCTCCCATTTTGTAGGTTGCCTGTTCACTCTGATGGTAGTTTCCTTTGCTGTGCAGAAGCTCGTTAGTTTAATTAGATCCCATTTGTCAATTTTGGCTTTTGTTGCCATTGCTTTTGGTGTTTTAGACATGAAGTCCTTGCCCATGCCTATGTCCTGAATGGTAATGCCTAGGTTTTCTTCTAGGGTTTTTATGGTTTTAGGTCGAACATTTAAGTCTTTAATCCATCTTGAATTGATTTTTGTATAAGGTGTAAGGAAGGGATCCAGTTTCAGCTTTCTACATATGGCTAGCGAGTTTTCCCAGCACCATTTATTAAATAGGGAATCCTTTCCCCATTTCTTGTTTTTGTCAGGTTTGTCAAAGATCAGATAGTTGTAGACATGTGGCATTATTTCTGAGGGCTCTGTTCTGTTCCATTGATCTATATCTCTGTTTTGGTACCAGTACCATGCTGTTTTGGTTACTGTAGCCTTGTAGTATAGTTTGAAGTCAGGTAGTGTGATGCCTCCAGCTTTGTTCTTTTGGCTTAGGATTGACTTGGTGATGCGGGCTCTTTTTTGGTTCCATATGAACTTTAAAGTAGTTTTTTCCAATTCTGTGAAGAAAGTCATTGGTAACTTGATGGGGATGGCATTGAATCTGTAAATTACCTTGGGAAGGATGGCCATTTTCACGATATTGATTCTTCCTACCCATGAGCATGGAATGTTCTTCCATTTGTTTGTATCCTCTTTTATTTCCTTGAGCAGTGGTTTGTAGTTCTCCTTGAAGAGGTCCTTCACATCCCTTGTAAGTTGGATTCCTAGGTATTTTATTCTCTTTGAAGCAATTGTGAATGGGAGTTCACTCATGATTTGGCTCTCTGTTTGTCTGTTATTGATGTTTAAGAATGCTTGTGATTTTTGTACATTGATTTTGTATCCTGAGACTTTGCTGAAGTTGCTTATCAGCTTAAGGAGATTTTGGGCTGAGACAATGGGGTTTTCTAGATATACTATCATGTCATCTGCAAACAGGGACAATTTGACTTCCTGTTTTCCTAATTGAATACCCTTGATTTCCTTCTCTTGCCTAATTGCCCTGGCCAGAACTTCCAACACTATGTTGAATAGAAGTGGTGAGAGAGGGCATCCCTGTCTTGTGCCAGTTTTCAAAGGGAATGCTTCCAGTTTTTGCCCATTCAGTATGATATTGGCTGTGGGTTTGTCATAAATAGCTCTTATTATTTTGAGATACGTCCCATCAATACCTAATTTATTGAGAGTTTTTAGCATGAAGGGTTGTTGAATTTTGTCAAAGGCCTTTTCTGCATCTATTGAGATAATCATGTGGTTTTTGTCTTTGGTTCTGTTTATATGCTGGATTACATTTATTGATTTGCGTATATTGAACCAGCCTTGCATCCCAGGGATGAAGCCCACTTGATCATGGTGGATAAGCTTTTTGATGTGCTGCTGGATTCTGTTTGCCAGTATTTTATTGAGGATTTTTGCATCAATGTTCATCAGGGATATTGGTCTAAAATTCTCTTTTTTTGTTGTGTCTCTGCCAGGCTTTGGTATCAGGATGATGCTGGCCTCATAAAATGAGTTAGGGAGGATTCCCTCTTTTTCTATTGATTGGAATAGTTTCAGAAGGAATGGTACCAGCTCCTCCTTGTACCTCTGGTAGAATTCGGCTGTGAACCCATCTGGTCCTGGACTTTTTTTGGTTGGTAAGCTACTGATTATTGCCACAATTTCAGCTCCTGTTATTGGTCTATTCAGAGATTCAACTTCTTCCTGGTTTAGTCTTGGGAGGGTGTATGTGTTGAGGAATTTATCCATTTCTTCTAGATTTTCTAGTTTATTTGCGTAGAGGTGTTTGTAATATTCTCTGATGGTAGTTTGTATTTCTGTGGGATCGGTGGTGATATCCCCTTTATCATTTTTTATTGCATCTATTTGATTCCTCTCTCTTTTTTTCTTTATTAATCTTGCTAGTGATCTATCAATTTTGTTGATCTTTTCAAAAAACCAGCTCCTGGATTCATTTATTTTTTGAAGGGTTTTTTGTGTCTCTATTTCCTTCAGTTCTGCTCTGATTTTAGTTATTTCTTGCCTTCTGCTAGCTTTTGAATGTGTTTGCTCTTGCTTTTCTAGTTCTTTTAATTGTGATGTTAGGGTGTCAATTTTGGATCCTTCCTGCTTTCTCTTGTGGGCATTTAGTGCTATAAATTTCCCTCTACACACTGCTTTGAATGCATCCCAGAGATTCTGGTATGTTGTGTCTTGGTTCTCGTTGGTTTCAAAGAACATCTTTATTTCTGCCTTCATTTCGTTATGTACCCAGTAGTCATTCAGGAGCAGGTTGTTCAGTTTCCATGTAGATGAGCGGTTTTGAGTGAGATTCTTAATCCTGAGTTCTAGCTTGATTGCACTGTGATCTGAGAGATAGTTTGTTATAATTTCTGTTCTTTTACATTTATTGAGGAGAGCTTTACTTCCAAGTATATGGTCAATTTTGGAATAGGTGTGGTGTGGTGCTGAAAAAAATGTATATTCTGTTGATTTGGGGTGGAGAGTTCTGTAGATGTCTATTAGGTCCGCTTGGTGCAGAGCTGAGTTCAATTCCTGGGTATCCTTGTTGACTTTCTGTCTCGTTGATCTGTCTAATGTTGACAGTGGGGTGTTAAAGTCTCCCATTATTAATGTTTGGGAGTCTAAGTCTCTTTGTAGGTCACTCAGGACTTGCTTTATGAATCTGGGTGCTCCTGTATTGGGTGCATATATATTTAGGATAGTTAGCTCTTCTTGTTGAATTAATGCCTTTACCATTATGTAATGGCCTTCTTTGTCTCTTTTGATCTTTGTTGGTTTAAAGTCCGTTTTATCAGAGACTAGGATTGCAACCCCTGCCTTTTTTTGTTTTCCATTTGCTTGGTAGATCTTCCTCCATCCTTTTATTCTGAGCCTATGTGTGTCTCTGCACGTGAGATGGGTTTCCTGAATACAGCACACTGATGGGTCTTGAGTCTTTATCCAATTTGCCAGTCCGTGTCTTTTAATTGGAGCATTTAGTCCATTTACATTTAAAGTTAATATTGTTATGTGTGAATCTGATCCTGTCATTATGATGTTAGCTGGTTATTTTGCTCGTTAGTTGATGCAGTCTCTTCCTAGTCTCGATGGTCTTTACATTTCGGTATGATTTTGCAGTGGCTGGTACCGGTTGTGCCTTTCCATGTTTAGCGCTTCCTTCAGGAGCTCTTTTAGGGCAGGCCTGGTGGTGACAAAATCTCTCAGCATTTGCTTGTCTGTAAAGTATTTTATTTCTTCTTCACTTATGAAGCTTAGTTTGGCAGGATATGAAATTCTGGGTTGAAAATTCTTTTCTTTAAGAATGTTGAATATTGGCCCCCACTCTCTTCTGGCTTGTAGGGTTTCTGCCGAGAGATCCGCTGTTAGTCTGATGGGCTTCCCTTTGATGGTAACCCGACCTTTCTCTCTGGCTGCCCTTAACATTTTTTCCTTCATTTCAACTTTGGTGAATCTGACAATTATGTGTCTTGGAGTTGCTCTTCTCGAGGAGTATCTTTGTGGCGTTCTCTGTATTTCCTGAATCTGAATGTTGGCCTGCCTTGCTAGATTGGGGAAGTTCTCCTGGATAATATCCTGCAGAGTGTTTTCCAACTTGTTTCCATTCTCCCCGTCACTTTCAGGTACACCAATCAGACGTAGATTTGGTCTTTTCACATAGTCCCACATTTCTTGGAGGCTTTGCTCCTTTCTTTTTATTCTTTTTTCTCTAAACTTCCCTTCTCGCTTCATTTCATTCATTTCATCTTCCAGGGCTGATACCCTTTCTTCCATTTGATTGCATCGGCTCCTGAGGCTTCTGCATTCTTCACGTAGTTCTCTAGCCTTGGTTTTCAGCTCCATCAGCTCCTTTAAGCACTTCTCTGTATTGGTTATTCTAGTTATACATTCTTCTAAATTTTTTTCAAAGTTTTCAACTTCTTTGCCTTTGGTTTGAATATCCTCCCGTAGCTCGGAGTAATTTGATCGTCTGAAGCCTTCTTCTCTCAGCTCGTCAAAGTCATTCTCCGTCCAGCTTTGTTCCGTTGCTGGTGAGGAACTGCGTTCCTTTGGAGGAGGAGAGGTACTCTGCTTTTTAGAGTTTACAGTTTTTCTGCTCTGTTTTTTCCCCATCTTTGTGGTTTTATCTACTTTTGGTCTTTGATGATGGTGATGTACAGATGGGTTTTTGGTGTGGATGTCCTTTCTGTTAGTTTTCCTTCTAACAGACAGGACCCTCAGCTGCAGGTCTGTTGGAGTACCTGGCCGGCCGTGTGAGGTGTCAGTCTGCCCCCACTGGGGGGTGCCTCCCAGTTAGGCTGCTCGGGGGTCAGGGGTCAGGGACCCACTTGAGGAGGCAGTCAGCCCGTTCTCAGATCTCCAGCTGCGTGCTGGGAGAACCACTGCTCTCCTCAAAGCTGTCAGACAGGGACATTTAAGTCTGCAGAGGTTACTGCTGTCTTTTTGTTTGTCTGTGCCGGGCCCCCAGAGGTGGAGCCTACAGAGGCAGGCAGGCCTCCTTGAGCTGTGGTGGGCTCCACCCAGTTCAAGCTTCCAGGCTGCTTTGTTTACCTAAGCGAGCCTGGGCAATGGCGGGCGCCCCTCCCCCAGCCTGGCTGCCGACTTGCTGTTTGATCTCAGACTGCTGTGCTAGCAATCAGCGAGACTCCGTGGGCGTAGGACCCTCTGAGCCAGGTGCGGGCTATACTCTCCTGGGGCACCGTTTCCTAAGCCCGTCGGAAAAGCACAGTATTCGGGTGGGAGTGGCCCGATTTTCCAGGTGCCGTCTGTCACCCCTGGAAAGGGAACTCCCTGACCCCTTGCGCTTCCCGAGTGAGGCAATGCCTCGCCCCTGCTTCGGCTGGCGCACCGTGCACTCACCCACTGACCTGCGCCCACTGTCTGGCACTCCCTAGTGAGATGAACACGGTACCTCAGATGGAAATGCAGAAATCACCCGTCTTCTGCGTCGCTGGCACTGGGAGCTGTAGACCGGAGCTGTTCCTATTCGGCCATTTTGGCTCCTCCCCGAAAAGCAATAAATTCTTAAGTGGCACAAAACACATACACAAAAAACACAAATTCATTTTTAAAAGACTCCAAACCTCCCCCTTTCTGAATTTTGCTGAGAAAGGACCAGTGAAGGAGAGGCTAATAGGTAGATAAAAATCACATCTTTTCCAACATTCTTCTGGTTTTTGCATCCTGGGGGACTCCTGCAGGAGTTGAATTCAAAGGTAAACAAAAAATAGATGAGACTGGTTGGGTATTGGGCAAAGGACAGGTAAACTCAATCTAAATAAAGCTGCAGCTCAGCACTAGTCCAACTCAATTATAGGCAAATTTGAATAGCCCCTAGATAGAGAAAAGGGTTTGCGACTCTGGGAAATAAATAAAACCAAGCAAAAAAATTAGTATGTTACATTATCCACTGTTTAACACAATTTTTGGAGTTTAATTTTTGTTTAATTAGACATGTAAAGAAGGAGGAAAATGTTACCCATGGTCAAGAAAAATATAGACAATAGGAGCATATCCATGCTGAGGGCAGTGGTGTGTGCCTATAGTCTATTCCAGCTACTCGGGAGGCTGAGGGGGGGAGGATGGTTTGAACCCAGGAATTCAAGACCAGCATGGGGAACAAATTGAGACCCCCCCATCTCAAAACAACAAAACAAAACAAAAAACCACATTCCCACTGTGGATTCAATACTAGAAAAAAAAAAAAAAAGGGAACATATCCACAGTGGACCTAGATATCGCAATTATCAGATAATGGACTTTAAAACAACTATTTTAAATATGTTAAATAATTTAAGAAAAAGAGATGGATATTTTAGAAAAGAAATGGAAACTCTAAAGATAAAAACAAGTAGAAATTGAAATTCTAGAACTGAAAAATACAGTATAAGACATAAAAATCACTGGATGGGGTTAGCAACAGATTAGCCACTGAAGAACAAAGTATAAGTGAAGTTGAGCCAAGAAGGAAAGCAATGATGTATAGGCAAAAAGCAGAGATGAAAAGAAATTATAAAAAAAATTAATTCAAAAGAAAGCAGGAAAAGAGAAAAAAGGACAAAAGTTAACAAATAGAAAGATGGTAGACTTAAACTCAAGTCTATTGTCTATCAATAATTACATAAAATATAAATGGAGCAAACACATATTAAAAGGCAGAGATTATCAGACTGAGTAACAAAAACAAGATCCAACTATGTTGGCTACATGAGACAGACTTTTTATATAAAATTGCAGGTAGGTTACAAGTAAGAGATCAATAAAAGATACTGTGCAAACATTCATCATAAGAAAGAGGGAGTGACTATAGCAATATCATACAAAGTAGACTTAAAGACAAACAGTTTTATCAGAAATAAAGAGGGACACTGATAATAATAAAAGAGTCAAATCATCAAGAAGACGTGAAACTCCTAATGTATTTGTACTATAATAACATAGCTTCAAAATACATGTAGCAAAAACATACAGAAATAAAGGGACAAATAGGCAATTTCACAATTATGGTTGCAGATTTTAACACTGCACTTTTAGTAACTGATAGAACAACTGAAATACTTACAAGGGTATAGAGGATTTGAAAAGCACTATCAACTAACTTAACTAATAGGTATTTATAGAACACTATACAACTACAGAATACACCTTCTTTTCAAATGCACATGGAACATTTACCAACATAGACAATAAGCTGGGCCATAAAACAAATCTCAATACATTTCAAAGGACTGAGATCATACAGAGTGTTTTAGAAGTCAATAGCAGAAACGTCAGGAAAACCCCAAATATGTAGAAATTAAAACATACTACCAAATAACCCTTGGGTTAAGGAAGAAATCACCAGGAAAATTAGAAAATATTTTGAACTGATGAAAACAGAAAAGAAAGCTCAGCATACTAAAATGTGTTGGATATGACTAAAGTGGTGAGTAGAGGGGAATATGTGTTTTAAATATTCACATTAGAAAAGTAAAAGGTCTAAAATCAATTATTTAGGCTTTCACCTTAAAAAGCTAGAGAAAGAGGAGTAAATTAAGTCCAAAGTAGAAAAAAGGAAGCAATCAAATTAAGAGCAAAAATCAATAGACTAAAAATCAGACAATAGAGAAATATTGGCAAATCAAAAGTTCTTTGAACAGATCAATAAATAAGATTGATAACCCCAAGCAAGACTGATCAAGAAAAAGAAAGAAAAATGCAGATTACCAGCAGAGGAGTGAAAGAGGAGGCATCTCTACATCACTAAGAATATTAACATAATAATAAGGAAGTATTATGAACAATTTATGTTAATAAATTCACAACAAATTTTTTGAAAAACACAACTGACCAAATCTGATGTAAGATGAAATAGAAAACCAGAAAAGCCTTCTATATTAAAAAAATGAATTTGTAATGAAAAACTTTTCCATAAAAAGACTTTCAGAGTCAGATGACTTCTGTATGAATTCTATCAAATACTTGAGGGAGAAATAATATATCTTATATATGCTCTTTGAGAAAACAGAGAAAGAGGAAACACTTCTTATTTCTTTGTTGTTGCTTTGAGGCCACCATAATCCTGTCATCAAACTTGACAAGGATACTGTAAGAAAAGAAAATTGTAAACCAATATCCTTCATGCATGTAGATGCAAAAATCCTTAGAAATTATTAACAAATAAAATTCATCAACTCATAAAATGGATAGTATGTCATAATCTACTGGAGTTTACTTCAGGAATGCAAGCTTGTTTAGCATTCTAAAT
The DNA here is from genome assembly GCF_028885625.2 of Pongo pygmaeus. Taxonomy (NCBI): domain Eukaryota; kingdom Metazoa; phylum Chordata; class Mammalia; order Primates; family Hominidae; genus Pongo; species Pongo pygmaeus. The sequence continues at coordinate 107,730,231 of NC_072378.2, read as the reverse complement.
CCATCAGTGTAATTCTGCATGATAACAGAATAAATGACAGAAATTATATGATCATCTCAATAGATGTAGACAATGCATTTGCAAAATTTAATGTCTGCTCACGATTAAAAAAACCTCTTAGGATACTAAGAATAGAAGAAAGTTTCGCAATTTGATAAAGAGCATCTATGAATACCTAAAGATAACATCTTACTTTAAATATTTTTAAAATTTAACCTAAAATCAGGAACAAGCATGGATGTCCTTTCTCACCACTTATATTCAGCATTATCCTGGATTTCCAACCACTGTAACAAGGCAAGAAAAGAAATTTAAAAAATTAAAAGGCAAAATGATTGCAAAGAAGTATTATTTTTAATTCACAAATGATATGATTATGTATATAGTAAATCTAAAGGAATGTACAAAAAGCCTTACTATATATGGTCACTTAGAAGTAGTTTACTAGTCGTATACAAAGTCATTGTACAAAAATCAATTGTATTTCTGTGTAAAAGCAACAATTAACTGGAAAATGAAGTAAAAGTACTACTCAAAATAACATCAAAAACCCAAATAGACTTAGTGATTAATTTAACAAAATGTGCAAGACATCTACACCAAAAACTGCACACATATTTCTAAGACAAACTCAAGAAGTCTTAAGTAAATGGAGAGATATACCATATGTATGGATTGTAAGACTCAATGTTGTTAAATTTTCAATTCTTTCCAAATTGAATTCAATGCATTCGTAATGAAAATGCCAGCAGGTTTTTTGCACTTATATGGAAATTCAAATGCAAATTACAAAACAATCTTGAAAAAGGAAAATAAAGTTGGAGAATTTATACTACATGATTTCAAGACTTACTATAAAGTTATAGTAACCAAGAGAGTTTGGAATTGGCATAAGTATAAACAAAAACATCAATAAAACAGAATCAAGCGTTCAGAAATAGATTCATGAGGTTCATTTATTTTGACAAAGGTGCCAGAGGAATTCAATGAGGACAGAAATGTCTTTCAAACAAATGATGTTGGGATGACTCTATATCCATATGGGGAAAGAGTGAACCCTCAGCCTTATCTCACATCATACACAATAATTAACATGAATCATAGGTTTTATAATGTGATAAGTACAACAACAAAAAATTAGAAGAAAACACAGGACAATATCTTCATGATCTTGGGGTGGGAAACATTTCTTAGAAAGGGCAGAGAAACCACTAATCATAAAACAAAAGGTTGCTATCTTGAACTTCAAACATTTAAAACTGTTGCTTATTAAAAGACTGTATTTAGAGAGTGAATAGATAAGCCACAGACTGGGAGAGAGGTTTGCAGTACTTATATTTGTCATGGGACTTGTCTCTAGAATATATAAAGAATTCCTACAGCTCAATAATGTAAGAGGCAAACAACCCCATAAAATTTGGGCAAAAGACTTGAACAGCCATTTCAAACAGAAGATATGTAAATAGCCAATATACACATAAAAACGGGCTCAGCATCTCTAATAATACAGGAATTGCAAATTAAATTCCACCCACTAGAATTGCTAAAATGAAAGACTGACAGCTCCAATTTCGGTCAATATATGGAGCAACTGGCCTTCTCTTACATTGCTGGGAGTGAAAATGGTATAACCATTGGAAAATTGGCAGTTCTTTATAAAGTTAAACATAACCTACCCTATGAACCAACGATTCCACTCCCAGGTAATTATCCAGGAAAATAAAAACATATGTCCACAAAAGACTTGCAGAGCAATGTTTCTGGCAGATACTTTTCAAAATAGCTTAAAACTGGAAACAATAGGAAGTCCATCAACAGGTGAATGAATTAACAGATTGTGGCATAGTCACATAAAATGGTCTACTATTCAGCAATAAAAAGAAATGAACTGCTGGTATACTTACAAATATAATTATGAGCTAACAAAGCCAGGTGCAAAAGGGTATACATTATATGATTCTATTTATATAAAACTTAAGAATGGACAAAACTAATCTATGGTGATAGAATAGTATCTGCTGTTGGAAGAATAGGACTGACAGGGAAGAGGCATAAAGAATCTTTCTGGCTCGGCGCGGTGGCTCCAGCCTGTAATCCCAGCACTTTGGGAGGCCAAGGTGGGTGGATCATGAGGTGAGCAGTTTGAGACCAGCCTGGCCAACATGGTGAAACACCATCTCTACTAAAGATAAAAAAAAATTACCCAGGTGTCGTGGTGCGCGCCTGTAACCACAGCTACTTGGGAGGCTGAGGCAGGAGAATCACTTGAACCCGGGAAGCGGAGGTTGCAGTGAGCTGAGATCACGCCATTGCACTCAAGCCTGGGTGACAGGGCAAGACTCCATCTCAAAAAAAAAAAGAATATTTCTAAGGTGATGAAAATGTTCTATATTTTGATTAGGGAATGAGTTCCATTGGTGTATACATTTGTCAAAACTCAAAATTCAAACTGTACTTTTAAGACCTATGAAATTGACTGTAGGTAAATTATACTGCAATTAAGAAAAATATTTTAAATTGGAAAAAAAATCTAAATTTACAGGGAAAACTTTAGTTGCACAAATTAGCAGGAAGGTTAAAAAAATGGCAATATTACAAGAAGGGCTATTAGATTTTCTTCATCTTCCCTAAGGATATAGCAAGAAAAATGCTTTTAAATGACAGCAAAAGACTGTTTTAAATTTATGAGTTAATTAACACACCACTATACCTAATAAGACAAAAGGCAGCATTTTCCCCATTTGAAAGGTTAATGTATGCTATTTGTACAGGGTTGAATAGTGTCCCTCCCAACATTCATGTCTGCCTAGAAACTCAGAAGGTGAACTTAATTTGGAAATGGAAACTTTGCTGACATACTTGGTTAAGGTGAGGTCATAAATTAAGGTGGGCTGTAAATCCAGTGACTAGTGTCATTATAAGAAGGCCATGTGGCGATACAGAGACACAGAGAGAGAGAATAAGGTCATGAGGCTATGGAGGAAGGGACTGGAGTGATGTAGTTGCTGGCCCAATACCAGAGGCTAGGAAAGGGACAGGAAACAGATTCTCAGATCCTCCCTCAGTGCCCCAAGAAGGAATCAATCCTGCTGGCACCTTGATTTCAGACTTCTGGCCTGTGAGAAAATAAATTTCTGTTGTTCCAAGCCACCAAGTTTGTGGTCATTATGATAGTGTTAGGAAACTAACACATATACTACTCAGCTAGGTTATCGAAGTAAGTATTCAACCAACTGCCTGGCACACTCAGGTAGATTTGAATCAATAAACTGAACAAAATGTGCTCTAAAAATTGTATATATATATGTGTATATATATATATGTAGACACACACATATACATACATATACATATAATATGTTCTTTCTTGTATGCAGTTTGGATAACATACAAGTGAAATAACTGTACATACTCATTGGCTACTTCTTATTGGTGTTTTCCACCAGACTAATACATTCTGAAGACACTTCCTTGTTAGTACATAGAGAAGCCCGAATGTGCCCCTCCAGGCTGCTTTGGGACCAGGGAATGATTGTTTCTAAAGGAGGAAATTATATTCCAGGATATGAATTTATCATGATTTATTTTGCCAGCCCAGTTCAATTAGATGAAAGTTTATTAAATGCCTCATCCTGAGCATTTCCATTTTAATCTGTTTAATTCAATCTAATCCAGTGCAAACCAATTCAATAAGCATCTATTGAGCACCTTCTTTGTAACAGTCACCCTGCTGTGATCACATCTTTTGGTTTCATCTTAATTGACTACCTCTGCCCCTTGGGTCAAAGATACTTTTTGAAAACTTGTTATGAAATATCACAAGAGACTGATAATAAGACCATAATAAGAGAGATTGATGGTTGGGATGAAGAAGATATTTTTCTTTTTCTATACTGGCCGCCTTCTTGTTGTTGTTGTTGTTTGATTGTTTGCTTGTTTTTTTGGTTTTGTTTTATTTTGTTTTGTTTTATTTTGAGACCGGCTCTCACACTCTGTCGCCCAGGCTGGAGTGCAGTGGTGTGATCTTGGCTCACTGAAACCTCCCAGGCTCAAGCAATCCTCCCACCTCAGCCTCCTGAGTAGCTGGTACCACAGGTGCATTCCACTATGCCCGGCTATTTTGTATTTTTGGTAGAGACGGGGTTTCACCATGTTGCCCAGGCTGGTCTTAAACTCCAGGGCTCAAGTGATCCACTCACCTCAGCCTCTCAAAGTGCTGGGATTACAGGCGTGAGCCAATGTGCCCGGCTGCCTTGTTATTTCAATAGGCTCTAATGTCCTTACCAAATTGGGCTTCTTAGAGTTTAGGATCTGCCTCAGGAAGAAGAGAGCAACTCTCACCCTATAAAGGAGTGACAGAAAGAATGAAAGCAGAAATAACAGGATTCCATTGGATTCACACTGAGAAATACACACTTCTAGAACAGTGAGGATGAACCCACAGGTCCTGTTCTGCAGGTGTTCAGCTTGTTTTAAGCATTTGTTTGTCCTGTACGCTTCCCAGTTATTGGTTTTGTGTCTCATGTGCATGCAGGAGCTTCCTGTCTGTAGAATAAATACCCACTGGCTGTGATACCTGGTATCTCATTTAGCTCTTGTTGCTGCTGAGGTAACAAAGAACATTAATTACTGCTTTCCCGTTTTTAAGTTAGACCGGATCTTAGCAAGAATTCTGAGTAATCATTCTCTGAATTAATAATTTCATAGTTGGATACTCTCACCCTTCATACAGGGGGAGAGAGGGCTACACAGGAGATGGGGATCATTGGGGGTCATTTTTGGGGGCTGCCGACCACATTGTGCTTCCACCTTGTGCTGCCACATGGAATCAGCCGTCTCTGACTCCCTTCAGTTATTTAGACTGTTCCCCAGATGAAAGTTCTATATACCTTTCTCTTTCCTCCTTTTGGATTCAATATTTGTTTTAGTTCTTGCCCCCAGCAGCAAGTGGAAAACTCCAGATATCATAGATAATGGGTTATTGTTTCCCTTGATCTGGATCCTATACAATCTATATTCCCATTAGCTTTTTGATAAAATGGCCCACACCAAAATCTAAGTGAAGTTTGTCATTAGCAATATTCCCAAATCTTTTTCACATAGCAAGCCTTTCTATCAAGTCTCTTTGGTATATTTAGGGGTGATATTTTATCCTTTTTATCTTTTTTTTTTTTTTTTTTTTTTTGAGACAGAGTCTCTCTCTGTCACCAGGCTAGAGCGCAGTGGTGGGATCTCAGCTCACTGCAACCTCTGCCTCCCAGGTTCTAGTGATTCTCCTGCCTCAGCTTCCCGAATAGCTGGGACTACAGGCATGCGCCACCACACCCAGCTAATTTTTTTGTATTTTTAGTAGAGATGGGGTTTCACCATGTTGGCCAGGCTGGTCTCAAACTGCTGACTTCGTTATTCGCCTGCCTCGGCCTCCTAAAGTGCTGAGATTACAGGCGCGAGCCACCGCGCCCGGCCCCCTTTTACCTTATAAAGTTTTCGTCTGATTGATTTGGTCTACCTAACTAAAATTTTCTGAATTGCAATCCTGAAATCTGTAACATTAGCCGTCCCTCTCAAACTTACGTTGTTTGCTTATCTGATGGTAGGCCTGCCTTCCAAATCTTCATTCATGTTATTGGGTAGAATAGAACTAAAACTAGAGACCTGTGGCATGTCACTGGATATCATCTGCAGATTGGTGCTGTCATCAATCATGCAACTAGGATCCTGGGTGGTGTCTCATTAGTTACGATTCTGCCCAATAGTGTTATCCTTCTGCTCACATGTTCCTATCTGATCCATGAAATAATCTCGGGAAATTTTATCAAATACTTTGCAATCAAGATGGCCCATGATTATAGCAGTCCTCTGATTTCCCACCTATTTGTTCCCCTCCCCTTCCCCCAAAGTAAATCTAGTTAGGTGAAGACTTAAACTTTATTTGTTTTTGTTTGCTTGTTTTTGAGACGGGGTCTCACTCTGTCACCCAGGCTGGAGTGCAGTGGTTAGATCAACGGCTTACTGCATCCTCTACCTCCTTGGGCTCAAAAGATTCTCCTGCCTCAGCCGCCTGAGTAGCTGGGACTGGGACTACAGGCACGTGCCACCATGCTCAACTAATTTTTGTATTGTAAGTAGAGATGGGGTTTTGCCATGTTGCCCAGGCTGGTCCCGAACTCCAGGGCTCAAGTGATCTTTCTGCCTTGGCTTCACAAAGTGCTGGGATTACAGGCATGAGCCACTGTGCCCAGCCTGAAGCCTTAAACTTTAAAGTACAGTAATTTGCTCTTAGGGAGCCAATGTTCCAATATCAGTAATTACCACATTCTTTAATAAGTGTTACTAGCTTGTTTAATAATCAGTTCTCTGATTATTCACATCCCAAATCCAACCTCTTTTGGAAATTGGGATGAAATATGCCCCTCTCTGCTCTTCCAGTACTTCCCTTCTTTCCTAGGTTTCTCAAACATTTTCCAGTGGCCACTCTGAGACTCTATCTGTAAACTCCTGCTGCACTTGAGGCTGAGTTTTGTCTGCACTGAGAGAGATTTGGGCTCATTAAAGTGATGAGCTGCCGTCACTATCTCTACCCCTCCTGCAGACCAATTTCTTAGCATGCGTCTGCCATCTCCAGTTTGAGACCCTTCCCCTTTCTGTCCTAAACTGAAACTAAATAGTCCCGAGGCATTTCGGGCGTCTCCCTGTCACTTGCTAACCTCCAGTATACTTTAAGCAGTAGGCTAATTCCATCCCTGTTCTTCTTGCTCTGGAAATTAAGAGTTAGCCTAATGACACATCCCTGTTGCCTTTATTTTTAGTGACCCTGGGCTTGTTCAATGTTTTTTTTTTAGACGGAGTCTTGCTCTGCTGACCAGGCTGTAGTGCAATGGTGCAATCTCCACTCACTGCAACCTCTGCCTCCTGGGTTCAAGCAATTCTCCTGCCTCAGCCTCCTGAGTAGCTGGGACAAAGGCGTGCACCACCATGCCTGGCTAATTTTTGTATTTTTAGTAGATACAGGGTTTCACCATGTTGGCCAGGCTGGTCTCAAACTCCTGACCTCAGGTGATCCACCTGCCTCAGCCTCCCAAAGTGCTAGGATTACAGGCATGAGCCACCACTCCCGGCCTGTTTGGTGCTTTGACCTTTGTGGGACTTCTCGGTTCCTGCAGTAGGTGTGGATGGTTGTCCTCGTCTGGCCATTCCTGATGCTGTGTGTGCCTTTCTGTTTGCACGCTTGTTTGACATCCCTTTGTATCTTCAGGGCTTGGGATAAATGCCTTGCATTTAGTAAGCGTCCAATAAATATTCATACAGATATGGATTTTCAAAAGGTAAACTGTGAAAGCTAATTAAGAATTGACTTAACGGCTGTTGCATGGCCCCAGGAGACCTTTGCGAAGGGGAGAAGACCTAGAAAATAATCCGGTAAGCCCCTGTTTGCTGGCTAACCCCCGAGAGAGAGAAAGCAGGACAAAAGTGTTGTTATTTTTCCTTTTCTGACCTTTCTTTTTGCAACTAAGAAGTGGAAGTCCTCAATTGTATCATTGTATTGCTCTCTCTCCCCGTTTCTTTCTATGAGTCAATCAAACCATATTGGTGGGGGATTCACTGTATGCAAAGCCCCAAGAGGTCACATAGATTTTCACCAGGCAAGATACCGTCTATGGTAATACTACTGTTGACTTGTCTCAGGGTGATTGCAAAGCTTCCTGGCTTTTTGGTCTTGAGAAGTCAGCTGGTAAAATGCAACATCTCCCTCCCACCTCCAGCTAGAAACAGAAGCGCTGGGAGATGACACTTCTTGGATCTCTCAGCAGCTAACCTCTCATTGACCAGGTGCCAGTGCTGAAAGGCTGGACTAGACTGGACTTGTGTGACTTTTGGGAAGATCTGGAGCCTTTCTGAGCTGTCATCTGTATAGATTTGACAGACTCTCCATCTATACAGTGGGAGTACGTAATAATATTTGCCTTAAAGGCTTGTAGTGAGAATTTAATAAAACAATATATGCATGTATGTACGTTTTATTAATTCATTTATTCACCCACTGTTTGTTGCTTTGCTGGTCCTGTGAGCTGGGCCCTGGGTGCAGTGGTGTGTGTCGGGGTCAGTGCCCACAGCCCGGGGACCATGAGTGTCAGGGGAGGGGCCACAAGGCTGGGAATCCTCCCTTCCACAGGTGTGGTGCTCTGAGGGAAGGAGGGCTTGCTCAGGGACGACTCAAAGATGAATCTGGTGGTTTTGCTGTGGGCCAGCAGGACTGGTCTTTGTGATTATTGGCCACTGTCCTTGTCTGGACAAGTGTGTGTGGTGGCTGCTTCTTCCTGCGTGGCCTGCCCATGTATCCTAGGCTCAGAGCGATTCCGGGAGACTGCGATGGAGAAGCTGTGTGTCAATGACGCAGGACATAGGGAATTCAGCTGTGCGCTGTCTGCACACCACAACGTGCCAGAGGAACCCGCCTGGAAGGGGGACCTGTGTTTATGCGGGGGAGTGGGGAGGCAGGATGGGCTGGGACTCAGAGGAGATGTGACGACCAGGGGTGCTCCGCTTCCCTCGCGTCTACCCACAGACATCCAAGGAAGGGATCGTTCTGGGTTCATCTTCACATCCCTGTGCTCTGCACAGTGACTGGCCACTCTAGGTCCCCAGAAAATATTGTCAAATGATTGAAGGGATGATTGAGGAGAGAAAGAGAATAGTCCACTTCTGGCCAGTACTTCCCTTTGAGGGTTAAGAATTTGCTTTTGACCTTGGTCTTGCAGTACTTGTGAAGCCTGCGGAACCAACAGGCTGTGTAAGAGTGGCCACTGGGGGACATGGGCCAGAGAAGTAGTGACCTGCCCACAGTGTCCCTGGTGGAGCAATGCTGGGACTGTGCCTATCAGACAGCAGAGAAGCCTTTGTGATCCTTGGTGACCAGAAGCAAATTAGGCTGCATTTTTGTCTTCTTTCCTGTAAGTCAGGGAAACACACACTGGGCGAGAGCTTTCCTATGCTCCTTGCTCCAGCCCCCACCCTTTCACCCATTCTGTTCTCAGACCTGGAGACATTTTACATTCCTAGTATTTGAAGACCCTGGGCTTTTTCTTTGTGAAATAAGAGGGGAGAATAAACCAGTGTGTAGCGACTGTACATACAATGATGGCGACAGTGTCAGGCACCCAGTACCCTAGCCTTCCTCCCTGGCTCACAGCTTTCTAGAGAGCTCTAAAACCCTTCCTAATACCAGGGTGTTGGTAGCAGCTTCACCCTCATGAGGTGGGCATCATCTAGATGGGAGACAAGACTAATGTGATGCTCTGTAGGAAAAGATGAGGAATGTCGCATTGTCTGGCTGGGTGTATTTCTTTTGCTTGGCAAATAAAAAGAAATGATCTGGTTTATGTTATCTTTAGGGACACTGCAAACACGATGGTTGGAAATAGAGTTTCTATTGACTCTCTGTTCTCTACAAAGAGAACAAAAGAAAATCATTACCCAGGAAGACTAGTAATTTATATCACACAGGGTTTACCAATTATGACAGGATCTCATGGTCATTTTCTCATGGGATCCTTATGGCAGCCTGGTGACATGGCCCTGGCAAGTACTGAAGTCTCCGTTTGACAGGACGGGACACTGACACCCAAGAGTCACTCTGCTATTCTGCTTACTGCCCACTGCAATGCAAAGCCAGCTTTCCTGGTCCTTGCAGAAACATGGTCCTTGTCTATTGGGGAAGCAAAGTTTTCAGCTACCAAATGTGGAGAAACAAAATCAATTTCACAATAACTGTGCACTTGCTCTTGCCTTTTACCTCTAAATGCATCTTTCCTTGACCTGCACAAGAGGTGAAGGCATTGGTTCTGGTGCTGTTTTCATGTTTATTTTCTGCTGATTTTTCCCCTGGGTCCGAGGTGGTGTCTTTCTTAGACAGTTCTCGCAGGGCAAACATTGAGTTGGTATGTGTCATTATATTAGCAGTAACAAAGTGCTTTATATACTTCAGTGTTTTCCAAAGAGTATCATATGAAGGTATCATAGTTACACATTTCTGTACTTCAGGATTAGCGTCTATATGCCTGAAAATCTGTGTGAAAATGTCTGCATTGGAATTCCTTGAGGAATTCACAACCCCACCCCCGCAAGACTGGTGAATGGATTCCTACTTGGCGAGGGGCCGACTTAGAGAGTTGTGATTTGTGTTATTTGAATCTTGTTGCTTTATTGTTGAAGTTGTAAGAATTTTTATTATCAAGGTATGTGAAAGGAATCTAGCTATACAGTTGGTTTATATTACAAAAAATCATCTTGAAAAGAGAATTTGCTTTATAGATAAAGATTGAACTAGAAACAACCCAAACACCAAACCACCAGCGCTTTCTCAAAACTAAATGTAAAGTATAAATAGAGAACAAAACAGGAAGTAGTGGTTTGCAAAAATATATATATGTGTGTGTGTAGCTGCATTCTAAGGTGTCTTTCCTTACACTGTGGGATGTGAGTGCCGAGGCTGAGTGACAGTCGCAGCTGCTGCCTCCTTAGCAGAGACAAGTGTCTTGCAGCAATTGCTGTCTTACTGCTGCCCGCAACCACTCTTTAGCAATCTTCAAAAAAAATTTGGATCAGCACTGTAGGCACTAAATAATTGTGTTGTTCTATTCACCCGGTTATTTCATGTCCAGAGAGTTGACTGGGTTACTTTATACCATCCAAGCTTTCATGTTGTATCAGTCCCATTTCTTTATATCCTATAGAGACATGGAGATGTGGCCTGAAGGATCAGATTTCTCTCCTGTCTCCCAGCTTGCTCTGTTGCCAGCTCTCTGAATTCTGTCCAGGGCTAACACAGGGAGACAGCTGTAGGGAGTTACACAGAGAGCTCTGGGGTGGAATCTACCCACTGCCCACTAATGGGTGATCTCATGTAACCTCTCTGGGCCCTTAGCTCCTCATCTGGAAATCCAAGGACAGTAATGCTTATCTCAAAACCATTGTGAAAATTAAAAGAGATGAAGTAGGCAAAGACCCATCTTGGCAGCATGGAATGCTCTGTGTCTTATTGGAGTGGCCTTGTTGTTGGAAAGTAGTTGCTGAGTCCTTTGCAGGTAAATTTCTGAGACTGGTGGCCACTACTAAAAACAAAAGGCGAGTACCCTGGACTGGACTCTGCTGCCTCAGTGCTAAGGAGTAGGAGGAGTCCTGGAAGAGGGCTGGGACACTGATCATCCATTCATTTGTTCATGCATCATTTATTTAATAATATTTGTCAATCCTTAGGATGTGCCAGACACTGAACGAGGTGGGGATACATGGAAGAAGACACACAGCCTTCTCCAAGGAGCTCAAGCATATTAGGACAGAGAGACAGGGATGCCAATAAACAGAATAACATGTTGTAGGTGCTGTGATAGAAATGGGTCAATTACAGCCACAAGGAAGGATGTAGAATAGAAAGATTCTGTCCAAGAAGCAATTTCCAGGCAAGACTGTGGGCAAGGGGCCTCTGGAAAACCACTTCCTTGAGAAACACAAATTTTTGTAGGTGGCTCTTTTTCATCTAGCCAGGGGGAAACCACTCACATTTCAGGCAGAAACTGATGCTGGTGGGAGAGAGGATAAGCTCCCTCTTGCTGAGCAAAGAACAAGTAATGCCACTTCTTTGACTCCAACCTTAGACAAAACCATGAGTGGGGGCCCCAAATTAGAAGCTTCCGAGACCTGCTGAAATTCAACTCACTTGAGTTCTCATTGTAGCTTTGATTCAAATTAGAAGCAGGTCAGTTTCATTATTCCAGAAGACTTTCTTGGACTTGGAAATAATAATGAAAGCCTTCTGGAATGAGCTAGGAGTAGGGAAAGTGGGACTGCAGGGCTGCACACAGGGGAGCCTTCAGCTTAGGTGTCCTAGGTGTCCTCTAGGGTTGGTAGTAACAGGGGAGCACCCCAAGGCCCCCTTGGAGTACCAGGCTGCAAGGAGCTAGTGAGGGTGAGGTGCGGAGGAGCTGTCAGGCAGGGTATGCCCCAGGCTCTACCTTTCCCTTGGCTGTTTTGTGGCCCTGGCAAACCTCAGCCTCGTAGGACCTCTTTTTTTCTGAGCATCCTGGGCTCTTAGGTCATTATCCATGAGATACCAGTTGCTTCAGAACTGTCCTCCTGCCATATCATGTACAGATGTCTCCTCTCCCTTACTAGCTGTTTAGCTTCTCAAAGTCAGGAGGGGAGTGCAGAGGACAGGCTCCACCACAGCACCCTGGTGACCTTGCATATCTCCACATGGGCCATGTAGGCAAGGCTGGACCATGGTTGCTCTCAGTCCTGGAAGAGTGACCTGGGATCCTCTCTGAGCGTGAGTGTGTGGGAGGCTTGGGAGGTGCTACTACAAGGCCATTGGCCACTAACCTCCCTATCCACCTGGGAGGCTGTCACTAGATATCTCTCGCTGCCTTCTGGGTGCTGAGGAGATGTGAGGCTTTCTGCCTCACCCTGTCTAAGGGCACAGCTGCAGGCTACGAAACTGCTTCACTGCAGCCTGAGATCGGCTCCTCAGCAGTGGGTCGCAACAGCACTCGGATTGCAGTCACCTTGTTCCTTTAGGTTTTGTGTTGTCCTCTAGGACAAGGGACACAGGGAGTTGGTCCTCTTCTTGGTTTTGCTGTCTAAGTGAGAAACTGAGCCCTTAAAGGATTTGTTTAAAGTCCTACTCATAGAAGAAGAATGCACTCCTTGACCCAAATACAACTCTGGACCAGGAAGATACAAATAAGAAAATTAGAAAATAAAATAAAGAAAATAAATAAACCAGGCATGTCTGTCAGATTTGTTTAACAGGGAGTTGAGAGATCTGAACCTGTACAGTATGGGGCCAAGGCCCAGAATGGTGAAGTGACTTGTCTCTGTCTCAGCTAGCTAGGAGTAGAGCCAGCACTAAAGGCCGGCCCCCTAAGTCCAGGGCCATGTCCATTCATACGTGGTACTATGCCTCATGTGCCATAAACACCCACTGAAATGGTTGCTGGTCTGCTCAGCCAAACCATTGGGGTGATTAGGATCCCAGTCAGGGCAAATGCACACACCACGCACCGTGATGAGTGCAGCCCCCACATATGGGCTTGTGATTTGGAGTCTTTTCAGGGTCCAGAGTACCTGACTCATTTCACCTCCCACGTGCTAGGGCAGCTGGCCCTGGCTGATCCAAAGCTGAGGAGATCAGAGCCACTCACTCACTTAGATTGACTTTATTGGATTGTTTTTATTTTTTTAAAATATACAACATTCAAATGGTAAAAAAGAGTATGCAGAGAAAAAAACCCTTCCTCTCTCTCCAGTCCTTAGAACCCCAGTTTCTCTCCCCACCCCAGCAAGAGACAATTGCTACTATTGTAAAAATGCTTCCAGTGGTATCTTATGCATCCATAAGCATACATGCATGTATTGATGTGAAGTGCTTACGTGCATCTTCTTTACCCACTGTATGATAGCATGCTATACATGCCACTGTGTAAATTTCAACATTTATCTTAAAGGTCATTCTCTCTCATTTCTTTTATCCATGATTCCACTGACCACATCAGTGGCAGAGAACATTGCATCTTCCCCGTACTCTGGGTCCCTCCTCTTGACTTATGGGTTTTGCCTGCAGGTGTATCTCCAGGTATGGTCACAGAGAGACAGACTCCATCCTTTAAAATAATAGGAAAGATAGGAAATTCCCTTTCTTACAAGTTTTCCCATTCTGCCCGGTCACGAACTGGCCTGTCTAAAGGGCAGGCAGATGCTGTCCTTTTCATGTCTGCCTGTTGAGGTCTAACTAGGAAATCTCTTTAGTATTTAAGGCACTGAGTATTTAATGCAGGAAATGGTCACACAGTGATGAGCCAAAACAAGAGACTGGGCACTCAGCCACCGTCCCTGCAGCTGCAACCACCCCTAAGCTTGAGGGGCAGGGGCAGGAGGTGGCACGACAGAAACAAGGACCAGGTCGCCCAGCAGAGCTTGGCACTGTCTGGGCCTGTTCAGAGGGAGCTGCAGCCATGGAGGAGGAGCAGTTTCTAGCAGGGACCTAGCCAAGCAAAGATGGGGATTTCACCAAAGAAGATGGGCTTCACCCATCCTAACCTCCACCTCCAAACTCAGACCAGCACCCCCCATCAGGCAAACTCAGACCAGCACCTCCCATCAGGCAAACTCAGACCAGCACCTCCCATCAGGCAAACTTATCCAGCAGCTGACAGTCACAGGAACTAGGGGAACAACACCTGCTTTGGTGCAGAGAAGAGCAGGAGAAGAGTAAGAAATACAGCTGAGGGAAACAGCCCAGGGCCCCACATGCAATCTCCACAGTGCTGGGTAAGGCCTGTTAATGTGGGACTTGATTTAAAAAGAAGGGATGGACATCTGAAACAGGGAGGGGGCACACTCAGCCCCCCGGGACCGGATCCTCCCTTCTCATGCTCCCTTGAGGGGTCACCTTCTCAGGAGCAGCCCCAACAAGCAGGCCTGATGGCAGGACTGGAGTTAGAAGCAGTCTTTCCTCCTCTTCCTGTGCCAACTGAGGAGACTGGTGGGCCCCAGAGAATACATAGATTTAGGGTACAGCTGAGCCAGGCCAGGAAAACTTTTCCTACCTCAGCGGCATGCCTATTGCTCATGCTTTAAAATGTTCTAAAGCGTTTCTGAATCCTGCAGGCTGGAATGGGTGTTTTTCCCACTTCACTGTGCATATTCTCTGTTCTTACTTCATTTATCTTTCCTCCTTGTCCTTAAATACATGAATCTTGGCTTTCTGTCACTCTGGGTGTTGTACCCCTCTTGGAGGCAGGGAAGATTCTAGCATTTGAGAATGGTGATAGCTTTTACAGGTTTAGCCAACGGTGGAATGGATTTGACAGGCTTTCAGAGTCTTCCTTCACAGCGAGGACTCATTACAAGGATCTGAGGAGCTCCTTGTACCCCATCCAACAACAGAGTTGAGAGTTCTACATCTGGAGAAGGAGGTGCATGAGCCTTGGTCTCCATATACTTATGAGACACATCTAGAAGCTTCATCTACTACTGGCTGAAGAAACAAGTTCGCACCTTGCAACTCCTGTAAAGATATTTGGTGGATTTAACACCATTGAACGTTCTGTTGAACCTCTTTTTTCCTTTCTTTCTTTTTCTTTTCTTTTTTTTTTGAGACAGGGTCTTACTCTGTTGCCCAGGCTGGAGTGCAGTGGCACAATAATGGCTTACGGCAGCAGCACAATCACAGCTACGGCAGCGTCAACTTTCCAGGCTCCAGCAATCCTCCCACTTCAGCCTCCTGAATAGCTGGGAGCGCAGGCACACACCACCATACTGGGCTAATTTTTGTATTTTCGGTAGAGATGGGGTTATGCCCTATTGCTCAGGCTGGTTTTGAACTCCTGAGCTCAAGCAATCCACTTGCCTCGGCCTCCCAAAGTGCTGGGATTACAGGCATGAACCACTACGCCCGGCTTGGTGAACCTCTTTTGGCCTGCTTATCATGTGGGACAACTGAGATTGACTAGTCGGTCTTTTTGTTCCTGGGTCAATTTCTTTTTTTTTCAGGACAAGCTGGTTTACTTTCAGTTTCTTTGTATTCAGAAACTGGGTTTGTTTCTAATTTTTTTTGCTAATTTTTGCATTTTTTGTAGAGACAGGCTCTTACCATGTTGTCCAACTGGCCTTAAACTCTAACTTTCTCTATTTAGACTGTGCATATCAGTACTCAACAAAACAAAATACCTATACATAAGCTCTCCTATACTTACTAAAATCACCTAAATCACTTTTATTCTATTCACCTTCTTTTGTGTTAAAACAAGTACAACCATAGTCTGGTGCGCCTTATCTAAGTCTTTTGAATATATTAAAAAAAAAAACCCATTGCTTATCACAAACAATTTATGTCAATTGACTACATTGCTATGGTTATTATTATTGATTAATAAATTGTTACAAGTTGCTTCTTTGTCCTCTTAGCACCGATGATATTCTCAAAATTATCTTTGTTCTGGTAATAATAATGTGTTACAAGCTAATGCCGACTCTTCTGTATCCCCAAGATGTGAAATCAGTCATCTCTGACGAGTCCTGATTTTATTTTTTTAAGTTTTATTATTATTATTATTATTGGAGACTGGGCCTCACTCTGTCGCCTAGGCTGGAGTGCAGTGATGAGATCTTGGCTCACAGCAGCCTCAACTTCCCGGGCTCAGGCAATCCTCCCACCTTAGCCTCCCAAGTCGCTGGGACCACAGATGTGTGCCACCATTCTCGGCTAATTTTTGTATATTTTGTAGAGACAGGGTCTCACCATGTTGCCCAGCTGGTCTCAAACTCCTAGGCTCAAGTGATTCGCCTGCCTTGGCCTCCCAAACTGCTGGGAATACAGGCATGAGTCACCACACTCAGCCTCCTGGATTTATTTATGGTGGAGAATAGTATCCAAGGGAAAAATTTGATGCTAAGAATGAGTACACGTGAGTCTTGGCTTTAGCTTCTGTTGGTCAAATTTTAATATCAGAATTGGAGAAAAATGTGTGTAAAGGAATTTATTTTTTTCAATTTAACAGATTATATTGGTGGCCCTGTTCTTCTTATGGTATGAAGTTTTCGTTCTATCAAAGGCATTATATTATATTGATGTATTTCTATCCAAAGATTTAAAGTACAAAGGCACCTCTGACTCCAGCTGTGGGCCATCAGCCTCAGTGAGATGGCTAGACTCCACGGTGAACAGGTTGCCACCGGTGCCAGGCGTGCTCTGTGGGTGAAATACTATGCCAGGGGCTGTAAGGAGCAGAGTGACATGTGAAACATGGCCCCTGGCCTCTATGGATGTACAGATATCATTTCTGTGTGCAAAACAAAGGGAAAGCTGTATAAGCCATCATGTAGTCAGTGCTTGATGAAACTGGAAGTGCACGCAATGGGTGGTAAAGGAGTCGAGAGACCAGCATGTGGACGAGGAAAGGCCTCCAAAGTGGGAGAGTTTGAGCCACTTCGGAAATGGTGGAATTTTAGACAGATGCCAAAGTGCATTTTGATCCTTGGGAAGCACCTCACAGACAGCCCTAAGCAGCCCGCAGACACACGAGCATTAGGGTGAAACTGCTGGCAGAAGAATGACACTGGAGACATTGGCTCACAGTGAGGGCAACATGGCATCCCAGAACAAGAGAAGATAGGGTTGTGTTTTCGAAATGACAGTGAGTAAGAACATTACCCCAAGGTCAGGAACACACTCCATGCAGTTGATAGAAGGAAACAACTTAGAGTCCAGCAGAGGCTAGGCATCCTTAAAGCTACCTGGTTCACTTCTCATAGAAACAAAGAAGCCATTGATCCTGCTTCCAGTTGGGCTGGCTTACCCCTTCTCCATGTACCACCAAACATCCCTGCATCATCACCAGCCCTGTGCCTCTATCTTGCTCTGCTCTGCCCGGGAAAATCCTAGCTCTGATATCACCTGCTTCTACCCTTCCCAACCTTGCTAAAAGAATTGATCTCCCTCCTCCTTGGTGTTCTCATAGCATTTCATACAAAACCTGTTAGACCACCTGTCTTGCATGTTATTATTGCCTCTTTGCTTGTTTGCTTCTCTGTAGACAGTGACTATCTGAGGGGATGTGTCTTATTTATTTATTTATTTATTTATTTATTTATTTATTTATTTATTTATTTTGAGATAGAGTCTCCCTCTGTCGCCCGGGCTGGAGTGCAGTGGCGCGATCTCGGCTCACTGCAAGCTCCGCCTCCCGGTTTCCCGCCATGCTCCTGCCTCAGCCTCCCGAGTAGCTGGGACTACAGGCGGCTGTCACCACGCCCGGCTAATTTTTTGTACTTTTGGTAGAGACGGGGTTTCACCATGTTAGCTAGGATGGTCTCGATCTCCTGACCTCGTGATCCACCCACCTCGGCCTCCCAAACTGCTGGGATTACAGGCATGAGCCACTGCACCCGGCCGGGATGAGTCTTATTTTTATTTGGCATCAGAGTACCTAAGCATAGTGTTTGAGCCTCACTGTCTATTCAACAGAAATCTGCTGGACAAATTAGTAAATTAAAGAGTAAATACATGAATACATGTCTCAGACTAACTCTTGGATGACCCAGTGGCTCCACGGGATTGGAGTATGCTTTGGATTTGGTCATTTCTTGATCTTTATCTTGATGAAGCATGATTCGCCAGGACCTTGGTTGATATGTATTAGATTTGCAAAGCTGACATGTAAAATGTCATTCCAAATTAATAGAACAGATCTTAGTTACTCTTGCTTTCCGTTGTAGTATTTCTAGCCAAGTCTTGGCTTGATAAGAAGAGGGAGACTTAGGAAGCCAGCGGAAAATCACTTGATTTAATATTCCAAGCCAGGATTTGTCACCTGTTTAAAGGTTATAACTTGGAGACTTAGAGACTTGATGACTAGGCTGTTTTAGGGACAGACTCTTTTAATGACTGCTAAAGCACTGTGCTTCAAGATGGCTTTCAAATCTGACCCGAACTGAGGTAGTATTCACTGCACTGAAGTCCACAATTAAAAGCAGAAAAATTCAGAGGTTTCATATATCCCTCCAGGATCCTGGGCATTCTCAAGTTATTCATATATATGTGTGTGTATATATATATATATATATATTTTTTTTTTTTCTTTTGAGATAGAGTCTCGCTCACTCTGTTGTCCAGGCTGAAGTGCAGTTGCATGATCTCCTGGATTCAAGTGATTCTTGTGCTTCAACCTCCTGAATAGTAGGACTACAGGCATATGCTATCATGCCTGGCTCATTTATGTATTTTTATTAGAGATGGGAGTTTCACCATGTTGGCCAGGCTGGTCTCAAACTCCTGACCTCAAGTGATCCACCTGCCTCAGCCTCCGAAAGTGCTGGGATGACAGGTGTGAGCCACTGTACCCGGCCTGATTTATATATTTGGATGTGTTAAATTATGTATCTATGGATAGAATATCTTTGGACAGCATTTGAGGTCTTTGAAGGTCTCTGGAGATGGGGGAATCTGGGAAGAGGGCAGTGGCCCAGCTGCCACCTGTGGGGAGATGGTGTCAAGGAGGGGGAGATGGTGTTAAGGAGAGTGATGGTGGCAAGCTGCTTCTTTCTGGGGTCCAGTGAAACACTCCTGTCCATCATCTGTTTATGGATGCGCTTCTTAGCTTTGGAACAACTTTTTCTGATATTTTTGCTGATTGGTAAAGACATTTTTGCCTTTTTGTTACTTTTGTTTGCAACGTTAACATAGTAGCCACTGAAGTTCTGTGGCTCAAGAACAAAAACTGTTAGAAAACAAAAGGCCATTCCAGGAAGCAAAAATTTTCAGTAAAAACTTTGAGAAAATAAGAATCATCCATTCATTGCTTATTTTTCTCTTTATCCTATTTTTCTAATTCTGATTTTAAAAATTCAGACAATGTGGCTGGGCGTGGCGGCTCACACCTGTAATCCCAGCACTTTGGGAGGCCAAGGTGGGCAGATCACGAGGTCAGGAGTTCAAGACCAATCATGCAAACATGGTGAAACCCCGTCTCTACTAAGAATACAAAAATTAGCCAGGCGTGATGGCTGGCGCCTGTAATCCCAGCTGCTTGGGAGGCTGAGGCAGGAGAATTGCTTGAACCCGGGAGGCGGAAGTTGCGGCGAGCCGAGATTGTGCCACTGCACTGCAGCCTGGCAACACAGCGAGACTCCATCTCAAAAAAAAAAAAAAAAAGTTCAGACAATGCAAAAGTGTACAAAGAGGAAAGAAAGAGCATCTTTTAGTATTTTCCTGCCAGACACAATTGTCATCAGCCTTTTGATGATTACTTTTCCCAGACCTTTTTATGCTTAAACGTGTGCAGATTTGTCTTTATCTATATACATTAAATATATGTAGAGAATCAAAGTATATATGCTATTTTGCAATCTTCACATATGCGTGTATATGTACATATATATACACAAATATTTCATTTTATGAATGTGAAATAATGTGCTAAACCACGGTTGTTTTGAGGGACATTTTGATTGCTCTCAGTATTTCACTATTATAAAGAATGCTGCAAAGAATATCCTTGGCCATATATCTTTGTGCTCTTGTCAGATTCTTTTTTTAGGATAAATCCTCAGGAGTGATACAGTTGGATTAGGAGGTGTGACTGTGTAAATTTTTACGTGGTTTTCAAATTGTCCTCCAGAAAGGCTAGCCAATTTGTACCCTTGCCAACAATCAATGAAAGTGCCCATTGTATCAGCCCCTCACCAACATGAGTGTTGTCAGGGTTTTTCACATTTATCAGTCTGGCAATCGACAAATGATACCTCAATTTACTTTTTGGGGGAGTTGGCAATAAAATGCAGAATCTTTTCTTGTAATAATTCACCTCTTTCCTTCCTTCCTTCTTTCCTGCTTGTCTTTTTGTATCCTTTGCTCATTTCCTATTGTGTGTATCGGGGGAGTGAGTTTCACTTTTATTGGGTTGATGCAAAAGTAAGGAAGTCCTTCCATTAGTTTCAATGGTAAAAACTGTGACTACTTCTGCACCAACCTAGTATTTTTATAATTTGCAGCAGTTCTTTGTATTAACCTTTTGTTGTTCCCGTATGTAGCCAATAGTTTCCTTAGCTTTATTTTCAATCTTTTTTATGATTTTACACTTACTTTATGAAAGTGTTTGAGCTTTACGTGGTCATGTCTATCAATCTTTCTAGTTCTGCTTCCCAAGTTTTCTAATATCCAGTACTTAGAAAGCTCATCCCCATTCCGAGAACATACAAATGTTGACTTATATTGTCTTTAGGACTTTTTAATGTTTCTTTTTTTAATGTATATTTAAGTGTTGGAAATTTCTGAAAATATTTTGTTAAAATATAGGTAAAATTTTATTTATTTGTAAATGCCAGTTGTCCATAAATCATTTATTGCATTTTCCTGTCTTGATGTGAAATGTTCCTAAATTTTTTGAATGGAAATTTAGTATACATTTAATTTCTGGACTAACTTTTCCATTGACCCAATTGCTACTCCTATACCATACTGCTGCCATGATTGGAGATTTATAGCACATTTTAATAACTAGGAGGGCAAATCTTCCGCACTAGACTTTGTTTTGCCCTTCTTTTTCTAAAGTCAGTTTGGATTTTTAATGTGATTGCATTTAATTAAAATTATATTTTTAAAATACCCATCTGTCCCAAAATAAAATAATCTTATTTATTCAAATCTTATTTAAGGACATTAGCAAAATTTTAAGAAATATTATTTCCTTCACTGGAATCTTTCTACTTCTTATGAAATCTATATGAAGAACTGTGAAGGGTCTGAGATTTTACCCTCTCTGACAGCAAACAAATTAGCTGGCCCTGGTGTCACAGATGCTGGCAGAAGACAGATAGCTCCTAGGTCAGAGGTACAGCAAGTCACACAACTTCATGTTCTCATGGGCTTCCCTTGTCCAAGCTCCATGGTGGATACTGCACATGCAGTGGGTTTGTGTCTCAGCTGAGGAGCTCTAAGCTCAGGAAACCCTAGTGGGGTCAGAGAAAGCTTCCTTGAGTTAACTGAGGAAGGAGAGGCATGGACTAGAGGGGGAAGAAAGAGCATTCCAGGCAAAGGGAACTGCAAATGCAAAGGCCCTGTGGTGGGTGCAAGTGTGTCAACAACTATAAATAACAGGAAAAAAATGCCACCATGGTGACTTCATTATCTTTTGGCTGATGGTGCTGAAGTGAACTGGCCTGTTTATTCTTTCCACTGTAAATGACCTGTTTATCTTGCCTAAATGCTTATAGATGTTTTTGTGTTAGTGTTGATTTGTTGTTCTTTTCTTTCATTCTTTCCTTCTTTTGAGATGGAGTCTCACTCTGTCACACCCAAGTTGGAGTGCAGTGGCGCGATCTTAGCTCACTGCAACCTGCCTCAGCCTCCCTAGTAGTTGGAATTATAGGTGCCTGCCACCATGCCCAGCTAATTTTTTGTATTTTTAGTAGAGACGGGGTTTCCGCATGTTGGCCAGGCTGGTCTGGAACTCCTGACCTCAGGTGATCCGCCTGCCTTGGCCTCCCAGTGTGCTGGGATTACAGGTGTGAGCCACTGCACCCAGCCTGATCATGGGTTTTCTCTTGTTGACTTCGGATCTTGATGTTAGTGGATAGGTTGTCTTTACTCCTCAGTAAAGACAAAGTAGTAAAGTAGAGAAGCATGTCCTAAACTAGGAAAAAAATAATTCCTGAGTTTAAAGTTTATAGAAATAATAAGGAAGAAGCAGAAACTTGATGAGAATAGTTCAAAATTAGACTTGGACCAACTTTCATATAGCGAAAATCTTATTAAATAAATTTGGTGGTTCTTCAATGTTTTTAGTAGTCTCTTTTTGGAAAACAAATATTTTGGATGTTTATTGGCACTGTGGAGTATATTTATTGGCACTAAGTCTAGAAGTAGGATGATTTTTTTTGTTTACATGTAAATGAGCTTATAGTCCCTCATCCTAACTGATTGACTCTAAGATACCTTTAGTTATATCCCCTGTCATTATTTTATGTACTACTAAGATAGAAAAAAAATGCTCCCTATGGAATTCTGACACACTGTAGGGTGCACCCTGATTTCAGAGATGTTAATATATGAAAAATATGCTTCTTAGAATCAATGAGACCGAGTATTTTTCTTAAACTCACAAGAACAGAAAAAAAATTCATATCCAAAACACCTTGTCTATCTGTCTAACAGTGCATTGTTTTCTGTTTAACCGTGCATTCAAAAAATAAATTTATACTTTAAAATTCTATTTACTACATATGGTATTTCCAAGAACAATCAAGATTATTGATAGAATACTGTTCATATTCAGAAAATTAACAAAGTGACCTTAAATCTATAAAGGATACCCAATATCTCCTATCATGTTTTTAAGAACTTCCACTATTTTGTATTTTCTGTCCTGAGCAGAGCAATCTTGTCGTCGTAGACAAGGCCCAGGCCAGGGTGTAGGGACTGTGCCCATCGTCTTCCCCAACTTCTTCTACAAGCTTTTGGGCAAAAGCCTCTCATTTCCACTGTAAGGTACCACTAATCCTTAAAAATGAATTTTATCACCCCTGAATCAAAGTCTAAAGTTCTGCCTCACTCATCACATTCCTGAACATTCCAGGAAGTCTGACCCCTGAGCTCATGATACCACTATGTTCTTTGAGTTAAGTTTGATCAACTACATCTTGCTTCAAGGTTTAGGCAATTCTACCTGAGAAGCTTATTCTTTTTTTTTTTTTTTTTTTTTTTTTTTTGAGACAGACTTGCTCTGTCACCCAGGCTGGTATGTAGTGGTGCGATCTCAGCTCACTGCAACCTCTGCCTCCCTGGTTCAAGCAATTCTCCTGCCTCAGCCTCCCGAGTAGCTGGGATTACAGGCATGGGCAGCCAAGCCTGGCTAATTTCTGTATTCTTAGTAGAGATGGGGTTTCGCTATATTGTCCAGGCTAGTCTCGAACTCCTAGGCTCAAGTGATCCACCAGCCTCAGCTTCCCAAAGTGCTGGGATTATAGGCATGAGTCAGTGTTCCTGGCGTGCCTGGCCTTATTATTCATATTTTTAGTGCCATGCTAAGATTATTGTAGTATGTGTGGTATCTGTACAAAGGATTGTACATGCTGAACAATTACCCATAGTCCTGCCATCTTTGCCTTGGTGGCATTTTAGCATGTCTCCTTCCACTTTTTTACCATACACATTTTTTGCATAGTTGAGGTCATTTTAATGTGTGATGCTTTTTTTATTCAACATCATGCTGTTCAAAAAGTGTCATTAAAGGCTTTTAACTAGTTGATTGTTTTATTCTGCAGATATTAAGTATTCTCCTATTGCTTATTATTTGGGTTGCATCCATTTTAATTTTGCAATTCTAAATCATGTTAAAATGAACAAATCATGTTAAAATGAACATGCCTGTATGTAAATCTCTGTCCACATTTTGATACAGGAACATCATCAACTTTCATACAATTGATTTGATAAATTTAAATTTCTTTTAAATTTCTTTCAAGAGAAAAAGAGGTCATGACAATTTATAACTCAAGCAAAGAGATAGGAGTGAACATGAGAGAGTGGCTTTGTTTATTTAATATTATTGTTACAACAGTTCAAAGTTGAACTAACTGAGGAAACTGAGACACAGACAAAGTCATTTTATTGCTGGTGACATTATCAGCCGTGTTTGGAGCTGGGAAACTATTGTTTTCTTTGCCTAGCCAGTATCTTCCCTACTTCACTTGCCCCATGGAAATTCAACATCCTTGAAATTACACCAGTTAACTCCCCCAGAGGGCCAACAGCATCGTAAATGCATCTAGTGGTACCTAGCTCCTTCATATTTGGTCTTCCCCTCCAATAAGTGGTAGGTATGGCCAAAATCACCAGACAGGATCATGTTTGCCTTGCAAACCAAACAAACCCTTCTGTTTTTGTTTTGCTTTGTGTCTGGACTAATTCTTAGCACCTCTTCTGCCTGTGAGCGATTTGTCACCTCATTCTGTAAGACTGGCACCAGCAGAAATGCAGTCTCAAAGGATCCCGGGGAGAAAGCGAGGCCGACCCTCACTTCACTCCACACCTATGAAGATGGCAGTTCATAACCTTTATTCTGCTTCAGCTGGCTCTTTACCAGCAGTGAAGATCCCAAAGAAAAGAGGGCGGAAACCCGGGTACAAGGTACGGCTCCATCATCTCCTTCTCCAAAGTGGTATTGGGCTGGGGCGTGGGTACTTGGTCAGACCTGCACTGCAAAATGCCACTAGAGGTTGGGAGCTTGGTAGAGACGGGATGAGAAATAAGCCTCCCTCAGTGAAGTATGTGATGGATGAGGTCTCACTGTTACAACATGGCACATAATGCATGCTGTCGTGTGCATTTTTCCAAGTGGAGAAAGCAAATTACACCAGATGCGGAAAGTTGTGAGCGAGCAGATTTTAGGGTCATCGCTAAACACACATTATTAAACCTTGCATCTAAATTAGTGTTTCAGACACTGAGCTTTCCCCTGACTGTTCCTACTAGGGTAAATCTTGAAGCCACTTTCCAGAACTCATTTGTCATTTATTTTAGCAGGAGCAGATGATGTTCCTGAGACATTTAAATTAATAACGTGAGCAGGCCAGTGTCTAAGGACATGGGAAAGTCTTTCCAAACAGAACCTCAACACAGAGAGTCATAATGAAAATTCAGCGTGTTAATTCCTAGTTTCCCACTTCTAAAAGGTGCTGACATCGAGTTTGGCTACAAGGAGGCATATCACACAAAATTACATTCCTGTGACCCTTTTAAGAATTAGCAGTGATTTGGAGAGGCTGGGGTGGAGAATAAATCCTCTGATGTAACCACAATCATAAACCAACTCAAACCCAAGGGAGGGCTGCTTCTCTTCGTTGTTTTTGAATAGGCTACTAGAGAGGAAAAAAATGTTACACTTCTTCTTCACAAACCTTTCGGGCATTAGAAAATGAGCTTCAGAAGTTTTCCTTCATCTATTTTTCGTGAAATAAAGGCTTATGTTTCCATCTTGAGACCTGAATACTGAAACCAGAATGCAAATTGGCAATTAACTCCCATATATTTAGGAACATATATGGAAATTATTTCAGGTCAGTAGAAAGAGCTTCTGGAAGATTTGGTAATGAATTCAACTTCTGTCCCTTTGGTTCTCCATAGTTCTTCCAAATGCTGGAAAATAAAATCAGTAGGTGGGAGGAAGGCTCCTCAAAGTTATTGTGGGGTCATTGGTTTTAGTAAAAGAAGCTTTTACTCAGCTATCTCATGAGGTAAAGTCTTCTCTCACTGGTTGTTCTTCTAACAACAAGAATCTCCTTTCTTTCATGTGCATGCCAGCTTTAGAACAGTCTCTGAAGCTGGCGTAGGGCCAGTCTTACCCACTCACTACTGTGCAGTTGTTGGCTTCTGGGAATTGCATCTGGAGGGCTGGAGAAGGGCAGCCTTTCTGTTTATAGATGCATCGAGCAAATCCAGGATTCCAAGAAACATACTGAAGACTTCTCCCTCCTATTTGGCCTTTCTCCTACTCTCCTGGAGGCTGTGACCCAAGAATGAAAATTACCAACAGACTCAGCATTCCTGGGGCCAGGAAGAATGGAAAATTCATTCCATGAAAGGAACCTGATTTTACAATTTTCCTGTCTCCTCAAAAGGGTAGTTTTCAGCACTCATGACACTCAGAGACAACTCAGATCAGGAAGAAATCTTTGGGTTGGTTGGCTGATAATACAGAGCTCTGCCCAAAGCAGGCAGTCTCTTCCCATTTCCTCATAGAGTTTCTCTTATGGGAAGTAGGCCACTGCTCTTCCTTGAATCCACTTCCCATATATTTAGGAAAATGTATGGAAATTATTTTAGGCCAACAACTCCCAGACAGCTTCCCAAGCTATGGGCTTAATATTCTAGAATAATAGTTCCAAACCGGATGCTATTCTGTGTGAAGTTCCCACCCATCCGTGGTGACATAAGAAAAACAAGAGCCATTTGAAAGTCTTCATGACGTTCAAGTGATTCCTCTTAAAGGATGATCCTTTATTCTGAAATATCTGCTTCCTACTATCTTGGTGGTAAAATGTATTGTTTTATTAAATGTTGTATGTTGATAGGATTTAGTAATTTTAAAAAATGTTCTTAGTTGGCAAAATCAAGTTGGCAACATATTAATCTCCCCAGTTTTATTTTGACAATTTCCTAGACCTGGACACCCCATTTTACCATTAATGACAGGACTTTATTTGTGAAGAAGCCAGCTCAGAAATTGTACAGTTTCACTCCATTTGCCAAATGTCCACTAATTTGACAATTTTAACTATCTGGGACACAGCTAGGGAGACATAAGTTGTTAAAAAAAATCCTGACTAAGCAAAGTAAGATATTACTTGGTCTAACTTTTAAAGATCTTGTATTTCATTGCTAAGAAAACGCTTCCAGGCCTTCCATCAGAATTTGTTTACATTTTTTGTTAACATGTTTCTTGCAAGCTCAATTACAGGTGGTTAGTAGCCTTAGATTTGAAGGGGAAGGTATTTTGGGGGAGAAGACTCCATACACAGCTGGACACTGGAGAATAATAATTACTTTTGTAGTGAGATGATAATATACTAACAAGAGAGAAATAATACAATAATGTCAATCTTATAAAATAAGATATAATATAATTTTATTATATCAGTAATAACATTATTACAATGATATATTGATGTTAATAATAGCATCGTAATAAAATAATATGTTTCTGAGCCTTTGGCAGGCTCTTCTCCAGGAGATTCTGAGGACGCCTCATTGTGTTGACTGTATAACAAGTCTATGCTGGTTGACATTTGTCACTTCTTGCCTGATGCTTCCCCAGCTTCTCTGTCAATCACCTCTGTGCATATGTGGGAACTCTTTCTGGTCCAAGACCTCCCTTCAAGACCCAAGAACATGTAACACAGGCTGTGACACTTAACTGCTTCCTGAGGATAACATGAGTGAATTGCAGGCAGATAAGGGAGGGTTACACTGGCAGTCAGGTGTCAATGCTCTAGAGTTCATAGGTCAGGCCCCCTCCCAGGGCCCATCTGGCCACCTCCTTCTTGGCCCCAGGCTTGCAGCCACATGACTGGGGCAGGCTCACAGCTGGAAGAGTATCACATTTTATGGTGCTACTGCCCCCTTCTTGCCCTGGTCAAAGAAAGCAAAACCTCTGAACGTTGTATGTTCTATGAAGAGCCATACTCTGACTACCATGAAAATAGCCTTGTTCATGATCAAACAGAGCATTTACCTCTCCATTTGAAACATCTGCTATTGGTTGAGGTCCTTAGTTCAGAGACTCCCCAAGATCAATAGGTAGATTTTCCTTACGTTTCATGACCAAAAAGACCACCAAGGTATTTTTAAAGAAACAGAGAGGGGCTGCAATAAGAACAAATCCTAGTTTCCATTCTGTTGAGCCAGCTGGTTATAATGCCTCTAATAGTGGGATTTCAATCTTCTGTGTCTTCCTGGTTGGGATTTTTATTTAAGCAGAAGAAACAAGTTCTGGGTTTTGAAAAATAGCTGTTTGTCCCCAATACAAAGTAATAATAATACTAATAGCAACCATAATCATAGAAAATATTTATTGAATACTTTTATGTTTGAGGCTCCGGGTGGAAGCATTTTGTGTGTATTTCTTATTTGATCCTTGATAGTTTGAGAGTGAGAGGAAAGAACTGCAGAAAAACTGCAGGACTTAGGCATGAATGAACCAAGCCCACAGGAGGCAGCAGCCCTCCACTCCTCAGCCATCGCCTTGTATTATTGTTCAGAATAGCAATTATGCTTCTCAAGTGAAAAAAGAGGAAATGATGTTCTGTCTGCTCTGTTTAATGAGTTAAGAAAGGTGTGGCATGTTCTAGAAAGGATATCATCCTTGAAATGTTAAAAACAAAATAGTTAAAATGACTTAAAATGTTGGTAATTGTGTCATTCGGGATACAAATTCAGCTGCCGTAACAAGGGCTAAATAACAGTGGCTTTAAAGAAGAAAGAGCTAATTTCTCCCTCATGTTAAAGTGTGGGAAGGCTGGTATGATGGCTCCATGGGGTGGGGACCCGGGCTGTTCCTGTATTGTTGTTTGTCACCTAGGCTGGAGTGCAGTGGCACCCTCACAGCTCACTGTAGCCTCGACTTCCCAGGTCAAGCAATTGAGTTGTGGGGAATACAGATGCACGCCACCATGCCTGGCTAATTTTTTATTTTTTACTTTTTTGTACAGATGAAGTCTCACCGAGTTCCCCAGGCTGGTCTTGAATGCCTGGGCTCAAGAGAGCCTTTCGCCTCAGCCTCCCAAAGCGCCGGGGTTACAGGTGTGAGCCACCGGGCCCAGCCAGCTCTGCCATTGTTAACACACAGTTTCTACCTCCTGGTCTAACGTGGCTGCTCCAGGTCCCACTGTTCCACTGTTTTAGACAACAGAATGGGAACACAGAGCTAGCAGAGGGCACGCCTGTCTCCTTGAAGGGCTCAATTTTTGAAGTTGCACATCCATTACAATTTGCATTCCCCAGGCCAGCAGTTAGTCACTCGGCCACCCGTAGCTACCAGGGAAGCTAGAAAATGCAGTGCTGGTTACTGAATGATCAGCTAAAATTCAGGAAGTCCATTATTAAAGGAAGAAAGGAGAATGGATATTTGGGAACAGCTAGCACCTTCTGTTGAGTACGTAAAGGACAGGCTTCTGTTGACTGGAA
This sequence comes from Pongo pygmaeus, assembly GCF_028885625.2. Taxonomy (NCBI): domain Eukaryota; kingdom Metazoa; phylum Chordata; class Mammalia; order Primates; family Hominidae; genus Pongo; species Pongo pygmaeus. The sequence goes on along the minus strand of NC_072378.2, from coordinate 107,700,995 downwards.
AATTCACTTGCTAAAGTAATTTTCTAATTAATATGGGTGAATGCAATGTTTTGTAATCCCTCAGTACTTTGGATTGTTTTGTTCTCTCTTCCTTATTTTTTTTCCGAAAAAATAGGTGTTTTTTGCCCTGTGTAACAAGAGAGTCAAGTTCACAAAAATCTCAAGTAAGAGAATATTCAAACTCAAGTAGAAAGGGTTTTTGTTTGTTTGTCTCAACATTTGTTTAAGGCCTCTTTCTAAACGTGTTTTCATTAGAACTGTTGAATTGGCGTCACTGGTTCTGAGGCAGTCCAGATGTTATATTGCTTGGAGTTGTATTACAGACATTAAAGATAACTTAATAGGCTGGGTGTGGTGGCTCACGCCTGTAATCCTAGCACTTTGGGAGGCTGAGGCAGGTGGATCACAAGGTCAGGAGATCGAGACCATCCTGGACAACATGGTGAAATTCTGTCTCTACTAAAAATACAAAAATTAGCTGGGCGTGGTGGCACGTGTCAGTAATCCCAGCTACTCATGTCAGGAGAGGCTGAGGCAGGAGAATTGCTTGAACCAGGGAGTTGGAGGTTGCAGTGAGCCAAGATCGCGCCACTCCACTCCAGCCTGGCGACAGGGCAAGACTCTGTCTCAAAAAAAAAAAAAAAAGATAGCTTAATAATACAGATGGGAAGAGTGGCTACGTGATACCCTTCCTGTGCCTCTTTCCAGGGTCCCTCTCTTGCTGATAGTAGGTATGGATTGCCGCCTGTGGCCTGTGGGGGAAATTATGACACAGTCATAAGGCAGGGGCCATTTCCTTGGGTTGAACATTGCGCAGCACCTAGGGTAGGGACTGTCTCCCCTGTGTCTTCTGTTGCCTATCCCCCAATGCCCATGCACCCAGGGCTGGAACAGGTGTCAGGGGTGAGGCTCAGCAGTGGATCTGAGGCAGTGGTAGGCTGGTAAATGTTTTACAGCCGGCACTCTGAGCATAGCTCTGACATGAATGTTAGTTGTTATTTTCACTCATGTTAAAGAGTAAAATGAGCGTAAACGGTGAGGTCGTATGTCAGAGCTTTACTTGTTTGTCAAGATTGAGAATGACTTCCTTGCTAAAATTGGTAATAGTTTTGTTTTTTATTTGGACAGGGTTTTATTATACTATGTTGCCCAGGCTGGAGTGCAGTGGTTATTCAGGAGCGAGATCATAGCTCACTGCAGCCTTGAGCTCTTTTTTTTGAGACGGAGTCTCACACTATCGCCCAGGCTGGAGTGCAGTGGTGCAATCTCAGCTCACTGCAACCTCTGCCTCCCGGGTTCAAGCAATTCTCCTGCCTCAGCCTCCTGAGTAGCTGGGATTACAGGCGTGCACCATCACGCCCAGCTAATTTTTGTATTTTTAGTAGAGACAGGATTTCACCATGTTGGCCAGCCTAGTCTTGAACTCCTGACCTCAGGTGATCCACCCACCTGGGCCACCCAAAGTGCTAGGATTACAGGTGTGAGGACTGCACCCGGCCAACCTTGAACTCTTGGCCTCAAGCAGTCCTTCTGCCTCAGCCTCCCAAGCAGCTGGGACTACAGGCGTGTGCCACCGTGCCTGGATTGGATAATAGTTTTTGAAGACAAAAAAGAATTTAAGTTTTTTGTGCTATTCACATTGTGACAGCTATAGACATGACATGCTTTTAAGTTCAATCTGCATTTTTAGCATTTTCTCCATCACTTTTTAAAGTCTATAAATCAACACAATAATAAGCCCAGCTCTCATTCACAGCATTTCCCAGATTCTAAGGTGTAAATATTCCCTTCATGGCCAATATTGAGCCACCAATGTGACATCCCTGAATATGGATTTGGGAAAAGATGTACAGCAGCAAATGCTTGGAAATACAGATGCAGTCATAAAATTAGAAAGTGATGAGTTGTCAGTATTTATTACTTTTGTTTTTAATAAACTTTTTATTTATTTGTTTGTTTGTTTGTTTAGTTTCACTAAGTAAAAAACAATTTGTGAATGGGGCAGCCTCCTGAGCCAGAGTAGGTTCAGAGACTTCCTACAAACTTTATTAACTTGTAAGTGTATATACTGTAATTTTTATTTTAGAAATTTTTTTGAGACAGAGTCTCACTCTGTCGCCCAGGCTGGAGTGCAATGGCGCAATCTTAGCTCACTGCAACCTCCACCTCATAATGTTTAATAAAGGCTGTGTTTAACAATCCACTTGCAATACTCCTGAAGATGTAACAATCTTCTCTCATGGACTAGTACAAGCCGGCTCCAGCCCCTGGGGGATCAGAGTTCCGCTGAGCTCAGGATGCCTGTACCCGGATGGTCCATGTCCCCGCTCTCATCAGTTGGGCTGACGGTTTTGATCTCATTGCCACTGATGCACAGAACTTGACCCCCTCACCAGTTTCTGTAAGAAACCCAATCACACCAAGCAGTTCTTGAAATGTACGGTTTCTACTAAAGATTGTTGGGGTTGCAGGCCATAGTGGACAGCTTCTGTTAAATGACTGTCATGGATAGATGTTTTTCTGAATTCTACTTTATTTAAGGATTGTGTATTAGTCTGTTTTCACCCTGCTGATAAAGAGATACCTGAAAATGGGTAATTTATAAAGAAAAAGAGGTTTAATGGACTCACAGTTCCATGTGGCCAGGGAGGCCTCACAGTCATGGTGGAAAGCAAAAGGTATGTCTTATATGGCAGCAGATAAGAGAGAACGAGAGCCAAGCGAAAGGGGTTTCCCCTTGTAAAACCATCAGATCTGGTGAGACTTATTCACTACCGCAAGAGCAGTATGGGGGAAATTACTCCCACGATTCAGTTACCTCCCACCGGGTCCCTCCCACAACACGTGGGAATTATGGGAGCTACAATTCAAGATGAGATTTGAGTGGGGACACAGTGAAACCATATCAGATAGTACTTTTTTGTTTTTCTTTTTCTTCCTTCTCCCTCCTGGTACCCATGGAATACTGGCTTCATTGTCTCCTCTCTTGGCTTCCTTCGGTGAGGAGGAAATGAAACCATTCCTTCCCACCTCAGGCAGAGCAGGAGCCCTCCCCACCTCCTCGCCAGTCTCAGCCCCTCTCTGGATACAGACCAGCATCTGAAACCATAGGATCCGAATCCTATCCCTCCTCATTTGCATCTCTGAAAGGCACAAGAAAGGAAAGGGTGGGCCATTCCACTCCCACCTCCAAGCATCCCCTTCTGCTTTCACTGTGATGAAGGCAATCTATTCTATTTGGGTAATTTTACTTTCCTAAGAAAGTGTTAGTGCAATGATTATTTAATTAGAATCCCAGATTTGACCAAAGCGGGCCTCAAGGCCAAAAGGTACCAGCCCCTCCATCTCTTGGGTGTTTAATATCTCCCCCAAGTGTGGAAGGAAATAGGTATGAGTAGACCCAGTTACAGGCTGACTCCCAGGAATGGAATTAGGTCACTGGCCACAAGCTTCTTGTTATTGGAACCAATTTGCATTTCCAGCAGGCAAGTTTTTAGACTAAAGTCTGTGGTTAAACATGGTGAGTTATTCAATGTCTTCTAACTTTGTCCCCCTGCAGCATCGCCTCAGAACCCCAAGGGAGTTTTGTATGAAGAAAGAATGTGAGTTCCAAGGAGAAATGTGTCCACAAGGAAAGCTATGGGCAGGGACATGGACAAAGCTAGTCTTCCTTAAATAGAGGTGGGGAGGTGTCTTAGTCAGCTCGGGCTGCCGTACCAAAATACCATAGCCTGGGTGGCTTCAACATAGAAATTAATTTTGTCATTGTTCTGGAGGCTGTGAAGTCCAAGGTCAACGTGCAGCAGGATTCAGTTCTGGTGAGGGCTCTCTTGGCAATGGCTGCCTTCTTACTGTGTCCTCACATGGTGGAGAGAGCGAGCAAGCTCTGGCCTCTCTTCCTCTTCTTTTAAGAACACTAATCCCGGCCAGGCACAGTGGCTCACATCTGTAGCCCCAGCATTTTGGGAGGCAGAGGTGGGCAGATCACTTGAGGTCAGGAGTTTGAGACTAGCCTAGCCAATGTGGTGAAACCCCGTCTCTACTAAAAATATAAAAATTAGCTGGGTGTGGTGGCAGGTACCCATAATCCCAGCTACTTGGGAGGCTGAGACAGGAGAATCGCTTGAACCTGGGAGATGGAGGTTGCAGTGAGCCGGGATGGTGCCACTGCACTCCAGCCTGGGTGACAGAGCGAGACTCTGTCTCAAAAACATACAAAAAAAAAAAAAAAAGAACATGAATCTCTTCATGGGGCCCACCGTCATGACCTCATGTAAACTTAATTACCTCCCAAAGGCTCCACCTCCAAATACCTTCACATTGGGTGTTAGTACTTCAGCGTATGAATTTTGGAGGGTACACAAACATTCAGTCCATAACAGAAAGGAAGGAAAGGAAGGAGAACATAATTAAAAAAACAAAAATCTAGGCTGGGCATCATGGCTCATGCTTGTAATTCCAGCACTTTGGGAGACTAGGCAGCAGGATCACTTGAGCCTAAGAGTTCGAGACCAGCCTGGGCAACATAGCACTACCCTGCCTCTACAAAAAATAAATAAATTAGCCAACTGTGATGGTGCTCACCTGTAGTCCTAGCTACTTGGGAGACTGAGGTGGAAGGATTGCTTGAGCCCAGGAACTCAAAGCTGAAGTAAGTCATGATCGTGTCACTGCACTATAGCTTGAGTGACAGAGTAAGACCTTGACAAAAAAAAAAAAAAAAAAAGAGTGCATTTATTTTCTAGGGCTGATGTAAGAAAACGCAACAAACTAGGTAACGAACAACAGAAATTTATTGTCTCAGAGTTTTGGAAGCTACAAGTTCATGATCGAGGTGTAGGTAGTGTTGGTTCTTTCTGAGTCTGTAAGGAAGAATCTGTTCCATGTCTCTCTCCCAGCTTCTGATAGTGTCAGGCTTTCCTTGGCTTGTAGACGGCTTACTCCCCATGTCTTCCCATCATCTTCCATCTGTGTGTGTCTGCCTCTCTGTCCATATTTCCATTTTGTATAAGGATACCTGTCACATTGGATTAAGACCCAGACTTATGACCTCATCTTAACTCGACCATCTGCAAAGACTGTATTTTCAAATAAGGTCACATTCACAGGTACTGAGAGTTGAGATTTCAATATGTTTTTGAGGGACACATTTCAACCCATAACATCTAACATGACAATCTTTGTCTTTTAATTAGGTGTTTAGTCCAATCATATTTTTAAAAATTACCAATAAATTTGGGCTTAAATCTTTACTGATTTTTTGTATTCTATATATTCCTTTTACCTGTCTTTTCTGTCTTCTTTTTGAGTTATTTTTTATTATTTAATTTTTTCTTTCCCATTCATTGGAAGTCAAGCATTCTGTTTTCTGTTGTATTAATGGTTACTCTAAAAATTACAGCATGCTTACTTATTAGAGTTGTCTAAAGTTAACCATACTTTTGCTTCTTCCTAAATAATACAAGGACTTTTGTACACTTTAATTCCATTTATATTCTGCCCCTCACACTTAGATATTATTGTTGCCATACATTTTAATTTTTTCTTTTTTAGCCCCTCCAGTCATCATTATTATTGTTTTATACAGTCATTTTCATTTAAATTCACCTGATTATTTACCACTTCTAAAAAATTCTTCATTTTTGTATATCAGACCTTCCACCTGGGTTCCTTCTCATTTTGCCTGAAGTAAAATGAAAAGAAGCTCCTCTAATATAGGTCCTCTAGTGATAAATTCTTAGTTTTTGTTGTTTGGAAGTATCTTTATTTTACTTTCACTTTTGAAAAAAAAAAGACTTTTTTTTTTTTTTTTTTTTTCCTGGGTGTAGAAATCTAGATTGTCAGTTATTCCCTTGAAGCACATAGAAGATACTATATTTTGCCGGGTACAGTGGCTCATGCCTGTAATCCTAGCACTTTGGGAGGCCAAGGCGGGCAGATCATTTGAGGTCAGGAGTTCGAGACCAGCCTGGCCAACATGATGCAACCCCATCTCTACTAAAAATATGAAAATTCGCTTGGCATGGTGGTGCCTGCCTGTAATCCAAGCTACTTGGGAGGCTGAGGCAGGAGAATCACTTGAACCCAGGAAGCGGTGGTTGCAGTAAGCCAAGATTGCACCAATGCACTCCAGCATGGGTGACAGAGCAAGACTCTGTCTAAAAAAAAAAAAACAAAAAACAAAACCAAAGATATTATATTTATATTCTGGGGTTCATTGTTGTAGAGAACTCAACTGCTTTTCTAGCTTATTAAGGTGTTTCTTGGAAAGTAATCTGTATTTTTAATCTAATTTTAAGATTTTTCTCTCTGTTTTGGTGTTTTATAATTTCACTTCGTTGTGTTGATGTGTGGATTTATATTTTATTCATCCTATTTAGGATTTGCTGAGCTTCCTGAATCTGTGAGTTGAAATCTTTCATCAGTTCTGGAAAATTCTCTGCTATTATCTCTTCAAATATAATTTCCTTTCCATTCTCCATATTCTTTTCTTCTGAAACTCTTATGTTTCAAACTTCTCATATTCTCCATGTCTTTTAACCTCTTTTTCATAGTTTTAATCTATTGGTTTCTGTGCTGCTTTCTGGGTAATTTCTTCTGACATATCTTCGAGCTCATTAATTTTCTCTTTAGCTATGTTTACAATGCTGTTAAGTCTATCCATTTACTTCTTAATTTTAGTTACTGTGTTTCCCACTTATAAAAATTCAATTTGCTTCTTTTTCAAATTTACTGTGTTTTTTAAAATCATTTTTTGTTCCCCAGATATATTTTCAAGCTTGTCCTTTATATCTTTATACATAGTATCATAGTTGTTTTTATAATCTAAGTTTGATAATTGAAATATCTTAATATTTTGGGGGCTTTATTGCTGTGTGTTTTTATTGCTTATTCTTTCTTTAGTTATTTGCTTCCTTGTGTGCTTGGGTATTTTGGACTGTTATTCATCAACCTTGAAAAATTATTTTTGAGACTTCTTTGAAACCTTTCTCCAGAGATGATGTGTTTTCTTTTGCCTTTCCAGTCACCTGAGACACTGTCATATTGAGTAATTTTTTAACTAAATTCATAGCCTGAAGTTTTCTTGATCACCCAAGTTCTGTGAATTTGGGATGCAAATATATGTGAGGTCCGGCTTCTGGTAATATCTTCTCAGAGATTCTGCAAATCCCCTCCCTCAGTGTCAAGCCAACTTTTCTTGTAGCCAGGTAGGGATGGGAGAAGATGGGACAAGTCTACAGCTGGCGTGCCCTTATTGTAGCTCTTAGGGTAAGCCCTGGGCTTCATAGCAATGGCCCAGATTACACCTATATGTTGGCCTGGTTATTCTTTATATATGTCAGTTCCTCCACACTTTTAATCATTTTTGCATTTATTCATTATTTGTAGTAGTTTCGATTGATCCTAATAACCAGTTTTCCATCTTACCAGAAACAGGACTTCAAATAATTTAGAATGCTACATTTCTTCTAATTAACATTCCAAATATGGCGCTAACACTGGTTTTGATTCAAATTCTTTAATGTGTTCAAAAATAATCTAATGAAAGTTACACACACAACATTATGAGTTGGGAAGAACTTAGAAACCAACAACTGTAACCCATTTAATGGCTTTGGAAGATGAAGCTTAGAGGAGCTGCGTGAGTTGCTCAGGGTCCCGTGTGAGTTGGCAGCAGAACCAGGACTAGAGTGTCATTTGTTATCTCTAAGACCTGTATTCGTGCCACTGCCCTGCAATGCAGTGGCAATGTGGAGTTGACTGAAATTATGTCCATTTCCCCGATGAGGAAATATGGATTATTTCCTTTTCTTCATACCCTCTCCCAAAGTTCTGCACAGAACTTTTACTGTCTCATTCTGAAGGTTCATTACTTTAGTGTTACAGAAGGAATGTTTTGAAACTTAGAGACAAAGCCAGTATTATTGCCCAATAATAAGTCTAGTTAGTAAGTTAACAAAATCAGCAATAAGTAAATAAATGCTAATGTTTTGTAACTAACATAATAAAAATGTACTATTAAAGCAAAGATTTTGTGAATAGATGTAGACATTATCCTAGATTTTGTGCTTTCTCTCACCCGTCACTTCAGTTCCATCTCAAAGTACACCCTGAATCCAATCAATTCTTTCCACCTCCCTACTTCCACCCTAGTTTAGCCACCAGTGTCGCTCAGCTAGACCACGTGATACCTCCTTAGTAGTGTTCTTTTCTGTACTTTGCCTCCACTTCCCCATCCATTCTGCCTAACAGCAGCCTTATGTATGTATGTATGTATGTATGTATGTATGTATGTATGTATGTATTTATTTATTTTGAGACAGGGTCTGGCTCTGTCTCCCAGATTGGAGTGCAGTGGCTCAATCTCGGCTTACTGCAACCTCTGCCTCCCAGGCTCAAGCCATCTTCCCACCTCAGCCTCCTAAGTAGCTGGGACTAAGGTGCATGCCACCACACCCGGCCAGTTTTTTTTGTTTTGTTTTGTTTCTTTTTTTTTTTTTTTTTGTATTTTTTGTAGAGATGGAGTTTTGCCATTTTGTCCAGACTGGTCTTGAACTCATGAGCTCAAGTGACCCTCTTGCTGCAGCCTCCTAAAGTGCTGGGATAACAGCATTCAGAGATTCTGATGTGAGCCACTGGGCCTAGCACCATATTTATTTTTATAAAATGAAAACTAGCTTATGTGTTTCCCTGCTTAAAATCCTGTAATTATTTCCATCACTCATAGAATAAAATCCAAACTTGTTATCCTGACTGTATTTGTTTCCTTAGGGCTGCTGTAACAAGGTACTACCAACTGGGTGGCTTAAAACGTCCTTTCTGGAGGCTAGAAGACTGAAATCAGGGTGTCAGCAGGGCCATGCTCTCTTTCTGAAGACTCCAGAGGAGGATCCTTTCTTGCCTCTTCCTAGCTTCTGGTGGTTGCCGGCTGTTTCTTGGCTGTCAACACATTACTCCAATCTCTGCCTCTGTCGTCACATAGCATTCTCTCCAAACAGGTGTCTGTGTCTGTATCAAGTTTTTTTCTTCTTATAAGCACACCAGTCATTGGGTTAAGACCAACCCTAATGCAGTATGCACTCATTTTAACTTAATTACCTCTGCGAAGACCCTATGTCTAAATAAAGCCAATATTTGCAGGTACAGGGGATTAGAACTTGAACATATGTCTTTTTAGAGAGACACAATTCAATGCATAACACTAAATTAGAAAACTGCCATTATCTCTTCCTAACCACCTAGCTTGACCTCATCTTATACCATTCTGACTCTTGCCCACAGTTCCAACCACTCTGGTTTCTTGAAGAAGCCAAGCTTTAGAATGTTTGCACAAGCTGTTCTGTCTGCCTGGAAAGCTTTCTCCAGTCACAACAGGCTACCTCTAGCCACTCAGATCCTGACTTCAATGTCACCCCTTTATAGGCCTACCCTGGTCACCTAGTTGCTCTCATTGAGAACAAGAAGTCTATCTTCCCCATTCACAGCTGAATCTTCAGCACCTAGAACAGTTTCTGGCACATAGTAGGTGCTCAAGAAGTTTTTGTTGAATAAATGTCTGTCTGATTGAATGAATGATTTTTTTTCCTTTTTAGATTTGGCTTAAATGATGCCACTTGGAAAGGATAGCTATTACATAAGCAACACTTAGGAAAAATTTCAAGATGGATTGGAAGCATGTTTCACAGAGGGGATCATCTGCGAGGTGTGAGGAAAAAGGGTCGGTTTGCAGAGATTTCTGAAGATGTGATCCCAAGAGATAAGCATGGAAAATGTAGATGGGTTCCAGGAAAGATGGGCAGTTTCCTCCTCCTGCCATCACTGCATGAACAAGAAACTTGGGACTTATTTGCATTTTTGGAATTTCTAAAAGTAACAATAATAATACTAACACCAATAATGACAATTAACTTTTATTGAGTTCTCACTTTGCATTATGCTAAACTTCTGCATTTAATTCTAACTACATCCCTGTGTGAGGGCTATTATCTTTACAGATGAGGAAAGGCAGGCTCTGAGGGCCTAAGTACTAAGCCTCACAATCAGCGAGTGGCCACGCTGGACGTTCAATCCAGATCCAAAGCTGGTATTCCTTTGCATGTGCCCACTGCTGCCCTAAACACATTTTAAAATTTTGCTTTATTGGCTTACCCTCTGCGGATGTGCCAGCAGCCTCTATACGTCCTCATCCTTCCCCAGCCACACTCTCCATCCTCAGATTATCCACCTCTTGCTACCAGTCTGTCAAACAATGTTTAGTTGGCATTTCTGTTACTGCCAAAGCCAGATGTTTCTAGAAAAATCCTTGAGTTTTATGTCAACTGACCCTCTCCCCTTTAGTGTCCTCTTGGCTGCACATCTCCATTTCCCCCCAAATCCCCTCCCAATTGTTTCCAGTGATGTTCTAGCAAATGTCTTAGAGAAGGTCCTCCCCTAAATGACAGCTGGAGCCAGAAATTCCCCAGGCCCATATTTTGGTTCTATAAATGGAAAAGAAAGATGAGCTGATCCCAGATTTCCCAGCCCCTCTGGTGGAGACTCCAGCTGGTAGGGACACTTTGCCCTACCGCTTTGTCCCAGCAGTATTCTCTAATGAGGCAAAGCACAGACCTTGCCTTGGATGAGGGGTTGCCACACCTGCTGGGTTGAGGTTTTGAATCTCAGGTAAAGGTGGCAACTGTACTAGCACTTGGGCAGGGATGTTGGCTTTGAAGGCCCGGGATTAGCTCCTGTATGTCAGAACATGGCATCCTACGCAGCAAGCTGCTTCCAGTTCTGTGCTGCCAGGAAGAGGCCTCTCTTCTCTCCTCCTCTCCATTTACCCAGTTTATTCTGCCACATCCTGTTTTTAATATTTTGAAAACAAACACTATTTTAGAATAGTTTTCGGTTTACAGAAGTATTGCAGAGATAAAACAGAATTCTGATGTACCCTGCACCTGGTTTCCCCCCATTTTTAACATCTCATATTACTGTGGTATGTTTGTCTCAACTAGTGAACCCATCATAATACTTCATTATTAAATAAAGTCAATATTTTATTCTGATTTAATTAGCTTTTCCCTATTCTATTCTATTCTAGGATCCCATCCAAGATACTACATAACATTTAGTTGTCATGTTTCCTTAAGCTCTTCAGGGCCGGGGAAGTTGCTCAGAATTTCCTTTTGTGATGACTTTGGCAGTTTTGAGGAGTACTGGTCGGGTATTTTGTAAAATGTTCTGCAATTTCAGTTTGTCTAATGTTTTTCTCATGATTAGACTAGGGTTAGGGGGCTTGGGGAAGAAGATCCCAGAGGTGACGTGGCATTTTCATCATATGGTGAGAGTACATGCTAGTGACATGACTTATCACTGATGATGTTGACCTTGATCATATGGTTGAAGTCTTATTTATCAGGTTTCTCCATTGTAAAGTTACATTTCCCCTTCATTTCCTTACTGTACTCTTTGGAAGTACTCACTGTGCACAGCTCATCCGTAAGGAGTAGGGAATTACGCTTCACCTACTTGAGGGTGGGGTGTCTACATAAATTATTTGAAATTTTTATGTATGGGAGAGAGTTGTTTGTTCTTTCCTTTTTATTTACTGAGTCAACCACTTATTTATGTCAGTGTGGATTCATGAATATTTATTTCATACTTTGAGTTATAATCCATTACTACATTATTTATTTGTTGTTCCTCTTGGTCTGAATTTGGCCACTGGGAGCTCTTTCAGTTGGCACCTGTGTCCCTGTAACCAGTCCCCACCATTGTGTGTGTTTTGTTTCCTTAGTATTGTCTTACTTTCTGGCATTACAAGATGCTCTAGGCTCCCCTTGTGTATTCCCTACCCTAGTCCTAAAATCAGCCATGTCTGCAAGGAGTTTTTGTTCCTTATATTGAAGAATGGTGTTAGAAACCACTATATCAGAACTCTGTTTTATTTTGTCCATTTAAAAAACAAAATAGACAGCTTTTTTTTTTTTTTTTTTTTAGAAACCTAAGGCAACAACAAAGACAAATGCCCTGCCAGAGAACAGCTTGGATAGGTTGCAACAGACAGAGAACCCCCCCATTCCACTGGGGAGAGGTTTGTGCTGATGGACTGGGCCCCGCATCACACTAGAGCAAAGCTTCTAGCCAGTGGGCTCATATCCGTGCTCTTCTTTTTTAGGACTTTTCTAAAATCATGGGTGACTCACTTTTCTACACTAGGCTACTTTTTATTCTTTATATTAAGCAATGAGATTGAAATTTCTGAATGCTGATTCAAAAGGGTATTTCTACTCGTGATTTATTATCTAGCGAAGGATATTTTTAAAAAGCCATATACTACCCATAGTTGCTCGTGACTTTTTCTTTCATTCAAAAGTTCTAGCAGCTGTTTTAGAGACTGGATGAATACAGAAGGTTTCCTTGCAATCAGGCGATTTAATCTAATCCCTGTAATTTCAGTTGGGCAGAAATGGACAGAAGTAACAGCCAATTATAATTCCATTACTTCATTTGAGGTGGGTTCAATGAACAGATTCCTCTCTAGTAATTTTTTTTTTTTTTTTGAGACAGGGTTTGTCTCTGTTGCCCAGGCTGGAGTGTAGTGGTGTGATCATAGGTCACTGCAGCCTCGATCTCCTGGGTTCAAGCAATCCTCCTGCCTCAGCCTCTTGAGTAGCTGGAACAACAGGCACATGCCACCACGCCTGGCTAATTTTTTAAATTTTTAGTATAAAAGAGGTATCACTATGTTGCCCAGCCTGGTCTCCAGAGCTCAAGCAATCCTGCCGTCTTGGCCTTCCAAAGTGCTGGGATTATAGGTGTGAGCCAATACGCCTGGCCTCTAATACATATTAAAATGGTGAGAAAACATTAGATGTTAAAGTCATTAGGAGGTTTATATGAACAGTAAACAGTGTCTGGATATTTACTTTTTAGTCATCATCATCATTGTCATTTTTCTAGGGAAGAATCACAAGTATCTTTGTGTGATTTGCTTAAAGACCATAGAGGAAAAAATAATTTGCCAATTCCGTTTTTCCCCAGTGAGCATTATTATCTCTGTGTTGGCAGTTAAGGGCTTTAAGCTTGTGAAGGAGGATTTAGCCAGGGTTATCCCAGAAGTCACTGCCTGAAGTCCTCAGGGACTCTGTCACCACCAGCCTCTCCATCACAAGACATGGAAAGCGGGATATCATTCCTAGAAAGGCAGTCAGGGGACCCTTGGTGCATGGCCTCCATAAATAGGCATGGCGGCCGCCACCCTCATGACACTTGGCAGATGAGGAAGTCACACCAAACTCAGAGTCACTGAGTCAAAGCAGGTTTATGATCTCCCATTCCTATGACTGAGGTTTCTTTTAAATTATGTTTATAATATTTAGTAGTGTATTCCTACAGGATATGTCCTTTAATTTTGAAATGTGACACTCAGAGTAAGATGAAATCTCTATTGTTAATTATAGTTTCTGATTAATATAGAGGTTCCCTTGAGAGCCTCAAATTCAGCACCCATTTAGCACGGTGCAGCCAATGTGCTTGCTGTTGACTGATCTCATTTCACATTCATTTCTGCACATTCCAGTGCCCCCTCAGTGCTGCTCAGCAGCCATACTCCATTCCCCAGGCCTCCTACTCTCCCAGTTCATGACCACACCCACCTCCTCTGCCCTCCCACTCAGCTTCCATATCCCGGGGAAATTGGAAGCCATGGGAAGAGACCTTCTGCAAGCTCCCACCTCCACATCCACCCACCCCAGCATTCAAACCTTTATATTCTGTCTTCCTTCTTGTTGCAATAGATGGGAAAGTATGTGCGTCCTCTTAGGCCACGGCCTCCCTCATGCACTAAATCTCCTACCCTCTCACCTACTCAAAGCCCTTTCATGTGAGCAGTTCTCCACACACTCTTCTGTACAATCAACTTTTCTCTCTCTACTGGATTATTTTAATCAGCATTAAAACACTTTTTTCTCCCATCTCAAAAACAAAAAACAAAGAATCCTTAAAATTAATTTTTTAAATTTTGCTAAAAAACACATAAAATTTACCATTATTTCTAAAATTTACCATTATTGAGTTTGCCGTAAAACTCAATAGTGTTAAGTATACTCACATTGTTGTGCAACCAATCTCCAGAACATTTTCATCTTGCAAAATTAAAACTCTCTACCCACTAAGCAATAACTCCCCATTCCCACCTTCCCCCAGTTCCTGGCAACTACCATTCTACTTTCTGTCTCTATGCATTTGACTTTTGGCTATTGTAAATAGCGTTGCCATGAACATGGATGTGAAATATCTCTTGGAGACTCTATTTTCAATTTTGGGGTCTATATACTCAGAAATGGAATTGCTGGGTCATATGGTAATTTTATTTCTAATTTTTTGAAAAACTGCCATACTCTTTTCCATAGTGGCAGCACTATTTTACATTTCCACCAATAGTGCACAAGGGTTCCAGTTTCTCCACATCCTTGCCAACATTTACTATTTTCTGGGGGGTTTTCATTCTGTTATTTTTTGTTTTGTATTTTTTTTTTTTTTGATAGTAGCTATCTTAACAGCTATCAGCAAGGTGGTATCTCATTGTGGGGCAAAAAAAAATTTTAATCCCACTTTGTTCCTTTGCTGTGGCTAGTTCTCTGCTCCCTTTTTTGACAAAACTCCTTGAAAGAGTTGACTTTACTTACTGACCCTAATGCCTCTCTTTCCATTTTTCCATTCAGGAGCTACCCTATTTTAAAATCTCACCTCAAAGTATAATTCCTCAATTGCACTTCCCATGCCCTTTGCTTCTTTATTTTCACCATTGGCTCTTATCACCTTCTAACATACTATATCATATACTTATTTATTCTTTTATTGTCTCCCCACCCCCGCTGGCCATTAGAATGTCAGTTCCACGAGGGCAAAGATTTATTCTTATTCCAATTCAACACACTGTGCCCCCACCTTTCTTGTTGATAAATTGCTAAATCTAATGGCCACTCCTAGTCTTACTTGTCTAATCAGAGCACTTAGCATGGTTAACCACTATCTCCTCCTTGAAAGAACCTCTCCATTCACTCCCACACTCCCACCCTCTCCCAGTTTTCTTTCTATCCCATTGGGTGCTTTTACCTGATTTCTTTTGCTTGTTCCTTTCTCATTTCTCCAGGCTCTTTGTGTTGGAATCTTGCAGGGCTCAGTGTTTGGATCCTTCTCTTCTCCATCTACATTCACTTCTCTGATGATATCTTCCATTATTATGGTCTGACATACCAACTCTATATTCTTGATTCCCAAACGTACATCTTCATATAGGCTCTCCCCCAGAACCATATACTCTACTACATGCAACTGCCTAGTAATATCTCCACTTGGACGTCTAGCAAGTATCTTAAACTCGACATGTCTAAAACTCACCCCTGATCTTCTCTAACCCCCTCCTCTCTATCCTCCTTCCCTTCAAAAGAAACAACAACAACAAAAAAACTACTCCACCTAGAGCCCTCCTGGTGTCAATGCTTGAAGTCATCTTTGACTTCCTTCTTTCTCTCATATACCACATTCATGTGTTGGTAAATTTTGTTGGTTCCACCTTCAAAACATGTCCAGGATCTGTCTACTTCTCATCACCGCCACTGCTATCACCACGATCCACCCTACTGTCATCTCTCAGCTACTGTAGGTTAGTGGTCCTCCCACTTTTGCTTCTTTCAGTTTTTTCTCAAGACCATAGTCAGAAAGACTGTTGGCCGGGCGCAGTGGCTCACGCCTGTAATCCCAGCACTTTGGGAGGCCAAGGCGGGCAGATCATAAGGTCAGGAGTTCGAGATCAGCCTGGCCAACATGCTGAAAGCCTGTCTCTACTAAAAATACAAAAATTAGCTAGGGGTGGTGGCGGGCACCTGTAATCCCAGCTACTCGGGAGGCTGAGGCAGGGGAATCATTTGAATCTGGGAGGCGGAGGTTGCGGTGAGCTGAGACGGCGCCATTGCACTCCAGCCTGGGCAACAAGAGCGAAACTCCATTTCAAAAAAAAAAAAGAAAGAAAGATTGTTAAAATGTTAGTTTAGATCCTATTGTTTCCCTGCTCAAAAGAGTTCAAGAGTAATAGCTAAAAGCCTGACGGTGTCCTGCAAAGCCCTGCCCAACCTGGCTTTATTACCTCTCCAGTCTCACTCTGGCCTCCCTACAGTTGCACAAACCCTCCAGGCATACTCCTGCCTCAGAACCTTGGGGCTTGATATTGACATTGCCTGGAATATTCTTTCCCTACACACTGTATGACTAGCTCCCTCACCTCCTTCAAATCTTAGGTGCAATTTCACCCAAGAAATGCCTCAACCTCCTTATTTAAAAATGTCAGCCTAAAGTACAACTCAATTGCACTTCTCATGCCCCTTCCCTCCTTATTTTCATCATCAGCTTTTATTAACACGTAATCTACTATATCATTTACCCATTTATTCTGTTTATTGTCTGTCTCCCCCCAACAGAATATCAGTTCCACGAGGCCAAAGATTTTTGTGCGCTTTGCTTCTGCTGTTTCTGTAGCAGCTGGAAGAGTGTTGGGCATGAAATAGGCTCTCAGTATATATTTGTTGAACGAATAAATGAGTGAATATAGAATGACTGGGGAACTGGCAGTTCAAATACTGTTTCTCCATGACTATTATTAGTATTCTATCCTAAAAATCCAGGAAGAAAGTGAAGATATAGATGAGGACTGCACACATGTTAACAATAGGACATACAACCTTGCTACTCGAAGTGTGGTCCATGGGCCAGCAGCATCAGTGGTACCTGGGAGCTCATAGAAATGCAGAATCTCCTGTCCCAGCCCAGAACTCCTGAATCAGAATCTGCATTTTAACAAGACCCTCTAGAAGGTTGATTGCAAAAATTGAAAACTTTGGTGTTGGGCAAGGGTCCCCAACCTTAACTGTGTATTAGAATCTCAGTATCTTTAAAAAGTCCAGATGTGTGAGTCTCACTTCCAGAAACTGACTTAATTGGTCTGGAGTGAGGTCTAGATATAGGTCAGAGGTGAAGACAGGGACATGACTGACTTTCTTCATTATTTTTGGGTAGAGAGCTAAGATTAAAAGCTTGTCTCTGTACTAGTCTTGATATAAAGAGTAACTTGTTAATATGGATATCAACAAGTCATCAACTGTTCATCTTCCCCTTACTCCATAAGAGCAAATTTTAACTCCTCCTTTGTGGTTTCAAGTGAAATAATCAAAGTGGCCGCTGCTCACTCTTGTGTCCACATCCAGGCTAGTTTTGTCAATCTGCTGCAGGAAATAAACACAGCGGTATGTCAGCCTCTTGGAGGAATGGCTCCTGCTCTCTTTTCTGGCAGGAACCAGTGATTTTTGTGAGCAGAGAGCTTGGGAGAGAGTGAAGGGTTGGTCTCTGGTTGGGTGGATACAGGGAAAGCCCTGTCCACAGGATTCTAGGGAACACATGGGGTGCAGGCTGGAAACTCTCCTATCCTGCGTTCTGCACTCAAAGGGTTCATGGATGCCAACTCTTCACACCTCTGTGTGCTCCTGCACTCACCGCCTGACACTGTCATTTCCTGGGTGGCTCTTCTGAAAGAGCGGGATGAGAGGTGATCTCTGAGTGTGACCCCAAATATGAATCCTGAGCATGAACTTGAATCTGCAGCTCAGGCCCCGAAGCTGCAGGATGGAAAGGTGTGGAAGCATGATGGAAGAGCAATGGTTAACTGCCATCTAGGACAGAATCTGGAAGGGTGTAGAGAGCATTGCCAGATTCTCATTGACCAAATGGGCTCTCTCTTCCAGATCAAGTCTCGGGTTCTCATGACTCCCTTAGCCCTCTCACCTCCGCGGAGTACCCCAGAGCCCGACCTCAGCTCCATCCCTCAGGATGCAGCCACGGTCCCCAGCTTGGCGGCCCCACAGGCTCTCACAGGTAGGTCAGCAGAATGAACTCCAAGGCTGTGATGGTCTGTAGATAACAGGGCAGCCACCATCTAATTGTTACTTTGTGCATTAAAGAGTTGTTGCTGAGATGGCTCAAATGAGGGATTTAGTGTGCTAGCTAGGCAGCAGACAGGATGACCAGAGTCTTTGAGAGCACCAGTTTACATGTCCCACAGGTTGGATTATTTAAAACTTGGTTTTCAGTGCAGCTTGGGTTTAGGTGGTTGCTTTGGTTGGAGGGAGGTGGATGACAGGGGGACACAGAGTGGCCAGATGTTTCTTTTAGGAGCCGGGGTGCGCTGATCCATTGCACTGATCTAAGCCTGCTCACCTTAAACAGTGCTCTTGTTCCTGTGTTTGCTCTTCCAGATTTCCTAAGGATCCCATTCACCCTCAGTCTGACCCACTACCCTCCAACCCAGTCAGGGTAGCAGGTATCCCAATCTCTGTCTCTGGTGGGGCATCCACCAACTGACAGTTTCATCATAATAGTAATGACAGTCTGATGGTGTCTCTCTCTCTCTCTCACACACACACATGCACACACACACACGCACACACACACACACAGAGGATCCCCCTGTGTCACAACTCCAGCCCCTCTCCCATCCCATTTAAATCCCTTCAGTCCCTCCCATTGCTTTTAGATGAAGCCCAGACTTGTTAATCTGGCCGACAAGGCCCTGCAGGCTCCACCCTGTGGTTCACCCCACTGCTCTTCTCTCAGTCCCCAGGACTGGCCACGGGGTCTTAGCATATTCTCTCCCTCCATCTGGAGTGATCATCCCTTCGGGCCACCCTATTCCTCCCTTATATCTCAGATCAGGCATACTTCTCCCCAGAAGGTCCTCACGAACTTTCCTGCCAGTGTCCCCCAGATGGGCTCTCTTAGCCCCTCCCTGTGTTTCTCACAGCCACAATTTCACATGGTCTCACATCAGCTTGTGGGATGATCTGAATAGGCCTCTACTTCCCCAACCAGGACGTAGGCTCTGTGAAGGCAGGGACTGCTTCATTTTGTTCAAGCTTTCTTTGTAGGGCGTAGCATAGTGCCTGCATGAAGGTCTCTTATTAGATTTTTCTTATCACCTGGGATGAGACCTGGACTGTACCAGAGTGTCTTCCAAAAGACTTGATCCAAATTCCTTTGCATCACTGGCTACAGTTTTTGAGCAGTCTACTAACTTCTTTAAGCCTCAGTTTCTTCATTAGTAAATCAGTAATAATACCACCAAACCCACATGCTTGTCTTGAGACTATAGTAGGTGCTCAAAACAAAAACAACCTATTTCTTCCCTTTGCTGTTATTACTTAGCCTTTACAAAATGCCACTGGTCTCCTCTTAAAGTCCCTCTTCAGCACTCCTTTGCACCAGTGGCCTCTAAGGTAAGATGCTTATGGGAGGATGATGGGGAGTGAGAGGGCAGATACATAAGAGGGGTCATTAATGTATGGAAGAAAATATAACACCTACTATTCCTATTCATCTTATCTCATCCTTTTACAATTTCTATTTCTTGGATTTGTTTTACAATGTATGCAATGCTTATTAGACAATGCTGTACCATGTCATTGAAAGTGAAGGAAATAACTTTTGTGTCTTATTTCCAAGTTTTGGATAGTTTTTTCTCAAGAGGTCGGCCAGGGCACTCTTCATTTATTAGGGAATCTGGCTTGATGTCTGAGACAATGAAAAATCTTAAAGCAAATAGTCTGAAGACAGGCTGACCAGTTCAGCAACTGTTACCAAATTACAGGTGGCATAGGTAGTTGGGGGTTGGAATTTATTCATTGTCATAGAATAGAATGAAGTTGAACTTGTATAAACTAGGTCTGAATCCCTCACCCAACTGACTGAGCTAATTTTACTGATGATAACTAACTCTTTGGGCAGTCTTCTCTGTACAAAATCTTCCTGCTAAAAAAGGATTTATATTTCTTTTTTTCTTTAATTGCAAAATTCATAAAGATTCCACTTGATTTACTGAAATCTATCATATATGAAAACCAGTTTTGTAGACATTCTAACATTTTTATGTTTGTATATATAATATTATATAAATAACATTTATATATTATTATATTATATAAATTAGATACTTTCCTGTAAAAAATTCACACAATACATTAATACAGTTAAGAATGTATATAACCTATAAATAAATAAACATGGTTTGGGACATGTGCCCCCCCAGTTTTTAATCAATGGGGTCTATTACCTTAAAAGTGTGGAGACCATTGACTGGGTTCACCTAAATGGGTTGTTGAATGTTTATTTTCTCTGAGATTGTAAATAGCACTGTCTGTAGAGCTTTGTTGAATATATAGTCTCTGGAGTGATAGTGGCATCTTGATTTTTTTGTTCATAGATGGTTAACAAAGAAATGGCAAAAACTGTCTATAACTTCACAGCTACTTTGGAGGAGGGAGAGGAGGTTTTGTATGTACACTTTCCCAGCATGGAAAGACCTTTATACACACTGTCCATGTGGGCCACCATAATGGTCTTTAATTCAGATTTCAGTAGATCAGACTGGACCCACCTATCCAACTGTTTCCAACCAAGAAAGCCCCCGAGGTCAGGCCCTGGCAATTGGGGTGTCTAACTCTTTTGCCTCTTTTACTTCTTAAGTGGGGAAGAATCCACCCCACTTTTGCCCTTGCCAGCTTTCCCAAGGCCAGGGCCAAAGGGGCATGGCTGAGGCATTCCCCCGTGTACACAGAGGCCGCCAGCTGGCCTGATGCTCGCCTGATGCCTAGGGCTTTGTGGCCTCTGTCTCCGCAGTCTGCCTCTACATCAACAAGCAGGCCAATGCAGGGCCCTATCTGGAGAGGAAGAAGGTGCAGCAGCTCCCGGAGCATTTTGGGCCCGAGCGGCCATCGGCGGTGCTGCAGCAGGCCGTCCAAGCCTGCATCGACTGCGCCCACCAGCAGAAGCTGGTCTTCTCCCTGGTCAAGCAGGGCTACGGTGGCGAGATGGTGTCAGGTAAGGCCTGGGGCAGGTTGCATGAGGAGGCCATGGATGTCTCTCTGCAGAGGAAGCAGCCATACTCAGGCCTGGAGACAGCAGGTGTGGCCAGGGTCTGTCCTTCATCTGCTGGGCTCCTAGGGCCTTTATGAGCCTGTGAGCTAAAAGCCTCTCTCAGGGATCAGGGAGAGGATGATTCCATGCCCGGGTAAGAAGACTGGATTTCTGATCCTCATCTTGACTCTTCTCCTTCTCCCACTTCCCACTTCCAACCCACTGTTTTTTGCTTTTTTTTCTCCACTTCAAAATATATCCAGAATCCTTTTGCTCCACTTCAAAATATATCCAGAGTCCAACCACCTTTCACCACCCACCGCAACCTCTCTGGTTCTTTAAAAATCTAAGTCAGATCATGCCCCTCCTCTGCCCTAAACCCTCCAATGTCTCCCATGTCACTCCAAGCAAAAGCCCAAGTCCTTACAAAATCCCACAGGCCCTGTGTGACCTGGCCCTTGCTACCTCTTTAATCTCTTGGTTACTTCTCTCTTGTTCCACATGCTGTTCTAGCAGAGATGACCTCATGGATGTCCTTTAGGTTCTACTCAAATGCCACTCTATCAAAGAATCCTTTTCTGACCCTTGTCTAATATATCACCCTTGTCACTCTCCATTCTTTTATTTATTTATTTATTTATTTAGAGACAGGATTTCACTCTGTCGCCTAGGCTAGAGTGCAGTGGCATGATCACGGCTCACTGCAGCCTCGATCTTCCGGGCTCAAGCGATCTTCCGACCTCAGCCCCGCAAGTGGCTGGGACTACAGGAACATGCCGCCAAGCCTGGCTAATTTTTTACAATTTTTTGTAGAGATGAAGGCCTCACTATGTTACCCAGGCTGGTCTCAAACTCCTGAGCTCATGCGATCCACCTGCCTCCCAAATGCTGGGACTACAGGCGTGAACCATCGCACCCAGCCTCTCTGTACTTCCTTACTCTGCTCCATTCCTTCTTCATAGCACTTACCACCATGCAGGGCAGTGGGGAAACATCATGGCTTCAACCCCATCTCAGGGCATGTCTTTTTATTCAAGATCCTTCAGAGTCAGAGAAATCCCTTCTTCCACGGTGACGGCCCTCCTCCAGTTTTATCCCCTGATGTGATGTGATAGAAAGGGCACTTCACCTGTGTGGTCCCAAAGAACCCATAACCCTAGTGTAATCATGAGAAAAACAGACAAATCCAAATGGAGGGACATTTTACCCTGAGCAGTACTCTTCAAAGCTATTAGAGTGATGAAAAACAAGGCAAGACTGAGAAACAGTCACAGACCAAGGAGACGAAGGAGACGTGACAACTAAATTCAATGTGGTATCCTGGGCGGGATCCCCACCAGAAACAGGACATTGTGAACAAACAGGTGAAATCCAAATACAGTCTGCTTAGCAACAAAACAAAAATGAACAAACGAAAAATCCTCACCAGGGCCGATTGACTTGCGGTTTTCTCCAGTGCCCGGCTCTAAGCTGCCGTCTCTCTGGTTTTCCAGTCTCGGCTTCCTTTGACGGCAAACAGCACCTGCGGAGCCTGCCTGTGGTGAACAGCGTTGGCTATGTCCTCCGCTTCCTTGCGAAGCTGTGCCGAAGCCTCCTGTGCGACGACCTCTTCAGCCACCAGCCCTTCCCCAGGGGCTGCAGTGCCTCTGAGAAAGTCCAGGAGAAAGAGGAAGGGAGGATGGAATCAGGTAGGTCTTGTCCTGCTTCCCCCACCTGCAGGGACACCTCCCTGTCCCAGGTGTCTCTGCCCTTCCACTATGGAGGGAGCCATTGTAGCTCCTGGGAGTTCTGCCACTGGAGCCCCATGGGCTGCCTGTCTGGGTGCCTGGGAAGTATTTGAAGCTGGCTGGGACAAAGGGGTGCCTGGACAGTCCCCGCCCCAGGCTGCAGAGGGAAGTGGTCCCTCCAGCTATTAAGAGCTGACATTATAACTTTTAGGTCTATGTTATTAGAATTTAGACAGTGAGAACACATCACATCATATATAACAAGTAAGTTTCTTCACTCTCCTCTAATTGAAACTCTGGGCATTTGTCATTGTTGAGTAGTAGCAGGACTACAAAACTAAGGAACTCATCCCAAAGAAACTAGGGCTATAGAACTGATGATGTTGGTCCTGCCTGGGAGTCTCAGACGCCTACCCATGTGAATTAAAGGTGCAACAAACTGTCTATTATTGCAGGGATTTGACTGGGCCATATATTACATATGTCTTCCAGCAAGGGTTGGTGTTTCATTCTCATCACAAGATGGAAAGTGGCCTAGGGGTTGAGCACCTTTTTGTACCATTAGCCACAGAGTAGCTCAAGATGGAAAAGTGGCCCTTGGGGAGGGTAGCAAGGCCACACGGGCATACATGGCACAGTGTTGTCTACCCAAGGGGCTAGATGCCAATAGGAGGTGCTCCTTCTCCGCTAAGCAGCCCTGAGTTATAGATCTGCAAAGAGGTGAAGGTGAATCTCAAGGATGGGTAAAAATGTTGCCTTTTTTCTTTCTCTGAACATAGGGTTGTTGGTATATGAAAAGCACACAGGCAGTACAACTGGAATCCAGTTATTATGTTAGTCTGCAAACATTTGGTGAACCTTCTTCTGTTCCAAGCACTGTGTGAGACCCTGCCTTGGATAAGTCAAATGCATGAGCTTAGGAAAGTTTTTGAGAAATAGAGTAACTGCTACAAATAATAAAAAACAGATACATCTGCAGGTATGTGCTCGCAGACAGGTTTAGCACATTCAACAAAAGGATACTTATCATGAGAGAGGCTGTGTCTCCAGCTCAAGGGGACAGCAGGGAAGGATAAATTTAGATTCTCTGCATAGCTTTTCTTGGATACTATCAAAATCTTTCCTACAATTTTGCTTTTATCTCTCTGAGTCCTGGGAAACAGGAAGAAATTTGGCCTCTACAAAGGAAGGTACCTAATTAAATATGGTTGGTGTGAGCAGATGCTACTTGCTTTTATGTTTTTCTTGATGTCTCTACATGTGTGAGCTTGGAGAAGTCTCATCTGTCTCTGGGCCTAGGTTTCCTATGGGTAAATGACAGGTTGGAGTTGCTGATACAGAACGTTCTTCTGGTTCCAACAGTCTATGAATCCGGCCTTACCTGTAAACCCTAGGTGACTCACAAACATATTCTTAAACTATTTATCTTCTAGTGAGTGTTGCAATGAGAACAGCAGAATCGTGTGATTTCGCTTCTCAGATGCTTGCCTCACTGTTACATTGAACACACAATGACCCATGGAACATCATCATAAAGCAGCATAACCCATGTCTCCTGTTGTTCTCTAAGTGTATCCTGCGGGACTAGTTCTTCCCTGACTATGGATGAAATTCATGACAAATACTGGCTTTTCTCGCTCCTTTCAGGTTACAAAATGTTCTCTAGTCAATAATTGATATGTCCAGGTCAGGGTGGTAATTGAACTTTATTCTTAGTGAATCTATTATAGGTTTTTACATGTGGTTGCCATGAGGCTTATAAAAAATACTACAGATATAAAAAGTTACTTTAAAGAAATTACAACTTATTTTAGATCACACAGACAAGAATAGAAACAAGGAAAAAATGAAAAAACAATCCTGCAGTTTAACTCCATCCCCCCTACATTTGGACTTTTAGTTGCCTCTATTTATATATTTTGATATTACCTATCTCTTAAGAGATTGTTCTAGCTATTATTGCTTTTAATAGCTTTGTCTTTTGGGCTTCATACTAGTGTTATAAGTGGATTATACACAGCAGTTACAGTATTAGAGTGTTCTGGGTTTGTCCGTGTACGTAATGGTACCAACAGGCTTTGTACCTGCAGTGTTTTTTTTTCTTTCACATTGAAAAACTCCCTTTAGCATTTCTTGTAAGATGCCTATGATGGTGGTGAATTCTCTCTGCTTTTGTTTGTCTGGGAGAAAGTTTATTTACCCTTCATATTTGAAGGATAACTGCTTGATACAATAGTCTTGGATAACAGTTGTTTTTTTTTTTCTTTCAGTACATTGAAAATGCTGTTCCATTCCCTCCTGGCTATATGGTCTCCACTGAGAAGTCTGTTGCCAGATGAATTGGGGTTCCTTCAAATGTCATTTGCTTCTTTTTTGTTGCTGCTTTTAGGATTCTCTCTTTGTCCTTGGCCTTTGAGAGTTTGATGATTATAATATATGCCTTGGGGT
The DNA here is from genome assembly GCF_028885625.2 of Pongo pygmaeus. NCBI lineage: Eukaryota > Metazoa > Chordata > Mammalia > Primates > Hominidae > Pongo > Pongo pygmaeus. Next base: position 107,675,880 of record NC_072378.2, on the reverse strand, counting down.
AGTTTTGTTTGTTAAAATCTGTTTGGTGTTCTCTGCCCTTCCTATACATGCATATTTGATCCTTCTCATCTTTTGGAAAGTTTTCTGTTATTATTTATTTGAATGAGCTCCCTACCCCTTGTTCTTGCTTGACTCCCTCTTGAACACTAATAATTCTTAGATTTTGTCTTTTGAGGTAATTTTCTATATCCTGTAAGTGATCTTCATTAATTCTCATCCTTTTTCCTTTTTTCTCTTTTGACTATATTTCCAAATAGTCTATCTTCGAGCTCACTAATTATCTCCTTTGCTTGATCTACTTCACTATTCAGAGTCTCTAATAAATTTTTTAGTTCAGCAAATGTATTTCTTAGTTTGAAGATTTCTGTTTGATTTTTTAAATTATTTCAATCTCTTTGTTAAATTTCTCTGATATATTTCTGAATTGCTTTTCTGCGTTATCTTGGAGATCAGTGAGTTTCCTTAAAACTGCTATTTTGAATTCTTGGTCAGAGAGCTCACGTGTTACCATCTTATTAGGGTCAGTTTCTGGTCCCTTGCCTTGCCCATTTGGGGAGATCACGGTTTCCTGTTGGCCATTGTTTCTTGTGGATGTGTCTATGTCTTTGCATTGAAGGAATATTTATTTCAGTCTTCTCTGACTTGTTTGGCTTTTATTAGATATATTTGCTTATAGGTTCTTTACTGCTAGGTCACTGTCTTTGGTTTTTTGGCTCTACATGGCACCTTAAGCCCAGGTTTGCCTTAGCTCTAGTGAATGATTGAAGCATTGCCCTTTCCAAATGCAGGAGGTTCCAAAAAGGTATATCCCAGCAGTGTGGGAAGGCTGGCTAGGGGGTTGTGCCCAGGGGATCTGTGGACAAACCTACAGTGTGGTACTGCCTAACAGCCACGCTGATTTGAAATCTCCCTTGGGCAAGTAACTAAGCAGAGTTTCCAGGACTGGGGATGGTAGTTCTACCTCCCTGCTTTGTCTCTGGCTGTCCTCAGGGATATTTCTCCCTTCGGGCACTCTCAATGCTTCCTATGGATTAAGGCAAGGACAGGCCTCCTGCCATGGAAACCAAGATGGTGTGAAAGCTGGTTGCATACCTTGATCTCACTTTTTCCAGTGTAGAAACAGTCAATTGGAAGAAATTTTTCTGCATTCTTAGTGCTGAGCAGATGGAGGGAGGGACATGAACGTGGAAGTCAGATTCTCTTACCCTCTGCTCAGAGTTTTTTCATTTCTCTGTGGCCCCAGGCACTGTCTCCTCTTCATATTTAAGTTCTGGGATATTTCTGGTTATAATCTCAGTGCTGTATATTTGTTTTTGATTTTCTGTGGTTGGGACTGAAGCCAGCTTGCTTCTATGCCACCAGTTTGGAACTTGAAATCGGCCTCGGAACTTTCAATTTCACTCAATGACATAATGACTGCCCCACACCCAGATCAGGCTTGCTTCAAGCCAGTTGCCTGCAGCAATAAAGAAGGGCAGGGTTGGCTTCTCCCCCAACCTTCCCCCTTTTGTTATTGCCTCCTCCCATAGCTTGCTAACCTTGATGGTGGAACCCTTCACAGTGGATGGGGGAAAGAGGAGACGCAAGAGGCAGGGGAGTTTGTACGTGATGAATCTTGCTGTGAGTTGGCATCATGCTTTCTGCTTCTAGCCGATGTTTAAAGCTGATTCTTCATCCTGTGGGCTTTTACATGTATTCTTTGGTGACCCTACCATCTCTCACCTGCACTTGCATGGGCATGGACAAACGCAACTCTTCTCTAGCTGGTCATTTACAATTCTTTCCACAGTCCAAGGCCTCTGTGGGTAAATCTCTAGATTCAGCTGAAGCCCTCTCGCACCTCCAGACTGCCCTGTGGAAAGGATCTAAGATGATCCTGCTGCAGATCTATGTCTTCTGATGGCCCACATCTGGTCCTTGAGAAACACTCGCACATCCTCTGACCAAACAAGCTCTGGATGTATTGGCTGATCCCTGCAGGCACCTCTCCTTTGTTCTGCCAGCCAACGGCCATCTTTTAGAGCTTGTCTCTCAAGCTCAGAGGACAGATCTCAAGCTATTCATGTGTTCACACTGAAGCCATACACTGGATCGTTTTCTCCAAAATTTCTCTTCTAGTTAAACTGTTTCTCCGCCTCTACAACCTTGTTTGCAGGATGGATGTGGGTGGTCATCTATTGGTGTAAAACTGGCTTTCCACCATCTCTTTTTACAAGACCCGCATGGTGGTCTCACACTTTATTGTGGTATATGGTGTCTATTGTCTTGCAGCTCAGCTAAAACTGAACCTAAAATCTTATTAACATCTTATTCCAGGAGGATGACAGCCTTCCTTCCTAAAGGCTGATGTCTCCATCTGAAAGCTGGTTTTCTTCCCAGTCAGCTGGGAGGCTTGGAAGTAATGACCCCAGTTGTTCTCTTGAGCCCTTTCCTAGCTCATAACTACTTTGAAAAAATAAATTGCTCTAAATTATCCAACCTTGTGGCACTGATTTCTCAGCAGAGCTGAGTGCTGTGAATTTTGCTTGTCAGGGAGCCTTGGGGAAAGTGGAGGAAGCAGCGATGGCACGGTATTCTCTGAGCAGTACCCTCACCCTACATGTCTTTCCCACCAGTCTGTCATGAGCCCTACAATGACACCATTAGGGAGTTTGCCTTTAGAGTAAGACATTGTCTCTTTAAGATCGCCTTGTCAAAGTTCCTTTAAATAACATGTCAAGTTACTAGCATGTTAGAGGATGAATTAGTTTATCATCCATTTTCTCACCATTGTGACAAGAAAGGCATATGCATTTGTATGAGGGAAGGGTGGAGGTTTTTTTTATTTGAGGCTCCATACATCCATAGGACCACATTGTTCCCAAACAGGATTGTAAGGTCATGGGCTTATCTGCATCAGGACAATGCCTGGTTCTGCTTGGCCCCAGGGTTGTTCTGTTCAAGTTGAAGAGTTCCAGGATTGGTGCCATGCACCTAAAGGGCTTATCAACACTCACTGGAACATTTCCAGAAGACAGTTAATCACATGATAAGAAGATGCAAAGCCATGACAGCTAAGGAACTATGGAAAGAACTGGGATGTTTTTGATAGAAAAAAAAGAGAAGATTTGGGAAAGATATGATTTTATGTTCCAGTATATGACAGCAGGTCAGGTGGCTTTGTTCTCTGTGGTCCTGTAGAACAGAACTGAGACTAAATAAGTAAAAGGTAGACTGAATTAAATCTAAGGTCTTGTCCCTCAAACTCTGGTCAGGGGCATTGCTATCACTCACCAAAGACAAAAATCTCAGTGGCCCTGCCAAACTTTCAAACAACAGATCCCCAGGTGCTTTGAAGACACATTAGAGAAGCATAGATTTAAGGAACACTCTCCCAGGTAGAAAACTTGGCAGTTAAATAACCAGATGGAACTCTTGGAAGATAGTTCCCTTGGGAGTCAGGTGGAGTTGACATTGTAAAGAGCTTTGAAAAGTCAAAGCCTCTCAGAACTTGAAGGGGCTGTTTGGGAGGTGGGTGATAATGATCTCCCCATTGTTGGTGACAAGTATGTGTGACTTGTTAGGGTCATTAGTGGGAATGTTGGCCACCTGGAGGAGTAGGAGCAAGATGTTCTCCCTGGTCCCTTACAGGCTGACAGTTATGGGCTGGAGGTGGCAGAGAACAGCCCTGTACAGCAGGAGGGCAGGTTACCCTCAAAGCATTAGCGAGGGCCTCCCAGAGGTGAAGGTATGGACACCAAGACAAAGTGGCTGTATTAGAAGCAAGACCTCTTCCCTTGAAGAAGAGGGAGGGCTTCTTCCACATCTCTTCCTCAGACCTTTGAAATATAAACTCTCACTCTTTTTTTTTCGAGATGGAGTCTTTCTCTGTTGCCCAGGCTAGAGTGCAGTGGTATGGACTTGGCTCACTGCGACCTCCACCTCCTGGATTCGAGCAATTCTCCAGCCTCAGCCTCCCAAGTAGCTGGGATTACAGGTGTGCGCCACCACACCTGGCTAATTTTTGTATTTTTAGTAAAGACGGGATTTTGACATGTTGCCCAGGCTGGTCTTGAACTCCTGACCTCAGGTGTTCTGCCCGCTTCCGCCTCCCAAAATTATAAACTCCCTTTTCAAATGATATTTTTCCTTTGCTTAGGGAAAATCAGCCTTCAGGCTTCCCCGCTGCCTGAATTCAGGCTGGAGGTTAGAGTTCTTGGCCTGAGACCAGGAACTTAGTTATTTCCCTCCAATTCTATTAGCTGACATCTGAAGGTGGTTTGTGTTTGAGGAAGTAACACAGCTCCCTGGGTGTTTTAGGAGAATGGAGGCAGAAAGATGGACTTGATAACACTGGTGGCTCTGTCAGAAGTCATGAGATGACCACGGGGAAAATGTTATCTTGCCTTTGAGTGTTAAAATTTAAAAAGACCCAAGTATAAATATGCTTTAGCCAGTGCTTCTCAAACTTTAATGTGCAGAAACCACCTGAGTATGTTGCTAAAATTCAGATTTTGGTTCAGTAAAGCTGGGGTGGGCCTGAAAGCCTGCATTTCTTTTAAAAAAAAAATTAATTAAGTTAAATTCAATTTTTTATTTGTACAAGTTTGTGGGGTACAAATGTAATTTTGTTACACGCATAGATTGCACAGTGCTGAAGGTAGGGCTTTTAGGGCACCCGTCACCCAAATAATGTACATTGTACCCATTACGTAATTCTCCTCTTCCCTCCCACCCGCTCACCATTACAAGCCTGCATTGTCTATCATTCCACAAGACAGTCTGCCTTTTAACAGGTGCCCAAGTGATACTGGTGCTGCTGATATTGGTGCAGCTGATAGGGCGGGGGCCACACCCTGAGTGATAGAGTGTGGGTGGGCTGGCAGAGTCCTGCTCACACAGAGAAACTTATTCCAAATTTTCAGTACAGGAAGTCTGTCTGTGCTAAGATGGTTCTTCTCTGCTATAAGTGTTGCCCCTGAAGATGATCCAGTGTCGAGTGGAGGTGTTTTGTGGGCTGGAAGGGAAAAGAAGGGCATGAAGGGCAGAGTGGTTGGATCGAGGCGGCACTTGTATAAATCCAGGAGAGAAAGACAAGGCTTGCCTATCTGGGGAAGAGGGTGAAAGATAGGAAAGAATGATGACAAACAAACAAATTTCTCCCCATGGCCAGCAAGCACCTGAAGCATGGTCTCTGGTGCCCTTTAAACGTTCCCCAATCCCAAGAAGATATCCCTCTGTTCTCCCCAGCTCCTTATTTCCACGTCCACAAGGGCATTTGATTCTGCTTTATATTGCAGGACTCTGCGTCCAGATCTCGTCTTCCTGCTAGATAGACCTGGGGGTCCCCAGCAGAGCCTGAAACACAGCAAATACGCAGTAAATACCTACTGACTTGAATTCTATGCAACACGACAGAACAAATTGTCTGCTCACCAAGAATAGGAGATCTTTGGAAACCACAAATGTGAGAGTTGAACTCTTCTGCAAGATCTAATTTAGTTGCTGGTTTCCTGCCTTTTGAAGGTTTAGCATAATGGGGACAGATTGTTTACTTTTGCTGAGTAGCTTCTTTGATATACAGATGGCAGGGGGTGGAAGATGAGAACGGACATTTATTCTTGAGGCTTACTGTTTCCTTCCTTGGCTGGTGGTCTTTGAGCAGGCACCAGAACACCCTCCCAGTAACAGTCACTCACAGTGTTCCATTACAGTTGAACCTATGCACTCAGCATTGAGAAATCAAACCTGCTTCCTATCCAACAACACATTCATCTAATAGAATAACATTACAGAGAGTATATGGAGAATGTCTATCTTTACAAAAGATCATTTATTTTTAAAAGGGAACAGGGTTCATCAAGAGGCATGAGTTTCATTACATGGACCCATCCATTTAGTCAGTTGGCAGATAGTACTGAGCTCCCCTGTTTGTAATGCAGCGAGGTGTACAGGGCCCAGGTCACTTGTTCAGAGCCACACACACAGCAAGATAGCAGCAGGGAGGAAACTGAGAGCAGGTCTTCTCATCCCCGGCCCTTTGCTTTTCCTCTCCAAGTTTTTCCTTATTCCAAGTTTTTCTGCTGTCTGTAAGGCCTGTTATCCAGCACTGGCTGGGTGGGGTGTGCGTCCCTGTTTCTCAGCTCAGAGGGCTGACTGCACACAATAGATGTCCACAAGGGGCTTGTGGTACACCTGTGTTGCTTCTAGCAAAGATGTGAAAGAACAGAACAAACCCCAGCCCTCATTTAGCAAAATCAAGGGGGAAACTACACTCTAGGAAGATCAATTCTCTTCTTCTCCTGGGTTTCCTGCCTTTCCCACACGGGATGTTTTCCCCATGTCCTTGTGCTCTGGCTGCATCGGGGCTGGATGACAACCACGGGGCAGGCACAGCCCATCATTCCAGCTGCCCGGGGAACTTCCTCATTTCTACAAAACCCACACAAGTAGCCTACTCCACCAGACAGTGGCAGAGTTTGATCTAGTGTTTGAATTAATATGTGGAATGATGGTAGAAAAAGAAAAGAAATAAAGGGGGAGTTCTTGATTAATGGGTATAGAGTTTCAGCTTTACAAGACGAGTTATGGAGATAGATGCTGGTGATGGTTATGCAACATTTTGAAGGTATTTAATATCACTGAGCTGTATGCTTAGAAATGGTAAAGATGATAATTTTTTTTTGTTTTTTTGAGACAAGGTCTTGCTCCGTCATCCAGGCTGGAGTGCAGTGGTGCGATCTCGGCTCACTGCAACCTCCACCTCCAGGGTTCAAGTGATTCTTCTGCCTTAGCCTCCCAAGTAGCTGGAATTACAGGAGCCCGCCACCACGCCTGGCTAATTTTTGTATTTTTAGTAGAGATGGGGTTTTGCCATGTTGGTCAGGCTGGTCTCGAACTCCTCAGCTCAAGTAATTCACCTGCCTCAGCCTCCCAAAGTGCTGGGATTACAGGAGTGAGCCACTGTGTCCAGCCACAACTTTATGTGATATGTATTTTACCACAATAAAAAAAACTTGAAGGAAAAAAAAAAAACAGAACTAGAATCCCCCCTCCCTCAAAAACAGAAAGAAAGGAAAGGAATGAAGGGAGGTGCGTTCCTGCAGATGCCTTTGCACCTGCTTGTGTCCCAGTGCAGGCCACATGACTGGAACATTGTGGAGCTGTGTTTGTTTTGTCACAGCCAAGGGCCACATGGACAAATGAGCTGTCTCATTCTCAAGCTGAGCATTGGAAAGGGGGTCATTTGGAAGGAGAATAAACTATTGACAAGCTCTGGTCTTAAGAATCCTTGCAGAAGGTTTTGATGAAAAGGTTGAAAAAGAGTGTCCAGGCCGAGCGCAGTGGCTCAAGCCTGTAATCCCAGCACTTTGGGAGGCCGAGATGGGTGGACTGCTTGAGGCCAGGAGTTTGAGACCAGCCTGGCCAACATGGTGAAACTCTGTCTCTACTAAAAAATACAAAACTTAGCCGAGTGTGGTGGTGGATGCCTGTAATCACAGTTACTCGGGAGGGTGAGGCAGGAGAATTTCTTGAACCCAGGAGATGGAGATTGCTGTGAGCTGAGATCGTGCCACTGCATTCCAGCCTAGGTGACAGAGCATGATTCCTTCTCAAAAACAACAACAACAACAACAACAACAACAAACTAAAAAGTGTCCATATGTTTTGTAGAAAATACAAAAGCCTTCATATTTTTCCCGACACTTAGGGCCATAGAGGCCAAGCTAGAACCCTTATACCATGGAATAGGGAATGTTCTCCAGGGTAGGATTCCTCATCCTAATTCTCCCCATGTGCCTATGTAAATTCACTTAGGAAAAGCTTTATTATATTTTCAGTGATATCTTTCATTAAATTATGATATCTGTACATATTTTAAAATATTGGACTAAAAGGGAAAAATATAATCTCTTTTTTAAAGAAAATGCCTCCAGAGAAAAGCCTGCATTTCATAGAATTTAAAATGGATTCTCTATTATGTCCAGCAATTGATTGGATCCCTTTGCAGTGTAAGGCTCAGGTTCTCTTTCATGTCCTGTAGATACCAAGGAAGTTATTTACTCAATAACTATTAACCAATGAATGAATGTTCCAATTAAGTTGTTTTAATTGCCCAAGGTATCTTCAATATGAACTAGTGTAATATTGAGTCACGTTGACCCCTTTGATAAAATTTTGGTAGAAAGTAACTGTATTCAAACAAACAAACAAAAGAAGTGAACACTCTTCTTGTCTAAATCACAAATTATTTTGTGGATTAAAGATGCCAGCACCTGAGACTTCAGGAGCAGAATGATGCTGGTCGTAAACCCCTTGCAGGCTTTCTACTGTTTGGGGGTGTGGAGGAGATAAAGAGCCTGAAAAAAAGAGGCCAAATGGACTCCTTCTTCCTAGAAGGCTGACCCCAGGAATCCTCTGAAAGACACCCCTACCTCTACCCTATGCCCACTCCTCAAATAACAAAATCTACCGGAAATCTCCTGTGTTCCATGAGGCGAACAGTCCCTCATGTGGCACCCCCACTCCTAGATTCTCCATGAGCCATTAGAGCTGGCCAGATGGCGGGGGGTCTCCCGGCCTCTCTGTCAAACAGTTGTGTCTGTGTCCACTGCAGAAGATGTTCTGTTTCTGGTGAGCCTGTCCAAAGAGGCTCCTGCCTCTGACAGAATAGTAGGTCTGGGAGATGGGCCAGGCATCTAAGTAGATCCAAGGGGTTGGAAACCAAGTTCTCTGATTTACACCTCAGAACAGTGGAAGCACAAGGACTGGTGGAAACAAAGGGACAGGGTATGTGAGATGCAGCCATTCGAGGCCTCCAGGACCTGCACAGGTTGTATTAGAGACCCCTTCTGGTTATTCCCCTGGACCACAACCCTGAGCCCCTGTGGTGGACCCTAAGGTACTGCTATCTGCAGGCTACTCACACCATTATCTGTTGTCCATGCCTGAGAACTAGGGTTAGAATGGCAAACCATACCAAGAGGAGCTGAAGCAGCTGAGGAAACCAGTAGGCTTCTAAGATGAACTTCATGAACTCTCTCCTAATAGTGGTGCTTTCTGGGTTTCATTCATAAGCAACAAACCCTTTGCTGAAAAAAACTACAAAAAACAAACATAAACTCCTTGGCAGAGAAGTGGGCAGATACTCTGTACCAGATCTATCCTAGCTACTGCTTAGTTAATAAAGACAACTTCCAATCTGGACATGCAGAATCAAGAGGAATGAAACAGCATCCCTTTTTCCGTCCACATTAGTTATCTTTTGCTGTGTCATAAATTACCCCCAACACTTAGGGGCTTAAAATAACATTTATGGTCTCACAGCTTCTGTGGGTCAGGGGACCAGGTGCAACCTCACAGGCCTTCTGGTTCTGAATCTCTCACAAGGCTGCATCTCAAACCTCAACTAGGGCAGGATCCACTTTTCCAGCTTTTTCACATGGTTGTCAGCAGGACTCAGTTTCCCATGAGCTGTTGGTTTGTTGCCAGATGGGTCCCTTTGCAGAGCATCTCACAGCACAGCAACTTGCTCCACCAGAGTGAGCAATGCTAGGAGTGCTGTGAACCTCTCTCAAAGTCGAGATGTCCATTTAGAAAGGAAACGTACAAGGTGTCCTCTATTCCAGGAACTTCAGCATTTCCCTGATTAAGGACCACTTTTAATTTCCCCAAGGTTCTATGAAAGACCAAAAAAGTGTGGGGGCTGAGGAAGAAACAGCGTGACCACAGGAAGTCCCACCCACTTCGCCTCCCCCAGCTCTCGGGAATTCTCATAAGCTTGGCGTGGAGGTTTGGCAAAGCTGCAAGATCATATGGAAGGTGGTATGGAACCTGCTCTCCTCCCGAGAGCACAGAAAGGGCATTCATTATCCCAAACAGATGACTTTGGTCAAAAATGCCTTTGGTCAAAATTTCCAAAGGAGGCAATCAACCCCTAGGCTTAGAACAAAGTCTTAGGCAAACCAGAAACATCTGAGAGGATGTAAGAAGTTCAGGTGTCAGGCATTAAAATTATGGTTGGTTGCTGTGCATCTCATTAGGGGAGAAAAAACAGAAATGTACTTAAATGGACCAGAGGGGAGTCATAAGTTTGATTCTCAGGGCTGAGTGATCTGAACTGCAGAGACAACCTTAGAGAGAAAATCCATACTGGCCAGAGACCAAGTTAATGGAAAATTTAATTGAAGTGAATGAAATGCTCAGCCTCATAGGTAGTATGGGCCTGTGCCCTTTGAACCAGAAAGGCTGGGCCAGGAGGCCATAGAGGGCCCTAAGGGAAAACTCCCTTATCTGCAAGAAGAAGGGGCGGGACTGAGTTTGAGAAAAGAAAATCTGCAAACCTCCACAGGAGCCTCAGTGAAAGGCTGCATGCAGAGGAGGAAACCTTCAGGTTTCGGTCACCAGGAAGTCCCTTAGAAATTCACAGCAGAAGGCCCCTCTGCATCCCACAGCACCAAGCACGTGCTGGAAACCGGCGGTCCCCCAGAGGAGAGCGGGAGAGGCTGCTGGGTGGCAGAGACAACCACCAAGGTAGGCACCGAAGCACCTGTGTCTGGGCTCTGAGTAAAAGAGGTGCAGCTGGCACCAGCACCTGCTACTGCTTCCTGCGCCTTCTCCCTCCTGCCCCTCTCCTCGCAGGTCTCCTTTTCTTGTACTATCGAGGTGACGGCACCTGGCTAAGCAAAGAGGGGTAGCTGCTTCACAGCTCTACAAATCTGCGAACTGCACTCCTGCCTTTTCTAATCTGGGTTTCAGGGCTAGGAATCTCTGATGCTGCCATCTCTGTCAGCAAGCTGAACCAAACTGTTCACACGCGGAGGCCACGGGACACTGACCATAGACTGGGCAGGGTGTTGGGGCCGGCAGGGCTGGGCAGCCCGGCAAAGGGGTCAGGCGATCGATCCTGAGCAAGGCCAGGGCTCCCAGTCTGGAGGAAGGTGGCCGTGCTGATTGTGGAAAGGGCTCACTCTGCAGCTGCTCCCACAACTGGGAAGACTGATGCGGGAAGTGGGGGGTGAGAAAGAGAGAGAGAAAGACAAACAGAACTGTTTAGAGATGACAAATAGTGTCTAAGACTAGATGTTGTGGTTCTTATTGCCTTAATAGGTATTATGTGAGAATAATTTTGCATAGTGGAATTGTTGTGTTTCAGGATTTCATTTGGTTAGTGAATCCAAGTAAAATGCCAGTTTAATTTTTAAAAATAAAATCAATAGTCCGAGCCCACTGGGCTGTAAGCAGTTAAGCCTTGTGTCCTAAGTGAGGAGAGCTGACACTTGGTCAGGAGCATCTATAGTTTTATACATAAGGTCCGTTTTCCCCTCCCTGCCGCTCTGTTTTGGGACTTTCTCTTTCTCTCTCTGGCTCGTGGCTTTCTCCTGCACCTCTTCCTCTCTCTGCTTCTCTCTTTGGAGGTTCTCTACATTCCAGGGGCTCACACCTGACCCTCCAGGACTGTAGCAGAAATGGGCTGCACCCGGGTGTCCTGGAAGCCATGGATGCACGGGCATTACCTAACCCTATCTCCACCCGAGGCTTCAGCAGGGATCAGGGTGCAAGGGAGGAATCCACACACTCTGGACTCAGAACCCTGAAGCTTTGATCCCTAAACCGGAAGTCTTAGTCACAGTTCAGGTTCGTATGCAAACAGATATGCCTTGAGGCTTGAGTGGGTTTACATGCTTCTAGAGTGTTCTTTGGCCTCACTAATAGGCAGGCTTTATACACAGTGGCTGGAGGGAACCATAGTCCACAAGCAGGTTTAGTGATGGTGAAAAAGGACCATCAGTCTGTCCTGAAAGCTCCCAGGACACCAAACCTTGAAAATGTGGCAGATTTCTTTGATCGGGCCCCGTGTGTGTTTTCCTTTCTATTTAAGCATGCTCTTGTGACTGTGCAAAAGGCAGACTATTCTTTTTTTCTGGAGGAAAAGATTTAATGATTCATAAATAGCAACATTAGTCTCTTGGCTGGACACAGAGGGTTACAGAAGTGAGTAAAAAGCCACTCGTTTACCTTGCTTTGTTCAGCTGGCGTTCTCCACTGCAATTAAATGGCCTCACATAGGCTGGGTTGGAGCTTCTTGTTGATGAGCAGTGCCAGGGTGACAAGACAGCTTCTTTCAGATGGAAAAGGATTTTGTACAGACACAGGAGGAAAAGCCCATGAGTGCCTTCACCTGTGAGCCCTACGGTCTGCCGGGAGTCTGTGTGCAGGAGTTAGATCCTCCAACAGGTCGGCTGGCCCCATCTGGTGTTTGCTCACCAGTCAGCCACAAAAGCGCTTGAAAAGTGGGGGTTCCCTCTCCAGATACAGACTTGGTCCTTTCTTTTTACTGACTTTAAATATTGGATTTAGGTAACAAATATATGTCACAGTTCAATTAAATTCTTAAGCTCCTAGAAGTTCTGCATACCTAGAATTCATCTGCCTCACTTTGGATGTTGAGGTGACCTAACATGTTGGATAGTGTAAAGGGTATATGTCCAACAGTCATGTGTTTTAACTGAAGCAAGAAGGATTGAGGCTAGATATAAGGAGGAACTTTTAGGCAATGAGATTCATAGCACAGTGGCCTCACTCTAAAGGAGATTGTAAAATCTCTTTGGGGAAGCTTTCAAATAAAAGACTCAGTTATCTACCATAGTTTCTTTTCTAGACAACACCTTGCCTGAAGAGAGAGGTTGGGGCTAGCTCAATGCATTCCAAATATTAATTCATCACCTTCACAATTTCTACTGTGTCTGAGTAACACTTATAGAATTGTCTACTCAAGAGATTCCTTTACATTAATTCATGTCTTTTAATCTTAGCCATTAGTCAGCTTAAGCAATCATACTGTATCAGTGAAATCATTTTGTTTGATGTGCTAATTATATGTCGTGGATGTACATTGAAATACATGACAATAAAAAAACATTTACTCGTTGTCGTTGGCTGAATTGTATATGTTCAAATTCTCGGGTATCTAGAACCCGTTTTGGAAATGGGATCTTATTTGGAAACAGGATCTCTGCAGATGTAATCAAGTGAAAGGAAGTCATACTGAATTAGGGCTCTAATCCCATGACTGGTGTCCTTAGAAGAAGAAGGAAATTTGGACACAGATCGTGACACACAGGGAAAACACCACAGTGGAGGCAGAGATTGGAGCGCTGTCTCCAGCCAAGGAACTCCAAAGATTGTTGGCCACCAGCGGAGGCTAGAGAGAGGCCAGGAGGGATTCTCCCCTAGAGTCCTGAGACGGAACCTGGCCCTGTGGACACCTTGATTTCAGACTGGTAGGCTCCAGAACTATGGCAGAATAAATTTCTGTTGTTTTAAACCACCTGGTTTGTTAGTTTCTGCAATCCTAGGAAACGAATATACCCATGCAGTTCCCTGTCCTGCCAGTGGGACGCATTTAACATTTGGGGAGATGCTGGGCTGGGTGTTTGTGAAGGGTCTTTTCCTTCCTGCCACCGAATGATGAGGGCCATCAATGCATCTGTCATTTTTATGCTTAGCTATGATGTATCAGAACCCCTCTACAGAAAAGTGAGGAAAATGCAGTTTCAGTTGGGTTTGAACAGATCCATTTCATCAATTCTGGAAGCCACCGAAGTGTGTGCATGTGAACGTGCTGTTCACTCGCGGCCACCCAGGAGCCACTTTACAGAGCCACATCTGGGGCTTGGTGATTTGTCTTGACAGTTGTCCACCTGGGCAGACTTTGGAACCACCAGCACATCCTTTGCCTGGGTAGAAGGTATTGCTTGATGCCCTCCGAAGCCTATTTTCCCTTCTGATTAATTCATTGGGATCATAGCCCAGAGGTTAGCTTTTACTACCTTTGATCTCACCCACGGGCATCAGTAGTTTGTTTATTTATATTTATTTATTTATTTTTGAGATATAGGCTGAAGTGCAGTGGTGCAATCTCGGCTCACTGCAACCTTCACCTCCTGGGTTCAAGCAATTCTCCTGCCTCAGCCTCCTGAGTAGCTGGGATTACAGGCGACTGCCTCCACGCTTGGCTAATTTTGTATTTTTAGTAGAGACGGGTTTCACCATGTTGGCCAGGTTGGTCTTACTCCCGACCTCAGGTGATCCGCCCACCTTGGCCTCCCAAAGTGCTGGGATTACAGGCATGAGCCACCGTGCCTGGCCACCATCAACAGTTTTTAAATCCATTCAGTGCATGTTCCCTTGTTCCCCATTCCCACACTTTGCGATAAGGGAATGGTCTGCCATCTGCGTCTGTATTTTCCAACTATAGTGCCAATCAGTGAATTATCTGCATTCTCTACCTTAGACTATCAGAACTATGTGGGCATATTTAATTTAGACTTAAAGTGTTCAATAAGCAGGATATTGTTTTTGTTAAATCTTTTTTCATTGTTTATCAGAAATCTACCTAAAGAATTTATATGTAAGCTCTTTATAATATCAATTTTAATGAGTCTTCTGTGTAACGGCAGCCTTAAAGCTAACATTGGCTCAAATGTTTACTCAATAAATATTTATCAAGCACTTCCTCTATTCCAGGCATCATGCCAGATACTGCATGTAGCTTCCTCACATATACCAAAGCACCTGACATGTGGGACACAAAAAGGATTGGTATCCCAGACTATGAGAAATTTCCAACAAAAGGAATGTAATGGCAGCCTTACTGCTTACTGGCTTTAGATCGTAGATAGTAGATAGTAGATGCTCAATACACGTGAGTTTTCCTTTCCCTCACTCCATTCAGAAAGCAGCCTAGTATATAGCTCCATAGCCAGGTCCTTTTTAGAATCTCCCTTCCGATGGCTTCTGACCCAGAGGGAAGAGATGCAGCGAGGCCGTCAGGCAAAGATGTAGCATTCCAGGGTCCTGAAGACATCTCACAGCACTTCATTATCTACATAGCATTTGGCACAGAGCATGCATGCCCTTCGGCTGCTTAGGTTATGTGTGTCCTGGTGGCCAACGCAGTGTTTGTTACATTTGACTGCATATAATTCTTGAGAATATGTTCATAGCCTCATCTGAAAAGCACTGAACTTCTGCAAACGCCTTTTTTTAAAAAAAAAAACTCTTTATTGAGATATAATTCATATATCATACAATTCACCATTTAAGGTACCATTCAGTGACTTTTAGTATATAGATATGCGCAGCTATCAGCACAGTCAATTGTAGAATACTTTCATCACCTCAAAGAAACCTCCCACATACCCTTTAGCTATTACCCACCCCACACCCCAACCCCAATCCCTAAGCAACCACGAATCTACTTTTTGTCTGTATAGATTTGCCTTTCCTGGACATTTTATATAAAAAGAATCATTTGACATGTGGTCTCTTGTGGCTGGATTCTTTTACTTTGCATAATGTTTCAAGGATCATTCACACTGTAACAGGTATGAGTACTTCATTCCTTTTTATGCACAAATAATATTTTGTTGTATGGCTATAACAGATTTTTAAAATTTATTCATTTGTTAATAGCCACTTGAGTTTCTTCCACTTTTTAGCTGTTATGAATAGGGCTGCTGTAAACATTCATGTACAGATTTTTATGTAGACATTTGTTTTCATTTCTTTTTAGTACATACCTAGGAGTATAATTGCTGGTTCTTATGGTAATTCTACTTTAAGCATTTGAGGAAGTACCAGGCTGTTTCCCAAAGTGGCTGCACCATTTTCTATTCCTACCAGAAGGGTGTGGGGGTTCTAATTTCTCTATGGTATCACCAACACTTGTTATCTGGCTCTTTGATTATCACCTTCCTAGTGGGTGTGAAGTGGTGACTCATTGTGGTTTTGATTTGATTCGACTCATGATGTGGATCAGCTTTGATGTGCCTACTGGCCATTTGTATATCTTTTTAAAGAAATGTTTATTCAAGTCCTTTATCCATTTTAAAATAGGGTTGTCTTTTTATTGAGCTAGAATAATTCTTTTTTTTTTTTTTTTTTTTTTTTTGAGATGGTGTCTTGCTCTTTTGCCCAGGCTGGAGTGCAGTGGCACGATCTCAGCTCACTGCAAGCTCCACCTCCTGGGTTCACACCATTCTCCTGCCTCAGCCTCCTGAGTAGCTGGGACTACAGGCACCTGCCACCACGCCTGGCTAATTTTTTGTATTTTTAGTAGAGATGGGGTTTCACTGTGTTAGCCAGGATGGTCTTGATCTCCTGACCTCATGATCCGCCCGCCTCGGCCTCCCAAGGTGCTGGGATTACAGGCGTGAGCCACCGCACCCAGCCAAGCTAGAATAATTCTTAATACAGTCTAGTCCCTTACACAGGTTGGTTGTATAAGTCTATAATCCCTTTTACAAGATATATAAGTCCCTGATCAAGTATATAATTTGCAGGTATTTTCCCGCAATTTATGAGTTGTCTTTTCACTTTCTTGATAGTGTCTTTTTTTTTTTTTTTTTTGAGACTGGGTCTTGCTCCGTTGCCCAGGCTGGAGTGCAGTGGCGCAATCTCAGCTCACTGCAACCTCTGCCTGGCAGGTTCAAGCAATTCTCATGCCTCAGCCTCCCAAGCAGCTGGGATTACAGACTCGCATCACCATGCCCAGTTAATTTTTGTATTTTTAGTAGAGACGGAGTTTCACTATGTTGGCCAAGCTGGTCTCGAACTCCTCATGTGATCCACCCACCTCTGCCTCCCAGAGAGCTGGGATTACAGGCATGAGCCACTGTGCCCAGTGCAAACGTGCAAAAGTTTTAAATTTTGATGAAGTTTAATTTATTTTATTATTTTATTGCTTGTGCTTTTGGTGTCAAATCTAAGAATATTTTGCCAAATCCAAGGTCACAAACATTTACCCCATATGTTTCTTTCTAAGAGTTTTATAATTTTTGTTCTTACATTTACATTTTTTATTTTGAGTTAATTTTTGTATATGGTGTGAGTAAGGGTTTTCCTTTAGTCTTTTACATGTGGATATCCAGTTGTCCCAGCACCATTTGTTGAAAAGACTATCCTTTCTTCCATTGAATGGTCTTGGCACCCTTGTGGAAATCAGCTGAACATATACACATGGATTTACTTCTGGACTCTGAATTCTATTTCATTGATCTGTATACCTATCCAAATGCCAGAACCACGCTGTCTTTTTTTCCCTCTCCAATGACACTGGCTTCATTTGTTTATTTTAAAAAAAATTTTTAAATCAATGCATAAGAGATGTATGTAGTTTTAGGGTACATGTGATAATTTGTTACATTCATATAACTTGTAAAGATCAAATCAGCATACTTGGGATATCCATCACCTTAAATATTTGTCTTTATGGTAGAACCATTTGAATTATTCTCTTCTAGCTATTTTCAAGTGTTTAATAGATTGTTGTAAACTATAGTCACTCAAGTGATTTCTCAAACTCTAAGTCTTATTTCTTCTATAAAACCATATATTTGTACCTTTAATCAACTTCTCTTTATCCTCACTGACCTCTGCCCTTCCTGGCCTCTGGTAACCACCAATCTACTCCCTATCTTCATGAGATCCACTTTTTTAGCTCCCACATATGGGTGAGAACATGTGATATTTGTCCTTCTGTGCCTGGCTTATTTCATTTAACATGATGACCGCCCACATTGTCTTGATTATTGTTGCTTTGTACTAAATTTGGAATCAGGAAGTGTGAGCCTTCTACTTTGCTTTTGTTTTTCATGATGGCTTTGGCTATTCTGTGTCCCTTGCAATTCCATATGAGTTCTGGAATTAGCTCGTTATTTTCTACAAATAAACCAGTGAAGATTCTGACAGGGATTGTGTGAATCTGTAGATCAATTTGAGGGGAATTGCCACCCTAAAAATAAGCCTTCTGATCTATGAACATGAGATTTTTTTTTCCATTTAGTTATATCTTCTTTAATTTCTTTCAACAATGTTTTGTAGTTTTCAGAGTATGTTTGAACTTTTGTTAAAGTTATTCCTATTTTATTTTATTCTTTTTCATACTATTATAAATGGAATTATTCTCAATTTTATTTTCTAATTGTTAATTGCAAATGTGTAGAAATACAATTGATTTTTGCACATTGATCTTGTATCCTACAACCTTGCTGAACTACTTACATTTCCAACAGTCTTTTAAGTAGATTCCTTAGGATTTAGTGCACATAAGAGATAGTTTTACTTCTTCCTTCCTAATCCTGATGGCTTTTCTTTTCCTTAACCTAATTGCACTGGCTGGAACCTCTAGTACAATGTTAATAGAAGTAGCTGGAATGGACCGTCTCTTTTTGTTCCTGATCTTGGGGGACAGCATCCAGTCTTTGACCATTAGCCATGATATTACCTATAGGTTTTTTGCAGATACCCTTTGTCAGATTGAGGAAATTCCCTTCTGTCCCTAGTTTGTTGAGTGATTTTATCATAAAAGGGTATTGGATTTTGTCAGATGTTTTTCTGCATCTGTTGAGGTGATTGTGTGATCTCTGTCTTATTATTCTATCCATATGGTGTATTACATTAATTGATTTTTGAATGTTAAATCAGGCTTGCATTCCTGGGATAAATCCTACTTGGTCATGGTGTATATATCTTTTTATATGTTGCCGGGTTCAGTTTTGCCAGCTTTTTTGTTGAGGATTTCTGCATTCATATGAATACCAGATATTGGTCTGTAGTTTTCTTATGATGTGTCTGTCTGGTTTTGGTATAAGGGTAATCCTGGCTTCGTAGAAGTATTTGCCATAGAAGTTGGAAAGTGTTCTACCCCCTTCTATTTTTTGGAAGACTTTGTAAAGAATTAGTGTTATTTTTTCTTTAAATATTTGGTAGAATTCAACCGTGAAGTTATCCAGGCTTGGGCTTTCTTTGTGGGTAGTTTTCTGATTACTAATTCAATCTTTTTATTTCTTACAGGTCTACTCAGATTGTCTTTTTCTTCTTAAGTCAGTTTTAGTGGTTTGTTCATTTTATCTGAGTTATCTAATTTACTGGCATACAACTGTTTATAGAACAGATGGTTCCCTACTTAAGATGGTTTGACAATGATTTTTTCACTTTACGATGGTGTGAAAGTGATACACATTCACTGAAAACCATGCTTCAAGTATCTATACAACAATTCTGTTTTTCATTTTCAGTAAGTATTCAGTAAATTACATGAGATGTTCAATACTTTATCATAAAATTGGCTTTGTGTTAGATGATTTTGTCCAACTGTAGGCTAATGTTAGTGTTCTGAGCATGTTTGAGGTCAGCTAGGCTAAACTATAATGTGTGGTAGATTATGTAGGCTAAATGCATTTTCAACTTATGATATTTTTAACTTATGATAAATTTATTGGGATATAACCCTATTGTAAGCAAAAAGCATCTGTATTTCTCAATCTTTTTCAATTTCTGTAAGGTTGGTAGTAATTTCCTCTCTTTCAGGTTTTCATTTCTGATTCTAGTAATTTGAATCTTCTCTCTTTCCTTCTTTACTTTTTATTTGTTTATTTTTTTGTCAGTGTAGCTAAAGGCTTGCAATTTTGTTGATTCTTTTTCTGAAGAACAAGCTTTTGGTTGTATTGATTTCTTCTATTGTTTTTTAAAATTCTCTATTGAATTAATTTTTGCTCAAATCTTTATTATTTCCTTCTTTGCTTTAAGTTTTTTTCCAGTGTCTTATGATAGAAGATTAGGTTATTCGTATGAGATTTTTCTTCCTTTAACAGAAGTATTTACAGCTCTAAATTTACCTCTAACCACTAGTTATCTGTATCACATCTTCAAAGACTTTTATTTCTAGTCAAGCTCCACATCCATCCCCAACTATGAGAAGATCTGCTAGCTCCCCTAATAAAATCAAGTCTTAATCTTCAATACCTACATTGTGGAAGAATCCATGTATGGAGAAGATTTTGGATCTTGTGGCCTCAAATTTGTTTTTCATTGCCAATCATGGAGGATCCATTGGTTTTTGTTGTTGTTGTTGTTTTGTTTTGTTTTTATTTTTTATTTTTTTGCTGATTGCATTTTCTTTGGGCATACCAAGATCGGTTTTGATGGTGTCTAATATACAGATAATTATTGCTGGGGATAGGTAGACATGATCTTGTCCTGGTGGGAGGGACTAGAATAGTTTCCTTCTTTCTATCACCATAATTTCTCTGGACTTCCCCCACCCCCCAAAAGAAAAAATCCACATAAAAATAATAAAACAAACAAAAAACCCACCATTCGGCCACAAGTGTAGCTCACAGGGAGTTCAACAGGCTCAATGTTGAGCTTTAAAAGTATAGGACTGTAATCCCAGCACTTTGGGAGGCCAAGGCAGATGGATCACTTGAGGTCAGGAGTTTGAGACCAGCCTGGCCAACATGGTGAAACCCCATCTCTACTAAAAATACAAAAATTAGCCAGGCATAGTGGTTCCAGCTACTCGGGAGTCTGAGGCAAGAGAATCACTTCAACCCAAGAGGTGGAGGTTGCAGTGAGCCAAGATCACACCATTGCACTCCAGCCTGGGTGACAGACTTATTGATTAAAACTCCATCTCAAAAAAAAAAAAAAAAAAAGGTACAGTAAGTCCTGGTTTACTTAAGAGGCACTGATGATGAGGTTGGCAGACTTTCTAAGTCCTCTCCTCCCCCTGCACTTTGGCTTGGCTCTTTAGCTCTCCTGTGAAGGGTTTGGGGAGGATCGTGGGGCTGTCCGGATCACCCACTTGCATCCCTACTTGTTAGCCGTGGCGGAGGATGGCTGCCCTCATGTGTATGTATCAGGACTAAAGGTGTGGGGAGAAAGCACTGTGGCACCTGGGCCACCACCCAGGCCACAGTTGTCTCTCCTGACTCTGGGACATTGTGACTCTTGCTTGATCTCTCCCAGGAGTCCTGAGCCAGGTGAGGGGGGCTGTGCTGGTGGGTGAGCAAGAGCAGGGAGTACAGGGAGATTCTGAGAAGCCAGCAGAGACTGTGAGGGCAGAGCCACTGCAGAAGAAAGTCTTTGATCTGGGCTTACTCTTTTTTTTTTTTTTTCTTTTTTTGAGATGGAGTTTTGCTCTGCAACCTCCACCTCCCAGGTTCAAGCGATTCTCCTGCCTCAGCTTCCTGAGTAGCTGGGATTACAGGTGACTGCCACCACATCCGGCTAATTTTTTGTATTTTTAGTAGAGATGGAGTTTCATCATGTTGGCCAGGCTGGTCTTGAACTCCCGACCTCAGGTGATCCACCTGCCTCGGCCTCCCAAAGTTCAGGGATTACAGGCAGGAGCCACCGCACCTGGCCTGATTTGGGCTTATTAAGTCATCAATGGCCAAAATATCAATTTTCCTCTAAGCACCGAGGAGCACACCTCCTAATTCCTATTACGATATGCTCCTGTGGGCAAGGCAGCTCTCAGCCTGCTGACAGGTATGCTATTTGGAATTATGTTGTGGGGTTCATTTCTCCTCTCTCCATCCTCACAGATACTGGTGACTGTGTTGGCAGGGCAGGGTTTGCCAAGATGGAGGGTCTGATAGCTTCCTGAACTGCTCTCTGATATCTGCTTCTCCGTATTGCCTTCTTGCTTAGCCAAGACAGTCACCACCGAAGAGTATCTGGTGAACCCTGTGGGCATGAACCGCTACGGTGTGGACACCTCCGCCTCCACCTTTAACCACAGGGGCTCCTTGCCCCCCTCCTCCTCGCTGTACTGCAAGAGGCAGAACTCTGGAGACAGCCACCTTGGGAGTGGTCCTGCTGCCACTGCTGGTGGTCCCCGCACCAGCCCCATGTCTTCTGGTGGCCCCTCGGCACCTGGGCTGAGGCCCCCAGCCTCCAGCCCCAAGAGAAATGCGACCTCTCTTGAAGGAAACAGATGTGGTAATGTAATGCATGCATCAGCTTCCCACTGACTTAACAACCCTTGCCCTTGCGTGGGGAGCACAGCATCTGGGGAAGAGGGAGTGTGGCTGTTTAAACATGGGACTGCTGGGAGATCAGAAATTTCCACGAGCCCTTTCATGGATCTTGAGGTTCTCAAAAACAGCCAAACTCAACCTTTGATAAGCAAAGAAAGTCGTGTATTAGGGTAGGCTAGGCCACAGGATACATAGACTCCAAAATGTGCACAGGCTCAAATACCATAGAAATTTTTGTTCAAGAGCTGAAGGTGAATGTTCCTGATTCATGGATGCATCTCAATATAGGGACACAGGCTTCATCTATTTTGTGGCTCTGCCACCCTCTACAGCCTTCGTGCCCCATGCATTTAGGGAATAGAAAGGGAAAGAAGGTGTGGAGAAGGCACAGGTGCTTCCCTGCAATCTGAAAGTGATGCTCATCACTTCGACTCACATCTCATTGGCAAATCTGGTCATTTTGCCACACTTAACCGTAAGGGACTCTGGGAGCTGTAGTTTAGCTCTGCCCAGGAGAAAGGAGAACCAGACCTTGGTAAAGAATTGTCTCTTGCATAGGAGGTGTCACTTTCAGGATACAAATACATGAGCAGAAGCAGAGTTAGGCAAAATTCCCCCAGTGCTGGTTGTAATGCCACTTCTGTCTCGTCCACTAAAGAAAGTTTGTTGGAATGCAATCTACAAAAGCGCTATGAGGGCTAAAGGATTATAGTAATAGCTGGAAGCCCCTTCTGATTGATGTTTTAAAAAATCATTTTCAAGCTTCAGTATTTTGATAGTGCATAAAGGCCATAGAGTATAGTGGATAATCACTGGGACTTGAGCCAGACAGCCTGGGCTGAGATGCTGGATCTGCTGCTTCCTGCCTACCTTTTGCAAGTCTTAACTTACCTGTGCTTCAGTTTCCTCACCTATAAAATTGCGATAATAATAATGGCAGCACCTGCCTCATAGGATTGTTGGGAGGATTAAATGAGTTCATACATGCCTTTAGTACAAGGCCTAGGAGGTAATAAGAGCTCAATAAATGTTAGTAGTTACAGCATAGATCTTTTTAACACGTCCCTTAACAGATCACAGCCCATCAGCTCCACAGCTGAGAACTGCTGAAGAAAGAAGGCCCCAGGCCAAGGAGTCAGGGAGTCTTCATCTTGCCACCCTGTAGCCCCTCAGTGGGCAGGCTCTGTCTTCTGTGGCAAGTCACATTTCTCCCCCGAGCCTAGGACCCTTCCACCAGTGACCCCAGCAAGCCGCACACATGAGCTATTTTGTGTGATTCAAGACCCTCCACACATTCCCTTCCAAGAGCCTCATGCAACCCAGATGAGCGTGGCCCTGACCAGCTTCCCCTGGCCAAGGATGGAGAGGTGAGAAGGGGCCGCTTGCCGGAGAGGTGTTCTGAGGGGTAGAGCACAGATTATCTCTCCATGGCAGCTCTTGCCAAATGTAGAGATGCCCGGCAGGCCACTTTCCAACACTGTCACACAGGGCCATGAGCCAGGCAGATTAAGTGAGCAGAGCCCTATTTTCCAAAGGAGAGCAACATTGTTCCATCTGATTCCTAAGAACAAGAGAAAGGGACAAGATCTTTCATGAACCAACACTGTAAAGTAAACCAGGGGCAGCCTTGATTTCATAGGTTTGTCCCCAGTGTTAGCATAATATCTGGCATGTGGTAGGTGTTCAACAAACATGCATCATGTCTGTGCCCTCACGGTGTCCCTTTGTCTTCTTGTCGAAACACTCATCCTTATGTCCCTCTGGAGTTTAAATGTCTTTCTCTCCTCCTCTTCTCCTCAGCCCCATTCCCCTTTTCTCAGGGTGGTGATAACAGGACACCATGCTGATTGAATTGACTCATAATCCCAGAGTCCCACTTTTTAAAAAGGAGATATTTACTCTCTCTCCCACTCACGTTGGTATAATCTCAGCCCTATGTCTTAAATGCAGGATTTCCAGCAGTAAGAGGGAGGCATGATTTGGTTGGAGAGAACTGCTATCACTCACTCAACAACAGTCTGCCCTGTTCAGTCCAACTGGTGACCCAGGGCCAGGGAATCCAGGGCTCTTCAGAGGGCCTCAGCATAGCTCCTGTCCCCCAGCCCCTCACATCTCCTTCCAGTTGAGCCCTAGGATGTCCTCCTGTCCTTCACTTTCATCCCCATCCCGGCCCTTTGTTCTCCTGTGTATGAGTCTGTTCTGCTAATAAAGACATACGTGAGACTGGGTAATTTGTAAAGGAAAGACACTTAATGGACTCACAGTTCCACATGGCTGGGGAGGCCTCACAATCATGGCAGAAGGCAAAGGGAAAGCAAAGGCACGTCTTACATGGTGACAGGTAAGAGGGCTTGTGCAAGGGAACTCCCCTTTATAAGACCATCAGATGTCGTGAGACTTACTGGCTACCACAGGAACAGAATGGGGGAAACCGACCCCATGATTCAATTATCTCCACCTGGCTCCATCCTTGACACATGGGGATTATTACAATTCAAGGTGAGATTTGGGTGGGGATACAGAGCTAACTCATATCATCCTGGAATCAGGCCCTGACAGTCTGAGTAATCTTGCCAGACAACTGGCTGAGGGGCAGCCCAGACCCTTCCTCAGGCTCCAGCTCTGAGAAAGCCTCTTTGCTGGAGCCTGATTGCACCCCAGGAGAGGCCCCCTAGCTCAGGCCCTTCTTCCTCTCAGGGTCTGGGATGAGATCAGAGAAACAGAGTCCACCAGTGCCTGCTGCTGCCTTTCATCCCAAGAACATCAATACTGAACCCTGAATCCTGGCTGTCTCTTTATTAACTTAGAAGTATTAGAACCAGCCAGGCACGATGGCTCACGCCTGCAATCCCACCACTTTGGGAGGCCAAGGCGGGCGGATCACTTGAGGTCAGGAGTTTGAGACCAGCCTGACCAACATGGTGAAACCCCGTCTCTACTAAAAATACAAAGATTAGCTGGGTGTCGTGGTGCACGCCTGTAATACCGGCTACTTGAGAGACTGAGGCAAGAGAATTGCTTGAATCCGGGAGGTGGAGGTTGCAGTGAGCAGAGATTGCGCCACTGCACTCCAGCCTGGGCAACAAAGCTAGACTCTGTCTCAAAAAAAAAAAAAAATAAATAAATAAATAAAAATATTAGAGAGAACTTTGCCTGAGACCCTGAAATCCAGTTGTCCATAATCAGCAGGACCCCCACCATGGGACTGTGGGATGTTTAAAATCACAAAGCCACCTAACCCCTTTGGAGAAAAGCTGCTATGTGATGTATCAGTTGAAGTTCACTGTTGAGCCTTTGTGATACACTGAAGAAAAATGAAATTATTCATCCTTTGTAGGTCTATTAACACTTTAATTCTCCAAAGATTCCTTTTTTTTTTTTGAGACAGAGTCTCACTCTGTCGCCCAGGCTGCAAGCTCTGCCTCCTGGGTTCATGCCATTCTCCTGCCTCAGCCTCCTGAGTAGCTGGGACTACAGGTGCCCGCCACCACGCCTGGCTATTTTTTTTTTTTTTTTTTTTTTTTTTTTTAGTAGAGATGGGGTTTCACAGTGGTAGCCAGGATGGTCTTGATCTCCTGACCTCGTGATCTGCCTGCCTCAGCCTCCCAAAGTGCTGGGACCACAGGCGTGAGCCACCCCGCCCAGCCCAAAGATTCCTTTTAACTAGTGCCTTCTTCAGGGTGCTAAATAAAACCGCAGGTACCAGAAACAGCCAGTCAGCCATGCACATTCTCAGCAGTGAGACAGAGGAAGTGGGTGGGGAGAAGATGGAAGGAAGGATAGCACCAGTGTCTCTGAAAGAGGTTTCCGTTTCTGCTTACATTTCATTGACCAAAATGTAGTCACATGGCCACTTGCTGCAAGGGATGCTGGGAAATGTGGTTTTCATTCCTAGCAACCATGATTCCAGATGGAAGTTAGGGCTGCTATTACAGAGGAAGAAGTGCAAAGTAACGCTGAGTAGGCAATGGGAAGTCTGATCAGAAATGCTCACTCCCTGCTTTTCCCTCCCATGACACTTTGTTTCCTCATCTATAGTTCTTACTCTATCCTAGAGAAAGGAACAGACCCTCAGCTTTGTGAAGTCTCTTATTCATATTTGAACCCCCCACAGCCCCAGCAAAGGGGGGCTTGAGGCCTGTATCAAACTGTTATTTATTGAACACCTACACTTAAGGGGGCCAGACAGTTTCCGATTTATTATAAGTTATATGTTTAGAATTTAATATTTATAAAAAGGTATTGGTATATTTGATTTAAAGATAAAGAAAAAGAGGTTCAAGAGAAGGTAAATCAAGTGTTAAGCCAGGATCTGACTTCAATGGGCTCCAAAGCCTGTCTTTCAAAACAACCCCAGGGGTTTTCAAATCATGCCTGATGGCTTTCAAGGTTCTAAGAGATGGAGAAGATGCAACAAGAGCAGACAGGACTCCAGGTGCCCTCCCTCTCTTTAAGCAGGGCCTTTTCACATTTGCAGAGTGGGGTTCTATATGTGCTTTGCTTAAACAAAATTTGCACAACTAAAAATGTTTGGAAACCATGGAGATAAAAACCACGCTGACTTGAGTGGCAGGATGTTAAAGTGGGAGAGAAACCACCAGCGTCCTCACCCATTTCTCACCTAGCTGTCAGCCTGGTGCCTGCTGTTGGTAACCCCACACCCCACCTCCCACCCAAATGACTGTTCAATATTGCTCTGAAGTTCCATCCCAAGTAAAAAGCAGTTATTATCAAAAAAACCATACCTCTTTAAGAGAGTTTGACCCAAGTCATAAACCATGGAAGAGACTTAGAAATGGCATTTTCCCCATGGTACTAATCAAAATGGTTTAAAACCACAGAAGCCAGAAGCTGCAGGCAGAAGGGTGGGTATTGATGACCTGACAAACTCCTCAGCCTTCTCTCTCTGGTGGTACTTACCTTTAGCTTCCTGCAGTTGTGATATATCACGTCTGTCTCCACTGCCAGTGGGCTCCAAGGGGATGTGTTCACAGGGCACATTTTTCTGGTGTCCGCTGATGCTCTGGTGAAAGTTTGAGAGCTCTTCCTTGTCTCTCATCCAAGATATAATCACCAAGAGCTATAAAGAGGTTTTGGATAACAAAAGCTTCCTGACTTGGGCATTTAACAAGACACACTGTAGAATTCCCAACCACAACTAGGTCCAAGATTCAGAATCAAGAAACGAAGTCAATCTGATATTGCTATTACAACCCAAATGCTTCCTGTGGTTGGATTTTTATATGATAAGGCCTGGCATTGGGTGAGGGATGGAGACAATTTAGCTAGAAAAAGAAGAATGAGAACAGCATTCTATGTGAGGAGGTGAAGTGGACAAAAGCATGGCAAGAGCTGATTAATTAAAGAGTTTGTGCAGAGGCCAGACGCAGTGGCTCACACCTGTAATGTGTAATGCACTTTGGGAGGCAGAGGTGGGCGGATCATCTGAGGTCAGGAGTTCAAGACCAGCCTGGTCAATATGGTGAAACCCCGTCCCTACTAAAAATACAAAAATTAGCTGGGTGTGGCGGCACATGCCTGTAATCCCAGCTACTCGGGAGGCTGAGGCTCGAGAATCGCTTGAACCCGGGAGGTGGAGGTTGAGCCGAGATTATGCCACTGCACTGCAGCCTGGGTGACAAAGCGAGACTTCATCTCAAAAAAAAAAAAAAAAAAAGGAGTTTGTGCAGGGACACCAGGGAAACCATGATGCTGGGAGGTTTGGGATCCATTTCAAGCAGATGATGGGACTTTGCTCTGTAGTAACTGTAAACCAAACATTTCTGAACAGGGGAGTGAGCTGGTGGCCCTGGGATTTAGGAAAACAAATCTACTGGCCATTTATGGAATGACATCATCATAATAATAAGAACAGCAACTACCTAATGAGTAATCCTGTTTAATGCTTTACAACATTATGCCATTTAATCCTTGCAACAGCTCAATGAGGTGTTTTATAGAGCAGGCAGTTAAGACTCAGGTTTTGTTTGGTCCTAGCCAGCAGAGACTTCCTGGGCACAGTGTGCCAGGGGCTCTTCTCACATCTGAGGACAGAGCTGTGAACAAGAGGGACACCGGCCCTGTTCTCTGAGGGTTTGCAACTCCAGGGAGACAAATGTCAACAAATTATTAAACTAATTTCATTACAGTTGTGATGATTGCTGTCAGGGAAAAGTGTGGATGCTGTGGGAGAATCAGCTGGGGAGGGAGTGGCTGAGCCTGCCCTTAGCAGTCTGGAAAGGCTTCCCAGAGAAGGGGCAGTGGAGCTGGCTGGAATAAGCAGGAGGAAAGACAACCGAGGAGGGTCAGTAGGGAGGAGGGATGGCTGGAGGCTTCCCAGCAGAGGTCACAGTGCTTGCTAGGAGGTCACAGTGTCTTCTGGTGGCCAAGAAGGAATCTAGCTCAGCTCAGCTTGGCTTCAAGCCCATGGTCTCTCCTTGTTTCTAGAGACATGCTCTCTCCTCACACAGGCAGGCCAGCTGGTCTCAAATAAGTAAAAGAAAAATCTGATTAAACTCTAAGGATTGAGTGGGCTCTCTTCCCTCTCATCTCTCTCACCTCATGGCATCTTGAAAACTCTAGATAAAGTGAGTGGCGCTTGCCTATAATCCCAGCTACTCGGGACGCTGAGGCAGGAGAATCACTTGAACCTGGGAGGCGGAGGCTGCAGTGAGCCAAGATCACCCCACTACACTCTAGCCTGGGCAACAGATAGAAATAATGAAAAACAGCACTGTTTCAAGCCACGTGATTTTGCCATAATCGTGGGCTAGCCTGGGCACGTCACACATTTGATATGGCACTGTATCTAGAAAGGATGCATCTAGTGGGAGCAGGTGACTTGGAGATGCTGATAACAGATCTTCCTCCCCTTCCCCTTGCCAGACCCGGCCCTCCCAACCCACTTCCAGCTGCCAGAAACCAAGAGGGCCTGGGCAGCTCACAGGCAGCCTGAGGACACAGGGGTCCCTGTCGGAGACAATGACCTTCCTGTCTTTAAGATTCTTATGGTCAGGCTCCAGCCCTGAGCCACATTCTCTTGATTCTTAAAATATTCTTAAGAAGCAGCAAATAATATTCACAATTTATAGATGAAGACAATGAG
This sequence comes from Pongo pygmaeus, assembly GCF_028885625.2. Taxonomy (NCBI): domain Eukaryota; kingdom Metazoa; phylum Chordata; class Mammalia; order Primates; family Hominidae; genus Pongo; species Pongo pygmaeus. Next base: position 107,646,966 of record NC_072378.2, on the reverse strand, counting down.
GTCCGTAGAGAATGATCAGAGCCCGGGAGGGAAGGGAAGCCTGGCTCTGGCTGCACTCAGTGTGTTTTGCATGTGGACACACTGATGTAGCCTTCAGCTGTGGGAGGAAGTGACTCCCTTCGTGTGAACAGCCTGAGGTGGGAGGGGTTACACAGTGTCATAAGGGGCTGGCAGGAGCTTAGAGATCAAGCCCTTTTATTTTACAACAGAGAAGCAGAGAGTTGATCACATGGCTGGTGGGTGGCAGGGGTTTCTGACTCCCAGCTCACTGCTAATTCCGTTCCTCCACATGACTCTGTTGTTAGCTAAAGAGTTTCTCCTGAATTATGAATGAGTGAAAGGAAATTATGTACGTATGGATGTGCTCATGGGCATGTGTAAGGCAGAGGGAGATTCACAGAGAATATGCAAGTACCTGTGCTGTGAAAATCGGGATTGCTTTGAAACACTGAATCATAGTCATCCTAGCTCTGGTAAATGTGAGTTCAGCTTTAGAAACAAGCATATTTAATCCATTCATAACTGGGTTTCACTTTTCACATGCCTCTGGCAGACCCCAGGGAATGACAAGACCAAGCACAATGTTCTCCTCGTTGGAGAACTCTGCCTGCTCACAAAGGTGTCTGGCTAGTGCTTCTTGGCATGCTCTGTCTTCTTAAGAGCAAGACTTTTCCACATCCATCATGTCTTACTGTTGATCTATCACATCTGCCTGCCCCAGCTGCACCAGGTTCCACCCATCTGTCTTCCTGACACCTTCGCCGCAGCTGGAGAGGGAGTGGCTAGTGTATTTATTATTTTTGTGAGCACAGACCACTGTGAGGCTTTGCAAGCCTGCCACTGGAAAGTTCCAGTTTTCTTCCTTTCTAAAGTGAATCTATGTGCTTTGGATCAGGAGCAGCTCCCGAGGTGTGACTTAGGCTGCCTGCTGCCCTCTGTCTCATATGACTAAAAGGCCCCCTAAGAAACACGCCCGAGCCAGGGCCCTGCTGCCTCTGCTCCATCCTGGAAAAGTGAAAAGTGCCCACAGCAAGCACCAGGTACCAGGAACAGAGCCCACTTTGCCATCTCAGTTATCTCTTTCCCTCCACAGCAATCGTCCTGAGAGCCTCCTCCTTAAAGACAAACCAGCCACCTGGCTCAGCCCTTCAACACTGTGGTTGAAGGGAAAGTGTTTTCCTGACCTAGCTCAAAGGACTCTAGGTTCCTGTGAATGATCCTGTTAATTGGTCTGGGTTTTCCCCCCTTCCTGTCAAATGCAGGAAATTAGATTTGACCTCTGCTCTGATCACTCTAAAATTATTCTTGGCACTAAAGACTTCCAGCCTTTGTAATCAGAGCATCTATTATCACCCTGATTAACGCCAATGTTCTGATGGGGCGGGATCCAAAGGCAATGTGATTTCCGTGATTCCTCGTCCCCGTGTTGAGTGCAGATGTCTTTAAATGGAGTGAAATCATCTTTAATAAGCATGGATCAGCATTCAGATGGCTCCAGGGTGCATTAACAGATTCCCAGAAAAATGCCCCGTGCCAAACCACCTTATGGGACCCTTCCAGGTCCCACAAGGAAGAGGCAGGGAAAATCTCAAAGTCAATCCAATTCTCAGCCAAACCATTATGTGTTTAGGACAGACGCAGAAATGTGATGCTGTATTTTCCTCGGTGCTAATGGAGCAGCATGCACGTCTCAGGCACATTAAAAGGAGGAAGGAGACAGAGACAGCAGAAAGCCACTGTGCCCTGAGATCTAAAGAAGGGAAATAAAGTGAAGGCTTCTCAACTTCTAACTAGAATTCTTCTGTAGAAAAGCCACTTCATTGTTCAGAGCCTTGACTTTTTTCTAGCCTTAAAATAGAAGTAAAGATTACACACACAGGCTTTTGTATAAGTTAACTAGACTGTGTCTGCAGAGTATATTGATTCATCTCACATTTATCAAGCCCTATTTATAAACACAGTCATGCATCACTCAATGGGATCCATTCTGGGAAATGCATCCTTAGGTGATTTCAATGTTGTGTGAAAATCATAGGTTGTACTCGCACAAACCTAGATGGTATAGTCTACCACACACCTAGGCGGTGTGGTATAGCCTATTGCTTTTAGGCTACAAACCTGTACAGCCTGTTACTGTACTGAATACCGGAGAAAATTGCAACACAAATCACTAGGCAATAGAAACTAGAATCATTATCATCTTATGGGACCACCGTCCTTAGGCGGTGCATGACTGTATATGTACTCTGAGCCATGGAGGAGTCTGTCATGAGAGGATCACATTTGTATTTTTCACCAAACGCTTCACCTAGCACCTGGTACAGAGAAGGTGCTCAATCAAAGTTTGTGGAGTGAGTGGGAGGAATCCTTAGGAAATTAAAATCTAACTAGAGGTTATAGAGAAGTTCATAAATAATTGTACTACAAAGTGGAATGTGAAAGCACTTTAAGAGACAGATGAACAAATAAAGATGTAGGAATAAAGGGGTAGGAGGCCGGGCGCTGTGGCTCACACCTGTAATCCCAGCAGTTTGGGAGGCCAAGATGGGTGGATCACCTGAGGTCAGGAGTTCCCACCCAGCCTGACCAACGTGGTGAAACCCCATCTCTACTAAAATACAGGAATTAGCTGGGCGTGATGGTGGGTGCCTGTAATCTCAGCTACTCGGGAGGCTGAGGCAGGAGAATCACTTGAACCCGGGAGGTGGAGGTTGTAGTGAGCAGAAATCACGCCACTGCACTCCAACCTGGGCAACAAGAGTGAAACTCTGTCTCGAAAAATAAATAAATAAAATACAATAAAATAAAGGGGTAGGAAGGTGACATGCAGGCTGCAGGAAGCACAGAACATTTCTGTTCACAAAGGCATCAGGTGGAACGTGAGTGGGAAGGAGAGAGGGTGAATGCCTTCTAGGTTGAAGCCAAAGCACCAGCTACGGGCAGAGGAAGGAAGCTGGGGAGACATTCGGTTGATCACAACAAGTGTACCCAGACAGACAGGCGGTGCACAGGAGAGCAGGGATGTAGGGAAGGTAGGGAGGCTCCCGCCCTTGGTGGAGCACCTGACATAGGTCAGCCTCGGGGCAGGGCACTATCCCATTTCCATCCTTACACCTGCCCCTCCAGGTAGAAAGCACTGTCATTTCACACATGATGAGCTACATCCTGGTCCAATCACCAGCAAGGGGCAGCACCAGGATCTGTCCCTAGGTCTCTGTGGCACCAAAGCTCTTCTCCCCCTCCAATAAGAAGGAAAAATATTATTAAGACCAAGAGAGCCCTTGACCTTGAGGTAGAATGAGGACTCAGTGTGTTGGTAAGGGGGACCCACGGGGAGTTGGGTCTTAGGGAGAATGTGAGGCAGTGGCAGTTGTAGGCAGTAGAAAGAAAAGGGCATGGCCCAAAAATACCCATTAGGAACCCATGGCAGGGGGTTAGGTGGCAGGCTCTGGGGCTGGGGCAGCAGGGGTGGAAGGGAGCGCATCAGCATCAGAGGCATTCTCCCAAGAGCTTCAGAATAATTAAATGTGGGAAGCACAAAAAGGGGAGGACGAAGAGGTGGGTTCCCAAAATGGGGGAGATAGGAAGAGGAGCTGGCTCTAGGGAAAGAGGATGAATTAGTTTGGGACACACATGCACAAAAATCAACCCTAAAGATTGCCAGCCATTGAACTCATTGCTGTCTTCCTCCTTCACTGTCCTGAGCCTTTTCACCTGCTGCATGGGAAATGCCCTATGCAACCATTTCCCAGGGACCAGCTATGGACCAGATATAGGTTAGGCCCTTTGCGGTCAGGGAGCTCACAGTGTAGTGGGGGAGACCCGGGCAAATGCTCTGACAGCCCCAGAGGGCCGTGCGAGGACTCAGTGTGTGCAAGGACTCAGTGAGGGGACGTCTTCTTTCTGCATGTGGGACCAGGGATGGCTCTGAGGATGCTGCGGCAGACTTGCATTCTGCAGAGACCATGAACAAGAACGAAAAGCCACCTGAATTCTGCCATGCCTCTATCCTCTCAGTGTGAAGGCCATGGAGGCAGAAAGGACCCCAAGTCACTGGCCTCACTGACGCGATGAGGCTCATTTGGGCACTCATCTTAGCACACTTAGCCCTGGTCATCAAGTACCCAGGCTCAGGAGGCCCTGGGCCCGCTGAGAAAGAACTGAGCAGGAGAGTCTTGAAAACTTCAACTCAGGTGGGAATTCCAGCCTGTTGAAGGGAATCCACTGTCTAGTGCTTCCTCTCCTGGGAGAGCAGAGAGCTTTGGCGTACATGGGGAGGGTAATATATCTAGGAGTGACCTTCTGCGCTCTGGGCTGCTGATAGAGCTGCCACTCACAGACTTTCCCTATGACAGGAGGTCACTTGGGCCAGCTCCTTGGACTCATGGGCACTGAGGACCCCCCCTTCCAGGCTAGGTGGGGGGAGGCAGCACCAGGTAGGTGCAAGGCCCTGTCCCACTGGCTCATGGTCTCCCTCTCTGTGTCCCATCCAGCCTCAAGCCCTTCTCAGGATGCGCAGGATGTCAGGCGGCCACGGAGCAGGAACCCCTCCGCCTGGACTGTGGAGGATGTGGTGTGGTTTGTGAAGGACGCTGACCCGCAGGCTCTGGGGCCTCACGTGGAGCTCTTCAGAAAGCACGTATGCGAGTGGTGGGTTTGACCTTGGGGGGGATTGGGGGAGCAGGTATGGAAGGAGAGTGAGGTCCAGGGAGCTGTGGGATGCTGCCAGGGGAGGTGGGGGGGGGGGCGCTCTAAACTAAGCCCTAGGGGCACCCTCAAGGGAGCCAGAGATGAGAGGGACAGGTACAACCACAGACTCCTCAAAGCAGAATGACCAATTAATTTGTTTTTAAAGGAATATTTGCCCCATCTGTTCTCTCACGTTGGCCTTCGTCAGGAGTGCCTGTTTCCTGCACATCCAGCCGTCTGTGCATGCAACAAACATTCACAGCACACCTACGACATGCCAGGCAAACCGCAGTAGCACCTGTTCCTAAACCACTTCGAGGATTAAATGAGAAAATGCACAAAAGGTGTTCAGCACGGTTCCTGACTCAGATAGCCTTCACTGAGCAGATAGCATTATAATGATTTTGAGATATGCTAAAATATAGAGATGGTAAATTTTTTTTTAAAGATAAGAATCAATAATTTACCTACCAGGCTTACTATACGCGTTTTGTTTTTGTTGGTTTTTGTTTGAGACGGAGTCTCACTCTGTCGCCCAGGCTGGAATGCAGTGGTGAGATCTCAATCTCGGCTCACTGCAGCCTCTGCCTCCCCAGTTCAAGCAATTCTTGTGCCTCAGCCTCCCGAGCAGCTGGGATTACAGGCGCCCACCACCAAGCCCAGCTAATGTTTGTATTTTTAGTAGAGACTGGGTTTCACCATGTTGGCCAGGCTGGTCTCATCCCAAAGTGCTGGGATGACAGGCGTGAGCCACCGCGCCTGGCACTGTACTCATTTTACATTGTGCCATTTAACAGATTGCCACCAGCATGGTTGCCTCACACAATATGCATTCTCTGTCTTACCACTCTGGGGGTCAGGAGCCTGGCATGGGTCTCAGTGGGCTCAGCCAGCAAGGCTGCCTTTCCTTCTGGAGGTTCTAGGGAGAATCCGCTCGGTTGTCTTTTCTGGCTTCTAGACCCACCATCAGTCCTTGGCTCCTGTCCCCCTGCCATCATCTTTAAAGCCTGTAACATCAAGCTGAGGCCTGTTCGGCTGCTCGGGCTGCCATCCCTGGTTCTCACTGCTGATGTCCTCTTCCACGTTTAAGGAGCTTTGTGATTACACAGCCGCCACTCCCCCCACCCACCTGGCCCCATAATCCGGGATAATCTCCCTACTTTAAAGTCAGCTGATTAGCAAGCTTAATCCCATCTGCAACCTTAATTCCCCTTCACCGTGTAACTTGACATTCACAGGTTTGGGGACTAGAATCCAGACATCGTGCATGGAGGGGAAGGAGCATTATTTCGCCTTCCACAGTGACCGTTATTTTTTTTCCTGTTTCTCGTTTTATTTGGTGATTCTGTCATAGAAATCATGCTCTCCAATCTGAGGAGGATTCTCATCTAACTCAGCACTCGCCTTTTATTAGGCATATGTTGACCTCACCTAACAACGGGGCCTTGAGACCAAGAACCACAGAGTGGGTTATGCTTGGACAGATTTGGGCAGGGAGAGTCTGGCTGTCTTCCAGGGTGGGAGGAGACAGTGGGAGTCCAGGAGGTGAGGGAAATAAAAGACAGTAGAAAATGAGGCTCCTGGGAGTGGCCCACAGGTAAGCCTTGCCCACTGCCATTTTGCCAAAGACAGGGAGAGTGACATGGAGTGGGTGTACCATCAATACTGGCTGGCTGGACAGATGAATGAGAGAGCTGGTGACCCTGGCACTGTTATATGAGTCCTGTAGCTATGTCTCTTCTCCCTGCCTGAGCCCCTTAAATTTCTACCCTTTGTCTCCAGTGACCTGAAAATGGCACTAAAGGTGACCATGGAAGCCCAGCCTTGCTAGGTTCATGAACTCCGCATGCATTCTGGAGGGTGACCATTTTCAATGACCAATGGCAGCAACACCGGGACCAAATCTCAAAGGACTGGCTCGTCCCCTTAGTAGTTCTCTGTGCTGAACCCTGAGATGAAGCAGGTGCATTCTTTAGTGTATTCCATCTAGTGGAATAGACAGGGCTAAACACACCTGAAATCTTCCATAGGTGGAATGAGTTGCTTTGTTATCAGCTAAAGGTAGGTGGGCCTACTAAGAAAAGAAATGAGAAATTAGGGCGATAGGTGGAGGTTTGGAATGGAAAGACCCTCTAGTTTCAGGGTCTAATGGATGACACTTCTTGCCCCTTTAGCCAAGGTTGGATGAGGAGATAAACTTCCTAAGTGGGATATTGGGAACACACATGGGGTTGTGTTTGATTTCTTCTATGAGGGGAGGGCAGGAATATGAAACATCCCGTGTATCAAATGACTCCAGGGAGATAATGGGGAGAGGAGAACACAGTATTTGTTTGCTTTAATATTTTAAAAGACCTTGCCCCAGGACCAAGAGAATATGCTGCCTAAATCAATCCATATGCCCTGAGCACATCCCCTGACCACACCTTAACCTTAGCCACTGTTCGATGACTCTGACCATCTTCTGGGTTTATCTTTCTTCTGATCCTATCCCACCAGGAGATTGATGGCAATGCTCTGCTGTTGCTGAAGAGTGACATGGTCATGAAGTACCTGGGCCTGAAGCTGGGACCCGCACTGAAACTCTGCTACCACATTGACAAACTGAAGCAAGCCAAGTTCTGATGTTTTTAAAAAGACAGAAGCGAAACCCAAAACAACAGATCTCAAGATTATCTTCTGCCTTACCAATATCCCGCCAACATCACAAAATAGACACTCCTCTTAAAATTAACAGTCACAAAGACGTGGTCTTTTTATAAAACTTGTGAATCTTTGCCTTTTTAAGAATTTAACATGGACCTTTTTGAAAGGCTCCTCTGTGTTAATAATTTGCCAAAAAATTACAAAAGCCTCTGATTTTTAACATACCTGTTACGCTGATTTCTCTTAAAGTGGGTCCTATTTGCATAACGAGAGAGTGGGGAACTGAATGCTTATGCCCAAGGAGAGTTCTGGAGGGTTCAAAGAATGAAAGAAGGACCTTTGTCCCTGCGGTCTCTGCAGGGACAACCACCTCAGCACCATCTGCCTCTAACTCTGACCTGGGGACCTATCCGTGTGAGCCTTGTTTGCTTCGGCTCTGGAAGCTGACTTCTGAAGATGACTGCCTCACCTTGCACTATCTGGAAAACTTGAATTATTTTGCGCCGTGAAAGAAAAGGAAAAAAAAATCTTTTCTGTTCCTAGAAAATCTGAAGTACTGCGTTGCTCCGCTAGAGGGCAGACTGCTAATGAAATTTCAGGACCCTCACTGACTGCAGTAGCAGGATTATTCAGTACTGAGTGGATGGGTTAGGGTGTCTGTGAACAAGATCTAGCCCACACAGAAACAGGGGATTTATTCCACAGTTAGCACCACAGATTGCGACTTGGGAAGAAACCATCAGCTAGAGGGGTCTAGTTCGTATCCAATCATTATTGACTGACTGACTGATACTCAACTAGCAAAGGCAAGAATTTGGAAGCACGCTCTACCCAGATGGGACTTTGGAGTTCCTTCCCTTCCAGAGTCCTTATTGAGGTGTTGAAGTGTTGGCATGCCGAAGAATCTTAGTGACATTTAGCCATGGGTGTTTCTTTAAAAAAGGAAAAGAAAATGTCTCAACGAAGCTTTGAAATGGGAGAGTGTTGATTTCTACTTACATTGCTGGGTTATGTAGTTGTATCTGTGGCTAATTTTTCTAGTCCTCACCAAATACACAGACGTGCTATTATGGGGTTTAATTCAATTTACAAATAGGTTTTCCTTCCTCACCGTGGAGTAATAGAAAAAATTGATTTTCTGCCCCTTTGCAGCTGTGTCCGGAGACGGACAATGAATCCACAATTTATTAAGCAGAGGCACAACTTCTCCACCATTTGTTTTATCCTTCTCTTTTCTCTGTTTCCCTCCATCTCTCTTCTTCTTCTTTCACACTGAGCAGAAAACATATCTTCAAAATGAATTCGCCTTTGCCATGCGCATATTCTCTTCCTTAAAAGGACATCAACAGTGTTGGAGATGAGGATATGAACATTAGATTTTGGAATTTCTGGGAGGGAGAGGGTTAGGGATGACTCAGGGCCTCCCTTGGCCCAAAGGTGAATCAGGAAAGGCACCACTTTCTCTGGGATACAACCTGAGCAGGGGTCTCAGCTGGCAAGTGGAGCAGGGTGGGGCCTCAACCTCCTCACCCCTTGATCAGCTGCCGTTGTACAGAGCATGACCTGTATAACCTTGAGGGCAGCCCTGGGTAGATCTGCAGAGTGACCCTCTATATAGTTAGAATCCAGATGACGGCCATAAGAAATAGTCCATGCCATGCCGTTAGGCCCACTTTGATGTGCAGTATTTGAGAAAGCACATCATAGCTTCCTTTTCAGACACACAAATGGTGGCTGGACTGAGAGCATGGCAGAGAAGGGGAGGAGGAGAATGTACGAAACTTGCTCACTGAATTGAGCTTGAGTTATTAGATTGTAGAAGAGCTTGATGTCTGGTGATTTTGTTACAGGAAGGGGATCCCGATCCAGACCCCAGGAGAGGGCTCTTGGATCTCATGCAAGAAAGAATTCAGGGCGAGTCCAGTAAAGTGAAAGCAAGTTTCTTAAGAAAGTAAAGGAATGAAAGAATGGCTACCCCATAATCAAAGCAGCTCTGAGGGCTGCTGGTTGCCCATTTTTATGGTTGTTTCTTGATGATACGCTAAACAAGGGGTGGATTATTCATGCCTCCCCCTTTTAGATCATATAGCATAACTTCCTGATGTTGCCATGGCATTTGTAAACTGTCATGGCACTGGTGGGAGTATAGCAGTGAGGACAACCAGAGGTCACTCTCGTTGCCATCTTGGTTTTGGTGCGTTTTAGCCAACTTCTTTACTGCAACCTGTTTTATCAGCAAGGTCTTTATGACCTATATCTTGTGCTGACTTCCTATCTAATCCTGTGACTCAGAATGCCATACCCATCTGGGAATGCAGCCCAGTAGGTCTCAGCCTCATTTTACCCAGCTCCCATTCAAGATGGAGTTGCTCTGGTTCAAACGCCTCTGACAGGTTCAGCACCTGAGAAAAGTACCTTGAATCAGGCCTTGGGGCAGAGTCTTCAAGATTTTAAGGTGATAGGGCCTGTCTCTTAAGAGTTTATTAATCGTAAGTGCTCACTGCTGGTTTAGAGTTAGATACATTTCCCTCAAAAGAGCCACGGGCAGATTATGTACTCAGAACTGCCAGTGTGAAAACAATGAGATCCAGAAAAATCCCACAACAACCCAGGTTTTTCACTCCTCTTTTTTTTCTCAATCTTCCAATACTTGTGGTACCTCTTCCATCAACAGATACCTCACGTAGTGACTTCCAGTACTAAGTTTTCAAAACTTCCTACCCGCCCTCATCAGTGCCTCCTTCACTACAGAGTCACAAACATTGGTGCTCTCAAATAAAAATCAGCCCCAAACAATGTCAAAGAGATCCCTTGAGTAGTTTTCAGGGGAGAGATATGTTCTCATTTCAAGTCTCAGAGAAAACTGGATCCATGTTCACGTGGAACTTCTCTCACAGAGGTGCTATCTCATTTTGCATTAAACTTTAAGCAGGACAGATTGCTGAAGCCATGATATTTAAGGTTTGACTTTTTAAAAATCTCATTACTCTTAAAATAAATGCTGCCACATCAGAGAATAACCTGGGGAGGAAAATCTTCCTTGACTGTTTCTGCACTGAAATGCAATTAGCCAACTAAATTATTGTAGCAATACTGCAATTATAATTAATTTTCACCCCTCTCAAAAATCTTGTCAAACCAGGAGGCTAAATAGCTTCACAAATGTAAAACACACCAGGCCATTTCTTCTAAACAGACCTTAAAGGGTTAGGCCACGTGGGTCACCCTTGTCCAAATGAGAGCCGACCTGGGGGCCTCTCACTTGTACAGATATGGTACTTATTATTCCATTGCAGTAGCTTTGCTTCAGGTTGTAGTGAATAATGATATCGTTTTGCATAATTCCAAATTAGAGTGTGTATGTGTGTGTGCCCGTGTTCATGTTCCAAACATTTCCAATTACACTTGTCTGTTAAACACTTGAAAAAAAATCAAGAGACAATTCTATTGCCTAAGGCCTTTTAAATATTTCATGAATCACATTATTCCCTGTGCGAAGACTTTAGGTGAAAGCTGTGGGTCTTGTCTGTGTGTGTGTGTGTGTGTGTGTGTGTGTGTGTGTGTGTTTCCTGACACTGTAGCTGGAAGAGCCTTAGAAAGTGAGCGCTTGGGAGTGTATGAGCCATTGCCTTTGCTTGGTTTGCAATATGGAGGCAGAACCCACTGTGGTCTGGTTGCTACTACTAAGTGTCCCCTCTTATGCTACTAGGGTATGCCCTTGAGGCAGCCAGGTGACCAGGGCTGTTCTGGGGTCTGGGCCTGCCCCCTCAGGAGGATGATTGTATGTGCCAAGCCTGGGCTCCAGGTGACTCTGGGGAGACACCTTGCCGGGGAGCCCACGGAAGGGAACAATTGTCTTGTGGGTGTTTAACACCTATCAGAGAGTACACTGGGCTCCCACCATTTCCCTGCAGCAGGGCTGCTACCAACTATATTAAATGCATTGGGAAGGAATATGGGACTAGGGCCGGTTTACTGCAGAAAGAAACCAGTGAGAGAGGGAGGCCTATACCGTAAGTTTCTTAGGAAAACAATGAAAGCAGCAATTCTAACAGCCCCAACCCTTCATGCTGCAATAACCTATTTTTGTGTCTATGTGCTGTATGGAATATTTCTTATTTTTTTTTAATTAAAATTCTTTTTAAATTATTTTTGAGATGGTTTCAGGAGAGTTTTCTCAAATCTCTGAAGATAATTGGAGATGCCCATAGGTGACCAGGGACTCAAATTTAGTCATTGTCAGAAGGTCTCGAAAGATGGAAATATTCTGCTCTCCTTCTAAAGAAACAGCCAGGTTTACATATATGTAAGTGGTTGGCAGGCACTGTCTGACCTCTGCTGTGAAGGGGCCACTTCTCAGCTCTTCTCCACTGGGGAGAGAGGGGAAGGGGATTGGACTCACTTTTTTTTAAAACCTCAGATAACAAGACATGGGATTGTGAAGGAGTAGGTGATTTTTTTAAAAACTGCAATTTTGTTTAAGGAGAGGGGTGCAAACCTGTCCATGGGGCTGATTTTTTCTGTTTTTGTTTTTGTTTTTTTGGTCATAAACACTCCAAGAACTGAGCACCTGCCAGGCTCTTCTGTTGCCTTGCCATGTGCCCCATCCCTCCCCTGTGGCAAGAGAGGATCACACTAAGAACCCTGGGGATGGTCCAGCAGACGGTCAGACATCCAGGGGAACAAACCTCCCTGTTTCCATTCTGTGATGTGAAACCCAGCTGCATCACCCCCAACCACCCGCAGGCAGCTTCTGTGTGTTCCGCCCTGCTCCTGCAGGAAGAGCGCTGGGCACCTCAGCTTCCGGGGTGTCATCCGCTCCAATGGTTGTCCTAATCCAAGATGATCCCTGCACAGACCATTGGAAGCTGGATTTTTGGAAATCTAGCATTTGCTTGAAAGAGAATCGCTGTTATTTACTGCCACCAGTTAAGGATCATGAAAACATGTCTGCTAACAATGGACTTTGTGTAATTGTTCTAATGCTAATAAGCAACTGCTGGGACACCTCCTGTGGTAAATTCCTTTGTGGTTTCAGTGGTGTTATCACACATAGGCCTCACCAGGATGCTGGACTGGAGAGAACACTCAATGTGACTCTCCCAGGCTTCATGAAATTCCCTCAACTTAGAAGCAGTTCTGGGCAAAAGCACACTTTTAAAGGGGGATTTGCTTTTCTTCACTGTGCTTTCGCAAGTGAGGCCCCAGATCTGCGCTCTTCAAATCCTACATAAAGAGCCCAGAGGTTCTCCCCATGCTCAGCATTGGGCTCGATTTCCTGCAGAGGAAAAGATGGCAGGTGGAGCTTAAGAATGACACTCTCCCCCAGGTCGGCCGAGTGTGCTGTGCCATGAATTGATAGTGGCAGGACGAGAATAGTAGAGACACGGGTGATTAAACAGTGATGCCAGACAGTGTGGGGACAGCAGCATCTTTCCATTTGAAGGGTCTACATGTACCACACAGACCACCTATACCTCAGCTGTCTTCCCACCCTACCCTGCTCTGGGGCTTGACCACGTGGTCTGAGCCTTAGAGTCAGTTCCATGCACTAGGCGCTTGCACTGGCCAACATCAACCTCTTCCGTTGGCTCCAACTTTGGAATACACCCGAAGCCTTGCTTCTCCACACACCTCATTGTGAAATAACAGCACCTCACTAGGTGTTGCTTTACAGCAATGATGTATGACTGAAGTCTACCTCTATCATAAACGTAGCATCCTCAACTACATTCTTTTCAAAGTGTTGTTGGAAACCCATCATCATCCCTTGAGGGTGGATTTCTTTTCTTTTTGGAGAAAGCCAAAGCCACTGGGCTCATGCCTGGTGCATGACATGGGTAATCAGTTTCAGGTTTCAAATCATGTGTTTTCACACACATTCGTTTGTCTTTTCCTTGTGTGTTTCCTTACTTGGTACAAATAGTTTGAACAATAACAGCCACAATTCACTGGTTAACTTAAATATATTAGGCAGGTGTTAGAATAAGGAGCTGCAATGTATGGACTACTTTAAGGACAACAGTATTTGGATGCATAACATTCAACATATTCATTTTAAAGTAATGTTACTGCTATATCCTCAGGCATGGTAAGCTGAGGATATTGTGAGTGTTTGCAAATATACAGAGACCACCTTCACCCTTAGAACCCTAGAATCCTAGAGTTGGGGAAAAGACATCTTGGGGGACACCTGGACGGCTCCCCTCCAGAGTAGAACCTTCTCCCCCGTGGGTTCCACATTGTTCTGTGGGGGGGCAGAGCATGGTACAGTGTGCAAGAAACAAGCTCTCCAAGTCACCTTCCCCCATACCTCCATCTCCTCATCTGGAAAAGGAGGGGAGTCATCCAGATGACCTTTAAAAGCATTTCCAGCTCAGTTACTTTGGCCAAGGCCAGTGGGGCTGTGCTGCCATAATAGTTATGGGCTGTTGGCTCCTCTGTCTTCTGTTTCATGGCTGCTGGCTTCTGCCTCTCCTCCTTTGCAACCTCATCTAGATATTTTTTGATCCTCTTCCCTCATGGGCCTATAACTTCTCAAGGCCATGTAAGCACCACCTGACCATTCTTTCCCACTCGTTTTTTACTTCTCATTCTATTCTTTCTTCCTGCCTCCATGTTTTTTTGTTGGTTTTTTTTTTTTTTTTGTCTTTCTCCATTCCACTAGCTCAAATGCCTTGGGGATGGAGACGGGGTAGAGAAAGAAATAAGAATAAGCTAACTCTGTCCTCCCTGGCCCAGAAGTTCTGACCTCTGCCCAGTTGTCATTCACCCACAGCATTCCTTGACTCTGCCCCGCTTCCTGTCCAATCTCCACTTGTTCTATTTCTCAAGGTCTAGCCCTCTCAGCTGGATGCCTGAGGTTGGGAATGAGAGTCTCCACCCTTCTGGATGTTTCGTTCTGTGACTCACGCTGATGTCCCACTGAGGGGCCTCTTGAATCTTCATCAAGCACAATGCCCTTCTCACTAGCTGTCCGTCTTCATTCAGCCTTGAAGGTTAAGTGACCTGGTGCCAATTCGATGTACCTCTTGAGAATCACAAGCTGCTTCTCCCGCCATCCTGCAACCTGCATGGAATCACTCTGACATCCAGCAGCAATTCAGATAATGCCAAAGTTCTTTATAGAACACAGAACGTTGTCCAGACCCAGTTAGCACTGACTGTACAGCCTCATGACCAAAGCCAGGCCAGAGCCTTGTGTGTAAGTGAGGAGGATCCAGCCAGCATGAAAAATGAAGGACAGTGACCTACATCAGAAGCATTTCTGGGGTGAGGTATTGTTTTTGGACATTCACAAGACTGCTGAGACGTATGCAATATTAAGTGGCTTGTGTCTGAGTAGGGAAAGATGATGACATATTTCCCAAAAGAAAATGTGGTTTAGAGGAAGGAGAAAGGCAGCACAGCTCTGGAAAAAAAATGTTTCCATTCCTGGCCTTTCTCCAGCACAGTTGCACACCTCGAGGTCTTTCTAGAAGTCAAACATGTTTCCTCCTCAGGAACTGAAAGTATTTCTGTCCAAGTGTGAGAGACTTTGAGGGACTTTGATTTCTTTTATTATCCATTGTGTTCTAAGCCATAATATTTAATTTTCTGTCATCTTCTAGCTATATCTTTGATCACTTGGGGATTTTAAAAAAAGAGCTCCTCTCATTTTATCCTCAAGAAAATGTGAAATATCATTTGCTTTATAGAGCAAATATTTCCATGTTATAGATATCTGTTGATTAGATTATTTCTCTACTGTATATACCCAGAAGTAATTTCACTAACATAAAAATTTTATACTTTAAATACATTTGTGGATAAATTTGCTTTTCATTCTATTCACATGCAAGAAAACTAAACTGATTGAATAAAATCATTTTATCATAATTGTCTTGCTGCTATTTTTTTTCACTAACAGTGAAAACTTTGTGTTAATGAAATATGATTGTAACACCATGAAGCTTCTCCCTTCATGGGGCCAAAAGGTGTGTTTTACTAGCTACGCTAGGCTGTCATTATCCAACAAGACTCCTGCTAACCAATGAGGGCCCATGAGTTAGTGAAATCCATGTTCCCTAAGCTTGTGAGGTAGAATGACGATGATTGAAATGTTATGTCTTTTGTTTTGTAAGTTGATGGGCTTATTTTCAGAATCTTTCCTTCAAGTCAGCCTTAGTTGATCTCATGTTTCCACCTGTTTATGCTGCTTCTGTACCCCATATACCCACTCGGGAGGCTTCCAGATCTCGCCCCATCTGGGAGAGCGGCAACTGCACCTTTTCCCTGGTAAAACATTTTACTTTATTTGCACACTGCATGAAACAGCCAGAAATCAAGGGTGCAAATAGGTCATCTCCTTATCCTGGGAAGATAGAAACAGGGTTGACTACCTTCCCTCTTCTCTACTGAGACAGTATTTCCTCCCTTCTAATTAAGGATTTGTAAAGGGGGTGTGTGTGCATGTTCATGTGTGTTTCTATGATTGGGTTTGTAAACTTAAGAGGTCATCAGTGAAAGTTTGCACATCATTTGCTTGTGCTGAGGCACGTGTGCAAGAAGGACTCGGAGTATGTACTGCAGATATTCTAATTTTATGAAAATTCATTGCGCTTTCATTTCTTATGAATGTAATGGAATCTTGGAACATTAGTTCAACTCCATGTTTTACTTGAAAGTGCTCGGGGAGAGAGAAACTTTCAGCTTAGGAAATGGTGTCGTTTTAAGTCCTAGCTTCTTTACAAAACGAAACAAAACCAGTGGATCTAATTTTGCAGACTAGACATTAGTGAATATAGCTCATTGTAATGGTGAGTGGCATTTACATTGGAGAGAGAGAGCAGTAAACCGTTACCTGAGGAAACAGCCTCTCCTTAATCTTTGCTCTTTGCAAGCATGCTGAAATCAGTGTTTCCTAATATTGGGACAATCCTTTCACCTCAAAGTGTTCCTATGTAATTGTGTTACATAATGGGAAATTGTAATAGGCAATTCGGTTCTGTAATTCAGTTTGCAAAGCATGCAAACATAAGATAACTAGGTTAAATGCAAATTGGCATTACACTAAGGTACCGAGATAGGAAAAAAAAAAATATGCTGTGTCTATAACTTAGAAACAACATGAATTTTATTCCCCATGTGCCTCAAAATGTAGAGTTTATTAAAGTTATTTATCCTATAGTTTAATTTCATCACATACTGTGCATACAGATACATTATCTGAGTATGAACACACGTGTATTCTTACTGCACATATTTACAGATCTCTCATTTGTCATAAGCAGGCTGTAAGTGTAGCGTGTTACTTAGGAGTGAGTTGGATGTACTTATTTTTATCATATACAGTGTTTTCATAAATTGACCATTATATATAAGACACTACATCAAAATATGCTTTGAATATTTCAAAGCCTGTTATTGTTCGTAACTTTTGCAGGAGGGCTATTAGTTCATTATTTAGAGGTCAATTTTTCTGTTTTTAATGTATTCTCTTAAACAGTGATTGGTATGTACACCACAGTCAGGTATGTACAATTTAATTAAACAACCACTACTGGCTTTAATGATTTTAATAGTTTGAGGTGGTTTTTGTTTGTTTGTTTTCATTTTTGATACAGTTTTTTTTCCTAGTACAGTGCATCATGGGCCTGTGTATGATTCAGTGAGATTTCTAAATCTTAAGATTCCAACACAATGTAGTACTTTCTGTTCATGCTGTAAAAAGTATTTCTGTATTTTTAAATAAGGAATAAAACTTATGTGAGCCTGTATATATTTTATCTGATCAACTTCTCTATGTTGATTACTATTTCATTAGGACTGGTTCCCATAGGTAGAGAGCAAGGATAAGCCTTTTCAAGGTGGTCCTTAGACTACTGAAGCCACAAGGGCTGATTCACTGCTGCCTGGAAGGCCCCTGTCATCTGGAGACCTGCTGCACTTCAGGGCAGCCAGCCCAGGCCCCACACTGGCTCAGGAGAGACTTTTTTTTTTTTTTTTTTTTTTTTGAGACAGGGTCTCACTCTGTCGCCCAGGCTGGAGTGCAGTGGTGCAAACACAGCTCCCTGCAGCTTCAACCTCCTGGGCTCAAGGAATCCTTGTGCCTCAGCCTCCCAAGTAGCTAGGACTACAGGCACACACCACCACGCCTGGCTAAGCTGTGTATTTTTTGTAGAGACAAGGTTTTGCCATGTTGCCCAAGCTGGTCTTGAACTCCTGGGTTCAAGCAATCTGCCCTCCTCAGCTTCCCAGAGTGCTGGGATTACAAGTGTGAGACACTGCACTTGGCCTGGAGAGACTTATTACAGGAGCCCAGGGTTCTCTAAGAAGCTTACTCTGTCCCCCCGACCTTCCTATGACCACAAAGGGGCAGTCTGGTGCAGGGAAGAAATGTGAGATTTGATCAGAGCCCCCAGAGGAGTGTCCACCCAGGGTCATCTTGGGCCAGTCTCTCCTCTAGTGTCTCTGATATGGTTTGGAACTGTGTCCCCACTAAATCTTATGTTGAAATGTAATCCCCAGTGTTGGAGGTAGTGTCTGGTGGGAAGTGTTTGGGTCATGGGGGTGGATCTTTCATGAATGGATTAGTGCCATCCCCTTAGCTATGAGTGAGTTCACACAAGATCTGATTGCTTAAAAGTGTGTGGCACCTCCCACCCTCTCTTGCTCCTGCTCCTGCCGTGTGATGTGCAAGCTCCCTCTTTATCTCCTGCCAAGAGTAGAAGCTCCCTGAGGCCTCCCCAGAAGCTGAGCAGATGTCAGCACCATGCTTCTTGTACAGCCTGCAGAACAGTGAGCAAATTACACCTGTTTTCTTCATAAATGACCCAGTCTTGGGTATTTCTTTATACCAATGCAAGAATGGCTAACACAGTCTCCTTCTTGGTCAGTAATCAGAGACAAAAGGGCCTCCCTTCTCTGTTAGTGAGAGGATTAAAATAAATTACAGTGCTTGTCAAAGGCCCTCAGACAGTGTCTGCAGAATCTGGAGTCCTACTCCTGTTGGTTGGTTGTGGCTCTAGTTTGAGGGTCATGATTCCTTCTGGATTTTGATCCAACCCCAACCCTGACCTGCCAATTTTCTACCCAGAGGCCTCTACCCTGTCCTAATGCTTAGCAATGATCATTGGCAAAGGCAACGTGGTTCTCAAAGAAAGCAATTCAGGGGGTTAAAGGAGGTAATCCTCCCATATCAGTGTCCTCTATGGCTGGGTGAGGCCAGCAAGGAAGGCCAGTCTTACGAGTGTTGGGGTGCAGGCCTCCAAAGCCTTCTCTCATCATCTGCCCTTGGTTTGCTTACAACTTAATAGACTGAAAATTTTAATCTTGCTACTTGCCCTGCCTTGAACAAAATGATTTCCAAGCTCATATCCGTCCTCTCTCCCCCAGCACGGGTCCACACTGAATGACCTCTCTCATACATCCAAGAAGTCTAAGTCTCTGAGCCAACACAAGAAAATACACCTACAAGTGCCCTCACTCACCCAGATTTAAGGATGCCTTCCCAGAGACTGCTCTCCTCCAATAGTTAGACACAAGCTCTCAAAACCCATCTTCTTTTACTAGTTTTTTTTCTCATTATAGTTGTACAAACAATAGTATCCTACCTATAAATGATCCAGGCGAGGAAGAAATCCTGACATAAATGTTATTTTTTCTGTCAAATCTGAACACTGATTTGGCCACCTGAACACCTGAACAATTTCAGGCCTAGAAAAGAAGGAGAGAAGTGGCCGGGCATGGTGGTTCACGCCTGTGATCCCAGCACTTTGGGAGGCCAAGGCGGGTGGATCATGAGGTCAAGAGATTGAGACCATCCTGGCCAGCATGGTGAAACCCTGTCTTCTACTAAGGATACAAAAATTACCCGGGCGTGGTGGCGGGCACCTGTAGTCCCAGCTACTCAGGAGGCTGAGGCAGGAGAATTGCTTGAACCCAGGAGGCGTAGGTTGCAGTGAGCTGAGATCGTGCCACTGCACTCCAGCCTGTGCGACAGAGTGAGACTCCATCTCAAAAAAAAAAGAAAAAAAAAAGAAAAGAAAAGAAAAAAAGAAGGAGGGAAGCATCTTGCCTTGGGAAAACAGTTGTGCCATGTGGATGATTAGACATCATGGAGAGACGGGATCAGTGTGAGGCTCAAAGCTGATGTACAGGTGTGTGCACATGGGAATGCGCCTATGCACACGCACTGCCCCCCTCACTCCCTGTTTCTCACAAGCCAGAAGACAGACTGGACCGGAAGCCACAAACCCGGATTTAATCCTGGCTTTCCCACTGAAAAGATGAGGGCTTTGGGCAAGTCATTTCACCTTTCCAGACCCCAGGGAGTTGGACTAGACAAGGTCCATGTTCCGCAGCCCCACCCTGGCCTGCTCTAATAGCCCGTGGGTCTATGACTTAGCTGCAGAACAGTCCATTTATGACTAGACTCATGACCTTGAGAGTCCTGAGCTGGTGGGACTCATCAGGGCTCTGTAGGGAACAGAGGAATTACAGGAGATACATAGCTAAGACCAAGATGATCTACCTCAGGGGTCTCTCTCCTGATTATCTAAGTAGTAAAGTATTTCTTAAGAACGGAATGGAGTTGATTTTCTTAAGCAAGTTACTGGAAAAGAGAATTTCCCACATACTATGTGAATCACTGTGAAAGAGATATTGCTCCATTCTAGGAATTTAAAGTTCCATCACATATGTTGAGCATGGGCAGATCCTGCCTTCTGATCTCTGACTAAGAACTTCCATTCATTCTCGTGCTCAATGAACTCGCACAGTTTCCCATTACCCCTTTCATTAAAACATCATTTTTTAAGTAGAATTGCTTTTCTCCTTGAACTCTTCACCAAGGTTGATTCCATATCCATCTAGGAGTGGCTCCTAACTTACTGTTAGCCTATTAGTGGAAGCAATAAAAAATACTGAAAGATGAAGGTTATTTAAATGAGAAATATCTCTGTAAAATCCCCACAGGGTTGGTGGGATGGAGAAGTGGTTCTGACAGTAGCTCTGTTGCCGGTTTCAGACTATCAGGTTTGGCAACAATGTTTTGTTAGCAGCAGTTAATCAGCGAATCCCGTTGCTTAATAAGGTTATCACTCTGAGCAAAAGCTGCAAATTACACGTTCTTTCTCTCCAGGCTGAAAACAACATCCTTAACATTTTACATTTATAAGTAATATCTCGTTAGCAGAAACAGGGTAAACAGAAGCACATGGAAAATGTCTTTTGTGTGTAATTCAGGATGATATTTTTATTCAGAAATTTCAAAGTCATGTAAACCTGCCCCCCTGCCAAACTCGTCCGTTATTTGGTGCTGGTTTGCACTGTGTATCCTAAAGAGGTAGGAAAACACACCTTTTTTCATCAACAGCTGCAGAAGAGTCCCTGTCATGGCCACCAAGAATAAATTCACAGGCTTGTAAAAGCCTAACTCAAGTCATCGCCAACCCCAGGTGGCTCTGCTCATCAGCCTTGTCCAGTGATTTAGTGATGGGGGGAGGGCCCCTCTCTGTTAACAAAACCATCTCCATTAACCCCTGTGACTCTCACTTGCCATTTCATCATGGAATAGTCTATGAATTCTGTCTCCCCACTCTCTCACCCCTCCCTTCTCCACCCCTTGACTCATGCTTGTGTTTAAATTCCATAGCATCAGTGGCCAAATTTCCTCTGCGTGAGTTTATGCATATTCACCCATCCCTTTCCCCGTGGGGCCCAGGAACCTCCGAGAAGTCTCAGGTTGTGCTGAACTCGTTGGCGTCAGTCTTGACGTCCCACCAAGATGGCACCATTGTCCCATGTGGCATAATGGTGAGAGCAGCTGACAGGAAGTGCTGTGGGAGCTCTTTGCCATCGGGGGGCGGGGGGTGGGGAAAGGGGGAGGGGCAAGGGAAGCTGCTCCCTTGGTGAAAAATACAGGACAGGAGGTTCTTGGAGAAAGGCATCTGGGAACCAGGAGGGTATGCAAGAGAGGCTTTCTAGACGGCATCACCTCCAGAGGGGCAGGGCTGTGTATGAGCACATCCCCTGCACTCGCAGCTGTTTGACCCTGCAGACCTGCTCTTCCATCTCCATCGTCTCTCCAGTTCAGCAGTTGTTGCCTTTATTTTTTCTTTTTGGCTCAGAAAGCTGCAGAGGGGAGGAACTTGAGAGTTTTTTTTTTTTTTTTTTTTCTGGCGTGTTTTCTGTGTGCATGTACTGTCTCTACCTCATTCCAGTTGTTGATGACATTTTCCTTCCCGCCCTTTCTCTCCCCTCACCCCACCCCTCCCATGCATTCTCCAGTCCGTAGCATTTTTTAGAGCTGCATATAATTTCCCCAGGGAGAGACTCTGTGTTTTCTGGCTGACTTATTCTTTATATATTCCCAGTCAAACACTTTTCCCCTTTCGGTTGCACCTCTGCATCCTTCCTCCACTTGGCTCTTGAAGCGTTTTTTTCTTGGTGTTTTATTTCCTCCTCTTGCCTCCTCCACTCCCGCCCCCAGTGAGAACATCTCTGTGCATGTCTTACAGCCTTACATTTTCCACCAAAAAACACATTGCCAAGGGGCCTTAGTGACTTGTGAAAATTCCTTCCAAACCTGTCTCCTGGAAACAGGATGGCAGATGAAAGATTTCTTCATTAAAATTAGACACTTTAAAGAGGCATCCAGTAAAAGCTCTGAAAATCCCCAGTGGGCCTTTGTCTGCATCGTGCTGGTGTGGAAGCTAGCAGGGAGGCCAGGGCTTTGGGGAAGGGCCGGGACAAAGGGCTCCGGGGTTCCATTACCCCCATTTGATGACAAAGAATCTCTCCCACGGGTGAGGAGCTTTGAGCCCGATGGGTTGTTCACTGGCTTTCTACCCCGTGGCTCACACTACCATTGCTGTTTGCAACAGCTCATGTTGAGGTGCCTGGAGGTCCTCATGACCCGCCCTTTTTGGAGAACGAATATGATTTACGACTTGAAAAGCTGGTCAAGGCTCTGGACCTCATTCCAAGCTGTGATTTCTCATTTGGGCTTCTAATGTTTGATTATGCAGCTGGGCGGTGTCCTCTCTAAAAAGCAGTTTTCGTGACATGAGCTAGCTCCCCACTAGGGGTTTTAACTGGACCAGCAGAGTGCAATCAGAGCTTGCAGGAAAATCCTGGGCGGGGCCTTAGGAAACTCAGGGCCTGGGAAAGTGGTTTTCCAACTCTGGCTGAAAGCATGAGAGAAGGAAGACCAAGGCCGCATCCTCCTGGGAGCCAGGCCAGGCACTGGGTGCTTCAGGCACAACATCTGACTGATTTCTCGATGACCCTGCACTGTGGACACCTGACGGGGAAGGTGAGTGCATGAGGATGGCTCAGGCACCCCTGAGGGGCTGGCAGGAGCTCCTGTGTGGAGGCCTGGGTGCCTCCATGAGGACAGAGGCTGGGCCTTGAGAGGACCCGATTCTCCTTAGTGTGGTTGATAAGAATGGTGGAAAGACCAACCCCATTTCCACTGGGTTTGGGTCCTCAAAGAAGAGGCCACCATGGCCCCTCCAACCTCAGACTGAGCAATTCCAGGCTCTGCTCCTCCTGACTCGCAGGTGACAGTTCTACCAGACGCTCTCAGGTGTTTCTGCCCTGTCACAGCTGACAGCCACTGAAGGAGAAAGCACACCTGGCCTGATGGCCTTCAAGAATTGCACCCAACAGAGGGAAGGACTGTTCTGAAACCCCCGACACCTCAGCCTCCCACCCTTGCCCATTTTTGGAGGTTTCTGCTGAGTAACTTCACAAACTGGGCCTCTGTTCCCTCATCTGTAAAACAAAGGTGTCGAATGAGGCCTGGCTTTTGAAGCCGTGTTCTGAGGGGGCCCTGAGGGTTGGGGGGACAGACCAGGCCTCAGCCTCCTGCTCCCTCTCATCTAGAACTGCTCCACTTTGATCTACTTCATATGTTGGAGTGTATGATTGTGTTTGAAGAAAGGAATCCACTGTTGTAAAAATTGTCTTGGAAGCCAGTGGTTTCTGGGGACCCTTTCAGATCTGTTGTTCTGTCCTCCCAATAATCTCATATCACCTGCAGGTTATGAATCATTATCATCATGGTCATCGTCATCATCATCGTCATCATCATCATCACTGGCTAAACTTGTTTTATTATCCAGAGAGTACAGACTATGTGAGTGTAGAATTACCTACACAGAGCCAGGTGCAGTGGCTCACTCCTGTAATCCCAGCACTTTGGGAGGCTGAGGTGGGTGGATCATGAGGTCAAGAGTTCGAGACCAGCCTGGCCAACATAGTGAAATCCCGTCTCTACTAAAAAAAAAAAAAAAAAATTAGCTGGGCGTGATAGCAGATGCCTGTAGTCCCAGCTACTTGGGAGGCTGAGGCAGGAGAATTGCTTGAATCTGTGAGGTGCAGGTTGCAGTGAGCTGAGACTGCGCCACTGCACTCCAACCTGGGTGACAAAGTGAGACTCCGTCTCAAAAAAAAAAAAAGAATTATCTGGACACTCCTGCCCTTGTCTCAAACTGGCAGGGCACAGAATAAATATATTATCACTTCCTCTTATTCCCCAGCAAGAGGAAGAACCTTCAAGCTCTGTGCAAAACCCCAAAAAATCTGTTTCTTATTAATCACATCCACAAAAGGTCTTAAGACTCCCTGAGATGGGTGGGCTATTAGTAGCCCAGACTTGGCCAATTTTGCCTTTCACTGTTACCCATAGAAAGTAAATTGATTTTACAGGGCAGCACTCAGAGCCCACAAAGAAGTGACTTGTCCCTGAACAATTAAAAAGTATGGGCCGGGCGCGGTGGCTCACGGCTGTAATCCCAGCACTTTGGGAGGCCAAGGCGGGCGGATCACAAGGTCAGGAGATCAAGACCATCCTGGCTAACATGGTAAAACCCCATCTCTACTAAAAATACAAAAAATTAGCCAGGTGTGGTGGCGGGCACCTGTAGTCCCAGCTACTAGGGAGGCTGAGGCAGAAGAATGGCGTGAACCCAGGAGGCGGAGCTTGCAGTGAGCCGAGATTGCGCCACTACACTCCAGCCTGGGTGATAGAGCGAGCCTCCGTCTCAAAAAAGTATGGAGGGCAGCCAAAATAGAAGGAAAATAATGGTGAATGATGGCATTTGTATTCCAGAAAATTAAATATATTTATGAGTGAGGAGGTTCCAAATGGTCACTAAAAAGCTGATCACTTTCATTAAGAAACAAGCCCTACCAAGAGAATCCTGAGAGAAGGAACTTTGCAGCCAGGGAGACCAGTGTTCAGACTCTATT
Organism: Pongo pygmaeus; assembly: GCF_028885625.2. NCBI lineage: Eukaryota > Metazoa > Chordata > Mammalia > Primates > Hominidae > Pongo > Pongo pygmaeus. Next base: position 107,622,393 of record NC_072378.2, on the reverse strand, counting down.
TTCTCTTCCAAGCCCCATGACTTTGGGCAAGTGACATCCTCTCTAAGCCTTAGCTTGTTCACCTGAAACATGAACATAATAATCAGTAGTAGCTTTTATAAGTGAGAATGGAAGAAGATAACAGACATAAGCCCCCAACCATTTCTTCCTTTCTCCAACTCCCAGTGTCACAGAGGACTCACCAGTTCCAGGAGTCTGGGCCAGTGAGACAAACAGAATGCTCTCTATTCTGTGATTAGAGACTAGATAAGTTCCCAGGAAAGGTGAGAGAAGTCACCAGGAAAGGGCTAGGCAGGGTGATATGGTTTGGCTGTGTCTCTACCCAAATCTCATCTTGAATTGTAGCTCCTACTATTCCCATGTGTTGTGGGAGGGACCCAGTGGTAGGTAATTGAATCATGGGGGTGGGTCTTCCCCATGGTGTTCTCATGATACTGAATAAGTCTCACGAGATCTGATGGCTTTATAAAGAAGAATTCCCCTGCACAAGCTCTCTCTTTTTGCCTGCCACTATCCATGTAAGACATGACTTGCTCCTCCTTGCCTTCCATCATGATTGTGAAGCCTCCCCAGCCATGTGGAACTGTGAGTCCATTAAACCTCTTTCCTTTATAAATTATCCAGTCTCGGATATGTCTTTATCAGCAGTGTGAAAATGAACTCACACACAAGGCTTCCCTTTCTGGATCAAGATTCAGGCCAGCTTTCCCTTCTGAACTGGTCCTCACTTGGTTACTCAGTTAACCTCCTGCCCAGATTCACACATCTAAGAGGAAGTAGAGTAGGCTAGGCCACTCTCCAGCCTACTGCACATGGGACTGGATAGGACAAGGAGAGGAAAGAAAGACAAGATGTCTTTTGTTGAGACTACTTTACTCCTGTAGTGAGGTGTATGGGGTGCACAGCTTAGAGTTGAGCCCAGCCTTAAGAAATTGGAGTCACTGGGACAAAGATAATATTTTAGTAGCTCTTATAATTTTTCTTTTATAATCCTCTTGCTATGATCTGCCTCATCCACAGGATCCTGCAGTAGTCAGTTCCCAGTAATGAACGCAGCAGGAAGGCCAAGCATGGGGATTTGGGAGCCAGACTACAAGAATTTGATTCCTGACCCTGTCATTTCCTAGCTGTGAGTCTTTGGACAAGTTATTCCACGTCTTTGCATCCTCATTTGTGGAACAGGGGTGCTAGTAGTAGGCCTATCTCATAGGATTGTTCTAAGCATTTAATGAGGTCATGCATGTCTAATATCTGTCATAGAATAATCACTTGTATTAGTCATGATAAGTAAAGCAAGCTACCATAACAAACAGCCCAAAATATCAGCGGCTTAACATAATACTTGTGTTTCATTTATACCAAAGCCCAATGTGGGTTCAAGTGTTCTCCTTGAAGAAGAGACCCAAAGAACTAGTCTCTTTCCATCTTGTAACATCACAATCCTCAACATGTGTCCTCTGCAGTTGCCACGGGAGGAAAAAAGAGAAAAGAAGGATTGCTCAGAGGGAATTATACCAAGCCTGCAAACTGCATACATCACTCTACCTGCATTGACCCGAACCCAATCTAATTACAAGGGAAGCTGAAAAATATAATTGTCTTCCTGGGTATGCAGGCAGAAAAAAAAATGGAATTGGTGAGCATCTAGTCATCTCTACCACTGTACATATGAAGTTTAGCTGATAATAGTGCTGTTATGGTTATTATCTGTAGGAATGAGCATGGAGGGTGGGGTAAATTAATGCACAGGCAAACCTGAACTTCAGAGGAAGAAACTCAAGGTTAAGCAAAGGATACATTCTCCATCTTCTTCACTTCCTTCACTTTTTGCCTGACCAGCCCTCCTGGGAGCAGGTGGGCCAACTGCTTTGAACCTTACCTCCACTGGACATTCCTACTTACCTTCTGGCAGAGGAGCTCCTGGCTATCAAGCAATCTAAAAGGCAGTTGGCAGAGTGACCAGGGAGAAACCTGGGGACTAGATTATTTAAATGAGTCGATCACTTCCCAAATCAGTGACCATTAGCTTCACTGATAACCTGCATAATGTTCATCTCTGCACCTGGTGATCACAGATGGGGAAGGGGGTCAAACCTAGGGAGTTACATGGATCCTGATGACAGTCAGATGGTTAGAAGTCCCTTTGCCATTCTTTTTCCAATTTGATGCCAATGCTGGTTTCCCAAAACACCTCCAGCATGTATGCATGCCTTAGGTATTTGCAGAAAACCTATCCAGAAGCCAAAAATGTGATCAGGCCTCTGCTTTAGGCAAGAATGGACTCTCACAGGCCCATTCCTCTGTCTAGGTGGACCTCTTTTACTTCTTTGAGGGACTCAGGATATAAGCCTCTGAAAAGCTACTGAGACCCCAAGAACAAAAATGGACAGAGATTTTATTTTGGCCACCTGAAGAAAGCCATGGATAAAACACCTTCTCAGCAGGCAGATATACCTGTATATGCCATGTACAGTAGCAGTGGACTTGCCCACCTTTTACTGCAGACTATCATTGTATCTAAATTTCAAGCAAACTATTAGGCTCAACATCCTTATTAGAATATCGAATCCTAAGGCACAGGTGTGGGACCCATGTCAATGAAGTCTTTTATAGCCAACCTTATAGTCCACCTTCCTCTGTCCATCCTCCCAAAATCCACTTTCACATGTGCTCCTGTTGTTTCTGCCAACAGACTAACCAGGTCCTGCAATGCCTTGGCATGCAGCACTTCCATCCTGAGGCAGGGACTATAGTTCCTCATTTGGCTATGCTGAGAACTGACCCTAGCTAATGGCCTAGGGGCAACGGGGTTTGGGAGTGGGGGTGAGGCAGATCTTGAAGAGTACATACACGATCTTGTGAGGCTTCAGAGGAAGTCTTTACATCATCTCCAAGCAAAGGGAAGCTGTTTTCCGGTATTAAATAAGAGAGGCCTGCTTCTGCTGGCCTGGAGAATTATGGAGGATTGGTGGCTAGAGATTCTTAGGCACTTCCAACATACTCTCCCTATCCCTAGTCTCAGGGTACCACTCTTTCACCTTTAGAACTGTGAATTTGACTTAGAAGACCCAACCGTGCAAATTCAGTACGCTTTGCAGCTCTGCTACTATTATTATCAGATCCTGGGCCTGATTTTCAGCAGTTTGTTCTATAGATGCAGAAGTTAGGGGCTGCCATAGGGGCCCTCTGGCTTTCCCAGAATGCTGTAAGTTAGCAATAAGCTGTTTTGAATTTTTTTGTCAAGCATTCCAATGTCATCAAAAGCAGCTTGTACCTACTACAATCCTTATAATTAGGATCACCACATTCCACCAGTCAAGAGCCATAGTCAATACATAGTCCAGTGGTTCCCAAATTTGCTGCATATAAGAATCACCTGGAGATTTTTTAAAAAGTACTTACTGTCACCTGGCCTTCACCCATAGACACTTTGATTTAATTAGTTTGGGATGAAACCTAGGTGAGGGGATTTTTTTTAAAGCTCTCCACATGATTTCAATGTACAGCAATTTAGAAACTATTGGCATCTCCAAATGCTTCATCTTCTACTTGTACTTCATCACAATTAACTACAGGCAAAAGCCTGGTGATAGCAATGCCAATGCACATCAGGGGTTGTTACCAGTCCACTTGCCACCAGCAATGGGGGCCCTCCACCTTTAGACTAGTGGGCAATTCAACTCCAAATCCCATCTTGAAGGTCTGCTTTCTAAGGCCACTCTTAAAACTATCTTTTTCCAGGTTCCCTAGAAAATAGAGACTGAGCAAATCCTATAGGCTAAGGCTTTTGGGGGGAATGAAATTCTAGGAAAGCAGGAGTGAAGAAAAGAGATAAACGGAGAAAGAGAGTTAGAAAATATAAAGTGCATTACTGGTTGGGTGTGGTGGCTCACACTTGCAATCCCAGCACTTTGGGAGGCTGAGGCGGGCAGATCACTTGAGGCCAGGAGTTTGAGACCAGCCCAGCCAACATGGAGAAACCCCGTTTCTACTAAAAATACAAAAATTAGCTGGGTATGGTGGCACACGCCTGTAATCCCAGCTACTTGGGAGGCTGAGGCATGAGAATCACTTGAACCCAGGAGGCAGAGGTTGCAGTGAGTCAAGATTGTACCACTGCACTCCAGCCTAGGAGATAGAGCGAGACTCTGTCTCAAAAAAAATAAATAAAGTGCATTACCAAGCTGGCCACAGCTTAATGAGAAACTGATTCAGTCCTGCAGGATGTCTTCAGAGAGACCATATGGGACTACCCACCCTCAAATAGTACCTCTCAGGAGAGGTGGACAGAAGGATTTTCCTCTAATTCCCATCTCCAATTGGTCATAGTTTGCTAGTTGCCATGGATTTGTGTGTGTATGAATACCAGATGGATCCCATAGCATCTTGAATCTCCATAGTAAAAGGAAAGTCCCATGCCAGCAAACGAGAGGCAAGAGATCTATGGCACAGGAATTGAGGAGAGGCGTTGCATCAGTTGTCTATTGCTGTGGAACAAACCACTCCCAAAACTCAACGGCTGAAAACAACAACCATTTTATTTGCTTACAATACTACAGGCGAGCAATATGGACTGGGCTCAGCTTAGTGGTTCTTCTATTGATCTTTCCAGGGGTTACCTACATGGCTGCAGTCATCTAGTGGCTTACTTGGGGCTGAATGGTCCAAGATGGCCACAGTGACATGTTGGGCAGTTGGTGCTTCCTGATGGCACCATCTCATCATAGGGTCATCATCCTTCATGGTCGCTTCTCTTCATATGATGATTCACCCTCTTGGAGGCTTTCTGACATGGCAGCATTGCATTCCAAGATGAGGAGACAAGAGGCTGCAAGGTGTCTTGAAGCTGAGACTCAGAAGTCACACAAGGTCATTTCCACACATTCTGTTGGTCAAAGAAGTTACAAGGCCAGCCCAGATTCAAGGAGAAGGAAATAGACATCTTGATGGGAGTAGAGTAGGCATATTGTAATGGGGCATGCACACAGCAATGAAAGGGGTCATTGCAGCCACCTTTACAAATATTCTACCATAAGCACTGTGACTTTATGCTTACAAGCAGGCTGCTGTTTCATGGCAACAGTGGAGGCAGCAGTGGCCAACTGGCTCCAAAACAATAGCACAAGTGGTGGTGAGAGCTGCTCCAGCCAAAAACCAAGGAGAATCTGTACATCTTGTGGCCATAACCTGAATTCATTGCAGAGTATACAACTGTTTTAGAAAACAATGTGGCAATATTTAATAAAAAGTTGAAGATGCGCCTGTACTCCCACCTCAAAATTCCAGAAATTCTCACAGGTGTTCACAAGGTGAGGACAAATATGTCCACAGTAACATTGTTTGAAATAGCAAAACATAGAACAACCTAAAAGTCTATTCACAAGGAATGGATAAATGAACTCTGATATAGTCATTCAGTGGTAGTATACAGTAACTAAATGATAATAGATGTATCGCATGAATAAATGTCAGAGATATAAAGGTGAGTGCAAAAAGAAAGTTTTAGAAGAAGACACACATATTAATATAATTTGTTTAAATTTTTTTTAAAGGCAAAAAATGATACTTTCTATTGTTTAAGTATGCATACACACATAGAAAAATATAAAAACATGTATGAGAGAGGCTAGGAGCTTGAGACCAGCTGGGGCGACACAGCAAGACTCTGTCTCTACAAAAAACTTTTTAAAAATTAGCTGGATGTGGTGGTCCATACCTGTGGTCCTAGCTCCTTGAGAGGATGAGGCAAGAGGATTGTTTGAGCCTAGGAGTTCAAGGCTGCAGTGAGCCATGATTGCACGACTGCACTCCAACCTGAAAAACGGAATAAGACCCTGTCTCTAAAAACAACAAAACCACATGTGAAAAAGTGTGATGGTTAATTTTATATGTCAACTTGACTGGGCCATGGGGTGCCCAGATTAAACATGATTTCTGGGTATGTCTGTACCAGTGTTTCCAGATGATTCAGTGTTTTCAGCACTTGAATCAGATGGTCCTCCCCATTGTGGGTGGGCACCACCCAATCCATTAAGGTCCTGAATAGAACAAAGAGTAGAGGAAGAGGGGCTTTACTCCTTTTTTTCTGCACCTCTGCAAATATATATATGTCCTATCAGTTCTTTTTCTCTGGAGAACCATAATACAGAAAGATACTCCCAACTTCAGGATTATGGTTAACGCCAGGAAAGAAAAATGAGATTGGGGAAGAGTATGGGGTGGGCGTGAGGGATCAAACAATCTGCAGTATTGTGTTTATTAAAACAAAAACTCATCCAAAGTAAACAGAGTAAATGCTAAGTTTTGTTATATGTGGGCTTTGGGTCCATGGATTTTTATCACATTATTTTCTATAGTTATATTTTAACATGTCATAATAAATAAAAAACAAATATTCTTAAAAGGCATCAGAAGACCCTAATTCTGGTCTGGAGTCAGCGTCTAATCTTGCCGTTTGATAGAAATATATATGGGAGAAATACACCAAAATATAAATAGTGCTTATCTCTGAGTGATAGAATTTTAAATTATCTTTGCTTTCTTAATTTTTATTGCATTTTAAAAGAATTGCTTGTACTTTTTTATCAGAAAAATTAAGATATTTCTTTAAAACTTTGTTCCTTAAGGCTGAGTGCAGTGGCTCACGCCTTTAATCCCAGCACTTTGGGAGGCCGAGGTGGGTAGATCACCTGAGGTCAGGAGTTCAAGACCAGCCTGGCCAACACAGTGAAATCCTGTCTCTACTAAAAATAGGAAAATTAGCTAAGAGTGGTGGTGCACACCTATAATCCCAGCTACTTGGGAGGCTGAGGCAGGAGAGTCGCTTGAACCCAGGAGGCAGAGGTTGCAGTGGGCCGAGATCACGCCATTGCACTCCAGCCTGGGCGATGGAGACAGACTCCCTCTCAACAAAAACAAAAACAAAGAAAACCTTTGTTCTTTGGCCTTAGAGAGATCATGCAACTTTTCTGCTAACCTTGTGCGGAAATGGTCTTTAAATCTATTACGCATCACAAGAAAAAATAAATTGAAATCATCATTTTGTTCACTGGACATGTACCCCAGCCTTTGTTAGGTCACATCATTCTCCTGCACAGAGCATGTACACTTGGATGTTAAATCCAGCTGTCCTCCAGAGTGGCTGCCCTTCTGGTGGGAAGAAGGACAGGGACATCATGTGCAAACAAGGCTCTCCCTTACTGAAAAGTAGACCTCCCTTCCCTATTCCCTTATTAAATAACTCTCAGCTACAATGGCTTATTTTGACGGAGAACCCCCTTTAACATATTATCCTTTTCTAAGCTCACCAGGCAATAAATAAAAGGACACCAATGTCTACACACCCCCTCCCACGTGTGCTGATTTTACAGTGTCACTTTCCATCAATTGAGGTGTTCATCACTATCATAGTACAGAACCTTGAGGTTTCTTTATACTAACTGGGCTAGGGTCTTTTTTAAGGGGTCCCACCTACTTCCTGCCCACCAGTGAATGAGGATAGCTGGTTTGAGCCATCACTACCAACAGTCACAGCTGTGTCACCCTGTAGGTGAGATTAGTAAACTGAGAACACAGAGGCAGCACAAACTCCCTCAGTCCTGACCTGATTCAGCAGATACAAATCTGTCAGGTGGCCCAACTTGAAGTAGCTTAAGCAAAAAAGGGAAGTTATTTATAGCTTATCTAATTGGAATGAATAGGGTGGATCTGGAGACTCAAAGTATACCTGCAGTTTGCATCTCGGCTTCTCTCTTTGTGTTGATCTCATTCTGCCTTTCTTCAAATAACTCCCTCCAGAGGGTAGGACCAAAAAAGGAAAACTGGCAGTAGGCAGTTCCAGACTTACCTTGCTCCAGCTCAGGATCTGCAAGGAAAGAAAGGGAGCGCATTCACTGTCTTGGAAGAACTCTGATTGGACCAACTTGAGCCTCCTGTCCACCATGAGGACCAGTCATTAAAGCCAGGGAATAACTGGCCAAGCCTGGGCCATATGCCCATTTTTGTAGCTGAGGGATGGGGCAGGGTACAGGGATGGAGGCCTCATCAGAATCTAGGACACAGGCATGGAGGAGCAATTCTCTAAAGGAATAAAGTGTGCTGTCATCTAAGGAGAGAAGAAAGGAAGGCTGGGCACACAAAAACAAAAGTCCACCCAGTGCACATAGGACAGGAGCTCTATTCTGCCACAAGTCTGTTAAGAAAACAGCATAGAAGCATCTCCAGTGAAGTTTGTCTTCTCCTCCTGCCCCATTCTAAGGATGTGTGTGGATTGCATGTGAGGTGAGGGGAGGGCCTCTAGAGTAAGATGACAGAGCTACTTGCAGCTGTGTGGTAGGTGGAGCGAGGGTGGGAGTTCATCTGGAACTAGCCAAAACTCCTCCTCCTCCTCTCCAGCTCCGTCACCCCTCCCTCTCCTTGTTTCTCTGTTCTTTTACTCATCTCCTTTCTTTCTAAAGGCAATAACCTTCATGCTTATAACCTTGCCTAGTGATAATTAAAAGATATCCTGGCTTCTTAAGAGCAAGCCCTTGTATTTCAGGGGCAGAAAAACAGTGAGTGACAGGAAAATAATAAGCTAATCTCTTATGAACATACACACAAAAATCCTAAAAAAATCACTAGCAAACAGAATTCAGCAATGTATTTGATTGCCAATTTTTGATGTACAAAAAGACAGCAAATTCATGTACTTAAATCTAATAAAAAAGAGTTCTATGACCAAGTTGGATTTGACCCAGGGATACAAATAATTTAACATTTCATTTGTCATTTTGACATATTATATTACCATCTCAATAGACGATTGGCTAAAATATATGACTTAATAATTCAAGGTTAATTTTTTAAAACAAAATAGCAATAGAAGGAAACCTCCTTAACCTGGTAAGGATAGCTAACAAAAATATTCATCAAACTTAATGACAGAACATTAAAACTACTGTCTTTATAAGTAAGCAGATGGTAGATGGTGGAAGCTAGGTTTCTTCCTGTTAGAGACGAAAATTACAGTTAATAAAGGAGGAAGTCTAGAATTAACCATGTTGTACTGGATTACAATCAGAAACACTGTAATCCAGTTGAGCTCATGTTGAGATTAATAAGGATGCAAATGGATAGATTCAGACATAATTATAGGTATGTGCATACATGAGCTAGTATATATACATATATTCTTAGTTCTGTCTGCTGAGAAGACTAGAAACAGTGATATCCCAGTTGTAAGGAGCACACACATCACCCAGATCTCGGTTTCCAAATTCCATTCTCCAATAAAAGGAACCAGAGCTCCTTGGAGAAATGGCTGATTCTAGGGCTAGGGCAGAGAAAATATAAAATGAGTGCGGATCTTGTTATATAACCAGAAAGTAAGAAGATGCCAAAAAATAAAAGTATAGGGGCATGTCAAAGGGACACCAGAGCCAACCTGAAAGAGCTCCAATGCCCAAACTGGAAGAATTTGAGCAAGAAAATAAATAACATACTATAAGCCAGAGTATAAGAAAATACATGAGTCCATACTGATATAAATAAGTGATTGAATAAGCAAACAGACAGATAAATAGGAAAGACAAGTCTTTCTTACAGAAGGATTCCAGATAATATAGTATATGAACATACTCCATCCTCTAGGAGGTGAAACTTAATCCTCACCGATATGGTTTGGCTGTATCCCCACCCAAATCTCATTTTGAATTGAAGTTTCCATAATCCCCAAGTGTAGTGGGAGGGATGCAGTGGAGGTAACTGAATCATGGGGGTGATTACCCCCATGCTGTTCTCGTGATAGTAATTGAGTTCTCACGAGATCTGATGGTTTTCCCCCTTTGCTCAGCACTCACTCCATCCTACCACCCTGCGAAGAGGTGCCTTCTGCCATGTGATTGTAAGTTTCCTGAGGCCTCCCCAGTCATGCAGAACTGCGAGTCCATTAAACCTGTTTTCTTTATAAATTACCCAGTCTTGGATATTTCTTCATAGCAGCGTGAGAACAGACTAATACAATCCCTCTCCCCTTTCCCCCTTCTCCCACTTGAGGATGGGTTGGAATTGAAAATGGAAAGGGCATAGGGGAGGTAACTTTACTACGGAAAACTCTGGCAAACATTGCCTTAGTCAGGTGACTTAGGTTAACTTCACGAGTGACGCTTCATGTTGACAGCATGTACTCTTGGATACAACATGATAAGAAGGACACTGCTCTGATATTATTCCCAAAAAACCATAAACCCATTCTATTCATGAGAAAAACATCAGGCAAACTCAAAATTGAGAAACATTCTATAAACTACCTAATCAATATGCATCAAAACTGTCAAGATCATGAAAAAGAAAGAAGGAAAAACTGTCATAGACCAGGGGAGACTAAGAAGACATGATGACTAAACAGAATGGGATATCCTAGATGGGATCCTGAGACAGAAAAGGGACATTAGCGGAAGAACTAGTGAAATCTGAATAAACTCTAGAGTTTAGTGAATATTATCAGTTTTGGTTTCTTAGTTTTGACATGGGTACCGTGTTCTGTAATTGTTAACAATGGAGGAGACTGAGTGAGGAGTCTACGGCAACTCTATGTACTATCTTTGCAAGTTCTTAAAATAAATTTAAAATTATTTAAAAATAAAACATTTAAGCCAAAAAATTTCCCTTGAAGTCAGGACAAGTAGAAGGATGACCTCAAGATGCTAACTGACAGTGTAACAAAACAGAAAGAAACAAAATGTATCAGGATTAAAAAGGAAAAGCTGAAATGTGCATTATTCAATATCATTGTTTACACAGAAAATCCAAAACAATAAACAAACCATTAGAACTGATAAGGCTTCAGTCAATTTCTATCAACACACACACACACACACACACACACACATTTACCTACATAACAGCAACAATAAGAAAATGTAAATATTTTTAAAGATTCCATTACAATAGCATGAAAAAGCTTATAATTTATCTAGAAATTATCGAACATAAGATGCCCAAGGCCTTTCTACAAAAACTTAAAAGGTTTCTTTGAAAGATATGGAAAAGAAATAGAATAAACGGAAAGATACACCATGTTCATGGATGGAAAAACGTTATATCACAAAGATGACACTTTTCCACAAATTAATATAAACAGTAAAATTACAATCAAAATCCCATCAGAGTTTTTCATAATATACTTTCCAGGTAGTTTATTTCCACCAAGAAACAGGCCACATGAAAAGCTCCACAGAGCAATGACCAGTAGCAACAGCCTCATCTCTTCTTTGCCATCATCCCAGCATGATGGGGCCCATGCCTTAGTCCTCACTCACTCCAAAGGTAATGAGTGGGATGAATTTCAAAGCCAGGTAAATTCTATTTTTTTTTTTAAACAAAACAATGGAGAAAATTTGTTCCTGCTACTTCTATTGCTCAGGGACCAAAGCCTCTTCCTCTCTGGGATCTGTCCAGCCAGGACATAATAAATAACCCCACCAGTGGAAAAAACACTTTCATTTGATTCCATGAGTTTATAAATCAGTATGTTACTCAGTTATCCCCTGATTTCATCTAATATTTTTCTCCATCACTCCAGGGGGGATAGTGTCCGGCAGGAAAAACTTACATTCTGAAATGTGTGTTTCATCTTCTTCCAGTATGGAAAAGCGGGCTCAGTGAAGAGGGAAGAGCGAGCATCCACTGCCAGCTTTCCAGTTGGAGACGAGCCATGCAAAGGCATCCAGGAAGAATCTAGTTGGAAGATGACTCTATCAGGCTGGATCAGAACTTGATGGCTGGCAGCTCACACGGAGACTCCACATGACCTGCTCGGAAGAGTCAGCCATCCCTTTGTGCTTCAGTGTCTGTTCCTCTAGTCAGAAGGAAGCTCTAGGACACAGCTTGGGCCAAAAGATAAGCCCCAACAATCGCACCCATGTGTGTATAGTACCTCATAGTTTGCAAATTATTTGATCTCATTTGACCCACATAAGAACCCTGTGGATATCGTTGTTTGAAAGATGGGGAACATGCTATTTTACAGATGGGGATGCAAACCCAGACTTCAAATTCAAACCTAGCGTGCAGGCAAGCCAGAACTCACATCCAATTTTTTAAAAAGGAGTGTCCTGAACTACTCCGTCTTCACACACCTCCTACATCATTGCTTTCTGTGGTGTTATCCCCAAATCTCCACCTGCATCCAGCTCTTCAAGCTGCAGTTCAGGCTTGGTTGAGGTGTCCGGCGGCGGCAATTTTACCCATCTGAAAGCAGAGAGAGGCATGTGGCTGGTCCGCAGGCAAGGCAGAGAGGGGTCTTTTGGTATCGTAATCATCAGGCTCCCACTAATAAGAAAAGCAGTCTCTGCAAGCTAGGAACTTCAAAGAGCAACCAGCAACACCCTCTCTGCGTGCTGCGGCTCCTCTGGGCCTGCTCGCAGAGCCATCCCCTGGCCAGCCCGCTGCTGACACCTTGTGGCCGACAAACAGAGTTCTTGCCCATTTCCTCTCAGAATTACGTCAAGCAAGGTGGCTGAGTGCTAGGAACCAGGCCCACCTCCTATTGTTCTTCCCGGGTTCCCCGACAGCCCCCTCCTCGGAAGCCCAGGGCTTCAGGGCGGCTTAGTGTCAGGGCTGCTTAAGAGCCTGTGTGCCCCTCAGTGGATGTCCGCTGAGTTTCCTCAGGACCCAGGCTGCCCAGGCCTTGCCAAGCCACGGTGGCAGTCACAGGGCCCTCTAGGTGGCACCTGCTGCTCAAGGCAGGAACCAGCACACACAATGCTCACCAAAAGACTGGCAGTAAATAAGGATTTGCTCATAAAAGCAGGCATGAGCCAGACGCCTGAACATTGTTCTACTTTGGGGCCCTATATCTGCTACCATAAAGTGTGGGTGTCAGAGGGGTCAGAGGACACCCTGCTGGAAGTAGAGCTTGTGGCAAACAGCCTCCGGGGACAGCCATTGAGGCAAATGACACCTTGGAGGCGTAAATCACCCAGGGGACTTGTTCTGTGGTCAGTGGAAAAACAATTCAAATTCTAAGGAGACACTAATGGCAGCAGAGGGAGAGGGTGCCCCGGTCTGCATACCTACCCTTTGAGAAAAGGGATCTAACTAAATAGTAGAGAGTCTTGTTACTATTTTTTTTAATTAAAAAATTTTTTTGAGACAAGACCCAGCTCTGTCATCCAAGCTGGAGTGCAGTGGCACAATCTCGGCTCACTGCAACCTCCGCCTCCCAGGCTCAAGTGATCCTCCCACCTTAGCCTCCCGACAGTTAGGATTACAGATGTGAGACACCGTGCCCAGCTAATTTTTGTACTTTTTGTAGAGATGGGGTTTCACCATGTTGTCCAGCTTGGTCTTAAACTCTTGACCTCAAGTGATCTGCCCATCTCAGCCTCCCAAAGTGCTGGGATTACAGGTGTGAGCCACCGTGTTAAGCCCTGTTATTATTTTAAAATGTGGTCTTCAGTGATTTCCGTTCAGGGCATTGTTAATATTCCAAACGATGATCATCATTGTGGCCGTGATGAGCTTAATTAGATTAATAAAAATTTAAGATAGTTCTATCTGAAAGCACCAGGATCTCCCATTACATTGAGTAGTCAAGAGTCTGAAAGCAGCCCTCTGTTAATTAATCTCCAGCCCTCTGTTTCCCCACCTATAAAATGTTTGAACAAATCTGTATTTCTCGAAGTGTGGTTTGTGAACATGAATGCCTCAGAATCACACAGTCTTATTAAAAGATGCAGATTATAAGATCACTAATCTGAGGTCTGGGGATCTGCATTTTAACCCATTCTTCAAGTAATTCTTATGCACACGTATTTGAGACTCATTAAAGTGATGCAGGGTCTAAGATCTATTGAGACCTATTATGCACCAGGCACTGACAAGAGGTCTTTTCTCTTGAAGAGCCCACAGTCTTGTTGAGAACATAGACAAGTGAACAAAAAGGTACAGTAACTTACAAATGCTGTGAGGGAAAGGAGGAGAGAGTGGGTGACTACCTGGGGGCATCATCTCTTTTGCTACCATTCCAATGTTTGTCCCCTCAAAACTCATGTCGAAATTCATGCCCCAATGTAACAGCACTGTGAGGTGTGGCCTTTGAGAGCTGATTGGGTGGTGAGCGCTCTGCTCACAGGAATGGACTAATGGTCATCACAGGAGTAGGTCAGTTATCGCAAGAGCCAGTCTGTTACAAAAGGCCAAATTGGCTCTCTCTGATGAGGCCCCTCTCCATGTGATGCCCTGGGTCCCCTCAGGACCCTGCAGAGAGGCCCCATCAGCAAGAAGGCCCTCACCAGATGTGCTCCTAGACCTTGGACTTCCCAGCCTCCAGAACTGTCAGAAATAATTTTTTTTTTTTTAGCTTTATAAATTACCTAGTCTCAGGTATGCAGTTACAGCAACAGAAAAAGACTAGGCAGCTTCACAAAGGAGGTGGTACTGGAGCTGAGTCAGGAAAAATGGGTTCCCCAGGGCACTGAGTTCGGTTTGAGGGGGAAGGAGAGGCCGTCCCAGACCTCAGGGGCAGCATGTGACTTTCGGCCTCCTCCTGGGGCTGGGACTGTGAGGCATCTGATGCCCCGCCCCTAGGGTGAGGCCAGCATCTGTAAGAGGAGAGGGACGCGTTAAGGATTAGCCTGCGGTTTTCATTTGATCCAAAAATGGATCCAAAGCTCTGGTAATCTCATCCTCTCCTTCCAAAGAAGTAAGAGGTCAGGTCCTCAAACAGGGAATACCCAAGGGGCCCCACCCCACGTCCACCACAGTGCGCCTGTGGGAGGCTGCAGGAGCGAGGGGTCAGGGAGCTTCCATAAAAGCAGGCCAAAGTTCTGTGTCAGCAAATTATGTTTTTAGTAAAAGGCATTTACTATTTAATCAGTTTTTTTCCTTCTTATTTCTCTTTCTTCTTCTCCCCTTGTTTCCTTTCCATTTTCTTGACTGTCTGATATTTAAAACTGTCTATTTTCTATAGTATTTGGAAACTGCACCCCGAAATATCTTTAGTTACCTACTACATGGGATCTAATTCTTGTTCTTAAATTTACCCCTATCCCTCAGCATGAGTTCGGCCCATGCCTTCTTACCCAAATAGCCATCGTCCTGACCCCCTCGGTCTAGTGGCCTTGGGTATACCCTGAGAAGAGTAAAGCCAGGCTAAGCACTATCCCATTGATCTTCTGCTAGTGACGCACTGGAGGTTGCTTCTATCAGCTCACAAGAGCTGATTCTAAATTTTCAGAAATTTTCTGAGAAGCTGTTAAGTATAGATATTATTAAAAGTTAAATTATACACACTTAAATAATTATATTAAAAGCAAAGGTAATAAATGCTAAGAACATATCATGGTTCCATTATTTTACTACATTATATTATCATCTATTCTCTTGAGATTATTTACATCTATTATATCTGCATAGTAGAAAATTATATAAGAATGTGTGGCTACACATGTCTTTCTAACTGAGTTCTGTGACATCACAGTGTTAGCTTGAAATTTGTCATGGTGAGAATATTTACACCGTGGATGTAAATTGGCAAGTGCTGGGAATCAGGTCTTGATTTATTGTTTTGTTGCTTGTCTAGACTTAAAGTGATGGGGAATGTTCATAATGAAGATTAAACTCAAAAGAGTGCCATGTCTGTGGCTGTTACATTGTGAATAACATGAAAATTTGAGGAAATGTTCTCCCAGTATTTGATTTAGAAAAGAAGTCACTCATGTCATTGATGAATGAGTGAGGTTTCAGCCTATGTCTTCGTGGTTTCACTTTTGTCTAATACATTAACATACAAGAAAATATCATTCAACATTTATATCAGAACTACACTCATTCAGCAATTGCAACCAGGTAGTTACAAGAATTCAACAAAAATCAACAAGACCATTCTGTGAGAATCTATTGGTTCCATGGAATTTATAACAAAGAGTGTTATATATTTTACCATTATTATAAATTGCATGTTCCACATCTTTCATAACAGCAAAATGTATAATAAACTTACGTACATATGGATAATCACGCTTTTTCCCCTCAGAGAGCCCACAGTTAAACATGTTCCAGCACACCATTAATCCACTGAGCTTTGTGTCCGTGGAACACAACTCACACCCCACATCAAGGCAGCAAACACTTTAATCGGTTCTAATTCCAAAGTGACTGCTGAAAGAAGCATTCAGAGAGTTCATGAAGACCCAGGTTCCCATCTTGATCCTGCTACTCACGAGCTATCTGCCACTAGGCAAGTCACTCCGCCTTTCTCTATACCTCACTTCCCACATGTGCAAAAATGAGGGAATTGAACAATACGAACAATCCTGTCCTTTCCAGCTCTCAAATGTCATGGCTTATGCACATGTGAGAAAGGGACAGCTCCGAAGTTGCAGGAATTCAAACCAACCTAAAGGCTTCCAAATGTCATCTGTGAGGTCATGTTGTTTACTCACTGTACCTTCAGATGACATGAAAATCAGGCAGCCAGAAGGGAGAAGAGAAGCCTTTTTTTGAGCCCTGTCCATTTGAGATGACATAGCCATGGGGATGGGAAGGGAGTGAGAAAGATGGACTAAATTTGCTCCGTAAGCAGGGCCCTGCCGTCCTCGCTTCCTCAGCTCACGCCCCTCTTCCTCTGGACTCAGGCTTTTCTGCTCCGTGGAGCCTCTTGGGCACTGAGTTCTCCCCACACAGCAGAAACGAGCCCAGCACAGAGAGCTCCCTAACCTGAGGGATGGCCTACAGGAGATTAATAGCGAACTTGTAGGAAGGAAGCATGCGAAAGCTCACACAGGTCTTTTGTAGCCTTCACAACATTGGGCAGGAAATGGTTAATCAGGGCCGGCCCTGAGCCTGGAGGGCTGCAGGCAGGGAAGGGGCAGCGATTAATTACACTACACAGGAAGTGCAGGCCTCCATCCCTCTGCCCAATGGGGAAATCCATTTTCAATTCTGACCTCAATGTGGAAGTGACTCTTCCTGCCAAAAGGAGAGGAGTACAAGCGTCCCCGCCCCCACAGCACAGCAGAACCAGAAGAGAGAACACAGGCAGATGCAGCACCAGGGGTAGGCAAAGCCCAGGCAACGTGCACAGCAGGCAGCTTGATGGAGAAAGCTTTCCTTAGTAGCACCTGATGAGACAACTCTTCCCGTACATGCACTGAAACAGGGAATAGGTACCAAAAAAAAAAAAAAAAAAACAAGAAAATGCTACTTAATGTGGAAGAGGAATAACAGAAGACACAGACCAGGTCAGCAGAACCTAGAAGGAGAGTCCAGACACACCAGACATTGCCTGTAGTTCCATAGCAAGGAGTACAGCCTGGGCAACATAGTGAGACCCTTTCCTTAAAAAAAAAAATAGTGTTTTTTGTTTTTTGTTTTTTCAAGACAGAGTTTTGCTCTGTCACTCAGGCTGCAGTGCAGTGGCACAATCTTGGCTCACTGCAACCTCTGCCTCCCAGGCTCAAGCAATTCTTGTGCTTCAGCCTCCTGAATAGCTGGGATTACAGGCATATACCACCACACCCAGCTAATTTTTTGTATTTTTAGTAGAGACGGGGTTTTACCATGTTAGCCAAGCTGGTCTCGAACTCCTGGCCTCAGGTTTATCTACCTGCCTCAGCCTCCCCAAAGTGCTGGGATTACAGACATGAGCCACCGCGCCCAACCAAAAAAGGTTTCTTTTAAATTAGTCAGGTATGGTGGCACAGGCCTGTAGTCCCAGCTACTCAGGAGGCTGAAGCAGGAGAATCGCTTGAGCCCGGGAGTTTGAGGTTGCAGTGAGCTATTATCGTGCCACTGCACTCCAACCTAGGTGACAAAGTGAGAACCTCCATCTCTTTTTTTTTTTAAAGCAAAGAATAAATGGAAGGCATACCAGAAGCCCACTGCATATTTTTTATCCATATTTTTAATGAAACTAATATATGATTTAAAAAAAACATACATAGTTGCTATTCCATTTTTCTGTTTGTCTAAAGGCCCAAGCTGAAGAACCCCTCAGGGAATGGTTTCAGAGAGATCACCCTGACCTATGGTTAAGCCTCAGGTTGTGATGCTCAGGGTGGGAAGCACAAGGTGAGCTGCACTGTCCCTCCTTCTGCTTTATGGACTGGGGTCTTCAGGAGGTCTGTCTCTGTCTTGGTGTGCAACACGTTTACATGTTCACATACTCTATCAGCCAAGGCCCAACCAGGAAAACAGAGAGCACCTCAGGCCCTTGCAGCCAGGGGAGCGCAAGGAAGGGAAGGGGGTCCACAGTGATGGAGAGCTGAGAAGCTGGGCAGGGGACAGTGAGAAAACCCTGAGGCTGAAGGAACAAACATAGAAAGACTTCATGGGAGCTGCAGCTCCTAAGGGCTTTCCAGAGGGAACTGAGGAAGGTGGCTGAGGGAGAGAGAGACAGAGAGAAATCCCTTCTCCCATTAGCTGAATACAGCGAGGGTGAGGGCCCTGCCATGTGGATTAGAGCAGGGAAAGTTGAGAAATGGATCTTGGAGCAAACAGGCCAGAGCCAGCACAATTGCTATCATCTAACCCTGGAAGCAACCCCAAGAGTAGGTCTCATCATCTCCATATCACTGAGAGAGAAATCCAGCCTTGGAGACATTAAAGACCAACGCGGCCAGCAGCGCACGGCAGGAAGTGGCGGGGCTGAGAGGGAAACTTCGGTCTTCCATCTGCACACCCACACCATTCATTCTTCCGTGGCCCTACAGCGGTGTGGGGGCGGGGATGGCTATTGAGCAGCACCGCACTTCCAAGTTGGTTCCACAGTAGGCGTCCTTACCCTCCTGCTCGTTCCTGTGCCAGGAGCCACAGTCAGGGTGCCACATGGTGCTCTGGCATGAGAGGAGGCCATCCTGGCCAGGACTGCCAGCCAAGGAGGTGGACTCACAGAGGGCCTCTCCAACCTCTCTGAGCCCCCATTAAAGGCCTCTGTGAGCTCTTCAGAAGGACAGAGCAATGGGCCAACATGAGGCTGTGCCAGCTAATTATTCAGCCCTTCTTCTGCTCCCTGGAAGCCCCAGCCCTGCTGGACGGGCGGCCTTCTGTGTTCCTCGTGTTAGATGGCCTGGTTCCCCTCTCAGCGGGGCTGGTATTTGGTTGATCCTTCAGGCTCCCATTTGGCTCATAAAACACAAACATCTGCTGGGGTTCTGGTTGGCCTGTGGCAGACTTCAGAGTGGAGAGGGATGGAGGAAATGTAAGGAGAGGGAAAGGAGGACTCGGGCAGCCTTTCTGGGGGAGTTAATGAGTTACTCTGTTATGTGGTGGGGTGGGGGGGTGGGCTTTATCAAGCCAGAGCCCTGATCAGCTCCCCAAAGAAGAGAAAGGAAAAGAGAAGAGGATTTTCCCGAAGTTTCTCTGGAAAGTCTGAGGGAGTCTGCGATGCTTTCCTCCATTGCCACGCTGCCTCCAACTGTTCCATTTCTCACCAGTTGGCTATTATTTTCTAACGCATTTTGATAATTACTTTATCAATCAAGACAGATAAACAAAAGCCTAAAAATACATCTGAGTGAATGAGTTCCCAGAGCCAACCAGTCTTCAGTACTCTGATTTTTGTGACTTTTTTTTCGGAGATGCTTGGGAAACAGTTGAAGGGCTCCATTCCTTATTAACGGGTGGCCCAGTAGAATACACTAACCAACCTCTGCTCTCCTGGCTCGGAAGTATGAGGTCAAAGGAATTCAGTTAAGGAAATGGTATCTAAGCAAAAGAAGGCCCCTTAAAAAACTCGCCTAAAGCCTTTTTCTTATGAGAATGGCTCTTTGCTTTTGATTTGCTTATTAAATCAACAGATGCCTGGGTCAAGAGTTGAGAAAGCCCTTCATGTGGCACCTTTTAAAGAAGTAAAATG
This sequence comes from Pongo pygmaeus, assembly GCF_028885625.2. Lineage (NCBI taxonomy): Eukaryota > Metazoa > Chordata > Mammalia > Primates > Hominidae > Pongo > Pongo pygmaeus. The sequence continues at coordinate 107,602,553 of NC_072378.2, read as the reverse complement.
GAGAGAGTTGTATTATATCATCGCAACTGTTTAGAAAGAAAAAGTGCCAGTTACTCAATGAATAGAGCTCATATTTCAGAAGCCAAATGCTGTCTAGTTATACCCTGTGAGCGCCTGGACATAAACCCAGCCCATTAACCTCATCTTTATCTCACAGAGTGGCCCAGCCCAGCCAGGCTTATTAAGAGCCTCAAGGGAGAAGCCAATGAGCACGGCATTTGAGAAGAGTCACCAGCCTCAACTCCTGCCTTAGTCCTAATCTAAGATTTTGGAATGAAAAATTCACTGGGGCACATGACCCTCCTGAGCTTCCAGGCTTTTTCACCACGTGCCACCCTACCCCCTTCTCTAGTTTTCATTTCTCAAAGTAACAGTGGTCCCTCCCAGGAGGGGGTCTGGGCCTTCTTTCCCCCAAAGAACGGCACAGGACTAACATATTCAGTGACTTTCCTGACAATCCATGGCAGGTACTGCAGGATATCAGACCTGAAGGAAACCATCCAATTTATAGCTGCTCACGTAAAAGCCGTCATGAAACGATTCTCCATATGGTGCCCTGAAGCTTCCAAAAACTATACGAGAAAGGGGCTTGGAAGGAATTCTTTCCCTTTTGGAGACAAGGAGGGTCGAAGCCAAGCATCTGTGGCAACCTGGAAAAGACACTCCTCCCCGACACCCACCTCCACTGCATCCCCAGGGGCGGCCCCGAGGATCAGTCCGTGACAGCCCAGGCCCACAGGGTCACTGCCATTGGCCACTTAGGCTTGTCCATTAACCAAGCTTATGTTTTCTAGCATAAATGAACTCTACAGTTACATTGTGTGGAGGCTTCGGGACATGGTTTGCCAAATGGAAAAACATTTGGAGGTTGGGAAAATATCTTGCACATAAATTACTGAAGGCACAGAGAATCTAAAAGAGGGATGGAATCAGAAGCCAAGGAAAAGCCAGGAGGGAGCCAAAGCAAAACGGAGAGAGAGACAGAGACAGGGAAAGCGATGTAATGATTTCTCTTAATGACCCGCCTTCAGACCAAAGGCAAGGTTCTCAGCCGTGTTTGCGTCTCATAAAAGCCATGTGCCTGAGTACTAGGAAAGATCCTTTAAATGGCCAGATCGAGCCTCCATTTTTCATCCTTTCTGAGTAGAGTTCTTCATTGATTATGTTAAGTGCCGGCCCCCAGTTAGAAACACAAAAGGCTCATTGTCTTTGACTGTGGCGAAGGCCAGTTACACACTTGTTAATTTCCTGATTTATAACACTGAAGAGACGGAACTGGAGACGGAACTGAGAGGGTTGCTTCCTCTCTCTTTCTCTATGTCTGTCTGTCTCACTCTCTGTCTTGCTCTGGGTGGTGGTGGTGGAACCTATTAAAACAGAGGCAAATCAGGAAGTTTGTGATAAAGAAAAGCCAGGCTCTGGTCTGACATACAATCTCTCTCGGCTTAAGTAAACTTGCTTCTTCAAGGCTTGCCATCAACAGAGTCCGGCTCACGTTTCACCACTAAATCTGAGTCAACAATCTCTAATCTGGACACTGGGTTCGGAATCCAGGCTCAGGTTGCACTTGGAAGCTGACAGCAGGGACAAGAGCAGAGAAAAATACGGCCTTTGTTTCTGGTTTGATCGTCCCCACTGAGCTGAGCTGAGGTCATGTGTCGTTTTCTGTCATCAACAAGATAAAAGTTTGCACCTTTCTGGCCCTGAAATGTCTCTCCTGCCGTTTATATTAAGGCCAAGAAGCTCTCTGGCCCAGAATCGGAGGGCCAAGTTTGTGGAGAGCTTAGATTTGGAGTCCTTTTCATCTTTCTGACATGTGATACCGTGACATAGGCAGCCCTTGCGGGGTTGCTATGCAGATATACAATTTCTGAAAAGTTACACCCGGAAAACGAAAACCCTGGGCTGGATTAGCATTTCACAAAGAACAGGGAGAAAATGTGTAGCAGTTAGGCTAAAAAGCTAAAAAAGAAAAAAAAAAGTGAATTAAAGTTTCATGAAAATGAACTCTTTTTTAAAGGATCAATAAGTATAAAAGTATCTTATTTCATTCCTGGCCTTCGGTCCGAGCCCTAATCCAGCCACTGTGTGCGAAGGAGATACTGTGAGCCCTGTGATGGAGATTGGGAAGGGAGGTCTTGGTGTGGGGTGAGATTCAGTCATGCTGGGGAGTGTGAAATTAAAGGGCTTAGGTACGGTCCTACTGTTTTATAAAACTCTTCTTTTTTCCTCTCTACCATTGTTTTCATTGTTTTTACTTTGTACCAAGCCTTCTCTTTTGTTTAAGTAAACCTAGAAAGAAGAATAAAAACAAACATATAGTCTAAAGGTTCTGGCTAAATACGTTTCAGTTTCTACCTTCCTTTTCTTTACCAATGTCAAAGGCATGCCTTCCAGAGCTCATTCACTCACAACCTAGCCTTTCCTAAAAAGTGTTTTTTTCAAGTATTTCCAACACCAGAAATTATTTTACATGAAACATTAAAATGGAATGTGATTGTTTGCATGAGACGTAGGAGACTGGAAATAATGAGAGGTTTTTCCTGTTATCCCTGAGACCTAGTGACTTCCAGCTGAGACCCTTACATGCCGTCCTGTGAGCCAGCCGTGTCCACACAGCTGGAGAGGTGGTGGCCCCTCGCCTGCTGCTCAGGACTCCAGGACACCCCAACAGTTTTAACTGCAGAAGGTCTGGAGGGAAGCCCAGAGCAGGAAATAGGAAAAGGGGTTTTGAAGGACACAGAGGACATGGAGAAGATTCAAGGAACTCAACTGATACTGCTCCAACGGCGGATGAGAGGCACAGCAGCCAGGGAGCTAGACACCAAACAACTCCGCCTGTCCATGCAGAAGGCAAAGATGCCTTACCCTGACCCTTGCATTCAGGAGCTCCAAGGCTGGTTAGAGGAAAGCAGAGGAGGGGAAATAAGAACAGTAAAGAGCCACAGAGTGGATCTCCTTAGGCGTTCTTACTTACTAGATTCTGAAGCGGCAATGTTTGCACAGAGTTCTCATAGAGGATGGGAATTTATGGGAAGTTTGTTAGGTAAAAAAGAGATGGGCAATTGACTTTTTCTGTAACTCAAGAGATGAGAATCACTGTTATGCTCCTCTGTGTCACCTCCAAGGTTGATGCTCTCCAAGATGAACTGACATGTGTGAAAGTGAAATGAGGTATTCAATAAACTGGCTCTGTTCTCATGTACACAGCACGTAGACATCCAACCATCCACAAGAGAAAGGCCCAAATGGGAGTGTGCAGTGAAGTGTGGGCTCCAAGCTCACACTCCCCAAGTATAGTTCCAGGCTGTGCCACAACTGTGTGCTCAGTTTCCTCATCAGTAAAACGGGAATACTAGTACCGACCTCATAGGGCTGTTGTGAGGTATAAATGAAGTAATGCAACTAAATGACATTTAGCAATCCTTGGAGAAATGTACATTACAATTAACAGTGGTGTCTATTCCTTCTTGTAGGAGTTCACTGTCTGTTGATTTGGCCTGAATCTGCATGTGAGGAACAGATGAGGAAGGAGAGCATCATCTGTTGCCTGAAGTCTGAAGCAAGATGGAATGGCATGCATCACATCAGACATGCATCACATTGGCTGATTGAGATCCAAACTGAGTTATGAGCTGAGTTGATGCTGGTATTTCTGCATCCATCAAGAGCACCAACTACCCTTGGGGGCAGTGGGTTCAAATCTGGGCTCTATTACATCCTAGCTGAGTGGCTGAGCAGATCACTTAACCTTCCTGGACTGTATTTTCCTCATCCAGAAATGAGGATCACACTGCCTGTAGCACGTGGTTTTGTGATAACTGCCTGAGATAGTCCGGGTGAATGTTGTGGTGCCTGGCACGTGGAGGTTCTCAGCATGTATGTCCTTTCATCCAGTCTTTCAGCTGGTCAACTGGGGATCCGAGGCATAGCCCAAAAGTGACCATGGGGCTTGGATTCAGCTCCCTGCACTCTGGGCAAAGAGACCCCAGGTGGGTCACAGTCAGTGCGGCCCCAGCAGCTCTACTGGTGCTCCTGTTCACCGTCCCATCTAAGCAAGTGCTGGGGGGGGAAGCTCGGTGTGCAGTTCAAAAAATCGGAACAATGGGAAGTGGAAAAAGCCCCTGGCTCACGTGCTGTCTGCTCCCTACCGCAGGAAATGTAACACATGTGCCAAAGTGTCCTCACTCCTCTTCCCTTCTCTGAGCTATGACACAGGCCCCCAGCCCCTCTCCTTCAAGTGTTACCTACAGATACCTTGACAGTCCTATTTTAGATCTTGTCTAAAACCAGGTGTCAGGAGAAGTAGCAGTCATTTTTTTTTTCTCCAAACTTAATATGATAATCAAAGATGTCTTGATCTCATTTGGTTGGTTTAGGCACCAACTAAACGATCATAACTCTGCCCTGTGGCCTCAACTGCCAAGCGCCTCAGGCTGTAGTGAGGCAGCTCAGCCCTGGAACCCACTACTGGGTCCTGCCTCTTACTATTTGTAACACCTTGGACAGAAAACCCCTTTGTCTTCATGCCTCAGTTTCTTTGGCTATGAGATGGGGATGATGATACTATCACTCCCTCACTGGGCTGACGTGAGAATTACATGAATGACTGTCAGGAAACCCCTTAGCACAGGGCCCTGCACAAAACAAGCACCTAATGGCTGGGAGCCACCTCTCGGCCAAAGTCCTCCTTCACTAGAAGAATGACATACACAGGTGGCAACTCTTCTTTCCACCCACAGTCGAGAGATAGAAGAAGAGTCATTTTCTGAAGACTATCTTTCCACTATAAATGTGTCCAAGGGTCAAGGAATTATCTCATCTCAAAGGCACTTTTGGCAAAACGCGTAACAATCGCATGACCTGGAATCAGCATTCAGCACAAATGCAAGGGCAGTGGCTGAGTCTTATCCCCTTTGTGTTGCTCCCAGCACTTAGTACTGGCCTTGCATTCAGAAGCCCAAAGTGTGCTGCTGACTGGCTGCCTCAGGAGTAGCACTGGCACCTCCCTTAAGGACTAGAAACACAAAATGAAACTCCAGAGTCTTTCTGTGTTTGCTGCACAACTGCTCTGATATCCAGGGTCTTACTGTCTTCTTCTGTCAGTAGGCTAGTAGAATAAAAGTGGTTCAACTCAGCCAACACTTTCAGTTCCAAGAGCAGTGAGTAGCTCTTCAAGGATGCAAAGTGAAGAGGGCCATGGTGCGTCCCTCCAGTGAGCCTGGCAATGTGGGAAGACTGTTCAGCACAGTGCCAGAAGTGGCCTCTGTCCATTTAAACGTGGGTCATGGAAGCCCAAGGGAGAAGCAATTAATTGCCCCTCAGGGATTCAAGTTTGGCTTCATGGAGGGGTGGCATGTAAACTGATCCTTGAGGGAGATGGCTTATTAGTTTTTAAAATAAATAATGACAGTGAGGGCTTTCCAGGGGCTGTGCATGTGCTCAGGAGATGAGAGGCAAATAAGACACAATCCCCATCCTCAAGGACTTCGCAGACTGGTAAAGCACACTGACAGATGAGCGGCTGGAAAAGCTGAGTATGATCTGCACCAGGGCAGAGGTCAGCACAGAGGGGGCACCTGCCCCAACAGTGGATGGGAGGAGCTGGTCCATGCAGCTTCCTGGGGAAGACCTCATCTGAGCAGCTGGGCTGCAGAAATTGCCCAGGGAAGAGGAAAGAAAGACATCCCATGTGCAAAGGCACAGGAGGGAGAGAGAGCAGGGGCAGAGGAACCAGCTCCTAATTCAAGGCAGGTGGCATGTCGGCGAGGTTGGTGACAGGGAGTGGGAGTGGACTCAGCTGGGAGGCAGCAAAAGCCAGAGCTGGGAGGGCTTTGCATGTTATACCCTGCCCTTGACTTTGACTTGGTAGGCTACAGGGAACCACTGAAAAGCTGCAAGGAGGTATTACATGTCTCAGGGAGGGTCCCTACTGAAGCTGTTAAAGGAGGCTAAGCATCTGGCCCTTGGGGTACACGGGGTGGCTGAGGAGGGAAAGGACTTCGCCAGAGTCTTGAGTGCCTATGTAACTGAGCCTTAGTCTGGTCTTTGGTTGTGCCATCTGGGCGGCATGGCCTGGTACTTATAGGTCTACTTGTGGCTTAAGGTGCCCATCCCTTATCAGGGGAGCATCTACCTGCAGGGGAGGGCAGCTTTGCAAAGTTATGAATCCAGGCTCCAAACATGTGATTACATAAACCCTGGAAAACATTGAGAGAGTGTCCTAGTGAGACCAAGAAGTGGTCCATCTTTTCCACAGCCTTGTCCTCCCATCAAGTATAAACCACTAGGGCAGGGACTGTGAGTTTTCTTCCTCTCTGGCCTCCCCTCAGCATCAGGCATGGGGCTTTGTGTTCTGCGGGGGGTTGATAACCCCCAAGGAAAATCCCGCCTGACTCATTTTTCAGAAAGCAGAGTGTCCTCTGCAAGTTCCCACATCCAGTAAGGCGAGGTGTGCACTCACCATTAACACGCAATCTTCTGGCTTGGTTTAAAATGAGGACCACTTTTGAATAAAAAAACTGAATCACTACCACACATTTACAGGAAGTCAAAGACTCTTCATGAAGATGTCAACAGTTTTTCTCCACACTGGAGGTAGGGGCTGGGTACTGGTGCCAAGCCTCCTGGGCTTGAATCCCATTCGGCAACTCACTAGCCCTGTGACTTTGGGTGATTACTAAACTGCTGAGCTCCAGGTTCTTTGTATGTAATAAAGAGAAAATAAAGGCCCTTCCCATAGGGAAGGTTATTGTGAAGATTAAATGAGACTAATGTGCAAACACTCGACACGTACTCATACTTACATACATTATTGTTTCTATTTCTCTTTATATATGGTTTTGATATCCCAAGAGAATTGTGCATTCAGACAGCAGTAAGATCGTGAGAAGGAAGAGGAGGAAAAGGGGTGCTGATGGCTTATGAGATGCCACAGAATCTTTCTATGCTGGAACAAAGGTACTTTTTGTTTCCAGAAGGGTCAAAATGTTTGCTTGACAATCTTGGACTACAGACAAAAGCAAAATCAATATCCTGGATTACTGTCCCCGTGGCCAAGACCAGATGAATAATGCTATCAGGACAACCACAGCCGGGAGCCTCGGCCGCTGGCAGGTCCTTGGCTGGGCTTGCCTCGGCAGAGTTCAGACGGAGTCACCGCCATAAATATAACTCTGCACCAGGAAGCCTCCAAGATTCTCTCGGGCTCCACGGGAGAAGGAGATCAGGTCTCCGGAATCCACAGGATGATCACTTTGAGGGAGCTGCTCGTGGTGCCTCAGATTTTAATGAACATTCATTTTTTGAGAAGCTAAATCAACTAAGTGCGGGACTCTGAACAGGTCGAGCTGCTTTTCTAGGCTTCTGTTTTTTCATAGGTAGAACAAGAGAACTGAACTAGATTTACAATGACTAGAACTAGGTATTAGCATACTTTCCACCTTAGGAACTTTGTGATATTTAACTCAGGTACCAAAGAGCCAAACGGACCCACCCCATTCACATAAGGCTGAAATAAAAGTCTCTCTAGTCAGTGGGGTGAGATAGTGTGTGGATGTGAGTGGAACACGTGGAGCATGTTTGCCTCCATTTGATGGTGCTTCTTGAACCTTAGGCCTGAACCCTTGGAGCCAAAAAAGATCAGGACTTGAAGAGCACTTGGAAGGGCTACAGGCCTAAGCACTCACTTCCCACGCACTGTGTGCTGTCAGTGATGGGCATGGTTGGGAAGCAGGCCACGGACGGAGTGGGCTCTTGTCTGCAGACAAGCGTGGTCTAGCAGGTCAGGAAGAGACAGTGCCATCCCAGTAGCTTACCATCTTTCAAAACTCCTTAGTTCTATTTTTTAAAATGTTTCCCAGGGGGAGAAAAATGAACACCTCTGTAACAAAAAAAAAAACAACACCAAAAACCAAAAAACAAAAAAACAGTAGTCATAATAATGAGAAAAGCCAAATAAGCACATGTAAGTGCATTTTTTTTCTTCGAGATTTATTTTTTGTTTGATGAATCTGACACCAGTCAGGGAGAGGAGAATGTTGTGACCCAGCAGAAAAATATGGCCCCAGAGGAGGGGCGGCTTCTTCCTGCCTGGGTGGGTTTGGTGCTGGGGTTGGTTTGTTATTATTTTTTAATTTGTTGCTGGAAGTTTTTCTTTTGTTTACTTTTATAAATCTCTCCCCGGGCTTGCGAGCTTTCCCTCCCTCCCGCCTCCCCTTCCCCTGCCCCCAAATTTCGTTTTTAAAAAGCGAGCTTGCTCGCCAGGTGTGTCCCCCAAGCTCTCACAGCTCTAATAAATAAGGAGCACCTGTAAAACAGTAGCTTGACTTGTGAAGTGACTCTGTACAAAGGAGAATCTAGAAATACAGTATGTACACCGCATCCTCGGGCCGTGATGCTTCAAGGCTGGCGCCACACCGTCCTGGCCCTGCCCACCCGCGACTCGCCACCCCTCCTGCTGAGGCTCCGCGGCCTTGTGGGGCGGGGGCACCTGGACCCCTCCAGAGGGAACAATTGCTTTATTTGAGTTAGTAAACAGATACACTGAATCACAAGGTGATTTGAATTTTTTTTTTTTTTTAGTTTTCTTCCTTTTTTGATTTTTTTCTTAATTTTTTCTCTTCTTTTCTTTCTTTTTTTTTTTTTTTTTTCTGTACTCATCAGAATGGGATACTCCACAACTGTCTCACCAACTCAGTGCCAGTACACATGCTCTAGAGGACTTCTGGACTCGCAGCTACAACTGTACAAGTGCACACAAGTGAATCTACCCTGTTATCCTCCACCCACTGATTGAGGATCGAATTGCACATTTCTCTTAACCATGACAGGAGAAAGCAAACAGTGAAACAGAATCATGGGTGATCTTTCTCACTTTCCCTCTTGTTTTCATTGGTTTGTCCATACCATTCTAATTATCATGAAAGGGCTCTGCGTATAGAGAGATTGTCTCACTGACTTCCTGGATCACCGAAAACCATCAGGGTTGAAATTTCATCCGAGTCTTTCCTGACGCCCAGCAAATATTCCCCCTCGGATTATTTTACACCTTGAGGGCATTTTGGTCTTCAGTTCAACACTCTTGCTCTGTTCCCAAATGGGGCGCTATTTAGGGGAATTTAAAGAGAAAGCTGAGAAGAATAAACATTTACCGAGTTCTCTTGGCATTCAGTCTCTGAAAAACCACAGTATAAACTATTCATGCTGCTTCTTACATCTGTCAAATCGAAAATTAAAAGCCATAAAAGTGTAACACTGAAAATATGGCATCAAAAAGGATAAAGGTGGCCTTTGTAAAAATAACAAGAAAAGTATATTAGCCAATAAAATATTCTAACTCTTCATTTAAAAGTGCATCCCGGGCAGGACAGAGATGACTCTGAAGCGTTGGGCCTCCAGGACCACCCCTCTCCGCCATCAAAACGTGAACAATATAGGTCCAAAACCGTACAATGCAAATCACAATTCTTAGTGTAGCAGCAAAACCACAGCAGTTTTTAAAAAGATTAAAAAAAGATTTTTTGTGTTCCAATCCATATCATCTTCCAGCCTCAGCTGCTGAGCCTTGAAGATGGGGCGGGGAGAATACCTACATTGGTCCTTGTGGCTTGTCAGTATTTTGTTTTTTTTAAAAGCCAGGGGTGAAATCCCTAAGTTCCTCTGGGGAGAAGCAGAGATGGTGGCAGCAGGAAGGCTGGGCCTGCTTGGTGGGTCCAAGACGCGCGGGCTTCTCTGGGCTAGAGGCCATCGAGGGAGGGCTGCTTCCTCTGAGATGCTTAATGACAGGAAGCGGCTTTATTTGCTTGAGTTTTAGCCAGAGGGGGTGGTGAGCTGACCAGCTGGTGTCATTGGATGGCGTGACATGATTTGCTCTGCGCCCTCTCTCCATGAGCGTACCCTGTGAGTGAACGTTCCTGGAAAAAGAGCAGAAGGGGCTGTCAGAATCCACTGTACCGATCCCCCTCCCTCCGCCCAGCTGGGGAGAACCCAGGCATGAGTCAGACAGCAGTGCACTCTCCAGCCGCCAGGGCAGACCTAGGATGAGCCCCAGAACCGCTGCAGCACAGCGTGATTTCAACAGGAGTTTCATTCACAGTCTGCTCAGGTCAGCCCTGCCAGCTTTGTGTGAGGAAATGAAACTCAAGTCGCTTTTTGGAATACCATAATGAGTAGGGTGCACCACGCCCTCGCCCGAAGACCACAGCATCCTTTGCAACCCAGCAACCCTCTCCCTCCACATGACTGCATGCTTAACCAGCAGGAAGCTTTTTTTTTCTTTTCTTTTTTTTTGAGACAGGGTCTCGCTCTGTTGCCCAAGCTGGAGTGCAGTGGTGCAATTGGCTCACTGCAATCTCTGCCTCCCAGTTTCAAGTGATTCTCCTGCCTCAGCCTCCCAAGTAGCTGGGATCACAGGCGTGCACCACGATGCTCAGCTAATTTTTGTATTTTTAGTAGAGACAGGATTTTACCATGTTGGCCAGGCCTGGTCTTGAACTCCCAGCCTTAAGTGATCCAGCCTCAAGTGATCCACCCACCTTGGGCTCCCAAAGTGCTGGGATTACAGGCATGAACCACTGCACCTAGCCCCAGCAGGAGGTCTTTTGAGTCACCCAAGTTCACTCCAAAGCCAGGCAAGGTCACGGAGGACCCTGGAGCTCCTGACCTCACTCCTGTAACCCCATGTCTCAGCTCTGGTATTTGCTGAAAAGAGGGCCAATAGATTCACTTTTTGACAAGTGGAAAATTACCGTGGACACATATACCTATCTTCAGAAGTTTCCCACAAAGGCAACTAAGCTGGAAGAAATGCTTGCTTTTCTCCGTGTGTGGGTCTTGCCTGTAAAAGGTGAGCCATTCACATCTCTTCACATCCAAAACAAACAGTAGCACTGGACTGGAAGAAAATAAACCAACCAAGAGCCTTGGGGTCCCAGGGCAGAGGCTCTGAACAGGATTTTCCACCAGGAAAGGCAGTTTCTGGGGAATGCTCATCCCAACATTCACCGGGACATGAGGCTCTGCCTCTTGATACCTGCAGGTTTCTTTCATTTGCTGCCAGTCACTTGGTTTGAAATAGAGCTTCCTGAGGCCACTCAGTCACTCCCAGGAGCAGCCACTTAGAAGTCTGCCAACTGCATGGTAAAGCCCCAGAGGTCAGGGGCTTGTCTGTTTTGCTCGTGTCTCTACACCCAACTCCTAGCTCAGGGTCTGGCCCGCTGTGGGCGCTGGACACACTTTGATCACATGAGTGGGTCAGGCGCCTCTCTTCTGCCATGCCCCAAAACAGCACCTTTTCTTCCTGCCAATAAATGAGGCTGTCAGAAATGTGAATGGGTAAAATTTGGCTAAGGTGAGGTGGTGACAGAGGACTTGTAAACATCTTTACAACTGTTGAGATTATTCTTAGAAGAATGAACAAACAACTTCAGAGAGGTGATAGAATGTAGGACTTGAAGGGACCCCAGAGATAATACAGTACCATTTCCTCATTTTATAGCGAAGAAATGGAGCCACAAAGAGACCTGGAAGCTTGCTTGGAGTGTTTGTAACATGAATTTAGCAAGAGCAAGAGGAGGTCAAATGCCCATTGGGAGGACTAAGTGGAAGCTTGTGCTTTGAACCCTGCTATCTAAATCCTGGTGTTAATGGCAACAATAATCAGCAGCAGCCAAAAACAAGGTTTGAAAGTTTCACTGTGCACGACAGGAAATGCCTGAGTTCCCCCAATCACATTAAATCACCAGATCTGTGTGTACTTAATATGTATATTAAATAACCAAAGTGAAAATGCAAAACACCACAAATATGTAATGGGGGTGGAATTACAAGGCCATGGAAACCTTTTCATTTGGCATGGTCAGATTTGGAAATGAGGATATTTATTTCTGAATAAAGAGCTCACATTTGACTTTCTTTCTTTCTTTCTTTCTTTCTTTCTTTCTTTCTGTCTCTCTCTCTCTCTCTCTTTCTTTCTTTCTGTCTCTCTCTCTCTTTCTTTCTTTCTGTCTCTCTCTCTCTCTCTTTCTTTCTGTCTCTCTCTCTCTCTCTCTCTTTCTTTCTTTCTGTCTCTCTCTCTCTCTCTCTTTCTTTCTTTTTCTCTCTTTCTCAAGAATAAGTGACAATGGAGAGAAGGGATACAAAATCAAAAGCACCAAGAGCCACCATCAAATGTGAGGCCACAAAAATTGAGGAACTGCAGAGATGACAAGTGGATCCAAAGACACCGGGGTCACTTCTTCTGGGGACAATTCTTTTGCATTTAGCAAGCACAGCCTAGAAATTGCTGTGGAGGGAGGGAAGCCATCCCCACCTCTGGGCCTGGAACCAAGAGTGACTGAATCTTGTAGTTAGAGGGGGCCTCCTTCTTTCTTTAAAAGGGAGGAGGGAGAATGTTTAACATTTTCCTCCAGTAACTGGGAAACACCGCCATTTTGAATTGCTTACTTAAGAATGCTGCAACTGCTTTTTTAATAATGTAGCTTTTTTCTTCAATGTAATCACTATTTAAAAAAATGAATATTTCTCTAGTAAGTTTCTTTATATTCAAACCACCTTTGGACAAAGACCAAACATGGACAGCATCAGCCTACTTAAAGAAAATTTCCAGGCTTTCACAAGAGACTCGGGAAAACGGGATTATAATAAGAGCCATTCTGGAACCTTAACTACAGCATTTGCCATCCCAAACACTATAATAATCATTATTATTCTCTGGTATCTATTATTGTCTGGTAAATAATATGTGTTTTCCCCCAAAGTTCTAAAGGGTGCAGCTGCACCACACTCTATTTTTCGCAGCCCTAGTCCTGCTGCTCTGAAAAGCTTGCTCATACGAAGCTTATTTTAAGAGAATGGTAAAGTAGACAATTTGTGCTGTTTCCTTCCCTCTCACCACATACTTGCCGTGTCTGGGACACCCACAAAGGCCAGATGGTGGCAGTACAAGTCCCTCTCTGCTGATAACGTTTGAGGAGGGGGCGGTATCGAAGGCACCCTCATTTGTCCTTCTGGCTCTAGCTGGTTCAGGACAGCCCCCTTGTTGGTGACACAGGAAAAGACTCTGGAATCGATGAAAATGAAGAACCAAGCTTGGGCTTCACTTTTCTGATATTTATTGGTATGCAAGGTATGAACTCCAACAGAGTGGGGAGGAAACAAGTTTGGATTTTTAGAAAGTGATCATGGCAGGAAGTTCCAGAGTCTGGAGCTGGTTCTATTTTGCCCTTGCCAAGCAGAAGAATCTTACGAAAAAACTGTCCTCCATGTCTAAATGTCTTCATCTGTGCAAAGGGGAAATTACCACAATAAGGGAAACAGAGACCCGAGTTGCAGTCCAAATGCCTGACTGGCTATGTGACCTTGGACCTGTTCCTCGGCCACCCTCCCCCAGAGCCTCGATTCTTCTACTATGTTCCTCAGCCACCCTCCCTCAGAGCCTCGATTCTTCTACTATGTTCCTCAGCCACCCTCCCTCAGAGCCTCGATTCCTCTTTCATGTTCCTCAGTCACCCTCCCCAAGGGCCTCGATTCTTCTACTGTTCCTCAGCCACCCTCCCCTCAGAGCCCTGATTCCTCCTCCATGTTCCTCAGCTACCCTCCCTCAGAGCCCTGATTCCTCCTCCATGTTCCTCAGCCACCCTCCCCCAGAGCCTCGATTCTTCTACTGTGCTCCTCAGCCACCATCCCTCAGAGCCTCGATTCCTCATCCATGTTCCTCAGCCACCCTCCCTCAGAGCCCTGATTCCTCCTCCATGTTCCTCAGCCACCCTCCCCCAGAGCCTCGATTCTTCCACTGTGTTCCTCAGCCACCATCCCTCAGAGCCTCGATTCTTCTTCCTCTGTGCAGTGGGGGCCTGGGTGAGCTTCAGTATTAAGTCTTCCATTTCTCACATGCTCAGATCGTGGAATCTTTCAACAAAAGCCAGTATCAAATATGTAGAATTATAAACTTGAACAACTGGATATTAATCTGTTACCAGTATATAAGGAAGCCCATGAACTTCTGGACCCTGAACTCCAAAATTTCAGAAAGAGTCTCCTTCTCTCAGCACACACAAACATACACACACATCTATGGCAGAGGTTTGTGGAATACCCCTTAAAGCAGGGGATTCTGGGGAAGTGGCCACAATTGTGCCTCACACTTGGGTTTTCCTCTGATTTGGGCATTTGTCTGAAGGCAGGATAACCCACCCCTGCTGCATGAAGCATCAGACACACACAATTACATACAAATAAGCCCATTTCTTATGCTGCATATGTATCATACATGTACTATGTGTGTACCATACATACACGCTGGCACCACAAGGCATGGTCTCCATCGGGCATGTATAACCAGCTATTTTCAGAATTCCAGGCCTGCCTGCCCCTTTTGGCCAAAGGAATGAAATATTTCTCTTCATGGAATCGTAACTGCACATCAAAGGCACTGAGAAACTCTCTGTTCACCTGGTGAGTCACTTTTCTGTTTCGTCAGGGAAGCATGGCCAAGAATGTGATCTAGATACTCATCCTCCTTTATAACACAAAATTTTCCAGAGAATTATAGATAGCAAAACTGTGCCTAAATACATTCTCTCAATGTTGATACTGTCAAAATATGGCCACTCTCACCTTTACTTCTTTGACCTTTATAGCCTAAGACTTTCACTGGTAGCATTTCATAAAACTTGCAGGCAACCACTCCCAAAAGTAAATGTGTGTTCAGAGAAAAATGTCTGTCTTATTCTACATCCCAACATTTCCAAACTAGCTCTTTTGTGGTGGCAGATTCCACCTCTACCAGGAAGCCTGCCTCTATTAATCTAACCCATTTTCTAAACTTGTATTATTTCCTTCCTCAAATACTTTTGTAATTAGCATAATCAAAATCCAGTAGGTCTGTCCTGTCTTCCTCATTTAGAAGGCAAGCTCCCCATGTCTGTCATATTTATCCCCAGGAGTCTAAAACCCTGTGGCATCAATTCTGTGATGTGCAAGAAATGCCTGCTGCCAGCCAGCTTGCCTTTGTCCAATTACCCAGGCCCTAGCAGAGATCCACTCACTCGGGCACGTCTGCCCATCACTTATCACAGTTAAATACAGCCATTACGTGCTGGCTGCGGCAACGCTGTTTATCTGGGACAATAACGAGTCCCTGAGGACTGGATTGCTCTCAGGTAGCCACAGCTATTCTGGGACACTCACAAGGGTAGAGCCCTGCGGTCAATGAACAGAGCCGCCTGCACTAGCTGATAAACTCTGAGCGTGATGCCAGATAGTGGTCCCCACACCAAACCCATCCCAGGAAGGAAGGTTTTTACCAAAACATGATTCCTTCTCTCCTCCATCAACCATTGCTTCATGAAGAGTTTTTAAATGGCTTTTGCAGGATAGAAATTGTTTTCATTTTGAAGAGGATGGCATCTCTTTTCTTATAGCTCATTAACTGATGAAGATACAGGCATAAGGTGGGAGATACTGCAGGTTTGGTTCTAGATGACTGCAATAAAGTGAGTATTGCAATAAAGCAAGTCACATGCATTTTTTGGGGGTTTCCCAGTGCATATAAAAGTTATGTTTATACTATACTGTAGTCTATTAAATGTGAAGTAGCATTATGTCTAAAAAACAATGTACATTTCTTAATTTAAAATACTTTATTTGTAAAAAAAAAAAAAATGCTAACAATCATCTGAGCCTTCAGCGAACCATAACCTTTTTGCTGATGGAGAGTCTTGCCTTGATACTGATGGCTGCTGACTAATCAGGGTGGTGGTTGCCAAAGGCTGGGGCGGCTGTGGCAATTTCTTAAAATAAGACAACAATAAAGTTTGCCACATTGGTTGATTCTTCTTTTCACAAAGGATTTCTCTGTGTCATGCCATGCTGTTTGATAACATTTTACCCACAATAGAACTCTTTCAAAACTGAGTCAATCCCTGCTGCTGTTTTATCAACTAAGTTTATGGAATATTCTAAATCCTTTGTTGTAATTTCAACATTGTTCACAGCATCTTTACCAGGAGCAGATTCTATCTCTAGAAACCAATTTCTTTGTTCATTCTTAAGAAGCAACTCCTCATCTGTTCAAGTTTGATCGTGAGATTGCAGCAATTCAGCCACATATTTAGGTTCCCCTTGTAATTCTCTTGCTATTTCCATCATATCTGCAGTTACTTCCTCCACTGAAATCTTGAACCCTTCAAAGTCATCCACGAGTGTTGGAATAAACTCCTTCCAAACTCCTGTTAATGTTGATATTTTGACCTCCTCCTATGAATCACAAATGTTCTTAATGGCATCTAGAATAGCGAATCCTTTCCAGAAGATTTTCAATGTACTTTGCCCAAATCTGTTAGAGGCATCACTATCAATGGCAGCTAGAGCCTTATGAAGTGTATCTCTTAAGTGATAAGACTTGGAAGTCAAAATTCCTCCTTGATCCATGGGCTGCAGAATGAATGTTGTGTTAGCAGGCATGAAAACAATTAATTTCTTTGTACCGCTCCATCAGAGCTCTTGGATGACCAAATGCATTGTCAATAAGCAGTAATGTTTTGAAAGGATTATTTTTTCCTGAGCAGTGGGTCTCAACAGTGGGTTTAAAATATTCACTAAACCATGGTATCAACAGATGTGCTGTCACCCAAGCTTCATTGTTCCACTGACAGAGCTCTAGCAGAGTAGATTTAGCATAATTCTTAAAGGCCCTAGGATTTTCAGAACAGTAAGTGAACACCAGCTTCCACTTAAGGTCACCGGCAGCATTAGCCCCTACCAAGAGAGTCAGCCTGTCCTTTGAAGCTTTGAAGTCAGGCATTGACTCCTCTCTATCTATGAAAGTCCTAGTTGGCATCTTCTTTCAATGTAAAGCTGTTTTATCTATATTGAAAATCTGTTGTCTAGTGTAGTCACCCTCATCAATGATCTTAGCTAGATCTTCTGGGTAGTTTGCTGCAGCTTCTACATCAGCACTTGCTGCTCCACCTTGCACTTTGATGTTATGGAGACAGCTTCTTTCTTTAAAGCTCATGAACCAACCTCTGCTGGCTTCACAATCTTTTTCTGCAGCTTCCTCCCCTCTCTCAGCCTTCACTGATAAGAGAGTTAGGGCCTTGCTCTGGATTAAGTTTTGGATTAAGGAGATATTGTGGTCGGTTTGATCTTCCATCCAGACCACTCAAATTTTCTCTATATCAGCAATAAGGCTGTTTTGCTTTCTTATCATTTGTGTGTTCACTGGAGTAGCATTTTTATTTATTTATTATTTAGAGACAATATCTCACTCAGTCACTCAGGCTGGAGTGCAGTGGCATGATCACAGCTCACTGCAGCCTCAACTTCCCAGGCTCAGGTGATCCTCCCACCTCAGCCTCCTGAGTAATTGGGACTACAGGTGTGCACCATCACACCAAGCTAATTTTTCATATTTTTTGTAGAGACAGGGTTTTGCCATGTTTCCCAGGCTAATCTTGAACTCCTGGGCTCAAGCGAACCGCCAGCCTCAGCCTCCCAAAGTGCTGGGATTATTACAGGTTTGAGCCATTGTGCCTAGCCATGGAGTAGCAATTTTAGTTTCCTTCAAGGGCTTTTTCCTTGCATTCACAACTTGATTGGCACAAGAAGCCTAGCTTTTGGCCTGTCTTGGCTTTCAATATGCCTTCCTCACTAAGTTTAATCATTTCTAGCTTTTGATTCAAAATGAGAGACATGGGTCTCCTTTCACTTAAATATTTAGAGGCCCTCCTTTCACTTAAACATTTAGAGGCCATCACAGGGTTATTAACTGGCCTACTTTCAATCTTGTATCTCAGGAAATATGGAGGCCCAAGGAGAAGGAGAAAGATGGGGGAACAGCCAGTTGGTGGAGCAGTCAGAACATACCCAACGTTTATTGACTAAGTTCACCTCTTATATGGGTGCAGTTCATGGTGTCCCAAAACAATGACGATAGTAACATCAAAGATCACTAATCACAAGTCACCGTAACAGATATGATAATGAAAATGTTTGAAACATTGTGAGAATTACCAAAATGTGACAGAGACATAAAGTGAGCACATGCTGTTGGAAAAATGGCATTGGTAGACTTGACAGGGTTGCCACAAACCTTCCATTTGTACAAAGGCAATATTCGTGAAGCACAATAAAGCGAAGCATGATAAAGTGAGATATGCCTGCAACTGAAAAACATTCCTTCTCCTTTCGAGTCTATAGCTCATGGTAAGGAGAGGGTATGGGAGCCAAGGGTGAGTTTCATCTTAGCTCAGTGTTAGGCTCTGGTCTGAATCGCAGCTTCATCACTGTGATGCTGCTTACCCTATGGCTCTGAGAAGCTAAGGTTCCTGAGTACTAAAAATAAAATAAAAATAAAAATTAACCAATTATAAGGCCTTGTTTTCTTTAATTTTTAAATAACTTTTTCCTTTAGCTATATCCCTTATTTCACTCATTAATCAGTAAAAATTACAACCATATAAGACTCCCTACTGGGATAACTCTATCTTTAATTCTTCATTTTACAAATGAAAATGTTGTTTTCCTTTGCTGGTTCTATGGGTTAAGGGAGAGCAGTCTGTTTTTCCTTATAAGCAGTCATTGCTATTTCTTGCCGGCCTCTAAAAGTTTCTGAGGGGCAAAGAACCCAGAACTACGGAGCCCCCTCTTGTGCACTCACTTAAGTAAGTCCTTATCTTCACCCTGGACAACGGATCCTCTTTACTAAGTTCTTTCCAGAACCTGGAAGTTTAAGCAAACCAAATGACCAGGTCTCTGCCAGGCCCTCTTCCAAAACCATGGAGGGATTCATGACTAACAGTGTACTTTTCTTTTTTCTTTCTTTTTTTTTTTTTTTTTTTACAAACACACTATAGCAGATGGCTCTGTTCACTCCCAAAAAAGAAAAATAGAATAAAGAAGAATTACATGATAGAGCTGTTCTGCAGGAAATTTTGAACAAGAGCCTAGGTCCTATGCCCTGGCTTTCAGAACTAAGTACTTCCCATTGTGGTTTACGTCTTCAATGAAAGGAGTTTTCTTTTTTTTTGAGACAGGGTCTTGCTCTGTCACCCAGGTTGGAGTGCAGTGGCACCATCATGGCTCACTGCAGCCTCAACCTCTTGGGCTCAAGTGATCTCAGCCTCCCAAGTAGCTGGGACCACAGGCATGCACCACCAAGCCTGACTAATTTTTTTCTAATTTTTTGTAGAAATGGGGTCTCCCTGTGTTGCCCAGACTGGTTTCAAATTCTCAGGCTCAAGTGATCCTCCCATCTTGGCCTCTAGGCCTTGCAAAGTGCTGGGATTACAGGCATGAGCATGGCTCCTGATGGTTTTTTTTGGTAGTGGGGGCGGGGAAGGTCTTGCTCTGTCACCCAGGCTGGAGGACAGCTGCATGATCATAGCTCACTGCAGCCTCAAACTCCTGGGCCTCAGCCTCCTGAGTAGCTGGGTCTACAGGCATGCCCGGATAATTTTTAAATTTTTTGTAGAGATGGGGTCTCGAACTCCTGGGCTCATGATCCTCCCACCTCAGTCTTCCAAAGTCCTGAGATTACAGGCATGAGCCACTGTGCCCAGACTAGGAGTCAAATTTTATTGCACACCTAATTTACATCAAATATAGCACTAGGCATTTTTATATACTTATTTCACTTGGAAGCAAACAGCAAAAACTGAAATATTTATTACTATCTCCATTTTACAGATTAATAACTTTGCCAGGAAGGGTTGCTAGAAATAGGAAAAGGTGGATGGAAGTCCAGCTTCTAGAACCCCAAAGTCCAGTTTCCCCCTCCTGCTGGGAGTGCTGACCCCTAGTCTATGTTCCATCTCCCCCCTTCTTTGCCCTGACAGTAGGGTGGCAGGGTCACAATGTCAGAGCTGTATAGTGCCTTAGAGACATAAATGGCCTAACACCCTGCCTTTGCAAACAAGAACTCTGAAAAGTTATTTCATAAGAAAAAACACACACACACATTTTCATCAAGTCTCATCCAACACACGAACTAGCTGATGTCAGTTCATGGAACTCAGCAGGCCTCTGGCCCACAGCTCTGCTCCCCTCTCCCCACGGTGACTACAGGAGCAGGTGTCACTGTGTCCCTGTTAAAGTGGGAGATGCTAAGTCCTAGATGAATTCAGAGACTCATTCAAGGGGTCAGTGGAAAGGACAGGGTCCTTGTCCTCTTCTGATTTCTACCACCCTGCCTCTCAAGACTGCGGCCTTCCAAAAATTCTGCCTGTGACAAAAAACCCAGATGTTTACTGTGTTAAGATTAAGTGTGTTACTTCTCTACGTTATATGAACAGAGGCATTCTAGGTGAAAGAGAAGGAATACAGAGAAAAAAGCAGCTTCATGTGCCAAGTAGCTTTGACCTGTGGGTCAACAGCAGATTTTAGGATTTAGATGAGGTCTGGGAAAGCAATCTTCTCCACACTTGATTCATTCTTTACGACCAGCCCATTAGCAGAGAGAGGGAGGGAGAAAGCTTCATATTAGTAGAAATGCATTGCAAAACGTAAGAGCTATAATACTGATTTCTCCCCCAACAGCAAAAACGATGGAGAGTGTGGTTAATAACTGCTTTTCTGCCACCCTTTAACCCCTCAACCCTAGATGTTCAGGCACAACCTATTTTCTCTCTGGAATTGGCTTCCTGATGTGAGGAAGCCATGCCGTGGGTGGCAAAAATATGACTCTGGTGCTTGGCACAGGGCATGTAACTGAAGCAGCTGCGGTCGGATCCCATGTCCCACCGAGAGGAAAGGCAGATGAGGACTCAGGTTCTAATCCTGGCTGCGCCATCCTGTGACCTTGGCCACTCGCTCTCTTTGTTGCAGTCTCGACTTGTAAAAGTGGAACCAGAGATTTTATGAGAATTTCTGGAATGGTTTCCCTAACCTCTGAGGTTGACAACGTGGAAGTGTTTCATTATTTTCCATTACACATCCAAGGGAAGAAGTTCTGGGCTGCAGGGTCTACCATGACAATTTTTGTAATAAGCATCTACTATGAGCCAGGTAGCTCCCAGACATTTTAACTTGTTATTTACATTGGAGCTGATAACTGCAGGAAGTAGGGGTTATTATCTTCACTTTTTATACATAAGCCATGGATAGTGGTTTTGCATGGAGACTCTGGAGCCAGGCTGCCAGTCATATCTCAGCACTGCCATTTACTGGCCACATGACTCTGGGTGGCATACTTAACCTCTCCATGCCTCAGTCTCTTCATCTGCAAAATGGGCTTAATAATGCTAAGTCTCATGCATTGTTGGTATGTAGCATTTAAAACACCGCCTACATGTAGAAAGTGCTCAATAAATATTAACTATTATTTAATGAGAAAATGCAGGCCCAGAGAGGTTATAAAACTTGTCCAAATCCTCACAGCTGGTAAGTGACCCAGCCAGTTTTCAAACCCAGGCAGGTCTCACTCCAGCCCCGAGCTCTGTCCTTAGGCAATGCATCCTTTCTAACAGGATGGCAACTGCCATTTTAAGGCATCTGTGATGAGCCACACTTTATACATTTCCTTACCTGTCTTTTACAGCAATCTTATTACTCATGACATAGAGACTGAGGTTCAGGGAGCTGAAGTCCCTTTCTCCCTCACCTGGTAAGTGTCTCTGCTGGGATGCGAACCCAAGCTGGCCCAACTCCAGAGCAGATATTCTTTTCCACTAAACCACACTGACACCTTCCTTCATTACCAGGAGCCCACTGGCACCACATGTGGAAGCTTCTGAAGGTTTACAGCCTGGAAAGTCAAAAAAGAGAAGAGGACATCTCCAAAAGGTTGCCAAACTTTCTTAAAAGTAGCCGCAGGCCATGGGAGGATCTGATTGTGATTCTGAGAAAATCTCCGGAGATGTCTAAGGAATATAGAGCAAGCTTCCTGAGCCCTTCTGCTGCCCTTCGGTCTGAGGACAGTCTAGACATCGCTGTGCAACCTCCACATTCCGCATCCGTGAAGTCCGCTGTTGCAAGAGCCAGGGTCTGCCTCTGTGCACGCATGAAACAGCAGCCCACATCTGCCCTTCCCTGCTGGCTTAAGGCTCAGAGCTCCTGGTTGGTCAGAAGGGTGGGGCCTCTGTTTCTGTGGCCATCTGGAGCCAAGCCAGCATCTTCCTTCTTTAGATCCTGGAATGGTCTGTTGATTGTGAGATTTCCTTCCACCGTGCACTGTGACATTTCCTTAGGCCCACTCAGCACAAAGAAAGTTCTTCTCACTGTCCAGAGACAATGGCTTTCCATACTTAACTCATAGATCTGGCAGCGCATGTCCCTTGCACTCCAGTGATGACGTTCTGCAATGTTTAGAATCAACTGCCGGCAATTAGCCTGCCATCAGAATGCAACCATCAGCTTTAGCGATGCCAGTCTTTCAGTCTACGAACAGCTGCTCAAGTAATTTTCCTCAAACACAGATTTCATCTTGTCACTCTTGTGCTTGAGGCCACAGTAACGTTGCCCA
Organism: Pongo pygmaeus; assembly: GCF_028885625.2. Taxonomy (NCBI): domain Eukaryota; kingdom Metazoa; phylum Chordata; class Mammalia; order Primates; family Hominidae; genus Pongo; species Pongo pygmaeus. The sequence goes on along the minus strand of NC_072378.2, from coordinate 107,580,091 downwards.
ATGTATTGAGTACACATTCCCCAAACTCGCATTCCACCACCTACCTTCCCACTCTCCTCCAGCCCCATGCTTCTCACCCTCTGTGGTCAAGCCCTTTGTTCCAGCCAAGTGAGCCAGAAGGTCATCCCTAACACAGCTTGCTTTTTCCCATGTCTGTGCCCTTTAACATGCTACTTCACCCCTCATTTCTCCACCCCTGATCGCCAGCCCACATCCCTCCTCAGGTTCAGAATTCAGAATTCATCGACCAGAAGGCACTACATCAAGGCAGCTTCATTAGCTGTTCCTCTACGGAGACGCTTTCATTCATGTGATCACTGAATACTTGTGTGCTCATTCTTCCAGCCCCTGTGCTAGGCACTTGGTTACAACAATGAGTGAACTGGACCTGGTCCCTGCTCTTGCTGAAGCCTACTGTCTGCAGTGTCACATTTGTTTGCAGGTTCTGCGTGTTGCTTGTAAAAGTGACCTTGGCTTTTTTTTTTTTTTTTTTTTTTTTTTTGTCTCTCAGTAGGTTATTAGTTCTTCAAATCAAGTCAAGGACTCCTGCCACACACCCTCCCTCACTTTTTTTCTTTTCTCTCTTTCCCTCTCTCTCTCTCGTCTTTTAATAACACAGACCTGAGCAAAGTCAGCATTAGATATTGTTAGTGCAAAATGGATATGTTTTACCCTCTAGGGAAATAAATGAAGACTATCTCTGAACTATGAATGAGCAAAAGGGGACTGCTTCCCTCTGTTTGGATATGATGAGGAGTTATTAAGTTTTGCAGATTGTAATGTATGAATTAAGTATAAATTTAGGATTTATAAAATCCAAAAATAGGATTTTAAAAGTTATTATTGCTATGCATAGGCCACACACACACATGCACACACACATCCAGAGCTAAGACAAAGGACAAGTTGATCACCTGATCGGACAGTGAGAAGTGCTGTCAAAATCAGGATTAGAACCCTGAACCAGTAGCCCTCATCTTCATTTGCAAGGTTATAATGTTTTTCCACCAAAAATTTTTCATAGTCTTTCAATCAATATTTAAGGTTCATGTTGCTTAAACCTTGGGGATTATGAAAATAGCCACTAAGTCCCATGTTTATGATGCCATCTTATTTAATGGGAGGATTGAAGAGATCTGCATGTATTTTTGGTTTGGCAAATCTTAGAACTATTTTTTCAACATTTGGGTTTGGATAAAACCAAAACTTATTTTGCCAAGCACTTTGGCCTTAATTTTTAAACCCATGTGTATTTGAAAAGAAATTTGATCTATATGTTTCTGACTCATTTACACTTAACTCATGAGAATGCTGTTTGGTAAGAGCTATTAGATGTCCAAGCAAGTTTATGAGCCTTTTAAAGCCTTCTTTTCCCCGTTCTTACCAGAAAGTTGTATTTTGCCAGCCATAAAAGAGTGTGAGCCCCAGGGGCCTGTGATCACTTTGAAATTTATAACCTCCAAAGCTTAAATGGATTCTGCGTTTGGAAAAAGGGTTTCCCCCTCCTCTTATTCATATTAAGTGCACAAACAGGCTACCTATGATAAAGACAGGATCCTATGTCTTAGCTTCCAAGATGGCTGAAGGCAAATAGTAAAGAATTCAATCCAACCACCAATAAATTGTCCCTAAGACATTTCAGAGGAACAATATGACACTTTAAGTTCATGTGGACACAGACTGAGATCCAACACTCTAATGGGAAGTTTTTTGTTTGTTTTTTGTTTTGAGATGGTGTCTCACTGTGTCGCCCAGGCTGGAGTGCAGTGGCACGAATTCGGCTCACTGCAACCTCTGCCTCCCAGGTTCACGCCGTTCTCATGCCTCAGCCTCCCAAGTAGCTGGGACTACAGCCACGCGCCATCACGTCCAGCTAATTTTTTGTATTTTTAGTAGAGACGGGGTTTCCCCATGTTGGCCAGGCTGGTCTTGAACTCCTGACCTAAGTTTGATCCACCCGCCTTGGCCTCCCAAAGTGCTGGGATTACAGGAGTGAGCCACCACGCTCACGCGTGGGACTCAATACTGTTCAAGTTAGAACACTTTAGTTTTTGAGTGCTGGGAAATGTCTTTGTTTTAAATCACAGACAACCAATCTTGTTTATGATTTTTTAATACATTTTTAAACTAATAAAATAAGCTGATTCTACTAAAAATGACATTTGAATTAAAACCAGAAAAGCAAGAAGAATGTGAACGCATGCTGCAGCAACTTCATCTTGTATCTTCTATAATGATGCTCAGATAGTACTCAATTATAGTATTCTAGTGGGAGAAGACTTTTGGGTAAATTACTTTAAAATGGCTTATAAAGGCCGGGCATGGTGGCATGGGAGGTCAGGAGATGGAGACCATCCTGGCCAACATGGTGAAACCCCATCTCTACTAAAAATACAAAAAAAATTAGCTGGACGTGGTGGCACGTGCCTGTAGTCCCAGCTACTTGGGAGGCTGAGGCAGGAGAATCGCTTGAACCCAGAAGGCAGAGGTTGCAGTGGGCCGAGATTGCGCCACTGCACTCCAGCCTGGCAACAGAGTGAAACTCCGTCTCAGAAAAAAATAAAAATAAAAAAAAAAGCTTATAAATATTTAAAGTATAAGCATCTAACACATTATAATGACAAAGTTTTACATTTAACCACATGTGCTCCAAGTATCTTGAAATTACTCTAAATACGGGTTTAAAATATCAAAAGCCTTGTTGATGGGATGCAGAGCTTTGCAGAGAAACTTAAACCTGATCATTCTTGCTCCCACAACACCCAATCTGCACAATTTTTAAAGTGTGCATGTGTAGATTTCTTTAGAAAAAGATCATGTTACAGTCTGAATTTCTAAAACAAGAGCTGAAGGATGAAATATAGGGTTTCCCCTTCTCTCACCAAATGCCGTTTAGCCACTTTGCTTCTAGATAATTTGTTATTGTAGGTTGGTTCAAATTTAAGACAGTAACATTTTAGAAACACTTGCAGAACTAAGCCAGCTGCAAGGAGGATATCATTACAAATTGAGACACATGTTGTATGGGAATACCATTCATTTTCAATACCAAAAACATGTCTGGGGAAATAAGCCATGCAAATGAGGGAAAGATCTACTTTTTAGTTGTATTTTTTTGGATGTTAGGTCAATGTTCCATATCAAATGAATTCATGAAGCATTTCTCCCTTTTGTTCTTTAAATACTATCAGTCGCATTCTTACTTCCCTTTTTACCCAAAACAAAACACAGCTTACTATATCAAGGACAGACAACAAACCAGAGGTTCAGAGGGGAAAATGATGAGACAACTAGTGCTGGTGCAGCCAAATATCTGGATGGGAATGAGGCTGGGAGCACTGGAAGCTTTGATTTGCCCCAGCCCTGACCCCTTGGCTACCTGGCAAGCCAGGTCTGCTCTGCCCCCATCTCTCTACTCAGGGCTGTACATCTGGGCCACACAGTACAATTGCACAAGCATTTTTTGCTTATGATTATAATTCAGTCCAAGGAGTGGCAGAGTTAGGTAACTTGACTGATTTCCAATTTTAAACTATGCAGTACACTCGAGACTATTTTAAAGCATTAGAGAATAATTCCAAGTTTTTGTTATTGTCATTTGCTTTTGCTCCAGTCATTTTTCACTAGAATCTTTTCGATGACCCTTGAAATAAGTTTTGTGCATGTGTGTGTACTTCTCCTTCTTGTTGATGGTCTCATGTTCCCAAACCCGACCCCACCCTATTTTTTTTCTGTGCTATGGAAATCCACAAATCTGGAGAAGAGCTCTGCAGTTAGTATTCAGAGCTGGTGTCTGAAATGGCATTTACCCCATTTCTTTGAGAATGGGACCCTGTTAAACAATGCCAGTGCTAAATTGTTTATTTTCTAAAGCTAATTTCTTTCTTTCTCTGAATGAATTTCGTTTATGCCCTTTGAGGCACTAAGAAAAAGTTTACACATGCAGAATGCATTGCCTTAACACCCATCCACATAGAAAGTGCTATGCACTTAAAACGGCAACTGAAGGATACAAAATAAGTTGTGCAGGACATGGTAAAAGAAAACAGCATGGCCACCCCCGTCCCTTTGGCACGATCTCTTAGACAGGAAAGTCTGGAAAAGGCGCGGTGTTCGGGTGAGGGTAAGTGTTCCACAACATGAGGTAAGTGTTCCACGGTGCAGTGTATTTTGGTCCTCAGACATCTCTGCCCCTCTGCAGCACTTGTCTGCATGAAGGTAGGTGTAAGTGATTGAACATGGTGCACAGGCAGCAGCTTAGGCCGGCGAGGGAGTGACTCATTGGAAACCAGTCAGGGAACTGATTTCCAGTGCCCTCCTGGGCAACGGCTGGTTAATAGCTGGCCGAACGCGTCTCTCTTTCCAAGTGCAGCCTCTCCAAGTAAAGAGGCATACTGGTGAGCTAGGGAGCATGGGCAGCGCTCCCAGACACTGCCACATCAATGCCCTGGTGTTCACCAACCTGTCCACCTCTCTGACTCTGGCCATTCTGCTTTCTTGCCTCAGTGGCAGGGTAGAAGATCTTTCCACAGAAGAACAGCGTCTCCCTATATCGTACAAATTTTGAAGGTCCAAGTGCTGGGGAAGTATCTAGCTTATTTCTTTTCTTGCTTCTCTTTTCTTCTTTCATCATAGGCCCTTGTGGGAAATGGTAACTTGAAGAAAAGTCTATAACCTTTTGCATTGTGTCACTAAGGCAATCTTATTGAGGCAAGTGCTACATGATGTAGCTCCAACTTTGATTCTGCAATATTAGCTCCACAGCAGAAATTGCCAAACAACATATTCTAAGTTTTAAGAGAAACTTTCCATTAATTCAGCTTCCTCAGAGAAACAAGAAAAATTTCAACTCAGATATTGCTCCATAATAAGATAAGATAATCCTTCAGAGATATAGAGCATACTTTTTCTGGAGCCAAAATCTATGGACCTCTTCTCCCATGAAAATGCCTCTGTGCATAGGCACATAAAACTTTCCATGAAATTTCAGGGGGAGTTGCTGAAGGCCATCCATGGACGAGTCCAGGGGGCCAGGAGACCAGCTTTAGGGAGCTGCCATATGGATCTGGAGACAGAGCCAGGACCAGTGCTGCACTAGCATGACCCTGAGTGGATGCCTCCTCAAAGTCTCTGCCCTAAGCCCTTCTTTTGCTTCACTCTAGTCCCAGTCCTGCTGAAGATGGAAGGTTATGGGTACATCTGAAAGTAATAAATATCCAGCCACAGATGTCATTTCATATTCCGTCATAACCTGATTGACATCATATATAAAAGGTGGATGCTTGTACATTAAAACCTTCCCTCCAAGTCCCTGGTCATAAGGGTTAACATGGTCCCAGCAGCATTGAATGGGACATATCTCAGGCCAATCTTGACACCATTCATTCCAGAAAACTTTCCTCTACAAGTCTGAAATGATCACAGGAAGCACACTCCCAGGTCCTCCCAGTCACATGTGTCCATGACACAGACCTGGTGTCTTCTTTCTGGCTCTTTGAAGTACCTCTACCTAGAACTATATGTGCCAAGTGCATCTTAACAGACAAGCTAACACTTAACTTAGGGATTGTCACCAATTAATATTCCCAAATAGTCAAGTACTGGACCATTAGATAGCACAAGTCTGACACAGGATCCGAGCACATCCCATTCATACTGATTTCCTCTTGTCACTCTCAGTTTTCCTTCTTTTCCTTGTTTTAAAAGTAGGCACCTACAGTATTGTTTCGAATGTATGGACTGACTTCCCAACCTCCTCCCAGACAGCCTCCTCTCTTGAACTTCTCAGTTTGAGAAACTAAATTGGCAAAAAACTTATTTGTGACCTCCACCCTTTTGGCTTCCCCAATGAAGCAAACTCCTTGCCTTGGAACAGTTGTTTCTAGGACTGTGGCTCCGTGACCAGACTAATAATTAAACTCCAAAAAGCCAAACTACAGGTGCCTCCTCCAGCTTTCCCTGAGAAAATAAGAAGTCAAGTCCCCCCTGCTGAGCCTGGAGTAGTATCATGGAATTGGGACCAGGAAAAAGGGTCTCATATTTTCTTTCTGGTTTTTCAAACTTAGAAATTTGGGAGCCACAAAGGTGGAAAGTTGTATGGACCTGTTGCTCCTTGAGAATGGAAAAAGTGATGATGAAAGGGTTACTCCTTGTACACATTTTTTCCATTGATTATTTTACTTAAAGAGTCTATGTCATTTCCCTGGAAAACTGAGGAGGGGGAATATTTTCTTTTGAATATCTTCAAACATTTGCAAATGGTTACTCTGAACTCCCCAATGTACCATAAACAAGTGTAAACTGTAGAAATTCAGAAAATGTACAAATACAAACAGCTATCCCCCAAGCTCCTAGGCAAAGGCAAAGAAGGGAGTATTCCATTTATAAATGGAATTCTTTGTGGATAGAATAGTTTGGAAAATGTTTATACATTGTTTTCCTTATTATTTGGGGGGATATCTTTTCCAGCTTACAGAAGCTGCAGAACTGGTATTTGGAGTCTTAAAAGTTGAAGATCAAAGGAAGTTTACAACCTTTTAAAATCTTCAACTAAACTTAATTAGTTCTGCATCTGGGGAAAATAGCTGTCCACTGAAATCATTTGTAATCATATCAACACACAAGAATGCATAAAGGCAGGTAACCAGGAACAGAATAATTTCCAAATGGGGAAAAAAAACCTGTAATTTACAAAGAACTAGCAAATAAGACTTCCTTGAAGACAACTGTAGCTGCCTCGGTTGCTAATTTCTAGATACTTTGGTCTGCTTTTGATCTATTTTAAATGATTTTTTAAAACAGTACTACAGACCGGGCGCGGTGGCTCACGCCTGTAATCCCAGCACTTCGGGAGACCAAGGTGGGCAGATCACTTCAGGTCAGGAGTTTGAGACCAGCCTAGCTAACATGGTGAAACCCCATCTCTACCAAAAATATAAAAAATTAGCTGGGCATGGTGGCATGTGCCTGTAATCCCAGCTACTCAGGAGGCTGAGGCAGGAGAATTGCTTCAACCTAGGAGGCGGAGGTTGCAGTGAGCCCAGATTGCACCACTGCACTCCAGCCTGGGCAACAGAGCAAGACTCTGTCTCAAAAAAATAATAAGTAAAATAAAATAAAAATAATAAAATAGTACTACAGTATGAAAAAGGCAGACATAGTGAGAAGAATGAAGATGCTGACCGAAGTTATTGACAGATTATCCTATATAATATATAATGAATATATATGAGAAACAATATATAATGAATCACCAATAAGCACAGGGAGAAATCATTCACCTGCACCTCACCCACCACATCTCAGCCTGAGTTTTGCTTTTGGTTTGTAACGCTTTCCACTTTGGCTTTAACTTGTCACCAGTGTTCAGCATCAGGGCACAAAAGCCATATGGTCCTTTATTTAGTGGATACATTTCCAATTTCCCCAACCATATGAACGGTCTGGGTTTCTGAAGGCAAAGAAGAAAAACAGCACCACATGTGCACAAAAAAACAGGAAGGGGCCTGAGCGCGTTGGCTCACACCTGTAATCCCAGCACTTTGGGAAGCCGAGGTAGGTGGATCACCTGAGGTCAGGAGTTCGAGACCAGCCTGGCCAACGTGGCAAAACCCTGTCTCTACTAAAAATACAAAGATTAGCTAGGCATCGTGGCGCGTGGCTATAGTCCCAGCTACTCAGGAGGCTGAGGCAGGAGAATCACTTGAACCCAGGCGGCGGAGGTTGCAGTGAGCCAAGGTCGCACCACTGCACTCCAGCCTGGGTGACAGAGCTGAACTCTGTCTCAAAAAATAATAATACACAACTAAATAAATAAACAAACAAATAAAACAAACCAGGAAGGGCCAGAGAATGTGAGTAAATTGTGGCAGGTTGAGACTGTGCTGTGAGGTGACACGGAACTTCTGAGGGCAATAGGAAATGTGATTTAGTGAAGGAAAGGTGGTTTTTCCCCCATCTTAAATCACTTGCCTTGTCACCCTTTCATAGCTGACAAAGCCTGAGTATTTCTGATTTTAAAGAAAAGCTGTAATTTCTTGGGGGACCCATCATTGAAAGAACTCTTCAATCTCAAGAGGTAGTGGGCAATTTCATCACCACATCTTCTGAAATTGGCTGGAGCCAGGTCAATATTTTTAATGATTCTGGTCCACATACAAGACTGATTCTTTATTCAGAAACATATATCATCCAAATAGCCATCGTATACTTTATGTTTTTATGTTATTTTGGTCCCATGCTACTCATATGTTAGCGTCACTATTCTTGACCTGGTCACTTCTCACTCCAGTGATGGTATAATAGTAAAATCTCTCACCCTCCCATTCTTCTTTCAGCTTCACCTGAATGAGTGATATTAGAATGTGTTTAAAGTGACAATTCTCAATGCTTTCTGACTTTCTGAAGGCCGTCACTTTTTTTGTCACACACCTTCCCATTACTCACAGCTTTGTCAACTAGATTAAATTACTCTCGTGAAGAAATCAGGGGCATTTTCAATTGAGGTGACTGTGAGAAGGCTGAGGCCATCTGTCTTCAGGCAGCAGAACTTGTAGATGTAAAATCAAGAAGGAATGGTGAACTCATTTTTAGTATTCTTCCTCTACTGGCAAAGCCATCAGAGGAAAAGGAAACCTCGAACGATGGTGGCTGAGAAACCTTTCTTCCACAACCGACAAGTCTCCTTGCTCTGGTCTGTGCTTCCCAAGCAATCTCCTGGCTATGCTAGGGGCCCAACTTAGAGACCAGGGACTGGACATACCACAGCAAGTGCTGTGCTCCACGTTTGTATTTCCCACTGTGGAGTAATGAGTTGGTAATGTAGGCTTGTTGGTGCTGCAGAAACAAGAATTCAACTGTCTGAACACTTAGAGAAGTTAGGAGGTAGACTCAATTTTTGTTTTTTAAGAAACTTTCCCCTACGACAACTGAGGGTTGTTTTACCCACTGAGGTGGGTAAAACAATTTTAGTATGTAGGGTAACAAAGAAACTAATTAGCCTATTCTCCTATAGTGGTTTTTAAAAAAATGCAGCTCTGGAGTCAGACAGCCTGGATTTGCATCTCAACTCTGCTAATTTGGTAAAATCTTGGGCAAGTTACTTTAATGTCTCTGTCTTGATTTCCTCATCAATAAAATGAAGACGATAATTGTCCTATGGATCCAGATCCAAATAAATACTACTGAAAAACACTTAGAAGACAGCCTGCATACAAATGTGAGCAATTATTCATCTTACGAGATCCACTCTCCTGGCCCCCGCTTCCTTCCTTCTGGAGTTTGCACTCCCACCAGATGGAGGCACGCCATCATATTTGCCTTTGTATGTCCCTAGTCCCTGGAAAGGGCAGTGTACAAGTTAGGTGCTCAACAAATGCTCATCTCTCCTCTTCCTCTCCATAAGAAGTTGATAAACTCAACTGAATTTTGGCCTGTTTGATGCCCGCTTGGATAGAGGGGAGAGCTTGGGCTGTGTCCGACAGGCCTGAGTTGAATACTGCTTCCCCACGTACCAGCTCTGCTTCGGGCACAGTATCTAAGCTTCATCTGCCTCCTTGGTGAGATACAGATGATGCCTATTCCACCAGGATTGGCAGGAGGAGCAAATGAGGCCACCTCTGCCTATGACAGGCACTCATGTTAGTTCCCCTTCCCAATACTGAAAAATTTAACTCACTCTCGGCGGCTCACTTGGCATTAGGCAGGAGTCTGTCTATGAGCTCAGAGATGTGCAGTGTCACTCACTTTAGCAATGCCACCCTCTTCCCTATCGAAGCCTCCCATTACCTGCAAAGGTGAGCAACTCATTAGCTGAGCCGCTGGGCCCCAAAAGGGGGAGAGAGCAAAGCTGGTCAGTGATGCTTGAGGCCTACCCTGAGGGATGCTGCTTGGTGCCAAACTGCAGGAAGGAGACCCCATGAACAGGAAAGACACCCTGCCAGGCAAATAGGACTCAGTGGCCTGGGTTCAGTTGACATATGCATGTAAGAGTTAGGTTTCATTCTCACTTTACAAATGGAATCCCGTCCTTATCAAGAAAATTTGGTGACATTCTGCCAATGAGGCAACCAGCTCTATTTAGTAGGTGGCCCAGCTCATGGGTTCACTGGACATTTCACCACTGCCCTGCAACCTCATGATCACACATTTAGGTGTCCCAAGTTAATCTCTTCTCCCTCCCCCCCATCCTCCTCTTCTCCAATAGGGTGATGTACGGAGATGAGCATGATAATAAAGTGTAATTGGAGAGACAGTATTTCATGACAGGTTGGACACTGAGCTCTCCCCTCAAGTAAGTGACCCGGGGCTTGGCACTCACACGCTGTGGCTCAGTTTCCTCGGCTGTAAAATGGGAATGATGCTACTGAATAACTCAGCATCAGAGCTGCTGGCTCAGAATGTTGATAGCGTGACCACACCGGGTGCAATATAAAACACACACGGTAAAATCATGACTATAATTACAACTCTCGCCTCTGCCTTGTCAGAAGTAAGGAGAGGTGCACTGGCTGGTGCGGAGGAGCGCCCGGCGGACATACAAACCTTTTACTTATTCTGATTTCTAATTCGGAGGCACCTCCTTTTGAGCGGCGGCTCCAGGTCCTCGGGCCCGGCGCTGAGCATGGGCGAGGAGATGATGCACGGCGCCATGGCAGCCTTCTCCGCGGGTTTTGGCACAGGCTGGATCACGCAGCCGGTCTTGGGCAGCATCCGCAGAGCATAGGCATGGTCCTCGTCCGCGGGGTTATTAAGGTTCGGGTCTGACTTGTCGCCCCCCGCCAGGGCCTCCTCGCCCATCAGCTTTTTGGCCGCCTCCCCGTCCAGGTGGCAGTTGGAAGCACAGTTGTTCTCCTTGACCGACTCTAGCTCGCTCACCGCCGGTTCCTCAGGCGACAGCAGCTTCTTGGGGGGCGCGGGCGGCGGTGGCGGCGGCGGCTGCTCGGGAGGCGGCTCCGCGCTCTTAGCGCCCTCGGCGGCGGCGCCGCGCGTGCCGTTCACGATGACGTTGCAGGCCGCGGCCGCCTCGGGGCCCGCCGGGGCGCCCGGGCCTGGGTCGCCGGCGGCGGGCGGGCTGCAGTGGCCGTCCCTGCAGCCTCCGCAGGTCCTGCGCTCCGCGGCGCCCGGCTCGCGCTCCGCCTTGACGTGCGCGTGCAGCGCGCGGTGGATCACATTGTGCAGCCGGGCCCGGTGGCCCACGGTCAGGTCGATGACGCCGTCCTGCGGGCCCTGCAGCACGCCTGGGAAGCTGAGCTGGCCGCCCGCGCCCGGGGGGCCCGGGGGGCTGCCCGCGCGCCGCGTCAGGTCCACCACCTCGCTCCGGCCGTGCTCGGCGGGCGTGGGCGCCAGGCTCAAGGCCTGGCCAGAGCAGCCGGGGGGCGAGTCCGCGGACTTGGACGAGCCCTGCTTGGAGTCCCGGGGGGACAGGGAGTGTCCGCTTGGCTTGCCGCCCGCCGCCGCGGAGTCGCCAGGGGCGCTCGGAATGAAGTTCTCCCCGTTGCTGGAGAACCCGTTGGGGGGCTTGGAGTCGCTGACGTGAGGGATAGGGATGGGGATGGGGATGGGCACCGGTAGGGGCACGATCACGGGGTACGGCACGAGCAGGGTCGGGGGCGGCACCAGCGGGGCAAGCGACGGCAGCCCGAAATTCATCATCTGGGGCACCGGCATCGGGCCATTTGGCATCATGCTCACTGGCGGGAAGGGAAGACTCGGCAGCGGGGCGCCCGGGGGCGGTGGGGGCAGCAGGCCTGGGGGGTTCCCGGGCATGGTGGGGGTGCTCGGGGGGTGGATGTGGGGCGATAGCATGGGCCGGTGCATGGGGCTGGAAGTGGGGCCCAGGTTTCTGGGGCCACCGGGCGGGGGCCCGATGCCGGGAAGCATGGGGTTGGATAGGGGGCTGTTGGGGTTGGAGGCATGGTGTGGAGGCCCGCGGATGAAGGGCGGGCGGATCTGCTGCATGATCTGCTGCTCCATGAAGATGGGCAGCGGCACCGGGCCGCGGTTCGTCATCACCATGGGAGGGCTGCGAGGCGGGACGCCAAGGGGAGGCCCGATGCTAGCAGGTGGCTGGACGGAGACAGGAGGGATATTTGGAGTCTCGCTGATGGGGATGGACTTGGGCACTGGCGTGGGGATTTTAGTGACAGAGCAGTTGGCAGTTTCAGATGGAGAGACGGTGGTGGACGCCGACGGGCCAGGGCCCTGGCTTTGGCCAGCTGTAGCCACCGGGGAGGGGGCCTTCCTCCGAGCATCTGTTAGCGGGATATTCCAAGAGTCTGGAGTGAGCAGCTGCACCCCGGTGCCTTCTGCTTTATTTTCCATGGGAGGGTGTAATGTGCTGCACAGCCCAGCTGGAAGATTGGCCTGGGTCTCTTTGTAGAAAATGTCCATTTTGTATTGATTGAGACATTTTGCACTGCAGAACTGAAGCCTTCTTTCCCCGTCCCCAAAATCCAGGTATTCTTTTGTGTGTCTTATGTGCTTACACCAGTCACATACCTACAACACAGTAATAAAAAACCACAACAGGTAAGACAAGCAATTTACCTGGGTAGATGACGTTTCGTGTTTCACATAAGGTTCTTTTAAACTTTACCAGCACTTCTCAAACAGGCAGAACTGTTTCCTTCTAAAAGGTAAAATTCTGAAATGTTTGTAAAATGATGGGTTGGCTTTATAAATATGAGCCCTTCAGAATACCAATTATCACAACCTCCTATTCTTTCTTCTTAAAGAAACTGTGTTGTCCCCTTTAAGCATGACTTAAAGATGGTTCTGAGAAAAGGGAATATATATACCTGTCCAATGTACCTGCCCACACATTTTCACTTGTCAGAAAGGCTCATTGTAAATGCAAACCTAAAGAGTTTTGGAGGGAAAGGTTCTCCAGAAAGTTCAATGGGCTTGAAATATTACCCCTTACAATTCTCCTCATGCGAAGTCACTTTACACTGTTGACTATGTTTGATAATGCAGTTGGAAAGAGTGTACTGTGTTAACCAATAACACAAAGCGCTGAACATCATTATGTCTGGCTTCCAAGGAGAAACTTGGAATTAATCATGAAGTCTGTGTGAGGTTTAGCTATTCCCAACCTGTGATGTTGCAGCAAGCTAGAATTATTTTTTGAGCTGTTTGCCCACTCTCTCTCAGTAGTCAGAATTTTTGGTGACATTTCTTGGCAGGCAGTCTTATTTAACAACTTTTCAAACACCAGAGAACATTTTCCAAAAGTTGTTATGGCTTTTTCCCCCCTTCAAATCTACTCCTGGCAAAAGAAAGACATCACCAAATTTATTTTAAAGTCGGGCTGCAGAACTAATTAAAGGCTGAGAGCTTTTCCCAATTGGAAATCACTAGACATCAAAGTTCAAAAAATACTCATTCTCAGCTTCAGAACCCATTACTTTGGAGAAATTATTGTGATTTCATTAACACATTAATTTTGCAACACCATCAGCTCTCACAGATGGTGAAGACATGATCTACAATTCAAATATGACTCTTGTTTGCACAAATGTCTTTCCTTCATATGGCATTTTAAACAAGAATTAATATGAGTAATCTTGCCATAGCTATAAACAGATAAACAGATGTCAAAATTTTCAATAGTTCTTTCAGTGCCTTACTTTTTTTTGACAGAGTTTTACACACACAATCTTTTTTCTTTTTTTCCTTTTTTTTGGGTGGGGGGGGGGCATTTTCTCAGCACTCAAGCCATATGTAGCAGTAAAGAAAGAATTGTGAAACAGTGCAATGGTGAGTCTATTGAATTTGAGTGTCTCCCCCAATAATGCACTGGTTCCAATATTGTTCTAAATGAGACCCTGTTTTTGTTGAAGAGGCTGTCTGTTGTTCTGTTGTTGGTGCGTGTTGGTTTTTTTAAAAAACTATCATAAACTGATATAATTAAGAGATGATAAATTTTAATAATGATTGGTCACATAAACAATGCAAAAACAACATATGCTGGGCATTTGAATACTCATCTCATTTAACTCTCAGCTTTCCTTGATTGTAAACAGTGGTGGCATGCTGGTATGTGATCATGGGCGAACACGCACGTGGCAGATGTGGGTCTGTATGTATAAATCCACTCTTTTCCTTCTCGCTTTTTTTCCACTGATATTTGCAGGTAATAAACTTGATGGTGTGAGATTGAACAACATGTTGGCACACATCCGTGTTTTGTTTAGTCTCATCAAATTGCCCTTTCAAACTACTTCTTGCAAAAAATTTTGGAGAATGAGAAAACTGCTGAGTTACCTTTGATGATTAGAAAGGCATTCTTTCAATTTAGCTATCAAAACTGTTGCAGTTATTAAAGTGGTAAAAAAAAAATTTCAATGCTAATATACTCCTGTGTTTCACTATAGTGTTTCATGTTCCTCCTGAATTAAGGGAAGTTTTTATCATAATTGAGATGCCCAGTTTACAAAAAAGTGCAGAATTGTCTCTGATGAGAAGAGACCCACAGAATCCATCAGACCCTCAAATTTTTCATCTAGATAAAGGTTAAGAAAACAAGTATTAGAAAGATGATGCATATAAGTTACTGTTTTATAAACCTGATCATTTAAATAAAATTAATGTATAATGATGTGGCACTTAAATTCCACTATGAAATAAAACCACCTGCTTCTGTTTCAATATTAGGCATCCATAGAAAGCCTGAAGTGCAAATTTACAAGCTTGAAGTGAAGGATCAAAAATAGCTTCTTTAATCATTGACTAAAAAAAATTATCAATGAATTAAACTAATTAAAATAATATACCCATTTTCTGGCATATTTTTTTGGATCTTATTTTTTAGCCATAAGGGAGAAGAGTTTTCTGAAATCCTTAATTGGTTTTTAAATTGCCAGATTGAATTATTTGCCTCCAAAGGATTCCTGTTTCCTCAAGCCAAATAAATATTTTCAAATGGAGTAAAAAATAATAATAATCTAAATATAATTTATATGTTCTCCCTTCCCTTCCTTCACTTTCAGTAATCCAATGATGAATAAGGAATGCTCATAGATCTATCCCAATTGTCAAATGAGAATTCTCCACCATATCTCATCTATTTTGACATAAAAAGAATTACAGACATCAAAGTTAGAAGCAAAATCCTATTTCATCAAACTTTCCCATCAAAGCAAAGGCCTACGGTTAGCTGCTTGATTTTCAGCAGCATCCCAAAGTGTTCAAGTAGTAGTGTGACAGTTCATGACTATCTTGTTTTGGGTAACGTGAGAGAGAGAGAGACAGAGAAACAGAGAGAGAGAGAGAGAGAGAGAGTGTGTGTGTGTCCTTGCCTTATTAAATTTCAATTCAGAATACTGATCTAAAAATACAGAAAAGCAATCTTTCTGATGAAGCAAAAAATTATTAGAGGAAAAACTGTCACTTAAGAAATAATGAATCAAGTCTGTCTTACAGGACTCATCAGTTAAGATGAGGTCAATGAACTTATGGCACAAATGGCTATATCATGTGAGGCAATAAAACACGGTACTATCATTCATTCTACATCTAACTAATGACACACTTCTAGTAATTAAAGATTTCATCATAAGAGCCTGAACTGATTACTTAAGATGTGGTAGTCAGATGAAAGTATATACCATATCCCTCTCTCTTTAATAAAACAACATTTGCATATCCAGGAAAACACAACATGTGTCTCATAAACTCTGGTTTTCTGAATTGTGGTGTGGCGGGTTATTCTTTCCTTCTTTCACTGACAGCTTTACATTTTATTTCACTTTTTAACTTTTTGAGGAATTATTTTTTCCTCATTATGCCAAGAAGTACCAAAATTCCTTCAGATACTTTAAAAGATAAAGATTAAGAAGTGCAGGGATTTACGCGCTGAGCTCTGGAATGATTTCCCCCTAATTTCACCCCAGCTTTGTTTCTGTTGGAATCTGGCCTCTTTGGTTCCACTTCTCTCACTAACAGGTCCCAGATTGGACAGAGGCTGAAGCTGTTTAACGATGCCAATCTGGGGACCCAACAACCAGCAAATGCAATGCCATTGAGTGAGACAGCTGAAATGCTTCGTATCACAAATACATAATGTATCACCAGGAAGACAAAAAGATCACAAAGGAGATAAACAAATGTGTATTCCATTCAACCCTATAACAGCAGTCCTCAAAAAGATTAAATTTACCTTCCTGGGATGGGTCCAACTCTAAACAACAGAATGAACATTTCCTTTAGTCCATTTAGAGTATTTATATTTGGGTGGCTGACTGCCAGAGTAGTACTTATAAGCTCAGTGGCCTGATGGATTCACTCCTTTCCTGTGAAATAAATGTGTGGCAACCTACACCGCTCAACTGCTCCAAAGACACTGCCTCAGCAGATATATCACTTGCTCCTGATATAAGAAAGCCGAAAGGCACGACTTGTGGTTCTTATAACTCTTTCCATCTTGTATTTCCCCGGAAAGAGAGAAAGCTATTCATGTTGGCAACTGAGCCTTTATTTTTATATAAACGTCAAAGTCAAGGCCAAAGTATGCCATGAGGTTACCCACATGGGCACAATATACAGGTTCTTCTGGGCTTAAGAGAAAACTCAGGCAACTGGGGGAGGGGGACAGGGTTCCTAATTAACACATTAATCAGTTGTTAGCTGTGGGAGTAAAGTTCAGCCTTTAATGGAATCCACCACTGCCTTCTGAGAGGTAATCTGGCATCAGGCAATATTTAATTAAGAAACCCTTTTGCTGAAATCTTTAACTGGGCAAAGATGTTTGTAGCAATGGAACAGTAAAAAAAAAAAAAAAGAAAGAAAAAAAAGATATTAGCACCTCCGTGAATGCCATCAACAATTTGAAAAATAAAACAAAAAATCTTCATGTGCTTTCCACTTCATCTGACTGTCTACTAATATATCTCCTAGGTAACAGCTCAGAAGTTGTAGCTCCTTAAGCAAAACTGTAGCTTATCATAAGAGGGAGGTTCTCTGGGCCTTGGCATGTTGACTGTGGCACTGATCTTGTAGTCTAGGCCAGCTCAAAAATCATGAACTCATTCAAGTGAAGCAAAGGAGGATGGAGGGATGTGGGCAGGGGTGCTCAGTGTTTTGAAGGCTTTGGGGTCTGCTCTGCCTGTAGACAGTCACCTCACAGCATGAGCTGAGGGCCTCAGACTGATCCACCTGAGCACTTGCTCCCAGCCCTACCCTGGAATGCCGTGATCCCAGTATCAACTGTTCCTTTGGGTCTAGACACTGCCACCAGCAGGGCCCTAGTTCAGTGTCCCTGAGTGGCAAAAGAGGCTATGGAAATCACATGGGATTTAGACTCAAAAGATGTTGGCATGAATCTGGGCTTTATTCCTTATTAGCAGTGCAACATTATGAAAATCTCAGCCTCAGTTTCTTTATCTGTAAAATGGAGCTAACAGTCTAATGATTGTGTGCTAGGCATATCACTAAGCTTCTTACAGAGTATATATTTTCAATCCCCAGCCTGTCCCACATGTTTTACATGCGTTTTATGGGGAGGATGCTTCTATGGCTGCATGAAGAGGGAAAGGGAGATTTTCATCCACTGCTTTCCTATGAGCCTGTGTGTCTTTGAGATAAAACAGGGCACGTTTCTCTCTGGGCAAACTCATGCTACACCTCACAGATACCAGCCCCTACCTTGCTCCCTAGGAGGCTCTGTCCCCAGGGCTAACAGAGGAGCTGTCTGCAGGGACAAGGAACCAGCCCACAATTCTATGTGCATCCCAGCTGCCCACCATCCTGAAAAGCCTCTATTCAACTCCTGCTGAGCCCTCTTATTTTTCCAAGGCCAGTCATTTTCTAATTCAGGCAAAAGCTTGATAAAGCGACATGGCTGCTTGGAAATGAGCATTAGAACCATTAAAATGAATCATTCCTCTTCAGCTCAACTGCTGTTTGAATAGTGGAAGCCATAAACTGTGCTATGCATATTTTATTAAAAAACAGAGCTGATGGACGATCTGCTTGACTCATTACATGGCAGAACTATCTTCCAAAGGAAAGGCCAGAAGCCACAGTATCAGGTGCCTTTTAAGACTGGATGACCCCACCCTGCCATGGCAGAATATTCACTTGAGGGAAGAGCCCCCACTAAGTGGGGAAGGGCACACCAACACTAAGCTCACCATTCCAAGTTTTTCTTGCAGAGCTGGATTTGAGTGAAGGAAGGAAAAAGATGACCTAGTCATAGACATGCAAAGCCATACGGAATTGAGAGAGGAATTTAAAGTAGAAACAGCAAGGGCTCTTATACAATAAAGACAAATGCATGAAGAAGTTCATTTTCAAAACAAGAAACTTTCTGCAGGTTTAGATTCCAACATGCTGGTGTTTGCTACATAGTTCTTTTTATTTGGGTTTTTTGGTTTGTTTGTCTGTTTTGCTTTGTATTTTATTCATTCTCATTCTCTAGCTTGCTCTAGCTCTCTCTCTCTTAAATAAGATTTGGAGCTCAAGGAGAGGCTAAAGAACATCTTTGTTAGAAGTGAAAAAATCTCATTAGAAAACTGCCCTGTAGGAACTTTATACCGTGACTCAAGTTCTACTTATCTTATAAATTTTAAGCTAGGTTCTAGAAATCTTGGCCCAGGTCATAGGAGCAGATCGTTCCTTCTCTTTCTCATGTGCCATGAGCTCTGTAAGGCAGAGCAGAGATGGGCTTGGTTTTCAGGATCTCAATGAGCTTTAACAAATGGCTTATGATGGACCCAAGTCTCTGATTCTACAGCCAATGCAAGAGATGGAATCCCGGCCTGTGTTCAGGGACTGCAGGCCCACCCTGACAGCCAAACACATGATTCAGAAGATGATTTTTCTCTTTGGGCTGATGTTTTAGGTTGCTTAAGAGTATTAACATACCATGACAAAACTCTCTGCTTCATTTAAGGTGCATGAATGCAACTTACTCCTTCACAATACAAGTCATCCAAATGGAAACTAAAAAATTCAATCGTACATCAAAAAACCTGGTTTGCCTAGTACCAAATGCCTGCCTCTTTGTTTTCCAGTTATTTGGTCCTGAGAGGGCACAGAAATCACCTAAGAAATCTCAAAGCAGTGAAATTAAGCCCTGAAAGGAACCTCGGTGATCATTTCGTCCTCTCCTCCAACCTCCAGCTCCTGGTGGAGCCAGGCATTTAATCCCTGTGAGCCTCAGTGCTCAGCTGTAAAAGGAGATCATCCACAGTGACGACCCTGCCTGGGAAACATGTGAGAAAGAAAGGAAACTGGGAGGGGACTACAGACATGGAAAATGTGCCTCCTAAGAAGGGAGCAACGTCCTAGCCCATCTCCCATTGCCAGGCCGTCCCATGCCCATTTTATCAGCTCCAGGTATCATAACTACTCTCTGCCCTGAAAAATTTGCCATCACATAATCCAGTTTGCTCATTGAAAAGTGAACATTTATTCAGGGCCCATCATGGGTGAGGTACTGTGCTAGGAACCTGGGCATGAGTAAAATGCAGCTCCTGCCCTCATATGAGGTAGAATCTGCCCCAGGAAACTGGAGGCACAAGTTTTTGTTTTGTTTTCATTCAAGCATCTCTGCTTCAAACTGAAGCTTAAGAGAAAACCGATCTTCTATTTGTAACACTTTTATTCATTCAGAAATAAATTCTGCACCGTGCTCCAGAAGGCAATGGGCTGTGGAACCACCTGCCCTTGCGGAGTTCAAAATCTGTCTATTAGCAATCAGTGGAAAAATTAGCACACACTCTCCTCCATCAACAGATTTGTTCTAAAGGTTAAAATGCAACTAACAGCTTTTAGCAAAAAAAAATCCTTAATATCTACTGTCTCAATGTCAAATTTCCCTTTGTTCTTCTAACCCAGTACTGTGACTCCTCTTTTTTTAAAATGTATTATCTGAATCTTTTTTCAGAGGTGTATTTACCTTATTTATTGTAACTTTTTGTTTTTCAAGTATATATTTGGCTCTCTTTTTGTGTCATTTATTGTTTTGCTTCCTGTTTTCTAATGAATATTTGAAGTTTCATTGTTTGTGACTGTAAGAGTTTAAGAAAAGTTGCAGGGAAGGACTTTGGGTTGTACTTGTATATAAGGGGAACCCATCAAACTAATGTGTTAAAAAGTGAAGTGTGCTAGTTGCCCAGCTTCTGTCTGTGGTCACACACCTCATTTCTTCCATCATGCAAACTTTTTTTAGAAAATGGCAAAAATCATATTCTAAAGTATGTGGTTTTAGTTCCACAACACAACTAATCAGACATCAGTAAGAGGACTTTTTGGAAGGATTGCTGTGATTATCAGTGGTATCTGAAGCAGTCCCCCCGACCCCTACCCAGGGACTTTGAATCTGCCTTCCAGCCTCCTCACTCCCTGGGTTGTATCTCACCCCGGTGACGGGTGGTACCCCTGAAACACCACAGGACCAAGCTTATGTTGTGTGCAGGTGGCCCAGGTCAAGGGCACTGCTGAGCAGAACTAATGGCACCTCTGATAATCCCTCATTGTGTCCACTACCTTAGCCCACTTTCTGGCTGCTTTTCAAAAGTCTGCAGCTGCTCCTAGTGACATCACATCCACTCACCAACTACATACTGATTGCTTGGGCTCTGCCAGGCACCTGGCTATGGGCTTTACTTGCATTGCTTCATTCAATTCTCTTCTGACAGTCTCTTGCACATTTTCTGCACCCTGGGCCATAGCCTGAACCTACCTGTGGGCACCCTAGGTTGCCCAACTCAGTCCCTGGTGTCCATCTCTGCCCAGTCCTCGAATATCTCCAGGACACTCTAATGAAAGTCATGGCTTTTATTATTGTGACTACTGCAAGCCCCAATTTGATGTAATACTAATAAATTATACACTAGTAACAACAGGCAGCATTATTTAAGCTCTAGTACCCATACTGAGCATGCTACATGAATTTCCTCATTGAATCTCCACAAATACCTTATCATATAGATAACTGGGGGTTAGATAGGTTAAATAACTTGCTCAAGATTACCTATGCAGACAATAGATGGCAGATCCAGATTCTAAGTTAAATCTGTCTGGCTTCAAAACTCATACTGCCCCACTATCTCAAGGGTCTTTTGCACTTTCCTACAAATTACAGGATTAAGATAGGTGACTAACATTTGATAACAACTTTCTGTTTTGAATTCCAGAATCACTGACATTTAGAACTCTAAGGAACTTCACAGGTGAAACCCAACCTATCTCCCACAGCAAGCTTGGGTTTCCTTCTACACATAGGTCATCTTCTAGGTGGCATCCATACTTCCTGTGACAGAGACAAACATTCATACCCATCTACACAGCCGAAAGAGTGATTCATACCATAGCGATCTTTCTCCTTTGCACCAATTTTCCTGGTGGCTTGCTAAAGAGGGTTGTTACATAACTGCAGGTCTCTATGCAATATAATTGAGGCAGTCTATTTTGTTGTCAACCAGCACTGATTATTAGAAAGTTTAACCACTCCACCTCCCTGTCACTTCTACCTACTGTTTGCCAGGGTCTCTCAGCACAGATCAACTCCTCTTCCAAATCTCAGTCTTTGAAAAAATTAAAAGGAGTCATCATATTTGCTCCAGATTGTTATTTTTAAACATGCCCAGTTCTGGCACTCAGTTCCCAGGGCACAAGTTCCCAGGGCCCTTCTATGCTGTCTGTCCTCCTAGGGACATGATAGTGAGACCAGCTGCCACTGACCCAGGAATATACTTCACCTTGTTAATGCCCCTCTTAAAGGGTGGAGCTCAGAATGCAATGCAGTAGCCTGACTAGCAGAGAGTCCAGTGGAATTCTCCCTCCCTCATGTAAAACACTATACCTCTGCTAATGCCACCCGAGAATGCATGTGCTTTTTTCAGCAGTCATGTCCCACTGTTAGGCCTTCGCTTTTTATATTTTATTTTTTTATTCTTTCCTCTGTGCATATGCTTACCCAAGGTCTTTGCTTTTTAAAAACAAACATTTATTGACTATTCGTTATATTCCAAGCTTGAGCCTTTCACTTCTCTCTCTTAATTCTGGCAACAAACCTGTAAAGTAGCTACTATTTTTCCCATTTTTACTTAAAAATGAGAAAACAAAGATTCGAAGAATTGATGTGGTTTCCCTAAACCCTCTCAGCCTACAAATAGTGAAGCCAGGATTCAGATCCAGAACTTCGAACCCATCCTCTTTTCACTCTACTATGCTGCCTACTTCACTCTGAGTTTCTGGTCAACCGAAACCTTTTTCTTCTAAGGGCTCATCAACTATTTCTTTAATAATATATTCAAGGTCTTTTGAGGGTAAGCCATCAAACTACTTGTCTAGAGTTTCAGAAATCAGAAACCCTTTCCCAATTTTAAAAATTTGGTCAACATTTGTCCATTTCTGTATTTTTTACAGAGCAAACATTAACCAAAGGTAGATATGAAATCATCTACCAATTTCCTTTTGTAAGCTGGAAGATCTAATTTGCTTAGCATAGCAGGTGTTCTCTGTCTATCTCTCTCTCTCCCCCTGACTTGGGATTGGTACCCTTCTTTAAGGTATTCCCCACTCTTTGCAGTGTAGAGAACATTCTCTTTATGGAGACAATGGAAACCAAATAAAATTTGCCCACCCCTGCCTTCTCATCCTCTTTTGTTTAATATTACACGACTTGCTCTAAATACTGATCTATCCACTTCTACTTCTTCTTCCTTCTATGAACATAGCGTTACTAGCTCCTTTTATTAACTTGGGCATTCCCCCAAGGGTTCAGCTCCTTTTGCAGCCTAGCCTTACTGATCTAATTTCATTTTCAGAACTTTACACAAAGCCCCAAATAACTCCCCAAATGCACTGAGTCTCTGATTGTCGGACCAAATCCACCTTTCCTTGGCACTTCAAAAAAATCTGCTTTTCTAAACTCCAGGGAATGTGGCTGATCATATCCAGCATTCTCCCCCTCTACTATCACATATTCCAAGATAGTGCCACTCCCCCACTCCAGCCACATTCCAAGTAGCTCTATCCTAGATTAATCAGATGGTGGTCAAAGCAGGATTCCCTTCACTGTTCCTCCACCTTCTCAGAACTCTCCACAAGGCATGGGGGGAATTACTAACTGCTCTGTTTTGAAGAGAATAATATTTTTAGTAGATAACAAGATAAATTATCCCATATCTTGTTTCTTTGCTAATTAATGTATTTTTTAAATGTCTGCTCCATATTTTGTACTAAATATCCCCAAATTATTCTTTTGATGCTTCCTTTTATTTTCCTAAAACTCCTGTCTTGCATTTCCCCCTCAAGAGTGTCAACTGCTATACAAGGATATATTTTCAAGCATTTTACCTACCTATTAGATATGTCTGTGGGGTGTGTCATTTTATATTTTAGTTCTCTGTGTTAGCTCTAGTCTAGGCACAAGACACCTAGACTAGGTGCCAAGTCTCAGTGGGATCTCTGAGACTGTTTTCACCTTTTTGTGCCCACGAGCCAGGGCAACTTGGTCCTTCCCATTCTCTGCATTGGCAGAGAGACTTTGGAAGTCAATTGTTTGTTCCTGCTAATCTCTTTGTTTACTCTTGAGAAGAACTGGCTCTTCTCCACAATCACATCTCTTCTTGTATCATCCCAGCTGCCTTTATCATGTCCAGTTTTCAAGTTTATTGGGATAGTTGTTGCCTCTGCTAGCCACCTAATAGTTGAAAGTTTCCTTGATGAGACTCTTAAATCTGTAAATACATTCCTCCCAATTTTCAATCAGTGCCTCAGGCTTTGATTCCATTTGGCTCAGAAGACCCACATGCTGCCCACTCTGCAGCTTTGGGTCCTGCTCCTGTGCCCTCTGGCACCCTGTCTACCTTCAAGAGCTGCTGGGAGGATCAAAACAAATAGTGCAAATGGAAGCATTCTAAAAAATAAAAAGCGCCGCATAAATACAGATGTTTTTATGTATTATTACAAATGTAAGGTAACACATTTTCCTATTTAGAAAAACAGGGCCAACTGTTTTACCTATACTCTACTCTTACTTACCCTTTATTCTGTTAAATCTGTTATTTTAAAAAAAAGAGAGGGAGAAAAATACCCTACTACAAGTTTTCCTCTGATGTGTACTTCAAAGTAAAATGCACACTGCAAAAATAAAACCCAGAAACCCAAACCAACAAAACACTTGACCCCCAAATTCTTTACTATGCTTCTAATGGTTTGTGGAGTGTTTGACAGCAATATAATTGCAATAATGAGGAGGTTTTTGGGCCAGGCTGTGGTCTTAAGCTCACTATGAATGTTTTAGCCCTAGGCTCAGCTTCAGGCCAGCACCAGTCACCTGGGCCAGAGTTACCAATGGAATCCCTTATGCTCTGTCACACACAAATGTGACATTTATGGCAGCTGGTATATAATGCTGCAAAATCAAAAGGCCCCGTGTGTTGGGCTCATGAACCTGGGGAGAAGGAATAATTTGGGTTGCCTATCGTCTTTTTTAGTTAATTAAAATCTGTGTGAGAGTGACTGCTTAGTGGCAATTTCCTAGATACGTGGGAGGGATGTGCTGGACTGCTTCTGATTTCTTTGGAGCTCCACACTGGTTCCTTTGTCTCTGAAAAGCTTATTTCCTGTTTGTGGACTGCTGGTTTGCCTAGTTCTCTTCTGTCTTTGTTCTGTGAATTTAGCCATCCTGCCGTGCTAACTACCTGGTTGAAAACCAATGCTCAACAAATACTGGATTCTCCACTAGGGATCCCTCTTAGAACTCCATCCCCATCAGCGAATCCTGGGTTCGCCCAACTGAATCTCCTCATCCAGGCCAAATGCCTGAACTGTTAAATGGTGTGAACCAAGACAACCCGGGACACAGATAGGTATTCACATATATTTAAACACACCTGTTATTTACATAGCTCCTTTCTTCCAATAAATTCAAGTGGCTCAATAGTACTATCATAATATCACTCACCAGAAATCTGTAAAGAGACAAGCAGCCAGATAACATACCTTATTTTAGAGCTAAGTAAATTAAGACTAGCAACAATTACATATCAGTTGTCAGTATTTGGGTAGAAACCCCCCATTTCCTAACCTCTGTATGACCAATGACATCATTCTTTGGCCTACTCTGAAGGAGGAAATGAGATGCAGAAGAAAACTGTACTGCCATCTGACCCTTCATACAACTGGACTCTTGGCTCCTGGGTAAGAGGAGAAATGAGCATAACAGAGCTGCCTAATTCAAACAGCCTGCATAACATGCCCTGGATCTGGTGAGACACAGAAAAAAGAAATATGGCGGATGCTCTAAATATGTGAGGGTGGGCCTTTCTTTCTTTCAGTGCTTAGTATCTAAGGGTGAAATAAAAGGTGTTACTGGGTATTTCCTGCTATATCAAGGCATGCCTTTGATACAGATTGGCATGTTCCAAAAGTGGGCAGGAACAGGAGAGGGAAGAAAGAGGAGGAGGAAAAGAACTGTGTGCTAACTACTTCTGTATCAGAACAGAGCCCATGAGATGCTGGTGCCTGCTGTGGTCATGGCCCTGCTGTCTCATTGGCTGCAGCTGCCTGGACCTAAAGACACCTGAAGATGTTGGTGTGGGCTCTGCCTAAGAGGGACAGAGCAACTCAATGGACCAATTAGATGTTCTTATTTGGGAAGTTTGGAATCAATATAATGCCAAGAGACTAAATAGTGGTGGAGAGCGCGGTCATGGGAATAAAGCCAGAGGACCACAGAGGAGAGAGGCAATGTGCAGAAACCACAGGGAAACATAGGTCACAAGTTAGAGAGTGGGGAGAAGGGAGCTGGAAG
Organism: Pongo pygmaeus; assembly: GCF_028885625.2. Classification (NCBI taxonomy): domain Eukaryota; kingdom Metazoa; phylum Chordata; class Mammalia; order Primates; family Hominidae; genus Pongo; species Pongo pygmaeus. Next base: position 107,554,323 of record NC_072378.2, on the reverse strand, counting down.
TGGATGGAGTAGAAGCCAAACTGCAGGGAATTGCAAATCTTTAATGGCCACATGCTAAATCAGGAAGCAAGGATGCCTGCTCCTTGGGAGCAGTAAGGCAGTCCAGTGGCTCAGTTATTAGCACTGTGGGACCATTCACTGCCAGAACAATTGCCCAGGCACCACAAGGATGAGTGGCAATGACTATTCCCACCTTTCTGATTTCCCTGGGTTTCTTTATGGCAAGCTTCCATAACTTTAGGAAGACCAAAAGTCTCACCCAGCTTGACAGACTTTCTCAGATTTAATCCTTACCATAACCTTCCAGGTATTACTCTCTGCTAAAAAAAAATGAGGAAAATCTAGGAAGGGGCAGTGACTTCAAGGTCCTTGCCTAATCCCATAATACTCCCTCCTGGTGGTTAATGACCCTGTATCTTGCTATGGGTGTGGGGTACCCAGGACAGCCTCAGTCTGGGTGGACCAATTCAAATCCAAGGGCTGGGAGGCCTTGTCTTCTGCAGGTGCAAAAGCATAAAGTTTACACCAGGACATGCCTCTTATAGAAGCCTGCATACACCTGCACTACTATTTCTGAGGGTCTCCATAGAAAGGAAATATGAATACTCTCTCAGGTTCTTGTCTATTCCTAAACCCATTCCAACTGCCCCCCACCCCACCGACCCTACCACTGACCAGTATGCCCCAACTCTCTATTTCCTAAAGTATATGCTGAGAAACACTAGATCCACCAATAAATACTCTGCCCACCAAAAACGATCCCATGGCCCAATAAGCTTGGGAAATGTTGCATATTCTTTGCTCTTCTTTGGAGGTCCTCAGTGCAGGCTGCCATGCCTACACCTTTGAGGAGATCTGCAGAAAAGAAACATGCTTAACTTCATTCATCCAGAGTTTCCCCAGCTTTTCGAAAACAAAACTTTTATTTTTAAAGTAGGCTTCTATAGGAAAACACTTTGAAAAATGCTACCTTAATCACTTGGATGCATAAGATGGGGCCAGGAAACCTAAGCCTTATCATGTTTCCTTTAATTAAAGCTTTCTTTTGTGGTACTGGGCCTGGATCTCATGGCACCTTTACACCCCAGAACCCCGTCCTGCACATGATAAGGGTTCAGGATGCAACTACCAGTTGTAACTGAACTGCAGGAGAAGATGAAGGTGATTCCTACACATGGGCCCCTCCGCATGTTAACAGGCTCTGTCCAGAAATCAAGGTTACTCGTCCCCTTGTGGCACTTTTCTCGGCCTCAGTGCTCCCCCACCCCTGCTCACCTCTAATCAGCTTCCTGTGCTCACTGAGGCCTAGACCCTATTATATTTCATCTTGTGGTTTCAGCTTCTGCAGTCACTACAAACTCAATTTCTGTCCTCTCAGTTCTAGTTACCCCACGCAGCCCACAAGCCCGACAGGATGTCATGAATACCAGAACCTATGGTGTGACCTTCCAAACCCCGAGGCTCCACCCAAGAGCATTTTAGGTCACACAGCTGCATTTTCCGCATGACAGATGAATTCCTGAGCATTACATGAGAAAGGAGCCACAACTGAGCAGCCTCTTCACGTGCACTTAAACCAAACAACAACAAATGGCATATCTCTGTTTTTTGTATTTATACACAAAGGACTATCCTTAACTGTCATGCTAAATAAAAACATAAAATCAAGAAAACTACTTCAAACAGCCTTGCCGGCACACTGATTTTGTACTAAATCCCATTGGTCTATGGATGAGGGTTTATTCTAGTCATGTTGATCATTTTATCTCTTCCTTTGGCCATTCTCTGCCACAGGCCTCTGCGCAAATTCAGCCTTATCCAGAGTGAGTGACACATATGTCCTAAAGGGCCAAAGAACTACGGTCTCAAGAGGAGAATGGGTGATCAGCTACCCCTAGACTAAGTAAACTCTTCTAACCAGACAAATACTTCATGGCCTGATAAACCCAAACGAACTATGAATGCCCTTAATACTGTGATTTCTGGAAGGTCACCTAACTTTCCTGAATTGTAGCAGTTAGAAGTTACGCAAATTCTTCTCTAGTGTCCTGTTCACACTGTACAGTCATTTACCCATTAATTTGACTAAAAAGGGCTGCAACAATTATGTAATAAGAAGGCATATGGGCCGCGTACGGTGGCTCACACCTGTAATCCCAGCATTTTAGGAGGCCGAGGCGGGCGCATCACCTGAGGTCAGGAGTTCAAGACCAGCCTGGCCAATATGGTGAAACCCCATCTCTACTATAAATACAAAAAATTAGCTTGGCTTGGTGGCGGGCGCCTGTAGTCCCAGCTACTTGGGAGGCTGAGGCAAGAGAACTGCTTGAACCCGGGAAGTAGATGTTGCAGTGAGCTGAGATCGTGCCACTGCACTCCAGCCTGTGCGATAGAGAGAGACTCCGTCTCAGAAAAAAAAAAAAAAAAAAAAGGAGGCATACAACAACCCAAGCTGCCCACATCTGTGTTGCCAGGCACTTTAAGAGAGAGCAAGGGCTTGGCCCTGGGATGATCAAATCAAGCTGTGGGGTAGCAGGCTCCCCAGCTAATTGAGCTTCTTTGCTGAACACCAGTGAGATGTGAGAGATGAGTTTGGATTGGAATTCCATTATGGGTTTTCAATAATTAAACATTTCATGTTTGGAACCTCATTCTTCTGTATTACTTTTTAAATATTAATCTATTTACATCAGCTGGACTTCCTGCAGCTTGATTCGCAGTAAACGGGAGTCACACTGAGATAGACAACTGTGTTCTTAGCTTAAGACATCTTTGATGATCACCAACAGTAAACGCGACACAAACCCTCTGTTCAACCCAACCCTGTGCAATAATTACCTGCCTTTTAGAAGGTGGCTGGTTCCACTTTTTTCAGCACACTCATACATTCCTCATGACTACACTGACTTTTCAAATTAGCAAGAATCCAAATTAATCTTATCTCGAGAGTTTTATAATGCCCCTTAAGATCACTGGGGCACGCTGCCCTCTTCAGAAGCAGGGTTAGAAAATGGATGTGGAAGGTATATGAGGGTTTCCTTGGAGATAACCCCACACTGCGGTGACACTCCAGCATAAAATTCAAAAGCCAGAGCACACATCAAAACCTCATTAAGGGATCACCTGTTTTATACCATGCCCGCATGCCGTTAGGAGTTTAGGTGTGCGGGTGAACCCTGCTGCTCTGGAGCCTTCCCTGCCTCCTCCCATTTCATCATCCCCGGCAGACGCTCAGAGCAGCAGCCCAGCAACTGCCCGGGAGCCCGTCTGCTGCTCCGAGGTTCTGCTGCTTGTTCATCCTCTCTCACCACAAACACACGGCACCCTGAGGACACAGAGGCCCTCTCCACGCCTGGATGCAAATGGCACTGCCCAAGAAGACAGCCTGAGGCCAGACTTCAATGGAATAGGGATTCTAGGCCAGGCAAGACAGCCAAGCGCTGTCTAAATCAAAGTACTGGGCTAACCGTCACTGTAAGTGTCCGCTGCTTCGGAGATTACAGCCCCCACTGTTTCTGCAGTCAAAGTAATCATCAGACCCGAATCCGCGCTCGGCCCCTCGCAGAGAGCGCCATTGAACCCTCTCCGATTTGGTTTCAATTTAAGAATTTTATTCCCTTTTAAGACAAAGCGAGCAGTGCAGACCAGCCATATTACAAGGCTATTTTAAAGAGCAAAACACCATTTAACTTAATACAAAAAGATGTAGGATTCAAAGTGGAAAATTACAAGGGAGCTACCCCAGTAATAGAAAAGAGTCCCCAGCTGCCTACCCTTGTGACCACAGAGGAAGCTAGATGTACTGAAAGTCCCAAGAAAATCTTCCCAGATATTAGTATATTGTTCTATTGTTTTACTTTTCAGCGCTATCAATGGCATATGCAAAATACCTCAATGCAAATGTCTGTTCTTAGTCTCAGAAGGAAGCCTGGGTCCATGCATACCATCCAGGCAACGCATGGTGCCGTCAGGGCTGGTCCAGGAAAGCTAAAGTCCTAAAGCTGTGACTGGTGGTCCCAGGAAGCTGAGTGTCTCCTTCCCCATGGGAGAGGTGGCTGTACCAGACTTTGCAAAGGACAAGTAGATCCCAAGAGTGCACAGGAAAGGCTCCAGAGGGAAAGAAAAGCTCCTGATTTATTAGAGACTCCACAATGGCTGAAGCCGCCCCCCACCCCCCCCCCCACCCTTCCTCAATGAGCAGGCATCCTTTTTTTTCCTTTTCTTTCCTTTTTTTTTTTTTTTTTTTTTTTTTTGCCCAGAGACAGAGTCTTGCCCTGTCACCCCAGGCTGGAGTGCAGTGGTATGATCCTAGCTCGCTGCAGCCTTGATCTCCTGGGCTCAAGTGATGCTCCAACCCCAGCCTCCTGAGTAGCTGGGACTACAGGTGTACACCACCATGCCTGGATAATTTTTAAATTTTTTGTAGAGACAAGGTCTCACTCTGTTGCCCAGGCTGGTCTCTAACTAGTCATCTTCTTTTAACCCAGAGTTTCAAAATCCTTTCCCATCCATAACTGGAATTGATTTAATTTTGCCTCCTCTTCCTGCTCTCCAGAGGCAGAACTAACAAGCAGAAATCAGCCTGCCCAACCTCAGGGCAGGTAGCAACTCTCCCCAGATTCTCACAGTCAGATTTTTCCCCTGGGGAACACACCATCCTTTGAATAATTCCTGGTCTGAACAAAAAACCAAGCACATGCTATAGGTAGACAGAAGTAATTCAGAAGGGGATTGCCCACTGAGCTTTTCACATTTATAAGACAGACTAGGGGCAGGTGAGGGACAAAGTGAAGCCCTCTCATTTTGCCCCATACCCAAAGGCTGTCGTTTCCTCAAGATTATCTCAGCCTTTGTCCCTCTGATTTCCAACTGACTTGGAAAACAGAGTAATAATCCCTAGAAAATACCTAAAAGCTTAATAAATCTATTGCTTGGAAGTACCCCACTAATATTCAGTCTAAATCTTTCTTTCCTTAATTTTATTTCATTACTCCTACTCTAATTATACCCCTTGTTCTGAGCTAAATAAATTCCTTCCTTCCTCTGTGTTTATGTCCTTCAAATGTCTGAAGACCATGATCATGCCGACCACCCAAATCCTCAAACCTCACTAATGTGGCTGCATGAAATATAGAGAATAACACAAACAGTCCCCATGGGTGCCGCAGGCTCCAGCTGGATCTCTCCTGCTTTGCTAGAACCCAAGGTCCTTACTCAGGGAGTGGCTCCATTTTGAGTTCTCTAATTATCAGCATAAAAAGAGAGACGCCAGTAGGTCAGAGCAGTACACAGTTATCAGGAAACATTCAAAATGATGTTCCCACTGAATTTATAACCAGACGGAAACAAATCCCCAAACAGTAATTAACTCTAAATATTTCAGAAATTTACGTCAATGATGCTTAGTGATTTTTTTTACAAGGAGGGGCATATTTTAAAACAGCTAACACAATAGATCAACATCAAATTCCCTTTTGATACCGGTTTTGCATTCAGCAAATAACAATCCAGCAATTTTTGAAACCTCAGGGTCAAAACATCTTGGAGTAGATCACTGGCACCAGGGGTCATTTCATTGCACTTTCCAGTCCATGCAGGCAGCCCTGCTGCCATATGCTTGGCTGCTCATCTTAGTCTACTGTGATGCTTCTGCTAATGGGGAACTCACTACTTTAAAAAAGTGTTAATCCTACTCTTATTAGCAGACTTCTGATACTGAGAAGAGAACTGCCTTCTGGCAAACCCTACCCATGGGCCTGGCCCTCTCTCTCTCAAAGCTACTTAGCACAACATCCTCCTCCACATGGCAGCCCTTCATAAACCTGGCAACAGTGTCACGTGCTCCCTGGCCTTTTTGTCCCAAGGGTAACATCCTCAGTTACTCCTACTGTCCTTTCATACATACATTTTTTAAGAGATGGGGTCTCACTCTACTGTTCAAGCTGCTTCAACGTACTGGGCTCAAGGGATCCTCCTGCTGCAGCCTCCCAAGTAGCTGGGACCACAGGTGTGCACCACACCCAGCTAATTTTTAATTTTTTTGTAGAGATGGGATCTCACTATATTGCCCAGACTGGTCTCTAATTCTTGGCCTCAAGTGATGCTCCCGCCTCAGCCTCCCAAAGTGCTGGGATTTTAGGCGTGAGCCACTGCACCTGCCTTACTCCTACTGTACTTAAGGCATCATAACATCCAGACCATCATGGGCCAGGCTGCTCTGGCTTACATCTCCATTTCATTCTTAACATGTGACACAAGATGAAACACAACATGCTTCTGAACCTGCAGCTCAGAGATTGCTAGAGCTGAGCTTGCAGATTACATGGATCATTTTGTGATTGTTGAAAAGACCTCCCCTTCCTCTGCCTTAGGTATGATATTCTACCTTTGAAGGCGGATTTCTTCAGGTTAAAATATGATATATCCAGGAGTCCCCTGTTAAAAACCCAAATATCTCTGAAAGGCATACTATTTTAAGCTTCTAGAAGCCAGTATAAATTGATTTATTCAGCAATTTTGGACTTAGACCTGGATTCTAATCCTGACTTTGTCATTTCCTGGCTGTAAAACTGCAATAAAATTATTTAACCTTTCTGAACACGAAGGGGTTAGTTAAGAAGGTCTTTGAACCTGGAAATTCTTATACAATCATAATCAAACATAAGCCAAGTATCTGTGAACTTACAACAAACAATTTTTTCTTTCTCCTTTTCCTCTCACTTACTACTTCTATAATTCTCAGAAAACAGACCTGATTTCTCTACATAAAAGTAGAATGAGTCATTCCTATATCTAATATCAAGGTAATCATGGAGTAACATAAAACATCTGAGTCCAGACAGTCTAGTCAAAAACAACTGAATGGCTATGTATTTTTAATAAATGTTTTTCTGTCACGCCTTTGAAATATTTTGAAACATCACCTTGAAACAAGGTCAAAGAGAACCCTTAATCCAGAAAGGCATTTTTCTCCTGGGTCTAGTCTTAGGACCTTCGAGAAACTCTAAATGTTGATCTTGGCAGCAGAAATAAGATGTAAGTGGCTACAGTCTTGACCCCTGGCTGGGATGTAGAAAGCTGCAGTAGGGCACACAGCCTCCACCTAGTGTTCTGAGTTCCTGCTTAAAAACAGCACTTGGTCTCTGGAAACTTCAGGGCTTCTCAAACTTCAGTGTACATCAGAGTCACCTGGAGAGCTTGTTAAAAGACAGGCTGCTGATATTTGTATGCCAGTGTTCATTTCAGCATTATTCCCAATAGCCAAAGGGTAGAAACAACATAGGCATCCATCAACAGATGAATGGATAAACAAAACATGGTATAGCCATACAATGGAATATTATTCAGCCATAAAAAGTAGCGAAGTATTGCTATATAATAAAACATGTAGGAACCTTGAAAACATTCTGCTAGGCAAAATAAACCAGACTAGATAATAAACCAGGCCACATAATAATAAATAACATAATTCCACTTGTACGAAACATCTAGAATAGACAAATTCATAGAGACAGAAGTAGATTAGAGGTTATCTGGGGCTGGGGATTGGAGGGAGTGAGGAATTATTGCTTAATAATTACAAAGGTTCTGTTTGGGGTGATGCAAAAGTTTTGGAAACAGATAGTGGTTTTGGTTGTAAAACACTGTGAATGTCACTGAATTGTACAGTTAAAATAGAAAATGCTATGTTTTATATATATAACTACAATATTTAAAAATATTAGCCCACAGATTCCTGGGCCCCACTCTCCAGTTTCTGGTTCAGTAGGCCTGAATGGGGCACAAGAATCTGCATTTCTAACACGTTCCCAGGTGACCTGATGCTGCTGGAAATGAATTTTGAAACTGCTGCTCTAAGTCTACAAAGAGGAGGCTAAACAAACCCTTCAAATTCTCTTCTCATGTTGCTTTGTTTTGCTGATTATCTAGAAAAGTTCAAACTTCTGTGCATGTATAGCAAGGTCAACAAGCTGGAAATAATAAAAACAGCTGAGTTTGTCATTCTGCACTCAGGCTGACCTGAAGCTATCAGTTCTGCCCTTTGGTTTTCTTCTGCCTTTTCTTCTCACTCAGTGTTGAGCCACTGTTGACCATTTGGAATGCCAATAATTAACGCCTACTCAAGCAGAGTGGGCACAGGTGCGAGTCAGAATGGGCAGTGGAGAAGTCAGCCTCCACGTCTTGTCCTCAGAAATCTTGCCCCAAATTGTCCAATCTCACTATGCTAACAGTAAATTATTTTCTAATAGGCCTTAGAAAAATGCTTGCTGCTTAAAGATTCAAAAGAACTTGTGTGCCAGCCCTCCTGATATTGATCTGGGCAAGATATTCATGAAAGGTATAGAGGATGTAATGCATATGTCTCATTTGGGGTCTGGTAAACTGCTCCACAGCTCATGTTTCTGGGATTCTCTTTTTTTTTACATTCTTGGGTTCACCTCAAGTTCACCAGTTTTCCCGATGGAATTAGTTAACTCCTTCAAAATTAATCTATTTTTATTCCTGCTCATTTGACTGTTGTATTTCTACACGTACATCCTTAATTGAGCAAAGTCTGCTGGACATTTTCTCTACAGAGGTAACACTGCACAGCTCCTTGACCGGAAAGAACAGCAACCATGTCACCACCATTGCGTACCCTGACATCAGTGGCTGACATGTAAATAGTCACGGCAAAAACACGGGTGAGTCCAATGCTGGCCTGGCCAGACAGCACATACAGCCAGTCCTCCTACTGGGCTGAGGAGGAAAGTGATAGCTTCTACTGAGCAAGCAGATAGTGTTGGTTCTTTTCAATTTGCAGGGCTGTCATGTTTAAATATGAAAATGTTGCTTATAGTCAAATGTTAGTGACAGCAGCCTGTGGCGTCTATCATGGTTTGCACTCTTACTCCTGCTAAAAATAGGCTTGCTTTCTCTGGATTCCTTCAAATTCCACATCTGCAGGAAGTTTTTGTTGCTGTTGCTGGCCTTTTCCTTTCTTCCTGAAAGATTACTGTTCTTTGGCTCCACCGGGGCCCCCTCTTTCTTCCCCTCTCTGGGAGAACGCCATTCAGGAGGATAATAAACACCCCAGGCTCAGACAGTCCCACAAAGACCTCATGTCGGTTCTCAGTTATTAGCACAGGCCTCCGCCTCTGAAGCCTTTAGTGAAGAGGGAACTGGGGCAGCCACAAGGGGCAGAACCATTCGACCTTCAGAAGTAAAGGAACGGAGGCTGATGGGGTTGGCTGGGGAGGGTGGAAAGCACAACTGGACAGCAAGTCTTCTGGGTTTGGGTCCCACTGGGCAGCACCTGCCGAGCAAACAGCCTCTCTCCAGCCTGCCAGAATCATTTTGTTTTCCAGGTATTAAATTCATACTCTACAAATGGTAACTATGGTAATGATGCATTTATTTAAAAATTACCAGTGGAACAAATGTTCAACTCTTCTCAAGGCAAGTATTCAACTGCCTTCATTAATTCCATGGTGTGTGTATGTGCGTGTGTATGTGTGTGCACACGTGCACGTGCGCACACACACACATGCACAAAGAAAGAGAAAGATGGGGAGAGAGTGGGCATGTGGTTGGAGCAAATGGTATTATTGCTTTAGGTATGTTCAGAACCAGCCAAATAATCATGTTTGGAACAAGACCTGAATGCTTTGAAATGCTCAAGAGCTTTAAAACACATTAGAATCACTTGAAGAGCTTCTCCTCAGGCTCCCACTCTTGGGGATTCTGATTCAACTATTCTGCATGGGCTGAGCCTCCCAAGGGTTTGCATGGTAGCCATGTGGCACCTGCGAGGACCTTTCGAGCAAAGGCCACACATTAGCATGTGGATCCCTGGGCTGCTCAGACCTACTGTGTCCCTTCTTTCCCAGATCACTGACTCTCACTCCCTGCTGCCTCTATGGGCCAGTCCCCTCTGGTACACACTCCTCTTCAGGAGCTAGCAATGATTCTGGCCATGAAACGTCTTACAGGAGACAGTCCAGAGAGGTACCCAGAAAGGAAGACAGCCAGCTCTGCAGCCCTAGGTGGGCTGTCTTGTTCAGGAAGACCCGAGAGAGCTCTGGACCGAATAAGTACTGTGGAAAGGGAAGAATCCATTTCATTCCCCTTCTACTCGCAGCTCCTCCCAAGTGCCTGACATCTGATGCATGCTTGATAGAAGTTTGTGGAAGTGTCAAGTGTTTTCTGTTTTCCCCAGAGTTTACAACCTATGTGGCAGTACACAGGGGGCCTTCAACTGGATAAGATGTGACTAAGAAGAGGTGGTTGTAAATGAGCTCCTGTGAAGTGGGCCCTATGTGGGTCCCAACTTGTCTTAAGGACACTGGATATGTGTATTTAGAGTGGGAAGAGACGTCCTCGTATAACTGGAAATCCTCAGTCAGGAATGGGTGAAAGAGCACCAGATGACTAGGAGCTGGCAACACTTGGGTAGCACTTTAAGATCATGACCCCACTGCCCAGTCCTGACTTAGTGCTTTGCTCCCACTCTAGTGCTCCCCTAGGGCCAGTGATGGTCTGGTGGGAGTAGGGCTTTGTCAGCAGGCCTTCCTGGAACCTCTGTCCTCTTCCTAATATTTAGGACTCCTTATGCATAATGGAGCTAGGCAACAAGATTACCCCCTCACCAGGGCTGCCAACACCACTTACTACCTCAGCCTGAAAGCCCCTCAAGATCAAGCAGGAAGTCCTGGGAAATGTATCAGTTACTGACTTGTTAAGTACAAATTCTACACTATGAGTTGACTTAAGACAAAGAATCTCTGCATTGTGCTCCAGGGCTGTTCTGTAATTTCTCTCTACTATCCACAGACACCAACTCATTCTTGGGATTTGCTAGGAGCAGGGAGTGTAGCCTAAGAGTATACAACCTGGGGTTTTTCTTGTCTATAAGGGCTATTATTATAAAATCCTATATATGTATGACAGCCTATACATACCTCTCTGAAGTGGTGGTCTTCAAGCTGGGGTGGGGTACCCCAGGAGGTGCAAAGATCATTCACTGAAGTAAGGGAAGAAAATATTAGAATGCCTATTTATAGTTACTGTTAATCATTTCCATTTGTGTGAGAATTTATAATTATATAAAGATACTACAACAATAGTACATCTATACAATTTACAAATAAGTAAACAGTGTGGGCATGTGCTCAAAAATTATTTTAACTGATGAGGTGTGTGATCAAAAGCCTGCTGAGATCATGGATCTAAGTGACACAGTCTGGCCTCATTTTCATTTGCTGAAAGTATCAAATTAGGGTGTGAATAGCTGGGGACATATTTGATGACACTCCCTAGACTTTTCTTTGGTAGTGGTGGTTTGGGGCGGGAGAGTGGTGTTAAAGAATAGATCAAAAGTGGCGGATGTCTCTTGTTTCTGTGTCAGGCTAAGGGGCTTTCTGATGCCAAATCAAACAGACTCACTGGATTCCCTCTCCCCAACAGGATGTGATCTGCTCCTCCTTGGGACCCCTCTTTGATACTTTTTCCCTTGCTCAAAGCACAGGTCACTATAATTTCTGTTGTCTCTTGAGTTCCTGTCGTATCTGCCCTTGAGGGCAGTATCTGTCTCTTAACGCATCTTGTGAGGACCTTGCATGTAGTATAAGATGGAGAATACTTGGAAACATAATTGAACCTTTCATTTTAAAAGAGATGTCGATTTCTACAGCCAGGTCACTGGGCACAATGCAGCATGCAGCATTTACCAGGCTTTAGATTCCATAATCAGCAAAAGCTAAAAAATAGCTTTTAAACTTACCATTCTATGTCAGTCCTCTAAATTATTTCTGCCTTATTTTTGAAATCCCAAAAACAGTAATTCATTTCATTTTTTTTAAGGAAAAGAAAAAAGACATTCTAATACCACGCAACTATAAAAGACATCATCTCAGAAAGAAAAGAGAATCCTTCCCAAGAAAGGACCGGGACCTTGCACCTCCACATAAAGTATATATCCAGCCCCCCCATTTTTTTCATCTCATTCATCATGCCCCAGTCCATACATCACCAACGAGGAAACTCAGAGGTGAGGGGAAACAACACCACACAAATTCCAACCAAATCACTGGCAGCATTTTGCCCTACCAGGTGGTCAAAGGAGAAACAAGCCCAGTTCTGAACAAAACCATGATGTATAAGATGCAAGATGTTTGTCCCACCTTTTCATCTCTCTGTCTCCTCGTTGGTCATCTATCCTTCCTTCAGGACCCTAGCCCTAGGCAAATGAAATTCAAAGTGTCAGTCATCATAAGGCTCTTACCTTAGATGGCATTCACAACCCAAAGAAAGTAACCTCTAATAGTGGAATTTTGTGTGAGTGGGTAGCCCATCCTTTCCACTTGAGTAGCCCCTCAAATCACAGCACATTCACGGCTATAAACCAACTCACCTCTCTCTAGAGCTGGCCCTGTAAAGAGGCCCATAGCTCCAGCAGCCGTTAAGATTCTGGATTGACACAGTGTGTCTCATACCTGGTAAGGGGCAAAGCTCTCTATGGAACCCCATGAAATGCTGATATGGTTAGTTCTATATTTGAACTGAAAACAATGTTATACCCCCAAAATATAATTATGCTGATTATATTGCATATGCATAATCAAGAAAACCCAACCTCAAGCCACATACTCCTCACAGGCACACAAAAGGCTGCTGAACTACACATGATCAGCTCTTTCTGAGTTCAGCAGTGCTCATTTTTTCCTATTGCTTATTCAGTTTGATAAGTGCTAGCATATGCTTGCTACAATAGGTACCAGGTGCCAAATGCGTTAAGAAAAAGTAGGAGAGAAACTCTTAAATGGAAAAAAATTATATTCATTAACTTAATTTTTTTCTGCAACAATGCCAGCATTTGACATCAGCAGCAAAGCACGAGGGGCCAGCTGGAGGCGCACCAGTGTTCCTTGGGAGCTGAATGATAACAGACCAGAATATTTCATGTTGGGCCTGTCCCAGAAATTCCAGGTGGCTACAGACATGATCCTTTAAGTTACTGTCCACTTCCTGTTGTGCAACAAATTGTCACCAATTGCCTGAAAAGAATCAGGACACATTATCTGACCAATGTTTGTTCTGCTGTGGGTGGGGTATGTAAGGCAGACTGGGATGTGTAGCTGGAGCCCCAAGTCCTCTCCATGATTTATAGTGTGACAACAGGCAGAACATTTAAAACCAGGTGTCCTGGAAAATGTACGTGAGCCATATCAATAACATCACCCAGAGCACGTCCCTGGGACTGGACTTAAGGTCAAATGCTCACCAGCCCCAGTGCTTTGCCACACACACCTTCTTCCCAGTACCCTTTCTCAGGGCAGATTCTCTCCCAACAATAGGTGAAACCCAAGGCCAAGAAGTCTACCAGGCACAAAGCTCCCTCACCTGTTCAAGGGATGGGGGTGGTGATAAGCTCCAAGCTGGACATCACTATAGGCAGTTCCTTTGAAGTCATGGGGTGGAGGCTGGGATTGCCCCTGGCTACCTCTCCTCACAACACACATTCATCTGCCTGAGCAGAGTGAGGCCAGTCAAGTCCAGCCTCTCCTGCTCCTGTAGGCAGAAAGCAAGGTAGGAGGAAGAGGGGATCCCAGTGAGGGCGCTGCCGCCCTATTCCCCACCCAGACCTTCAATGTAGGAACCCCCTCTTTTCCTTCCAGGGATTAAACAATAGAGCCCAAATTCCAAGCACACAAAGGCAGTTTGGGATTTAGATAGCTATTAGCTGCCTCACCTTTTCTCCCTCAGCTGGAGCCCTAAAGCTCAGACATCAAATATCTAGAAGCAGTGAAGAAGAGGGCTGAACTTCCTGGGGAGCTGCATTCCCTTGAATGCTGCATCCCTGCTGCACCCCCACTGCCACCCACCCCAACCTGTTACTTTTTGCTATTCCAGCAAGACATTCTCTCAGCTGTGGATAAGAGTTCTATCTAGGGGCCAGGTGCAGTGGCTCACACCTGTAATCCTAGCACTTTGGGAGGCCAAGGCGGGTGGATCACCTGAGGTCAAGAGTTTGAGACCAGCCTGGCCAACATGGTGAAACCCTGTCTCTACTAAAAATACAGAAATTAGGTGGGCATGATGGTGTGTGTCTGTAATCCCAGCTACTTGGAAGGATGAGGCAGGAGAATTGCTTGAACCTGGGAAGTGGAGGCTGCAGTGAGCCGAGATCGCACTACTACACTCCAGCCTGGGAGATAGAATGAGACTCCATTTCAAAAAAAAAAAGGAGCCTATCTGATGTACACAATATGTTTCTCAATGGCTATGAAAGAGTTTGGGGGTGTGTGAATGTGTAGTGGGTATGTGTCCTATATTGATAAGGAGTTCACTGAAGCTGTCCTAAATTTAGAGGCTAAAAATCATCACCCCCTAGCCTATGGCATCTCCAACTTTAGTGTGCACAAGATTGCTACAGCGATCTCATTAAAATGCAGCTCAGATTCAGGAGGTCTGGGTGGGACCTGCGATTCTGCATTCTTAACAGGGGCCCAGGCAATGTCCCCACTGCCGGTGGGTGGGCCACATTTTGAGCAGTGAGAGGCTATAGACAACTTGGACATGAAAGAACGGGCCACAGCCATGAGAGCTGTATTTCGTGAATTTTGAACCAAGCCACAGGGTCTGAGGAAAGGTTTGGGTTTTGTTCCTGGAGCCAGAGGCAGTCTGGGAATCACATCAGAATGCTGAAGATTCATGCCTCCTGGGACATTCTAAGACAGCAGAGACTGTGGGTCCCAAACTCAGCTTCTGAGGACACACTGTTGGTAAACTGGATCAGCTGAAGCTGCTACTGCACTCAAATCTCTTTTCTCCCAGACCATTGGAAAGATTTGTTAATGCACTGATTTAGAAAATTTGTTTTTTGCCTACATATTTTCCTTCCTTTAATTAGAAGCCATAATCTCTTGTTAGGATAAGGGCAGTTAAGAGGCCGAGGCCCCTGAACCCCAGCACCTCTTGGGTTCCCCACTTCAGTTTGCTGGCCCCATGGGGGCATGGAGATGGGGTTGCCTGGTCTTGAATATTCTGGTACAAGTGTCAGCCCTCCTTTGACTTGCTCTATTCCCACTGGGACTTTGAAAAAGAGATATTGTAGTATGTATATAATATACAAGAACAAAAGGGAAATGTATCCAGAGAATACAGGAAGCACAAAGGCTGTCTGGTTGATGGCTAATCTGTTCAGCATCAGAACTTGAGGGAAATTTGAGCATGGGGGATGAACATGCAGAATGGAGGGGGGAAGAGGAAGAGGGCTCTGAGCAGACTGACAGGTGACTGGGACCTGAAGGGAAGTGAGGCCAGGGAAAAATTCCAGGGGCCAGATGGCCAAAGAATTTTTATGAACTGAAATGTCATATTTAATTTTAAATTTTGCACAGTGCTGTGACATAAATGCCCTTCACTAACTTGAATCTTCAGCGAAACTTGCTGCATGTACACGCACGCACCCATGAAGACGCACACATGCCATCGCCTGCTGAGAGATTCGGAGGCTCCAAGGTGCTGACACAATTTGCAGGTCTGGGTCCAGAAACCTCACCCCGCTTCAGGGCCAACTTGAAGGGTGTTATTATGCCACGTCACCAGGGGTGCCCTCATAGGTATATTGCAGTGAAGGTTCAGAGAGCCCGCCTGTCCCCTGACCTCACCTTCTTAGCTTCCAAAGAGAAGGAGGTGGGGAGGGGAGACGGGTAACAAGGAGCAGGGCGGTGGGGATGGGATGTGGGTAGAAGTGGGGTAGGGGTAGAGGTGGGATAGAGGGTGTGGGGGGATTAGGGGGTGGGGGCAGGAGCCACTCTTCATAAAAGGAGTGGCCAGGTCTCTAGAACAGGATGAGCAGTGAAATAAATTATATCACGAGACAATAACCACAGCATGCACAAACAAGAATTACCCAAATTCACTAGGCAAGGATTTATCTCACAGACCGAGGCTGCTGTATCCACTAACAAGCATTCACAGATGACAAAACCAACAAGCAAGTGGCAAAGGAATACTAATAGAACACCAGAAACAGTCCATCCTGCTTAGACAGCTTGATTATATATTTGTGAACCTGTTGGCTCTTGTTTATGACTTTTATTTCATAACTGTATTAAAGATGGCAAAAATTACTCTCAGTTCACACAATGGGAATTAAATATGTCAATAATTCACAGCATTCTCAAAAGACTGGCACATTTCCAAATGCTGGGCCACCTGAACTCATTTGAAGACCAATGATTTATGAAAACAGACAAAATAGGTGAAACAGAAAAGGGTGTGCAAATCTTGGGACATATGGTCATCACATGATAGCCAAGGTGCCCATGTCTGCCTGTGAGTATAATGCCACCAACAAAGGATGCCCCCAGTACAGCCCTGAGTCCGAGCCAGGAAATAAAACTTTCCCATGGAGATCCAATTGCTCAATCCAAAGTTATTTCCTTCCCCTTCATTTTCTGAACATTATTGCAGGGGCTGGGGATTTGGGGAACTCTAGGTCCCCAAAGCATGAGAGCCACAGGCACCCTCTGAGTCTAGCCCTGCTTTCTCAGAAACTTACGATGAGACCTCATGGTATCTCACACCTCAGGGAAACGGGGCCAGCCATGGATATGCTAACTTAGTGCATCTCTCTGAACATAGAGGCTTCCTTCATGCCCCCAAGGTACTTTTTGGGGGGCTTCCATTACATGGTACTTAAGCTGCTTTTGAGACAGTTTTCCACTGTGTTTTAAAAGTCAGTCCTGGCATGTCTGTAAACATCAGTTCATATTCCTGGAATAAATCTTTTTTGTGTTCCATCCTGCTACCCACAGGGGTACAGATGGCATGTTTTATGTGGCGGCCACTATTTACAATTCAACCCCATGGAGGCCCATGAGATGCCACAAACGTAGCCCACACAGGAAGACAGCCCCTTGGGCAGAGACATTTGTCCCGACAGGCCAGGAGTGCCAGGAAAGGACACACCTTGAAAGTACACGGGGTATCGCTGCCACTGACACCCATTCTCCATTCAGGGCATCCCCAGAAGGCACACTGGGAGGCAGGCTTTGCCCAAGTGTCAGTGGAGTGTCCATGGCCAGTGGCCGTAGCAGGGAAAACAGCACACAAAATGCCCAAAATTGGCTGCAGAGTTTAAAACATCAACAAAGCAAATCCTTTCTGACCAGGAAGGCTTACCACATTCATTTGCATGTTCATGAGCATCTGCTAGCTGAGTATCAATGTATCCTTCTTTCTATTCTGATGGACAGCCATTAATCACAGTAGATCTGCCCTTGTCAGTACCTCAGTAAACAGATAATGGAAGCAGGGATTTTTTTTGTGGGGGAAGGGGGAGGGAAGGGGAGAAGAATCACTTTACCCAGAAGAATATTGTGAAGAAGCCCACTGCTGCCTCTGTCTCAGACTAAGTTAGCATTTGCTGAAAATGTCAACAGATTGCTTCTTGAGTTTTGAGTTGTGCAGACATCAAAAGCTTATTTTGCTTAAAATCGCTTGGTTGGTTTAGGCATTTAGAATGTCTCTGACTATGTAATTTGGATTAAGAGGTTCTTGTTGGGTTTTACTGGTTTAGCATAAATCAGGACATAACTGGAATAGACCCCTTCACATAACCTGAGCCTTTAGGCCATTAATGAAGTAAAATTTGCTCTTTGTGTTGCCTTTTTAGTGGATTCTCCTCCTTCTTTCTTTCCTTTCCCTTTCCTTTTTTTTTTTTTTTTTTTTTTTTAACGCGGCTTAGTTGCTATGCAGAGGCTTAGCGCTCCTGCATGGGGATCAGTTCCAGACTTTGGTTTGATTTGAAACAAGCCAAGCAAATTTGCCTGAATGTGATTTCAAAAGGTTTTCCTGTTTTCCTATTTCTCTCATCAGGAGATTGAAGGAAGCTGAGAAGCAAGTCACTATTTGAGTTCAAATAAAGCTGGTCTGATTTTCTCAAGTATTCAGTATGATTCAGGAGACACTGCTCGGATAGACAGCCCCTGCTCCTCTGAAACACTGCAATAGTTCTCCAATCAGGACTGAGTCTCAGGAAGCTAATTTCAAAAGGCAGATTACTTATAATTGCAGATCAAATCTTTTTCTTCCATTTTTACTTCTGTTTCAGTCTTTCTTTTACCCTTTCTCTATATCATGTGGACTAGATGTGACTCAAAAAGTTAATGGAAATTGCTCTCATCTTAATTTCGGAAAAAAAGAGAAAGAGAGAGAGCAATGAGTATAATTTGCAGAGCTGAGCACAGGTCATTACAGGTGTGTTATAGTAGTGTATTCATGAGCCTCCTGGGACAGGCATGCTGAGCTATCCAATAACTTTCTTAATGTGTAATTACACACCATTGGACTATAATTGATTAATTGAAAAGAGAATGTAGGTAGATGTGAGGGCAAGACTTCTGCTGCTCATTAAATGAATATGTCCTTGCTTCTCTTTAATAAATTAAGTGGAACTACTCAAAAGCAATTAAGTCAGTAGTGAAATTCATTAAATTTTAAGTAATTATTGGTATTAAATTCTGTAATAAAATTCAAGACTTTGTATAGTTCCATTTCAAAAAGAAGTATGATTATTCTATGGGGTCAATTTAGTGGAATCGGGGTTCCAGAGAAAACTATATTGGACCCACTGACATTCTGTGTGGAAATCACACACAGAGAGAGGAAGAGACAGAAGGGGAAAGAGGCTCTGGAGGCACTGGCCTGCACTGCTGGACCAGCCAGGACAAATGTGACACTTAAATTTAGGAATGGAGTTGTGTTTCCAAAGTAATTTCGAAAGTGTTTCTTGCATTTAAAATTTAATCTAAATAGTTTCAGAAAGATGACAAACACTTATTTTTAAACCTAATGTCTTTCTACAATATTTGATACCTTCTCTAGTAGCTAAATTCAAACATACACATGAATATGGGGAGTTGAGAGCAAATTGGAGAAAATTCTTTCCAGGCCCTACTCTCATATGGGAAACAAACCTGGGCTATTGGGGTATGGGAAGAGGATGAGATGTGCCGTAGTTTAGGGATGGGGCCACAGAGAGCTGTCAGAGCCCATAGGTGGCTGCCACAGCTTCTGCTTCTATTCATTCTGCCCAAGAAACTCCGCAACTCAGAAATAATGTCAGAGAGGAACTCAACTGAGCCAATGCTGCCGCATTCCAGACATTCCTGACAACTCCCTAGACATAGGAGAGACCTTGGAGTCTGAGCCGATTGGGGAAAATTGCCAATAGAGAGCCACACCGGTATGGTTTGTTCATTCATTCATACAGCCAACATTTCTTGAGTGTCTATTCAAAGGCTTTATTAAGATTATTTTATACACATTATATAATTTAACAATATAACTCTATATAATTTATAATATAAAGTATATAATGATCTTGTAAAAACGAGGGGTAGAAATCTGTAAAAATCTAGTTCATTTCATGCCCATCCAAAATGATTTTGTGCCCTGCATATAGTAGGCACCCAATAAAAGCTTGCTGACTAGATAGACGGCATTGATAATATGGATTCTGTGGTAAGCATGATGGTATATGGCACTTGCATAAAGTTCTCTAATTTATGGAAACTAATATCTTGGCCAGGATAAACCAAAGAGCTGATGATTATGGCAGCTGATACTGAAGGAGAACTGATTCCAAGGCCTTTATCCTCAGGCTTCAGCTCCAACCATCAGTGTCCTTAACAGTCCTGTCATTTCTTTCTTGCGATAGAAAACTTAAAATGTAAACCCATGAATTTTGGTCTTTTTTTTTTTAACAGTAGATTCAACCACATATATATTTTTAAACCCATACTTCAAAATCTAAACATAACTTTGCATGGTTAGTTTCATCATCTAAAAAGTAATCCTTGTATTGTCATTGTTTGCAGGGGCTAACACTCGAATGAAGTGAGAACCAGTCTCCTAGCAGCAAGACTGCAGGGCCACTGCATCCTGGAGGCACATTCACATCATGGGCCCTGTGAGAGGCTCCACACTGCAGCCTTGACCAGGCACAGCATGTAAGGAGGTATGTGGCTCTTCCCATTCCCGTAGGAGGAAAGGCATTTTACATAGACCCTAATTCCTGTTGGAAGAGAAAAATTCCAATCCTCACACACATTGTAATTTTAGAAAGCATAACTAAAGCTAAAACTAAATTAGACAAAATAGGTATATTAGGCTCAGAAAGAAAAAAGCCAGGACAGAGGAAAGACATTAGGTCTCAATTTCTGTTTGCATGTTTTCTTACCATAATAGGCAGCTTATTGTCCCACAGCTCATTTTAATCTTGAACATGACCTTGATAATCTGTGTATGGGCAACCCAGCTATTTCAAAGAGGAGCTCTAATCAAGGGGAGATGCACTTGAGTTCTGACTAAATGACATTTTGCCCACATTCTTGTGGATTTTTGTTTGTTTGTTCATTTTTACAACTGAAACAAGTCCCAAATGTATTCCAGACATCTAAGCCAGAACAAAGGAAAACTAATTTATCAAATCAATAATAAGTGCCTAATTGATATATTCTGAAACTTATCAGCATATGAACAAAAAAGATGACCCCAAAAAGTAGGTGGTTGTGTTCACTTCCAAAAGAAAGTCAAGATTTTAAATGGTCAGGTAATTAGAAAAATTAAGAAATGTAGGATTTTAAGAAATTTAATTTGGGAGTTAGCAACCTCCTTTTTTTTTCTCAAAAATCATCTTATATTAATCCAATGTTCTACCTTTATAAACCCAGCAAATTAAATATTTTTTCTTTGAAGATCTTGAAAATATTTAGGATTATAATCGGATAAATACCAGTTCTCTGTCTAGAGTCCTATACATGTGCAAAGTGTAAAGAATAAGCTGAATGCATATGACCGAAAGCTGTATATCATAAGATGGTTCATTTTTAAAAAATGGATTCGGACTACTCATATGAGTTTTATTTGTTAGTATTTCCTTCTTTCTCTTAAAAAAGTTGAGTACAAAAGGATTTATCTTTATTAGTTATATTTTATTGAGCACTTGCTAAATGACAAGCACACTATATATATTACCTCATTTAGCTTTTACAGCAACCCTAAATGGCACATACAGTTATTCTTTCTGTTTTACAGATGCAGAAACTGACCATCTCAAAGCCACAAAGCCAGTAACCCACATAGGCAGGAAGTGATTCCAGGGTATGTACACTACATGGTCTCTATGCTATTGTCAGGGGGAAGGGGTTGTTCATTCCTTGTACTGGAGACTTTATCCACATTTAAGAATCTTTCGTTCCTACTTCGCATTTTTATAGTTTAAATCGTACTGATCCCTGAATCACTCTGGATCACAAATATTTTTAAACTTCAGTTTCTTGCTTCCACTTTGATCTTGTTTTTCCCACTGCACACAACTAGCTACTTAAGACTGTTATCCAAAATCTAAATTTACAGGAAAATTGGCTTGAGATGAAATCTTTGCCAGTTATTTATATTAAGATGATCATAAAAACTTGATGACCAATATTTTTGGACAGTCATTTGCAGAGTCACTTTCTTGCCTTTCCAGCTGTTAGAAGTCTTTGTCCTCATCACAGGGTGCCTGGACTGTTCTAACTGCCTTCTAGAAGTCTCCCTGCTCCCCTCCTCCAACCCATGAAAGCAGTGCTTTCATAACAGTACTTCCTGGCTCAGGTACCTAACAGAGATCCCTATAGCCAAAACACCAAATGTAAAATTAGCTGTTTGGCTGTCACTGTTTTTATTATCTGACCACAACCTACCGAATTCATTTTATCCTTGCCACTCACAGAATGATGCTAGCACAGGCAGTCTCCCAACTGGCCCCCATATGCATGATGCGCACCCCTCTCATCATCATTCCACATCTTCTCTTTCTCTGGGATGCCCTTCCATCGCCTCGCACCCTCCAAGGGCCAGCCCAACCTTCATCTCTTCCAAGGACCTATTCCTGATGACTCCAGGCCATCATTTCTTTCCTATTAAACGGCCTTTACTTCCTTATTGCACACATACATATTTTAATACGTATTCCTATTGTCTAGTTACCATGCCACCCCATCTGGCACTTTATTATACACTGGAAGTAGATTGTTCATATAAGCATAGTTTGTAAACTTTTTTTTTAAAGTTCTCTTTGTCTGGCCCAAATTTGTAAACTTCTTATGAAAAGGATGCACATTTTACATTATACTTTGTTTGCACTGCAACACATGACTTTTAAGCCCAGCCCTGGGGAGACAGCAGGTATCTAATAAATGCATGTCGATTGAAAGACAAATGTCTTCAAAATCTGGGTAACACACACACACCCCATAACCACCTGCTCTCATGTGAATTCCACTTTTTGAGATGTGTCCATGACATTAAATACCCAGATTTTTTTTAAGGCTTTAAATCTCTATAGACATTGTCTTCATGCAGTGTATACAAAAGAATAAATTAGAGCTACGAGAAACAATTCAGACCAAATAAACCAGGGAGAGAATATCCCTCGAGAAAAGCTCTTTTTGGTTTGAATTATCAAGACCGGCTGTCTCCATTGATGCAGCTCAATTTTCAACTCGGCTGATTTGATGACAGTCAGAACATTGTTTAAAAATCAAAATGCATGAAGGCTAAGGAAAAACGAAAATAAAAATTCCATTACAACTTAATTTTTCCATGTTATTTATTTTTATGTATTCATATATAAACATTAAATTAGTATAGAAAAAATACTGCATAAATGTTTGAGATGAGTTAAATGCCATAAACTCATAAATACTTCAGTAATGCTAGTTTATTTTCCTTTTCCTATATATAAATACCCACATTTCTACATGGGATATATAAATCTGCCCTCATATATTGTATTTTATATGTGTAGCTATATTTTCAAAATTCAAGCTATCTGGTAAGTACATAAATATTTCCCTAAGCCAAAAATGGTGTTTCACTGGAGCGTCTTTACACAATTACCAGACAATTTGGAACTTAAAAGCATCACTGATTGGAATAGCTATCTAATGAAGGGCCCCAAATATTTCACATATCTTAATATCTGAACACTTTTTATATAAAAGCCTTATCCTAGCACATGTTCAATATTGCCTCCCTTCCCATCTCTGGCTTTGCCATTTAAAAATGTTCATGTGTTTCTTTTCCCCTCCCTGTTCACATAGAGAAACAAATAGCACATCCTGCTCCAATATCAAAATCAGGTTCAAATTTTCCATTCAAAGGAAACCAAACTAAAATGAGATCAGAACACCAAAAAACAGCAGAGTACTTCACATGGTTAAGTCTGAGGCATAACTTCTATATAATCTGATATACTGAATGTGGATTATGAAATTCTAAAGTATAGATAATATACCTATATATACTTTGTCTCTTCTGTAGGTTGGGAAGCTCTCTAAGAGATGGTGGCGGTGGTGGTGATGGATAAGGGCATCATAATCTATAGAAACATACTTTATCCTAATGAAATCTATAGCTTGTTTTATTGAGAGAGACAGAGAAAGAGATTATTGCTCATCTACCTATGTATCTCCATGAATTTTCAAGAGAAATATTGATGGATATGCAATCCAAAATAGAAAAAGCAATTTTCTGGAAAATTAAGGCAAAAGTAAAGTTTCTTATTTTAAACTCAGCTTATCTGGGGTATGTCTTAATTGATTTAACATTTCACTTGCAAGAATGAACAAGCCATCTATCAGCTCCACTCAAGGAAAAGTGAACAGCATTAAAATGCTCAGCCAAGATAGCCAGAGGCCAACCTCTACCCTGCCTCACCGGCGGCAGAAATACAATCCAGAACCAACTCATAAGCATTTCATTTTTACCTGAACTAGAACCAGGGAGATATGTTATTGCATACATTCATTCAACAAATAATTCTTAAGCGTCCACCTCCATGGTTCATTGAATCTATATCACCATTGGTTGTTACAATGCCACTATTTTAATACCACCAGGAAAAAAAAAAACACTGGCAATTAAACAATGACAGGTCATCAATTGTAATATATGACTCCCATTTCTGAGATATTAAAATGTTAGGGGGGAAAGTGCATCTCAGAATTCATGAAAAATGGTGTGAGCTAAGCATGGTTCTTAGGGATCCAGCAATGAATGAGAGAGACAAGGCTCTTGACACACAAAGCTCTCGGCCAGGGCAGACTCATCTGGAATTAAAAGAGAATGAGTACTGTTCTCTAGCAAAAGTCTCAGTTCCTGGTAGCATGTAGCTCTCCAGGAAGAGACAAAAAGAGTAAGAAGTGTGCAAAAAATACAATTAGGAAAAATATTTTAAGCCAAAATGCAATGAAATACATTATTTTGAAGAATCTGGTTTTCCTGAACCTGCTTATTTGAAGCTTAACCATGGGCTGCTATCTTCCTTCTTCCCTTTTAAAATTCCCTTACCAGTCCTCCCATCTCTAATTTCTTGCCTCTCTTATTACTCACATATGTCATTCTTCTCCACTTCAAGTATTTTTTATACTCTTTCCCTTTTCCTCTCAAGAGACTTTCATTAGCTTGTTCTTCTAACCATAAACTAAGCACATGACTGAATATGATTAATATTAGTTCTGGCTGGTTACTGGTACATTTTAATATTGATAACTGATATCCTATCTGATTTCCTGGTTTTGCTTGATATATGATCTATAGTTTCCTTGAAGCCACTGGAGGTGAATTCTCCTTGATATTTTAAGCAATTGTTCAGTTCTAGTAATTAAAACAATAAAGGAGAATATGACTGACTCCCATAGGCTAATTTATGGCCAGAAATCTCAAAAGAAATAGATCCATTCACTCTAAGGAATACAACCCTAACAAACCAAAATAGTTCAAGCTTTTTTTAAATAGCCTTAGTGATCCTAACAAAAAAAAAAAAAAAAGGATCAAAATCTATAGCAGTCAGATTTTTAAAAAGACACTCGAATGTTTGTATCATATTGAAAAATATATTTTCTGTAGTCTACAGCTGTTCTTTTAATGTCCCAAG
The DNA here is from genome assembly GCF_028885625.2 of Pongo pygmaeus. NCBI lineage: Eukaryota > Metazoa > Chordata > Mammalia > Primates > Hominidae > Pongo > Pongo pygmaeus. The sequence continues at coordinate 107,529,350 of NC_072378.2, read as the reverse complement.
TCTACCAAATTAAAAACTATATACCTTGGCTCTGTTCCCCACAATTTATTATGCACTGGGAATCCGCAAACATTGCCATGACTTTCTGAATAAATTGCCCTTCCTAACATTCCCCATAGATGTTCTTTCTGGCTTCAGAATTCTACCACAGAATTGTTACTATAAAGAAACTAGAAAGAGTCATTCTGAATTAATTTCTTAATCCCTTCATTCCACAATCATAGACTGCACTCCTTCTCTGGCCCTGGAATGTAAAAATGTGTAAGACCTGGCCCCTACCCTGAGAAGGCAGCGGCATGTGTTGGCCTGAGCACAAGCATGGGTGTGTGGTCAGAGATGTGGGTCAAGCTCCAGCTCTGTGCCTGCTCACTGGGCCTCCTGCCCTCCCCCAGAGCACGGAGTATCCCATCTCTGCATTTTAATTTCCTCACTTCTAAAATGGAAACAGCAATATCTACTTAGAAAAGTTACGGTGAGAATAAAGGGCCTTAAAAGGGTCTATACAGACAGATCACAGTGCTCGTTCACTGGAGGTGCCTCACAAAGGAGGATTTCTTTTCTCCTTCCTCCCTTAGCACAGTATCAGAGGCACATCCATTTGCTATGGCAGATATGGCTCGTGTAAATTACATCTTTTTCCTTTGCTTTGCATTTATGTTCTTAGTTGCATATTTTAACTTTAAAAATTTTACTATTAAATGGTTAGGCAGAATGAAGAGGTCTGGGACCATGTAGAGAGTTTTCCTTGAGTCTTTTTTTTTTTTTTTAAAGCTTAGTGCCAAGAATTATCTTTGTGCTGTCCCCTTCATTGTTCGAAAGGAAATTTTGTGGGTTTTTCATGCAAATGTGCATATGTAAAACTTTCAGGTACTCTATTGCTAGTAAATTTGGTCAAGTAGTAGTCTATGATGTACTGGAAAGCAAGCAACCTTGGAATAAATAATCATAATCACTGCAACACTGATTGAGTGCCAGTTGTTTACCAAATACTGTTCTAAACACCTTACAGGCAGTCATCACTTAGACCACAGGCCAACCCTACCCAATAGCTACTATTGTCCTCATTTCACACACCAGGACGCAGACACACAGAGATTCAGTGATTTGGGCAAGGCTACACAGCCAGTGGGTGGAGTGGAGGGGATTTCTGAATCTGAACAAAATAATCTGGCTTAAGAGTCCAAGTTCTTCACTACAACACTATACTATTTTTTGGAAATTTTAGATTATCCTACAAAAAGGTATTCAGATATTGCAGTACTTCATAAGTCAGCAACATTTGCGATGCCACCAACAAGTATCTCTAGTTCCCTAGGCATAAAAAGGCAAGTGGATAGATGTTCAACCGTTTCTCAGAAGTTCTTTTACCCAAATTAAAAATATTACATTTGAGTTTTTATCCAAACAAACTGGGAGGAGACTCAAGTTGAAGAATAAAGACAGGTACTCCCAGTATCTGCCTCAAGATTTTGTTTAAACTAATGCATCCTTCTAGCTCCATTTTGTTAGTAATAAGACTACTGGTTGTTGAGCTTTTATTAGGTGCTAGGTATACTAAATGCTTCATATACATGATCTCATCGACTGCTGAAACAACCCCATGAGGTAGGCAGGTGCTGTATTTATCCTCGTCATATTGATAAAGACGCTGAGGCTCAGGAGAGTGAGAAACTTGCCCAGGGTGCACAGCTAGCACATCTGCGCAGAAAGGATTGGGACTCCCACTCCTATCCACCAGACCACAGTGCCTCCCTTGGAGAACACACAGTCTTCCATACCTCCCTCTGGCTCCAAGAATCACTGTGATGGACTGTGTGAGAAGCCAGCATGAAAACCAAACCATTATACCTCTGACATTTGTAGGCAATGGCTCTGAAATCTGAAGGGCAAAGATCCCCCATGCTCTGGAAAGGAGAGCCTGCCAAATCAAGACTCCGTCCCCCAATAAGGCCCCTATATCAGAGCAGAAGCTGAGCAACTCTAGCCCTCCCTCATGTGGCTTTTCTCTCAAATAATGGAATTACAAAGAGAGGTAAAATAGAGTTTGCATGCATGGGAAAGGAGGGGAGATGGTCAACTGTGGTCAAGAGGGTCTTTATACAGGAAAAGTGAAAGGACCTGAACTACAAGACTATGGCAGAAATGGGAGCCAACAGGCTGAAGAGTGAGAGGAAAGTGGCAGACAAAGCTGGAGAAGAAGGTGAAACACCAGCACAGATGGGAACAGAGGAATGTGCAGATGAAATATGACTCAAGTGGAATCCATCCCTTCTGCCTGTATTAAAGTCTAGATGGTCTTGCTGGAGAGCATAATTATGCCACCTCTATCAGAACTGCCTCTTGCTTAGTCTAAGATTGTGACTTTTATTTCTGGAAAGTTCTATTTTTCCAAGATAGTTTAGGAAACTACAGAAATACAGGAATAACCACAAACTAAAGGGATCTGGAAGATGGCTGGGGAAAAAAAAATGGTGAGACAGGCTAAGTTTCTCTAGACAGCAGCCAGTCCCCCTGGGATTTTCTGGTTATTTTACACCTGTGGGGCTATTGCAGTGACTATTTCAGGAAACTGGTACACAGTATACAATGTATGCATACATCATATGATGTTTTGTTTGATGTGATGTGAGTTCCAGTGTGTCATCATGATTTTAATTTTCAGTGCCTGTGCTGCTCAGCTGTAACATCAAAGCAATAGTATGTAAATTCATGTTGAGCTGGGGCGTAAATCTGGCTTTCATTAGACCAAAAGCATTAAGGGGAGGGTCTTTGGTCGATTGCACCTATTCTGAGACATCTATTAAGTTTCAAATGAAACAGGGCAGTTTCTATTACCTTTCAGGGGTCCTTGTTATATTTTCATGATCTAGCAGAAAAGTTCTAGCAATGGCTAATATGTGGCAGCCATCCAGAATTTCCCCTCACTACTGTGAGAGACTAACATGTACTGGTGAGTTGGGCTGGGTTGCAAAGACATCCAATCTTGTTTTTAAATGAATACACTTAGAACCAGGGGCCTGAGAGTAAATAAAGTTCAAGTCATCACTGGCACTGTGATGTGTCTTTCACTTTAAGGGCTTTTAAAACTGGGTCTGATTGGCCAAGCTTTACCAAGGTTGTGTTTAGCAGGAAAAGAAAAGCACAATATATAACCAAGAGTCATTTGTTTTATGTATGCATTGTCCCAAAGCTCCAATTCCCAGTTTAATTAGTATCAATGGATTCTTTCTAGCCAGAGAAGAAGGTTCCTAAAGATTTTACAAAAAAAAAAAAAAAAACAAAGCAGAACACCAAAAAACCAAATCTGTCCCTCACAAAAGCATACACACTTCAGAACAGTACAGCAAAAAAAGTGGGAGGGGGTGTGGGGAAGGAAAATGAAGCATGATTAGTCCTGAGTTGATAATTGTTGAAGCTAGGTGAAAGGTACATGGTGGTTCATTATATGACTCCCACTACTTTAATTTTGTATGCTTAGAAATTTTCCATAATAATGTTTTTAATCCACAGAAGTGCTAGGAATTCCCATGAAGCAGAATTACTAAAATCCAGACTCGATAGGATAGTGTCAGTTATTGAGACCCCTGCTTATGGGACTTCCTGCCTGTTCACCCCTTAGCCTTCAGGTACTCTACACTTGGCCAACCTAGATACTAACCTGGGTGCAGTGCACCTGGCCCATACTTTCCCACTTCCATGCCTGTGCTATTTTCCTCTGCTGGGAACACCCCCTTCCCTTACACTTCCTGGCAACTATCTAAATCCAATCCATGAAAGGCCTGGATCAAAGGTATCTTCCCTTGTTAAGTTTTTAATGACTGCATAAAGAAACAATCTCTTCCTCCTCTGTACTCCAAGAACTTTGCTAGCGCTCTTTTTGGGCACAGCTCACTGTGTAATAACAATCATGACTATAAGAAGATGATAATAACAGCAGCTAATATATACTGAGTGCTTACTATGTGCCTGGGTCTTTAAATATGTCATCATTTTCCATCTTTATGATATGCTCTGAGGTTATTTCCTTTTATTATCACATTTTACAAAAGATCTGAAGCTCAGAGAGGTCCAAGGGAGTGAAACAGGGATCCAAAAGTGTCATGTGATATCAGACACGTTACAATAAATGTTAAGCCTTTGTGCCTATGATCCTTAGCTATACCACCAGGATGACAGTGTATAAAGTCCAGCTGGGGCAAGACCTGAGAGCCCACATGTTTGACGACTATGATACTGTATGTGCCTTATTTCTCCTACTGAATTGCATGCTCCTTCAGGGAAGGGACTGTGTCTTTTTCTATGTTGTGTCCCTACCTGCACTGTCTAGTACAATGCCTTGTACATAGAAGATGCTCAATAATGCCATGTTTATTGAGCCGTGGATTAGCACGGGGTATTTCTACTGCCTAAGGACTACATGCAACTCTTATAATCCACCTGTCTACATCCACAAGGAAATGAAATGGAAAAATCAGCCCACAGAAAAATAGCCTAAGCATCTCTTCTCCTCATCACTTCTGATCACACAGCCATAAAACTAAAGTAGTTTTCATATTCTCCCTACACTGGCATTGTAAGTGACCAGTAAGAATTCTTCCCTGATGCTATTTTTATTTCACCTTCCAGCTGTGAGCTCCCTCCCTTTCCCTCTGCAAAACCCTCACCCCTAACAGCCTCAGGAAAAGCCAAAGGGATTCAGATGTTGTCTAGGTGATGACTCAGGAATCTGGAACTGAGAGAGACAGGCTGATTTTACCCCCCTGAGTTTCCTTTCTCTTAGTTCCCCTTTCAAACTTCCTAAGCCTGGCTTTTTTTCCAACCAAATAATACTCCATCAGTTGCTGTTATTCTTTGGTTATATTTTGACCTTCTTCCTGAACACAGGGATGTTCTCTGGACTGGTCTTTTGAAAACTTGGGGAGTAGGTTCAGGAGTCTTTAGTTCCTTCTCAAAACCCTCTCAATGTTCCTCTTCTTCTCACTAGAGGTCTTTCCCCTCCAATGACCCAGCTTATGCTATATTTCTGCAAGGTCTTACTCTCAGTGGGCTTTCAAAAATTGAGAAAGTCGTGGCTGAGGAGAAAGAGTGAGCTCATAACATGCTTATGGTCCTCCTCATTCTAGCTCTGACCCCACCTCTCGCCAGAGATAAGAGCATTTGAATAGAGGAAATGAGAAGCCTTCTAGTCCCAGAAGAAAGAGGCAGTAATGATAAAGGGACCAAGAATGGAATTGGAATTTGGGGCAAGGGCTAGTCTCACCCATGGCTGGCTCTAAATGTTCCCTTTTCCAGGCTCTTATAAACCAGGCTGCTACAGTGTTAACGTGATATAAATTTCCTACATTTTCTTTTATTAAAAGTTTTCTTTAGTCATAAACTTAGATATGCCAGCAAAATACCCGTGTGTGTGTGTTCACATGTGTGTGCATGCCTGCAAGTGTGCATGACTATCTATGAAGAGGTAGGTGGGGCCACACTGAATTGTGACATATCAAATAGTACTCGTTTTATCTAATGTCACTCATCTTGACAGCCTTTCATTTTCAAAATTAATAAAAAGCATAAGGAAACTGCTGCACAGTCACCAACTAAAGGATCTTGGCCACAGAGCTAAATATCTAGTCATCTGTGTTGTACATTAAGTGTGAAGGCACATATCACAGTTTGGGATTTAAATGGAAAAATCAGTACCCTACAGGAAATCTACAGTTGCATAGCAGATTTTTCTATCAGCCAATGCTTTCTTTGTCAGTGCCTTCTGATTACACATACTTGTGTATTCCGGGCATCGATTTTGCTTTGCTTTTGTTTAAGTTACTTAATATTCCTTCCTCTTCCAAGAAACAGGCATGTGAGGGTGGGGAGTGGGCAGAGACATTAGAGAGTCAGTAATAAAGTCAATGCAATGTCCCATCTACCTGGCCAGGGCACTTTCTGTCAGTGTCTGTGGCACAGAGGACTAGTCGTCCAGCCACGTGCTCCTGATCATCTGGGGGCCCGGAAGCACCCTGTGCCCTCAGTGCTTTCTCCAGAGCTCCCATGCTTTCTAAACTGGCTACTGCTCTTGCAGCAATCCATGCAAGAAGATGACAGAACCACCCTTCAGCTAAAAACGCACTTTGGAGTGGAGCTTGCAATCTTCTCTGACAGATTCTTTAAAAATATGCTCTAAGTTGCACTAAGAAAACTCCAAGGATTTCCTATTTCTTTCTTATGAATGAACAAGTCTTTTTCATATAGAAACATAACTTCTCAGGGCTTCATAACCAGCCAAACACCATCACTTTCCTTACAGCTGAAAAAAATTAAATTTCTCCTTGGAGAAATAAGCTTACTTATGTTTTCTTTTTATTCCTTTTCTTTTATCACAGGAAAGTATACTGACCAAAATAAAGCATTTCTAACAGTGACTAGAAGGACGAAGATTGTACCAAATTGCTCAAAACTACTGCCAACACAACAATGTGTTTAAGCACAGCAATGACAAAACATCTATTTTCTCTAAAGACAGCTAAAAACGATGTTCACATATATGTTTTGCTTCCTCCAGTATAAACTGACCACAACCAGGACTCAAGCATGTTCATTTTTCCAACAAATAGACAAAAATTAAATACGGCATGTTACTTTTACCAATTTCTCTAAAAAGAAGTAAGCTACCCCAAAGCATTCTGATACCAAAACACAGCATGAGGGCCTCTGTGGTCTTCTGCTGAATAATCATAGTTACAGAGACAAACATTAAAACCTAAATGAACAAAAAGGGTTTCCTCAGAATAGGTAATGCTAGCAGTCCTGGAAGTTTAAGAGTCCTAAGATAAAAACATAACGTAAGTTAAAACTTCAGAAAAAAATTACATTTATAAGCAGCATATTTGCCTGTGGATTTGTTGGTCAAGGGACTACACACACAGAATGAGTAGTGTAATTGTAACTGTGCAGACTGTGGAGGGGGAAAAGGAGGTTCTTGCTGTCAACATGTAGCTACTGCGGCTAGAATGGGTAAGAACCGTATTTTTGTCTCTTCTCCTGCTCTTTGGACACTTTGTTTTTAATGAACAGTTGGTATCAGAGCTAAATCCAAAGACTGTTACATGTGGGATTTCCTAATGCAGAGACCTGGCAGAGCTGTACTATATTCGGCCAAAAAACTAAACAGAAATTAGACTACCTCAAAATGTAACAACTGAGCTTCCTCATTCTCTTTCAGTGTTTTCACTTAGTTGGAGCAAATGTTTTGCTTTAATGCAACTGAAAAGAAAAGAACATTTAGGGACAACATAGCTAGATCCCTCAAAAAGCTTCATTTTCAAAAGGAGTGTTTGAATCTCTAAATAAATGACAATTCATTCTCTGTTTACTTTAGGTAAACAGAAAATGCATTGCAGAGCACTCATTTTCAAAAGCTAATCAAGAACATTAGGTCCCAACAGATTCATTTAATAGAAATATAATAGGCATTCCTGCTTGCTTTTCATCTTGTCTGGCTGTAAATGCTAAAATGAACAGCAAATTAACCCTGCATTGGAACAGAGTCTCAATGTCACAGCTGATATCCTCCCTCTCACGACTTGTAAACATCCCCGCACCCTGTCACTGCTTTGACTCCTTCTGCATAGGAGAGACGATTAAGTTTGGCAAGAGAGTGGAGGAATACTTGAATTCTAAAGGGAGTACTGCGTGTCAATTCTGCTATCTTCTCTAGCAGAACAAAATATTACCATGTTGTCTCCTAAAATAGTGTACAATGAGGACGTAGGAGGAGGGGTGAGGGTGAGGTTGTTTTTTCCCAAGCTACATGTATCAACTGTCTTTCTCTATATTTTTAACTTTACTAGCCATTCTCCAAGTGGCTGCTTATAAACTACTAAACAAAACAAGCTAATAAAGACAGGGCCATTCAAGCTCTATAATCAGATATAAAAGATTTGCAAACAATTTGAGATCTTAAAATTAATATTCAGTGACATCAGAATTAGCATTTAGAACTCTATACAGAAAACTATAATATTTCATCAATTATGTAATCATGAACAAACCCTTTCAAAAACTGTTTTCACTGTGCTAAAGTAACATTCTAGACTTGTTGTAAGTATGTTATTCTTACAAGTAGTTCGCAGTTATTCTTGAAGGCAAGCCTTGGAGTTTCCTTAGCATAGTGCTGCTGGGGAAAATTTTCAGCATGTCCATCTTCATCTCTAGCCTGAAGGGAAATATAATGGCCTATTTAGGGACTTACAAATAATGGAAGAAAAAAAGCTAAAAAGCATAACAGCTCAGATCATTCAACAAACGGGAATCCAGAAATAACAACAATATTAAGAAGTTTGTTTAAATACGCAGTACGCCTTTTAGGTATCAAAATTTGGGATTTATTTTTCTTTACATTGTTTAGTTTGAACATGCAAATTCATTGTGGTGTAATATTTAAAACAATAACAAGCAAACCAAAATCAAATAATTTTGTTGGCAATTACCACCACCTTAGTTTTTCAGTGCGCATTGTTCATTGCACATTTAGGGTTATATGACATACATACGTGTTTAAACTTTTTGGCATGCTTAAGCAATCTCTAGATAATGCACTTTTAAAAAATTCTAATAGCAAGGCCATAAGAAAAGCAATCTGCATAATTATATTTTGCATTGTAATACTATTAGAGATAAACTGATTCCCCTCCATTTTTAAATAAAGATCTAAAAGGAGCGATGATCTGGTAAGAACCATGATTCTTCAATCAAATGCAGTAAAAAAAAAATAGATTTAATTTAAAAGCTGCATTAAAAGTTACTGGTTATTTTGATCTACGCTGTTAATTAAGAAAGCTGAAGTTTAAATGGAGACATTAACAGAACCCAGTAGCAATACCGCTTGCATACAGTCTTCTTTCTAATCTCCACCGGTTTCTGGTTTGGAGTGGGAGAGAAGAGAGAGGTAGGTGAAAGGGGGTGTGTCTGCAGCACACTCATTAAACCATTCATTTGGGTGACACTTGCACTCCGCTCTGCTCTCATCTCATCTTAGCCCTAACTGCTCTCTCTTTCCTGGCCTCCTGAAATTCACAGCTGAGCTGTCTCCCTCACATATGGCTTGCATATAATTATGCATATTCCATTTTACACTGCATTAAAATGATGAGCTCCTGGCTCCCTGCCAGCTGATTTTTAAAAGCCCTAGTGAAGTAGGAAAAAGGAGAGAAACACAGGGAGAGCCGCACAGGAAGCAGCAGGTAGTTCTGTCTGCTGTCTCTTTAGATAAAATGCATGTCTGGCACCAAGGGAACAGCTGAGAACTACCTGTTGTTATATATGGATTGAGGGGGGAGAAAACAATGAGCATACACTGTGGTAGAGATGACAACGCTTATGTATTGTTTCTCTTTTAATGGAGCAAAATCTGCCCTGATGAGTGTCACTCAGAGCTCCCTGGCTATACTGGGGCTTGTCATTTTAGAAAGAGATCCATATTTTGCACATTTTAGAATGTATTGCTTGTGTTTAAGAAAGCTTCTGCTACCTAGTCCAGGGAGGGAACTAGATGGAACTTGGAAGTGCAATGTCATGGTCAGTAATATTTAGGTTACAAGAAGTTTGTGAGGAAAAGAGATTGCTCTCTTTTGGTTCACTTTTGAGATTTATAACATCCCTCATGCTTGGTGCCTTTTTATTGTACCTTTTTTTCCTACTAAATCAGACTAAAATAAAAATGCAGTTATAGGATTGGCTATATGTGACAGAGAAAAAAGTTTAATTGTTTTTCATGTCCAGTGGCTACCAAGGCACTGAGACCAATAATGTTTCTTCTTACTGCATCGGAACAACTTTGCAGCTACGCCAGGGTTTAAATTAATATAGCTCAAATGGGTCACATTTTAAATCCCAACTGGCAAAGGCAGCAGTGGCATACATAAATGAAGGCAGTTGTAAGAAAGTAGGAAGATGTCATTGGGCAGTGACAATATTAGATTCTTTATAACAAAATGTTAAGCCACTCTATGAGGTACAGGTCTCTTAAAGGCAGGGACCACATCAATTTCATCTTTCTTGTTCTGCCATGCCCAGTGCCTTACTTTTAGTTGATATTTAACAAACATTTAAGTGATGGAAAAAACCCATACGTGGATAGTAAGTAGACCCTACCATAAACAACTCTGTAGAAAATGCCACCTCAAAATATGCTAAACTTGGTAGTAGCTTTATTATATTCCTGATGCACTATGATACATATGCTTGGAAACACACTTTGCATATAATTTTCAAGGGCTACTATTTACATATGTATGTCTATATTCAATATATATGTATCTTGTATATAAATATTCATAAGGTGGAATGTGTTTATTATGCATGTACTATGTATACACATTCATACACACCAGATGCCTAAGGATATTTTCAACATTAGTGGCAAAAATACATTCATTCCACTTACATGTAAGGTGCACACAATGTTTTTTGTGTGTTTAAAGGACAGAAAAAAATCCCATTATCTAATATTTGAATGTGCTTCCTCAAAGGGGCTACAGACTTCATATAAAGCCGCATAATTTATGAAGTTAAATAAAGTAGCAGTGGAAGAGAAAGGAGAGGGGGATTGAGGAGATTTGGAAGTGGAGAGAGAAAGCTAGAAACTTGCTTTTTTATTGAACCGTTATGTTTACCTCTGCATCAAACTTCCATGGCTCTGGGAATGGCCTGTCCTCTAACACCCACCCTGACTCCAGAGTCCAAGAAATTCTATCCTTCAGCCATTTGCTGTGTTTCCACTACATGCCACAGAAATGAAAAGCATGCAAAGTACAAGAAGTTCTCGAACCATCATCTTCACGTGTATTTGTGTGAACAAATAACTCACGCATACTTCTCACCACTGTAATCCCTTTGCATTGTGAAATTTTTAATGTGTAATTTTAAATTACTATGACAAGAATAAGTGGAATTCAGTGCATTCATCTAAGGCAGGAATTCACTATCCCAGCTGCATATTAGAATCATCTGGGGGGTGTGTGTGTGTGTGTGTTTTTTTTTTAACATATTGGTGTCTGACCCCCTCCCTTTCTAAGATTCTGCTTTAATTGGGGCCTGGACACAGGTGGTTTTTAGAAAGCTCTCAGGCGACTGTAATGTACCAAGGAAGGGCGAGAACTGCTGATCTAAGGAGAGTGCCTACAGCTATCAAGGGGAGGCCCTTGGCATAGCTGCAGAATGTTCTCTAACCAGGTCCCAGGCCCACTGGAGTGAACCATTGTGCTATGAGAGGGGGATATACAGGTTGAGCAACCCAGATTCAAAAATCTGAAATCCAACATGCCCCAAAATACAAAACTTTCTGAATCCCAACATGACGCTCAAAGTAAATGCTCATTGGAGCATTTCATGTTTTGAATTTTCAGATTTAGCATGCTCGACCAGTAAGTATATACAACGCAAATATTCCAAAATCCCAAACACTTCTGGTCCCAAGCATTTTGGATAAGGAACACTCAACCTCTAGGATGCAGTCCCTATGGTAGACCTTACCCTAAATATTCAAAAAGCCTGGGCAACACACGGAGACCCCATCTCTACCAAAACAAAACAAAACAAAAATTAGCCAGGTGTGGTGGCATGCACCTGTAGTCCTAGCTACTTGGGAGGCTGAGGCAGGAGGATTGCTTGAGCCCAGCAATTCGAGGTTACGGTGAGCTATGATCACGCCACCACACTCCAGCACGGGCAACAGAGCAAGACTCTGTCTCAAAAAAAGAAAAAAGATTTAAGAGATTACAGAACTGGTTGCTTGTGGGCAAAAATTATCATTATTTGTTTGTTTGTTTCTTAGTTTCTGGTATGAACAATAATCTTGGAAGAACTACCATACCACTTCCTTAAAAAGGCCTTCCTAAACCTCTCTATCCAAGGCAAATATCTCCTCTGTGGTCCTTCTTAGACGCAACATGGTTGCAACCTTGGAATCACTGGTGTGATTTTTGTCTCCCCTACTAGCCTACAAGCTTTCTAAGGGCGAGGACAGAGTCTGATCTCCCACCACTGTATCTTCAGCCCAGCCACTGCCTGATGCCCAGTAAGTGATCTGTAAGAATGAGTTGGATCATTCACAGAACTGGTGGCAATGTTAGACAAAATCCATAGGACCTTCCTTACCCTACATAGAGAATCAGTTCATAATGTTTTACAACCTCTTACATATTAAAGTCAGAGGCTTATTCTACATCTGCCCCCACTTGGGGTGCCAGACAATGGCTTAACAAGGAGGGTGGACATAGGACACCGACGACCCCTTCAGGAAGGAATATGTGAACACTAATATTGTTCAGAATCACTGGCTCATGGTAATAACATAAAGCAGACCAACTTTTAGCTGGTTTTATTATTGTTCTTAAATCCTCTGCAGACAATGCATTCTCTAATTGCCTCTTGAGAGTGGACCACCCCACTGTCGGCTCTAGATATCCACTGGGGCCAGAAGAATTGTGTTCACGTCTGACTTTTTTCCAGAGTGACAAGTTCTGAAAGAAGGCACATCAAGGCACTTCATGATGAACTAACTCTCTCCTTGTGTGTTATTTTCAACAGTTTTATTCTGACTAATGTGCTAGATATTTATGCCAACTACAGGGAAAAGCAAATGGGAGACTATTTTTTGCATTTTACTACAAATGTGATTGTCAGAACAAAGGTGCATTTTTGACCTATTATTGTAAGGAAATTTCTTTTTTTTTTTTTGCCATAACAGAAACAAAAATCCTTCAGTCAAACTGCAAGCAGATTTCCCTGTTTTGCTGACAGTTATGTATCCATTTTCATGTTGTGCCTAACATTTAGATAAATATTAGATGACATGAGAAATTTACAGTAATTGCCTCTCTACTTCAAAAACCTCTGGTTTAAACAAACTTTGTATTCACCTCTCTTTCCCTCTGAATCAGCACTAATTCACTTCTCTTATTTTGATTTTTACAATACAGCAAACTTTAGTTCTTCAAAGAATTCACTGCTTCCTCTGAGCCAAAGTCTTGGTGCTATGTGCATGTTGGAGCAAGCTAGGCATTCTTCCTCCTCTGGAGAATGCCTTTAGAAAAGGTGGAACATTCTAGAAATAGCTCCACTTGCCTACCCCAGAGAAGTGTGATGTTTCTGACTCCATGAAAAGGTTAACAATATTGCCATTTAAGTCGAAAGATAATTAGGCTTCAGAGTTAATACCTCCCTGTGATGAACGGGAGTTTACACTTCTGTGTCATTGTGATCTCAGGATTTCTTTTGAAAACAAGCGAAGATTCTGCCTGAAATCAGGGCCGGGGAGAGCAAAACAGAGTTTCCAAGCTCAGCCCTCCTATGCTGCAGCAGAGGCAGCACATGTCAGCTCACACATGTGGCATTGTTACTGGACTTAAGAACACCAAAAACAGCACAACTCAAAGTTGTGAGAATAAGTGCATAGTTGAAGAATTGGAGAGGAGAAAAAAGGGGATATTGATTTTATATTTTATAACTAATTGTTGGAACCAGAAATAATATAATTTATTTTCGAATTCCAGGTAAAAGCATGGGGACACTGCTCTGAAAACACATGGAATTTCATTTTCTGAAATCTCGTTCCTGGTTTAGCCTTCCTTTCTCAAATGCATCCACACGTTCTTTTGAGGAAGCTCAGGAATAAATAGCAGCTATCACACACTGCCTTTCAGTATGCTGTGAATGTCTTTGTGAACTTAAACTAAAGGTCAGCACTGATTCTTTGTCCTGCAGTGGACAGACACCTGGGATCTCTGTTCAGCCACTCCTGCCTCTGGTGGGAACAACATAGAGAGGTCTTCAGAGTAGCTCCCTGCCTCCCCTGGAGTTACTGCACTGTTGAGCTCATCTCAGTGGCCCAACTCCTCGGGTCTGAATTCTTAGTGCCCTTCAACTGGGTCTTCTGTCCTTCACCCCCATTCTTTCTGGTGGAGCCAGATTCCATCTCTCCTTCTGCTGGCAGATCCTTACGTGTCCTTTAAGCCTTCGTTCAGACTGCAGCTCCTTTAGGAAGCCATCGGTGACTCTTCCTCCTGGTCCTCACCTAAGCTCTGCACCCTCTGTCCCTGTATGTATTTCCATTCCACACCAATTTATTGCATTGCATTATGACCATGTGTGTGTCTGCCTCTCCCACTAATCAAAGAGGTCCTTGAGTGTGGAAACTATGTTCTGTCCAGCTTCAAATGTCCAGATCCTGGACTAGTGCCTGGCATATTATAAGGGTTCCATAAATGACCGAGTGAGCGAATGAATAAATGAATGGGTTTCTATCCTTTAACGCTATCGCTGGATATTCAGCCTTACACTCCAGTCCCTACCAGTTGAGTGTTCTGCCTCTGAACCTCAGGAGTCTTCTCCATACCCGAGTCTCAGCATGGCTCTCCTGGAGCTATCTGATCATACCTGCCTCACACCTAGACCTTCACCAACTATTCGGTGCACTTCTGCCCAACACCTGCTCCTCCTACTTGGTTAGATACCATGGTCTTGGCCTCACAGAAGATCTTGCAATCAATTTGGACTTTGGCCAATCATCTTTTTTCCCTGCGTTTCTCTCCTCCACATCCCTGTTGGATTGATCCTCTGGTCTTTGCCCAACAAATTCTCATCCTCAAAAGTCCAGTCCTTGATTAGATTAAGCAACTGGGCACCTTGTTCCCTGTTTCTGATATCTCACCTTCTCCTAGAGTCCCAGGTCTGTCTGAGACTCCTTGGTTACCATCCATGTCTTATTTCCTCTACCAGACTGGAAACTCCTTGATGGCAGAGACCATGCATTATGTATGAAGTCTCTTACATAACAAACAATCCTGTAAATATATGTCGAATGGATTCATTAGCTCTCATTCTTCCTTAAGCCAAGGCCTGGAATGTTCTGTTTTTCTCTACTCTGAACTGCCTACCTCTATGAATGGATAACCCTTAAATACGAGTTATTTCTATGCAAATATTCAAGTCACTGAACAGACTGTAGAGAGTTGCATGGTTCTCAAACAAAATTATGTGTGCATGCAGCTTGGGTGGAGGGCTTTCTTCTGGACAGAGGGCTCCCACCTGGCATCAGACTCTCTGCTCTGGAGATATGCCAGTAACCCAGAAACATCCATCTCTGGACCCAGGCATCTGCTCCATTCACATTACTACTAATGTCTGCATCAGGATCCCTTGCCCTCCCTTTCATCTGCTTGTCGAAGATTGTCTATGGGGATTTCTGCAGTGGTGCTGTTTTACTTCGTTCTTTCAACCAAATGTATTTAAATTCCCATTTAGTATGTAGGCTCTAGGAAAAGCTGTTTGCCCAGAGAAGGCCCTCCTAATTCTCCATCCTCCTTAACTGGTTAACTGACAGGCTTTCTCCATACCTCTTCAAGCTCCTCTGACAGCTCACACACCTCTGATGGATGAGATGGACTTATTTGCTGCAGCTATTTTTTCACTCCATGCAAACCTTTATATATATCATAAATTTTTAATATCCAATTTGGAGTCTTCAAAGAATAATGATAACAAATATGCAACATGAAGATAATGGGAATCAAATCATGTTTATGGCCTCCATGAGAATCTCCTTAAATGATGTCAGGTCAGAGCTCCTCAGAGCCGCACGCATGTGAGGCTATGGGG
Source organism: Pongo pygmaeus (assembly GCF_028885625.2). Taxonomy (NCBI): domain Eukaryota; kingdom Metazoa; phylum Chordata; class Mammalia; order Primates; family Hominidae; genus Pongo; species Pongo pygmaeus. Next base: position 107,513,705 of record NC_072378.2, on the reverse strand, counting down.
CTGATCTCATGCCTGATTAATGGCTGCCTTTACTCAGGGGCCCTAATGGACTGCGTGACAGTTATGGCAACAGATTCCACATCAGCCTGAAATACAGCTTCCACATGAACTAAAATATATCATGTTCATCCCAGCACATTAAAATTGTGTCTGGAATAATCAGAGCAGTTGCTTAAGCGGTTCTGAAAATGCCTGTTTTTACTTTTTATTTTTAAATCTATTTTTCCTTTATTGGACAGGTGACCCTTTTGCATTTATCTTGCAGGGCTCTTTCTCAGGTCACCTTAGTGTCTTTGTTTGGTAAGAATTGTTATTTCACAGGTAAGGCCCAGCAGCTAGGAGCATGCAGCCCCCTTCTTTTTCATTCTCTGCTAAGGCCACACCACCTCACACCCCAGGCAGCTTCTGATTATTCCGGAAGCTTAATCGACACTGGATTATCCAGGCTCCTTCCCCTTCCCCCACTTTCTTCCTCCGCCCACTGCCTGCCTTTTGGCTTTTCACTAGTCATTTGCATCTATTACCCAGGGACACAGTGAGGGGAAACAAAAGGAAGGGAAACACAAATGATTCCACTTTGCTGCTGGTTGGCACCCATAAAATCCTTAATTAATAGACCTAATCTAGGCATTTCAGGTAGTCCTTTTATTCCTTTTCTCTGAAATCACTAGGCAGAAGGGGGTTGGGCTCATATGATTATATGCAGATCTCATGATGGACCTGAGAAATCAGAGAAAATGTGAAACAGGCAAGGGCTGGAAGGGGACTCCAGGACCCTGTCTGTAAGGCTAGAAAAGGATCCAGATGTTACAGAGGAGATTCACTACCTATAGGATGCCTCCCCCAGAAATAACCCGGCCTCAAATGGGATTAAAAAAACACAGTACTAACCAGATTAAGATGCTGTTCTGGTTATTATCCGGGATTAATAATAACGGCTAACATTTCTACAGCTTTTCATGCACGCACCAGACACCATCCTAAGTGCTTTATATGTATCAACTCATTTAATGCACACATTCATACATATATCAAGGAAAAAAAATGACTTATGAAGTAGGTACTATCATTATCTCCATTTTATATATGAAGAAGCTGGGGCACAGAGACATTATGGAGTTTACACAAACTCACACAGTTAACAAGTGGTAGAACCAGGATTCAAACCCAGGCAGTCTGGCTCCAGAATCCCCATGCCACACACTGATGATCTCCCGCCTATGTGCTGGTGGCAAAGGTAAACTGTGTACAACAACTTGAAAACACTGGTGTCATTACATTTTAAAAACATGTTATCAAGGGAAATTGTCAAATTTTCTTTGGTTTTAGCATTCCAAGATTGAATATACCAAGAAAATTAGGAAAAGAGAGTGTTTAATGACAAATAGAATGGGGGGAAGGGAGGGAGGGTGCGGGGTGGGGGAAGAGGCAGTCTGCAAAGAGCCCAAGAAAAGGGTTCCCTGCAGCTTCAGAAGCAGCGTCAGTAGGTCTCGATACAGCCTGTGGAAGATGGTACTCCAACATCTTCAACACTTAAACGAACTTCTTTTTTTTTTTTTTGAGACAGAGTCTTGCTCTGTAGCCCAGGCTGCAGTGCAGCGGCGCCATCTCAGCTCACTGCAAGCTTTGTCTCCCCAGTTCACGCCATTCTCCTGCCTCAGCCTCCCGAGTAGGTGGGACTATAGGCACCCGCCACCATGCCTGGCTAATTTTTTTCTGTTTTTAGTAGAGATGGAGTTTCACCGTGTTAGCCAGGATGGTCTTGATCTCCTGACTTCGTGATCCACCCGCCTCGGCCTCCCAAAGTGCTGGGATTACAGGCATGAGCAACCACGCCCGGCAAAACCAACTTCTTTAATCTAATTCTTACTAAATAAACTTCAGATCATCGAGTATGACACCTAGGCCTCTCAATACCAGAAAAGACATGTCCTACCAAACTCACTCAGTTCTGCAGGTCCTCAGCAATCTCCTTTGTGGACTTCTAAAAACATCATCAATATTATGATACAATTTTTTATTAATCCTGTAGGTGATGCTGTACAGACTACAAGGGGCATTCATGCTATCTTGTCTCCTGTATTCCTGGCACTCAGTATATAAATGCAGATTGTGACTTTGGTCAACATGAGTCAGTTCATCAAGGCAGTGGATATCCCTGGACCAATCAGTGAAACTGAGTCCCTGGACGTGCCTTGTTGAGAAACCTACCCACACTGTGGTGATTGTTTTGGGGGATGAGGGGGTGGAGCATCAAAAGCCAGTTGGTCAGCCTCTGCTCTGTCCACAACACCCTCCACTCCTAGAAATAATAGAGACAGAAGTACAATAACGCAGCTCTGAGCAGGTCGATGGCTAATTAGCTCAAGTTGGTGGGAGCACAAAGCAAGAGCTTAGGTCACTGCCCTGAGTGAGTTAGCTTGCTCTGTGTCACTGTCACAGAACACACCCTTCGTCATGACCTGCCATGTCACATGTGTACAGGTCTTGGCAAAGGGGAGACAGACACCAGAAAACATGTGAAAGGATGCAGATGAATCTGTGCACATCTCTGACTGCTTCTGGAAGAAATAACTCACAGGGCATATGCTGGTGAGGGTAGTCATGGATAGCTATGAGTCACGAATTGAAACAAATGGTGTCTGGGAATTAGTTACTAATCCTGAGGTCAAGGACTATAAATTCTCAACTAACAGCAATACTTGTCAAAGACATGACATCACAATTATTTGTAACAAGAGCTCAGCACTCAGATGAACTTAACTTTCTTTTCTCCCATCAGCAACCACAGAAATGCTATAATCAGGGTACGGGTATAACCAGGGTCGCCTACATCTGTTCTGGCCAGTCCATATGCTAAGCCTCAGTTTACCTCATCCCCCAGGTGCCCACCAACCAGCAAAGCAGGCCTGCAGATGCTTCAAAGCCATTCCCAGCCATCACCCTGCACTCTTGCCACTCATTCCCTGCAGCTTCGGCTTGAGCCCACTTCCATACCATTCCCAGCTCACCACCCTCACTCTCTGGCCCTGCCCTGGCCCTTTGATCTGTGTACTCGGCCTGGCTGGAGCTGACTGTCCTTCATGGGTATGGCCTTGGTCCTGCCACTCAGGTCTTTATTCTGGACAGACATAGGAAAGTACCCCTCCCTGGTCACTGCTCTGGCCTGGGACAGTGTTACAGTCAGCATTGCATAATGTTGTCCAAAATATAATTTGTCTTAAAGATAAGATTTCTTTAGGAAGAAATATGAGTATTATATATGTAAAGATCTAAAATCAGCCTGAACATGAAGGAGAAAGCCTAGGACCAGGACAGAATCCTGACTTTTACTGTGCGCTAGCCACATAAATGATATGCAGCAATACTGCAACTTCTGCCAGTGGATGTAGGCAAAGGAGGAAGATGAGGTGACACATCCCTGGGTTTTTCAGACTGTGAAGTTCAAACATGATTCTGGGCAGGACAGTCCTCCTGACAGCTCCAATTATGATCCATGTGCCACTTGACCTGTTAACGGAGGTGCTATCAGACTTAAGGAAGAAAAATATCTGAATTACACTGCCTCCAAACCCAGGACCAATGAGCCTCTCTGAGGAGCCAAATGCGAAGATGGAGGCGAAGAGGCTTCATAAATAATGACCTCTGCTCCAACGACACTCTCTGGAGTCTTTGTTTCAAACCCCAGCCATTCTGCAGATGATGAATTGAGGTAATAAAAAGTAGGACTGTGGCATGCTTAAATAGGGGATCATCATTTCGGCAGAATTTGACTGGGGTTTAGGGACACGCCTGTTGAAGCCAACAGCTGAGTATAAAGTTCATTTCTGGATGACAACTTTAGTTAATTCTTGCTCCTCTGTCACCCTCTCTTCTTCTTTTTCTTCTTCTTCTTCTTATTATTACATTTCCAGGAGGTGTATTTTGGGGTCAAAGCCCAGGTGAAGGAAGACAAAAAGTGACCTGGGTTTCCATATCCTCTCCCTTCTTAGTGTAAACTGAGAAAAATAATATGTGGTTCTGCCTTGCACAGTGAGCAGCCCCACCCCTTCTGTTTGCTCCATTCCCTCCCTCACTGAACCTTTCTAGCTACCAACATTTCCAAGCTGTCCCAGTTCCTCTGTACCTTGGTCTCTCAACCACCCAGTGTTGCTCTAAATGGCATCTCAGAGATGACTGGAAACCCCAGTGTATGAAGGCTGGACCCCCCTGAGGAGGGCATCACCAATTCCAGAACCTTCCAACTCAGTGACTACTTCATGGAGCTGTCATCCGGAACAAAGGAAGAAAATTCAATATAGAAGCCATTTTGACAATAATAATAAGATTTAATGATTGTTCTGTGCCAGACCCTGTGCTAAGCATTTTACAGACTTTGGCTCATTAAAGCTTCCTAAACCTTTAGGAAGTCCCTATTACTCACCACCTCCATTTTGCCAGTGTAGAAACTGAAGTGTAGAGAAGTTAAGCAACTTGTTTAAGACCAAAGAGCCCATAAAAGGCAAAGTTGGGCTCTGAATGCAGGTGTCATGACACCAGGCGCAGATCTCAACCCCCATGCCACACTGCTCGTGTGCCCCAGGAGCACAGTCCGCAGAAGCAGCATGGTGACAATGAATGGCAGAAACCGCAGGGATTACTAGAAGGCAGAGAAGTTATGGCTCAAACCCTCACATCCTTGCAGGTCCTTGTGGGTAAGAGGGAACTCACCCTCTGGTCTCTCCCCTTCGTGGTAAATTATTGGTGTCCAACACAGCTCAAACGGAGGGGTGGTGAGGGAGCTGGCACCTCATGGGGGAAGCTGAGAGCCAATCTCATAGGCTGAGGAACACAGCCAAAGGCTGAGCAGACCCAAACCCTAGGCCCACCAGTATCGGCGGGGCGGCCTCTCCATGTATTCTAGACTTGGGGTATGGGACCAAGATGAGGCAAGGATGGGAGGAGAAGGAGGATGGTGGCTGCAGATGAAATAGGAGTGGTGCCAGGGGAGTCCTGTGAGTCAGAGTGAGAAACCCTGCATAGAGATGGGGAAGGAGACATCCCTGAAGCTGACAGACTTCTCACCAGAGGGCTCACTCATTTTGAAATCTCTTAAATTCCAGTTTCATGGCACATCCCACAAATGAAAGATTATGGGATCTTTAGTGATCCCATAATCAAAGTAAGAGTCAGCTCAAATCTTTTCTCAGGCTCCTAGACAAATTGAGACATGTTCTCAAGGACATGGGATTCTAGATTCATAAACCTCTTCCTATGGTTCTTGCCTAATCACAGAATAGAAAACTGTTACTCTTTGATGTGGAAAATAGTAAAAGGGGAATAAGAATGATCATTTCACAAGATTATTGATATTAGCCTTCCCTTCTTAATAAAAACAGGCAATGTTTACATGCAGTCAAGTATCCTAGTATAATAAAGAAATTTCAGTCACTTCTTTGTCTTAAGGGATGAAAGACTTTTGCCTTTGAGTTAAAAAAATGTTTTGACTGGTTCCATAAACTGTAGGATGCACTATATGTGTCATTGTGGCCCCAAAGAATGCAGACAGTGGGGCAAGGGCACTTGAGTAATGTTTTCCTTAGGTCTCCATTCATTCACTTATTCATCTGTTCTTCACTTACTGAGTATCTACTGTGTGCCAGGCAGTAGTAGACAATTGAATAATGAAGCGCCTAAAATGAATGGTATTCAGCCCACATGCTCCATACATTTTAATTTTTTAAGTTCAATGATAACAATAAAGCAAATGGTCCCCTGAAAGCTCTATTCATATACAATCTGGAGTGTCAAAGATCATATATTTATAGCCTGTTTAAAACTTAGATGTTTAAATAATTATAATTTTATAGCGGTAAATAAAAGTAAACTACAAAAGGCAGGAAGTAGAAAATACTCTTGTTAGCAGGCAAGAATTTTAAGGAAGTAAAAAGCAAGAAAAATTGAGAGCAAATTCTTAAGGGCTGAGCACCCCATGTGCCCACTTAGTTGAGGACATTAGTACAGAAAGGGGTGAGGAGGGCCATGTGGTGCCACTCCAACCCAAGTTTGATTCCTGGTGCCACCACTGATGGAGAAAAGGGGAACCTAAACATCAGCAAAATGGGGTACACAACATCCATTTCAGAAATTTGTTGCAAGGATTAAATGAGACAATCCGTCACACAATGCCTGGCGCAGTGCCCCACACAATGCCTGGCACAGAATAAGTACTCAATATATGACAGTTACTTAAATTTCACAAATCTGCTTTCTTTTCTGGAGAAAAAAAAAAACCTCAGCTGGCAAGAAGGCAATAGGGACTCACTATCTTTTCTTATCATTAAAGTCTTGATTAAAATTAAATTGCATGCAACTATAAGGGTATGCCCAGAATCCCACTGCAAATGCCAATCAGAAAACACTGCCAAAGGCTGGAGGAATTTTAGAAATGCGCAAACACACCCACTAATCAGGATCCTAACCCTCTACACAATCTGGACACAATCAGTACTTAACGACCACTTCTATCTCTCTTCAGCCATCCGACTACCCATTTCGCTCCCTGTAAAAAAAGGCATTGTTTTGTTTCCTTTGTATGTCTTCACTCCTGGTATGTCCTGAGCAGCATCTCGGTCAACAAACTTTCCACACTTGCTCCCGCATGAGCAGCCCAAGATTCGTGGGCACTGCAGTATGTTGAATTCCATGGCCTTCACCATACCTCTGCCAAATAACTCAAACTATGATTTTAGTGTTATTTCTCTTGATTACCATTTATGTCACCTCTTTTAATTCCTTATTTTCTAGCTACTAACTTCACCCTATGTAAACTTTGTTTCTAACTCAATAACAGAGGACACCTTTATCATTTGATTTACGTGCTCAGTGCTCAGCAGAGCTTGGGCACACATACATTGTAATCCACACACTGAGTAACCTCACCAAAGACAGAGAGGAGCAGAAAAGATAAATGAGAGGGAGATTTTCTGAACAATCGGATATTTGGCTCACCATTTCGAGAAAGTGTGCAAATTAAGGCCAGGTGCAGTGGCTCATGCCTGTAATCCCAGCACTTTAGGAAGCTGAGGTGGGTGGATTGCTTGAGCTCAGGAGTTTGAGAACATCCTGGGCAACATGGCAAAATCCTGTCTCTACTAAAAATACAAAAACTAGTTGGGCATTGTGGTGGGCACCTGTAGTCCCAGCTACTCCGGAGGTTGAGACACAAGAATCACTTGAGCCCAGGAGGCAGAGGCTGCAGTGAGCTGAGATCGCACCACTGTACTCCAGCCTGGGCAATACAGTGAAACTCTGCCTTAAAAAAAAAAAAAAGTGTGCAAATTTGCAGCTATTATTTTCTTATTCAAAAGGCTAGGGCTTTTCTTTTTAACTAAGTGTTGCCAGATTTATTAGGTCCTCCTTCATTTTAGAATTCAGTTCAAAATTGCTGTCTTTGGGGTTTGGTTTTGTTTAAATGTGTCCACCCTTATCTTTCTGAAACATCATCTCTTATTTATAATCCTTAGACATGATTCTCCATCACCTGGTAATTTCTTCTGCATAAGTGAGAACTCCCCTCCCTGAGTCAGCTGTGCAACCTGAAAAAGCTTTCTTTTATTTTACTGATTTATTTCACCTTACAGTAAAATGTCCTCCTTGTACAAAACATCTTAATTGCTATTTCTCCTCGTCCCTTGCCTCGTCACAGGAAGCTGCTCCACAGGTACCACATAATGTTTATGCTCATTTGTTTCTTTATATTACATCCTGCCTTCCTGTGCACTAGAATCTGATGCCTACAAAGATATAATCAAAATGAAATTGTATTAGTTTAGATTAGCATCTGTGGCAGCGATTCCTATAAATGATACAGACAAGGCAGTAGCTATAATATCTGTCTTGTTTCGAGGTTAAAATGAAAAATGACATCTTTGATGGAAAAGACTCCATGGAGACCCCGGTAGAAACGAGGCCTCTTCCTCTGCTCACAGACAGCTCTCTTCCCCGTCATATGGCTGACAGGTGTGTAATCATGTTCCTTAGTCACAGTTTGTGTTGAAATAACCAATTACCAAATGAATGAGAATCAAGCTCCAGTGTGACTGTTGCCACCATTGCAAAGTGATGATGTGTCACCCAAAGCTCAGGCGTTAAGGGGAGGCTCTGACTGGGCTTCTCCTCAGCCAAGGATGCTCTCCAAGGCCGCGAGAAGCCTTTGCCGCTCTACACTAAATTTGATAAAATACAGGACATTTCTCCTTTGGCCCCTGCCCTTTAGTAATGGAGATTCCAACAGGGACACAATGGATGGTTAGCCAGGTTTCCCAGACAACTCAACATCATCCCTACCATTTCCTTTCCTTGACTTTTCCAGAACACATCATCCTCACCTGTCACCGAGCCCCACTGGCACAACTCTCTCTCTGGCCACCCAGATTTCCACGTGAACAGGGCATTATCTGCCATATTTCTCCTATATCTTTCCTCTGTGATATACATCATCTTCTACCAGACCCCACGGTAACAAAGAACAATGCCAAAGTCCAACAGCCCTGACACTCCAAGTGTACCCTCACCAGGCAAGGAATTCCCCAGATCTACTGATCAGGAGAGGTGTGGTAGATGCAAGTGGCCTACAGAGTCTTGCATTGTTCTAGGTTCTAGATGAATACCGTCAAGGACAGCGAATCCCTTCTCATTCATGAAAACCGTAAGCACAAAAATTGCATTTTTATTGGCCCAAAGGTTATTTGTTAATATGTTGAGGGAGAAAGCTTACAAGTAATTCAAATAAAGTCAAGGAAGAAAGTTGAGATATGGACCTATTTACAATGGATTATGATAGCACTGCTATTACACTTAATGTGGATCTTCACCAAATGTGGATCAATCTCTCCTCTCTGCCAGGCATACCCTGTTGCAGGGCCCGTGGGTGGAAGAGCCCTACCTCCCAGACTGGTGGCTGAAAGAATGAAAGGACAGGCAGGTGAAAGGAAGTGGCTGCCCCATGGCTTGGTTTCCCATCCATAAAGCAGGGCTCATACTTGTTACCCACACTTGGTAGAATGAGAGCGTGGTTGTAACCACCATGTAACACCAATAGTTAAAACTCAACAAAAGATTCTGAGTTGTGTGTCCTACTGACAACTTTGAGTCAAAAATACTGTATGCTTTCAAATAAACATCAAGTTTTCAGTAAAGCCAAGGAAGGTGGTGATTCAATTTTTAGGCAATGAATATCAAGGTAAAAATTCCCTAGATTGATTGATTTAGGCTAAAAGATACAAGGAGATTAAGAGATTCAAAGAGGTGAGTGAAAAGTACAATTCTTTTATATCCTTCACTCTTTTTAAAAACTTATCATGAAATAAATCTCATCATGAAAGATGTTCCACCGGAAGATTTACCCACAAAGACCAGACCAATATTACTTTCCAACAAAAATGCTTGGTAAGCTACACTTTGTAGGAGACGAAGGACAATAAATGTGTAAGGGGAAGGAAAAAACACCAACTTGCTCTCACCCAGTGGTACTCCTCTGTAACTGATGAGTATTTAACCAGTCTCGTTATTCTCATTAGCATAAGTGCTAACTACCCTTACTTCTCTCTTCCTGGAAGGGCAAAACTGAGACCCTACACCTGCCCTTCACAATGGCTAGCATCATGGGCCCCAGTTGAGGGAGAAGGATGAGGTTCGAGCTGTGTAAAGGTAAGCAGAAAACAATGTGAGAGATGGGCTGAAAAGGGGGGCAAGAATGCAGGCGGCTGCAGAACACATGGGTTTCCTTCCCAGGTGGGGCGAGGCCTGGAGCTGCATTACGCACAGGGCATTTCTCCTCCACTTATTCATGTGCTCCTGGCAATTTTGGCAGGGGCACCTCGAGTGAAAAGCACACTACTTTGCACATATGGTGGAAAGAGTCTTGTGCATCAGTTGAATGCATACTGTACTACATACACATTCTGTTTTATCTCCGGGCCCAGCCGTGCTGCAAACGCTTGCAAATTGGGAAACCTTCTGTGCAGTAAAAATACAGACAGGAGAAGCTAGACTGTGACTTATAAGATGCAACACTAGCCAAAAAAAGCCAAAGTAACGAAAAGTTGAGGCGTGTGCTTCACACTCATTGCAACAAAGGCAGCTCTGGAAGGTGGGGACTCTCAGCCAGCCTTTATTTCATCCCCCTTCATCCTGTGGTTTCAGGTCCAATGAATGGGCTTCCCTTCCACATGCACTATGCCCTCTGGGAAACCTCTGCCTGTATCCACTGGTGCTTTATTTTTTGGAACGTTTGAAATTTATATGGAAAAACAATTTCAGCAAAATTTCTCAGATTTGCCTTGGTAGGGGCCAGTGATGAAATTGTTATTTTTGTCTTCTTATCCTGAAGCCTTCAGCCTACTGTTCTGCAGTGGGATGCCACTGCCCTTAGAGAGTCACTGGCATCATTTTCACTTCCTAAGTGTTTCCAAAAGCAAAATCTGATACTGCTCAAGATTCAGAACTCCCTGTATATTTGGGATATTAAAGGGGCAAAGTGGTGGATTGTTCTGACCTTTCTTCTTTTCCCACTCTTCCTTTACCTGCCCCCCAGATAATGATTTTTAAAATAACTCTTTTAAAACAACCGTTTTCCAGGTAAGGAGAGTGGTATAAAAATTCTTTCTCACTTCCAATCACAGATCTTTCTTTCTTTTTTATTAGCCTTATATACGTTAATAAAAAAGTGTGGGAGTGTAAAGATTGTGTTAATAAAGCCGGTTTTATCAGGGTCAATGCATGAAGGTTTCTCTCAGTCTGTTTCAGCCCGCTGAGAGTGATAACATCTTCTTGTTTCACAAATGAAGAAACCAAGAGGGAGCCAGGTGATCTGACTGAAGGCACAGAATAAGAATTACAACATAGGATTCTTCATAAGATACAGGGTTAGAGTACCTGAGGAAAAGGGCAGAAGGTATCCACCACAATACCCACTAGTGTCTCTTCTGACTGGCAGCTCCTTCTCATTCAACACATCTCTCCCCTCTAACCCTTTCGTCTGGGCAACATCAGAGGTAGCAGAGGAGCAGCAGGCTTAATAATGCTGACGTGTGTATTGCTCCTGACCTAATTTATTCTGTGTGTAGAACCTGTGATCTAGTTTCCATGCTATTCAGAATCATATACTCTCACAAAAGTTTAGAGTGATGGGAGTTAGCCCCAAACTGGTGGGAAGCTTAGAGTTGCCTGAGGCATGCTTTGGCTCATTTGAGTCCGTTGTTCATCTTCAACATGGTTTTAGTTTGTCAAATTTCTAGAAACAATAAAATACATATTTTTAAAATTGTGTTTTGTAAGGACTCCACAGGCAACTTGACTGTGTTTCCCACTGTTGAGCACTAGCATTGTCCAGGTTTATTTTTCTTTGTTTTGTTTTTGTGGTGGCTCTTTTTTCCTTAATGAGTTGAAATATATGAAAATACAATGGAGTCAATAATTGGAAATGACTCTCACTATTTAACCCTATCTAATAACAATAGTGTGTGATCATTGTTACTGGTACAGCTGAAATTCTTAATGGAGATTTCTAAGCAGTATATAAAAACCTAAGGGAAAGACATATTACATACTTGGATGAAGTCCCAGGTTCTTAAAATGTACCTTTTAACAAGGTTACAAGGGAACCAGCCAGTTGAGTTTAAATACTGCCCCTTCTTCCACACACCCACTCTGGAGCCAGAAAAGGTGGAGCTGGGGAGATTGTCTGGGCTACTCTCAGAGTCCCTTTTCTAGCTCTCCTTGGAAACTCCCTTTGTTCTAGGTCTCCCAGGGCAAAGACACACCTTAGCATTACAGCTCACCCAGGTATAAGCAGCTGCTTTCTACACCATGTCCTTATTGGATCAAGAAATGACTGCCTCAAAGTCTGCATTCTGGGGGCATTTCAAGTACTATTATTTTATTTTGTATCATCAAAATTCCTACATGTTTTACACACAAAATTCTGGAATTGGATTTCATTTTAATACAAAGTATATTCAATCAGGAGCCAAGTCTCTTTCTAGAGGAATTTCTTCCAGTATTCTGAATTCATTTTATCTCACAGAATACCAACTATGGAAATTATGGGAAAGACACACATGAGCTCTGGTGCCTTCTCTCAAGGAATTTTCTGCCTGGTTAAGATTAGGTATATACACATTAATGGAAAATAAAGTAAATAAGTGGCAGATGCTGATTTAAATATGTGCCCTGCTAGCCAAGGCAGTGAAATAGAGCCATCCTCGTAGGCTAGAGTGGTCAGAAGGACATGGGATTTTAGCTGAGTCCTACAGTTAAGATTTCAATAAGGATTTTTATTAATTTTTAAAGATATGTCCATCTTTCAATTCCATACTCAAGGAGCAAGACTGAAGAGGAAGAAAATGTGTTCTGGATTTTGGATCAGAACCACAAGTCTGTCCGTCTTCCCAATGTGCTTCCTGCTATTTCTTTTCTACTTCTAGTCATGGTCATTTTTTCCTTCCTTCTTTACTATATAAATAAGAAATGCAGGAAGAAGTGAGTCCTTCTAAAACAGGAAAGACTCAGCACTTTTGATCACCCTTGATGTCCAGCATAGTGCTTGATACATGTGCTCAATAAATGCTGTGTAGTGGACTTCAATGTTACACTAAATGTCTGTAATAAATGTTGTGCAGAGAGATCACTGCAGGTATCTGCCTGACACACCCCCTTCTCAGGAACCGTGTAGCCATGTTTTTGTACCACATGACCTGGTCTGAGTTGACTGGACCAAGGTTGGGCACGTGACCCAAGGGCAGCTACTAGAGAAGGTGTCCAGCAACCCATGACACACCCTGTTGAAAGAAGATGTACGGCTTCAATCCGATTTCCTCCCTCAGGAACGTAAGCTAGAATACACCAAGAGACTGCAGCAGGTGAGAATGGGAGCTGAACTGAGAGGACACAATGTTGAGAGGCACTGCAGAGGCCATGATGGATTTGTACATGTTGAAGTGATGAAGACCAGGAGCTATAGGGATGCAAAGAAATCTAGTCTGGTCGACGGTGAGAAAAACATGGAGCAGACAGCCAGAGAAAATCAGAGACACCGTGAGAGAAGGAGAGGTGGAGAGAAGCCAAGCCCAAAGCTGCCTCGGTTCTCACTGCTTTCTGCTTCCAATTCCAGCCCCCTTTCCTGAAGAGCCTGGCTAAAATACACAGTAACATCTTCTGTCTTCAACTTCACTCTACTCCCTTCCCTTTCTAAAGTCTTGATGCTTATTTTCTTTCTCCCCCTTGGGGAGAGGGGAATGGGCTCCTACAGATGAAAAGAGCCTCAAAGGGTGAACAAACATAAGGATTTTGAAACAATCAAGTATCTCATCCACGACCCACCATCACCTGCTGAGCCAAGTGGACTGGGCACTGCATTAAATCTAAGAAAGGGAAACACATGAGTGAGAAGGGTTTTGGTTTAAACGGAACTAAGTTGCCCATTTTCCTTTATCACCTGAAATCACCACTAAATGTACGGATTAGACAATGCTATCTGTTCAGTTAATAGCGGAGTCAGAGTAGATTCTATTTTTGATGAAAAATCAGCCGATTAGTTCATAGCCTTTCACCCTTCGGTGGTGTCTGTCATTTCTAATTTCTGAGAGTGGCAGATGTCAGCTCCCTTAGCAAGGGACAAATTTTAAAAATTTGTTTGTACACATAAGCTGACACAAACTGAGCTGAAACCCACTGGGGGAAAGTACAACATTATGCTTGAAGCAACTGGAGAACATGGCTTCAACTGCTTTCCCTGCACAGGAGGCGCGGTATGAGCCAGGATGCCTTCCCACTCCAATTTCCTTTTGTATTTCCCATAGTGTTCCCGGTTACAGATTTGGAAGGTGCTGAAATTGGTCAATTAATCTGGATACTCAGATGACTTTTAGGTTCATTTTGATTTTTCAGTCCTTCTGGCTCTGCACTACTGCCTAGAGATTAGGTGCATATTCTACAATTTAATAGGGTCTTGTTACTCCCTAGGACTCTTCCTCCTCTCCGGGGGCTCTACCCATCCATCCTACACCTATCTCATTCCAGAGGTCCAAGTCACTTCCTACTCAGATGACCATATGGGAAGTGGGTCAGCTTTAAGTCTCTCCCCCTACCCCGCCACACACCCACTCCATCCACCTATCATGCAATCTGGGTCCGATCCTTTGCACCTGCCTTGTACTGGATTCCACGAAGAGGTGGAGCAACGTAGAACTCTACCATGAGAGAGTCTCTGAGGTAATCTGACCTTGGTCTGACTGAACCTGCAGGGGCAGCCTTGTGCAGACAGATTCTATGGCAGATGGAGACAGAAGAACTCAATGGGACTTAGCAGAGACTCTGGAATCCATGAACAACTTGGTCTTATTTCTGATTGTCCATGTCACCTCTTTGCTTCATTAAATATCACTGAGTCCTGAGCAGATGATTTCTTGGCCATCTCTTGACCCTTCAAATGACAAGGAGAGTTTACTCCTTCATCACTGCATGAGTTGAAACACTATAGACTGATGTAGCCATACACTCCAAACCAAAGGAAAAACATCAACAATTTCACAATTTGTGTTACAACCATCCCAGCTTCAGCTCTCAATAGCCATCTCTTGTTTCCCTTTTGCCCTCTTTATTTTGATCTGCTGCCCTTTCAGTCAGTGATGCTGTTTTCTTTAGCAAACCAAAGGCAGTTTGTTTCTGAGTTAAATGTCACTTCAATATTTCCCCAAGTGAGATGTTTGAACCAGTTTATGGGTTTCCTAAGCAACAGAGAAACGCTGGAAAAATATTTGGTATCTCAGGTCTGCAAGTTGCCTTAAACTTTGGCTCCCCGAGGCAAATGAAACAGATAGATTGAATACTCCAGTCTCACAGAAGTTTCAAGTTGAAAAATAAAGTATCGGCCTGAAAGCATAGAGCTCTGAGAGCTGGGAAACTCTGAGCCCCGCCACTCAGGTTTGTGCCCCCCAGACAGTTTTATTACTGAAATATTCTAGTGACAGTAAGAGAAACAAGCACAAATCCAAAATCACAGAGCTATGGTCAACAACTAACATATGAGGAGGGAAGTAAGCCTCCCCAGCCAAACACAGAATTCTGGAAGAAAATTCCTGTGGGAACGCAGATTATGCCCTGAAGGCTGAGATTTGATTAACCTTCTTGTAGCATGTGTAACGACAAATGTTATTGGTCATAAAATTATCCAGCCCTTATTAAAACACAGCTGCAGCTCTGGGCTCAGTGACTTCCTGGGGGAGAGATTTCCATAAGATAGTGATAGACTTTATGGAAGGAGAGCACCTTCCTAGCGTTGAAACTACAGGAGAGTGTTTTATACTTTAATGAGGAGTTCTTGAGAGAGACCAGGCTCCTTAGTATTAAAAGCTTTAAGAAATAGAAGGGCCAGATTACATTCAGTCTGCTACTTGGTGGGCAGCCAGCCTACAGCTCACAATATGGATACATTTTCCTTTATAGGGAAACGCGCGCACATTTGGGTGTGCATTGTCACATTCACAGAGACATACCTATTTTGCATCCAAATGTTTCCATTTCTCTTTGTCTTATATAATCATAGAATCTCAGAATCTGAAGGAAACTTAGACTACCCACCCGTCTCCATCACTAAGTAGAGCTGTACAAAAATGGATACTAGTTCCTGCCTTTGGAAGTGTTCCAGAGAGGCTCCACAACCCTACCGGATGCTATCAAGGGCTGCCACGGCCAGCTGGCTCCTCCCAGTAGCTGGTGCTGGTCCACTCTCTGTCTCAAGCTGTGAGGGCCTCCCTGTACTTTCCTGAAGCGCTACATTCATGGGAAATGTGGCTATGAGGCTGCATCCCCTCAAGCCAAAGCCATGTGGAAAGGGTGTCCTCTACTTTTCCAGACGTACTGGAGAATCACTGAGAGAAGCCCTTTTGTCTATTGTTAAGTTTTTGTTTTTTTTTTCAATAGCAATAAAGAAGGAACAATGAAAATGCTTATTCTTTTCTGTGGTCCATTTCTCACTATTTATATCTTTCTTTTACCTCACATGAGCCACTAAACTTATTTTTACTAATGATGCTTCCTTTGTGAAATTTTAGATCCACTCCTAGAAATCCTTCCCTAAAATACAGAGTTTTAAGATTTCTCTTAAATTGATAAATTTATCTGCTGAGAAAATCAGAATTCTCAGAATAATTACAGAGTTGCATCTCATTTTTCTCAAGTATGTAAATTTCCTAATCATAAAAATGTATTAATCAAATGATATAAATTTCCCAATGGTACAAATGTTTTTCTCAAATAACATAAAGTTTTTCTTGTGAAATCATTTTGACCCATCAAACTCCTACAATCTATTATTCTTATTTTTCTTCTTTTTTTGCAATGGGGTCTCACTCTGTTGCCCAGGCTGGAGTGCACTGGTGTGATAATGGCACACCACAGCCTTGACCTCCTGGGCTCAAGCAATCTTCCCACCTAAGTATTCCAAGTAGCTGGGACTACAGGCATTCACCACCATGCCCAGCTAAATTTTAAATTTTTTTGTAGAGACAGGGTCTCAGTTTCTTGCCCAGGCTGGTCTCAAACTCCTGGGCTCAAGCAATCCTCCTGCCATGTTTCTATTATCATTTTATTACTCTCAAAATTTGTATTATGAATATGTAAAATATATGCAAAAATAGAGATAACAGTGAATTTCCAATTTCTCAATACACAGCTTCAACGACTATTGAGATTTTTACCTTACTTCATCCATCCCTTCTTTTTTTCTTGCTGAAAATTCTGAGACATCACGCCATTTCACGTACAGCAGTATATTTCACTTTATCAATTTTTTCATCATTTTGATGTTATTTTAGTTTCCTTTTTGAGATTTTTTAAGATTTGTCCCTCAGGTTACCCATCTCACAATGTTCAGTCCCTTCCTCAAGGGATCTCAGCATCTCAACATGTCTCAGTCATACTTTGTCACCTCTACTTTGCAGAAGACGACAAGAAAATAACTGTTTGCCCCAGAACAAAAACACTTCTGATTTTATTATGAAACATGGAATTCTGGTCATGAATTTAAAGTCACTTTTATTATGCCAATTGGCATATAAAAATTGTCTGAGGAAGACAAGTGATTATGCTAACTATACTACTTGGTCAACATAACATGAAATATGCTGCCGCCCATAGTCTCATCAAGACCTCATGGCACCATGCACCAAATGGCTTGCCAGGGTCTAAAGAAAAACTTTTTTTAACCTCTAAAAGGCTTCCTTTTAATATACCATCATTAAGTAAAATTCACTATTTAAGAACCAGGGAGGCCAGGCACAGTGGCTCACACCTGCAATCCCAGCACTTTGGGAGGCCCAGGAGGGCAGATCACTTGAGATTAGGAGTTTGAGACCAGCCCGGCCAACATGGCAAAACCCCATCTCTACTAAAAATACAAAACTGAGGCGTGCACCTGTAATTCCAGCTACTCAGGATGCTGAGGCACGAGAATCACTAGAACCCGGGAAGCGGAGGTTGCAGTGAGCCAAGATTGCACCACTGCACTCCAGCCTAGGTGACAAAGTGAGACCCTGTCACAAAAAAAAAAAAAAAAAAAGAACCAGGGAGCCACTAAGAAGCAAGTATGTGATGATGTAGTAATATTTTAGTTCAAAGAATATATGATTTTTGTGATCTCTTTTGAACACCACAGAATCTCAGACACAGAAAGAAATAAAAATGTGTGACACACCATTCAAGGGATCTATTTCTTTCTGTCATTCTTACTCCTTTTTAAACTATCAAGCTGTAATAATTATTCCATCTAAGCAGCCCCCAGTAAATGAAACAGCCCTTAGACAGCTGTCAAGGCTCAGTCTTCCGGAAGCTTTGATTTTAATGAAACTCATTAAGAAAAGAAATTAACAGAAAATATCATAATTTGTCTTGTTTCAGAAAACTAAACAGAAACAAAAGGCTTCTTCACCTGACAAGGAATCTGACCAGCCAAGCTCCTTTATTATATCAGAGCTCCCACCAGGCAGCTGTGCACAAGCACAGAACTACAAAAGAGAAAGCACCTCCTCCCAGAGAAATGGCCCAGCCCAGCCCAGCCCGGCCCAGCCAAGCCCAGACCGACTTGTCGCCTCAACTTCATGGAGAAAGCCGCCTCAGTCAGGGCAGGGGTTTTTGGAACCATCTATGCAAGCACAGAATATCTAAGGAAATGAAAGGCTATGGAAAATAATTCCCATTAAAGGGCTATGGTTGGAGAAATTGTCCACACATCAGGCTGTAAAACTCCCCTCTCCTAAGTCTAATTTCTCTCCAGACAATGATGAAATATTTAGCTTGGATTTTTTTTTTTTTTTTATTTAAAGAAACCCCATGAACTACGTATGCCTTGCTTCCCCTTCTGTAATGTTTTCCAGTACAAGTTTAGCTGAAATGTCTCAAGACATTAAGAAACATTCACCTTAACATCCACCTACCACCTTAGATACTCCCAAGACTTTGATGACATCCAGAATCATTACGCTGATAGGTTTGGCACAGTCCTGATTTGAGTATGTTCAGATTCCATGTGGATTTAATTGGCATCTCTCCCTGATGGGTCAGATACCCCCAGAGACAGACCTTTGCAGAAGAAAGGGCATGCATCAGAAGTGTTTATGAAACTGAAAGCGAGTATATTATTGACAATGGTCGCACTGCTACTTCCCAGCTGGAAGCACACATTTCTGAGTCTCTCAAGAAAAAAAGCCTGAAAAGGTGGTTGGGCTTTTCCAGACATTTCAGTTGCGTCAATAGGAGACAAGATGAGAAGCAGAACAGAATAGAGGCCGTGAACATGGCCATGTATACCCACCTTCACAGTCTGGTGGGGAAAAAGACTTGAGTCCATTCCCAGCCCGGTCACTCCTGGGCTGTCTGATTGAGTAGCTTAAATTCTCTGAGTCTCAGCTGCCTACCTGCAAAATGGGGACACTAACATCTTTGTCATCAGGGCATTATGAGGCTTAAACAACATAAAATGCTTAGCCCAGTATCTAATATAGTGAAAACTTTAAAAATGGGAGAAACTGTGAGTATCCATAGGTGTATGAAGAGGATGCTACCTGTTAGGGGTCAGGAAGGCTCCAGGGGTCAGGTTTTGGGGAAAGAGAGGGTGGGCTTGGAGAGCCAGGTACTTGAAGGAGAGAATCCAGAGAGGAAGGAATCCCTCATTGGGTGGACAAAGGTGAGACCCTGGAAAGGGAGCAGGTGGACTTCAAGATTCACACTTGGTTGACTTCTCACCCTGGCTTCACACTGTCCTGTAATAGACTCCTGTGAAAATTTTCAAATCCTTCCAGGGCTACTCCTATCTTTACTACCAGGATCTACACAGGAGACCCAGGAGAGAGCTGCATGAAGCATATCTGAACACCTCTTGGGCTGGGGAAGGATAAGTAAGGCTCCTGAAATCCTGTTTTTTAAAAACAGATTGGTAAGGTGAAGGCAGAAAGCTGCTAAGTAGAAACCACCAGACAAACTAGAGGAGAGAAAAGAATGGTTATTCTAAGGCACATACCATTGTTTTAACTGTGAAAGGGTCATTTTGAATTAGTTATTTTCTATCTTTTTCTGGGCTCCCTCTGATAGACACCAGGACATCAGGCCACCCTCTCCCCCACTGCTGCCCCTGAATAAAGTCATTACTCAGTTCTATGCAGTGCATTCAACACAGTTCCTTTTAAGAGAAGAAACTGACATGTCTATTGCAAGTCACTGAGGGACTGACGACTGAGATTCCTACTTTAGATTATAAGAGTCTATGTTTGCAGCAAGGTACAAACTACATGTGTATTAAAGAAACTAATCAGATCTATATGTCACCCAAATTTCACACAAATCCATATTCTCTCACACAACACAAAATAAGAGGTTTCATATGACAATTACCACTGTGATGAGAACAAGATAATTACTCCAACCATGACAAATTTAGGAAGACTGATTAGTTAATCTGCAAACGTTTTGTGTAACCCATGATTCCCTGATAAAGCCATGTGGATGGATGATCAGGAGATTAAGGATCCTCTGACTGTGAATTCATTTATTCTTGACAGGACTAGGCGAACATGGTAGTTCTCAATATCTCCTCTTTTTCTTATTTCATGCCTGTTTCTATTGTTTTCTTAGTTTAAATAAATTTCATCTTAATTTTTTCATCTCTGATCCATTTACATACTTTGTACTAAAAGATGTGTATATTGAAGGGAGAAAAATATGCTGGTCAACTAGTGTAGCCTTTACTTGTACAGCCTCCACATCTTCTGTATGGGTTCCCAGGTTCAAAAAATGCACCCTTTACGTTGGTGTAGTGTGGGAAGTAAACAAAACAAGAAAAGAAAATGCACCCAACACTTGACAGTACAGATGAGGAAATCTACTAGTTTATAACCTAGCTTTTTTTTTAACATTTAATCTTATTTGGTTAACAAATTAACATTCCTTTCAATGTTCTTCATTTCAAAAATCCAGTCCTAGTTTATTCAGTTCATCATTTGGTTCAGAAATAGTTTATCCATTCATTCAGCAAATACTTATCAAGAAATTTTCATATGGCAGATGAAGTTTCAAACACTGGAGATGTAGTGGTAAACAAGACAGACAAAATCACTGTCTTCATGGGGTTTTTATTATAATGAAAAACGGGCAATAGACTAATATCTACAAAAAATATACAATGTCTAGTAGTATTATATGCTATGAAAAAGGAAAGCAGTTATAAGCATTTAGAGAAGATGGGAACTGCTAATCTAAATAGCTAGTTGTTAAATAAAAAGTTCTCACTTTTTAATATCACTAGAATAACTTAAATTTTTTCTGATCTCTCTAGTATCTTATGAATTAACATACTGGAACTAAAATGCTACCCATGGTATTCTGCAGTTTTAATTATTTTATATTTCATTACATAAAATATATTTATTATATTTTATTAATTTACCTGTACCCTCCCTGCCTCATTCTAGAAAGGATTTATGACAGAGCAGTTACATAAATTGCCCTGCCCCTTTGCTATTCAAGAACTAGATCTTTAGGCCGCGCACGGTGGCTCACACCTGTAATCTCAGCACTTTGGGAGGCCGAGGCGGGCGGATCATGAGGTCAGCAGTTCGGGACCAGCCTGGCCAACATGGTGAAACCCTGTCTCTACTAAAAATAAAAAAATTAGCCGGGTGTGGTGGCAGGCACCTGTAATCCCAGCTACTCAGGAGGCTGAGGCAGGAGAACTGCTTGAACCCAGGAGACGGAAGTTGCAGTGAGCCGAGATCGTGCCACTGCACTCCAGCCTGGGTGACAGAGCAAGACTCTGTCTCGGGGGGGAAAAAAAAAACGAACTAGATCTTTATGAAAATAGTAGAAACACAAACTCATTTCCAAAGTATTTTATGTTCTCTCATCTGAAGTTGATTTCTTGGACAATCAACTTGGACAATCTAAGTGTATCAGTAGGTACTCAGAACCAAGTTTGCAAGGAAGATCAAATGAAAAGACTAAAAATCAATACAGCCTACATCTTATAATCATAAATTTTGTAGAAATTTAACTTTGTAATTTTTTTCACGACATCAGTCTCAGAAGCATGTCAGGATTAATCTTGTGGATCAACATTCTAAGTCTAAAATGTTTAAATTTTGCACTCTAGATACAATGAATGTCAATATAACATGGGAGAATAGAGGCAGAAAAACAGAAGAAATTATCCATAAATTATGCAGAATCATCTTCTGCTAATCCTCCTTGGTAGAATGGGAAAAGCTGAATGACACAGACAAAGGATAAACCTAAAAAATCACAAAAGAACATGCATAACCAGTAACCTACTCCATAACCAATCTCAGCCACTCAGCCTCAAAGTTTTTCTTAGCAGCCAGATTTTAGAATAATGATGGTGACAGGAAATCCCTTGTGTTGGTGTGAGAGCTCAATTCATGAATAATCAAGTATCATCTACACAAAATGGGACCAAATAAAGTGAAATATCTGTTTCAAATCCACTACCTGGCACTCTGTCCATCTGTTGAAACACTCTATAGTAACTTTCGAAACACTTGGTTTATATTGACCAAGTCTGATATACAGCTAAAGGCCATCAGACATACTTTGATTTTTGATTCATTTTGCCATTCTTGAAAGAGTAGCCATTAACAGTTTCCAAATGGCTATATCTTCCATAGGCTATATCTTCCATAATTTTTAATAGTTTTGGAACAATTTGATATAGAGACAGCAAAAACAAATTTCTGCTTGTACAAAGCAAGCCTACAGTTCACGGAAGCACTCATATTTATCCTTACGATATATTTAAAATATATCTTTGCTTTTCAAATCACTTCTATCAATCAGAGGTATTCACTAATTACTTATACAAAGGAAGTTTTATATGTTTTCATTTTTATCTTGATCTCAAAGGAAAAAATCTCTAAAATATGAAATATATTTTCTATACCTCAGTTTTAGTTCTTTTTTGCAGTCATACTATGTTCATTTTATTCACAAAATGGTCACTTCCAACAGCAACAAAATAAGTGTACCAAGTACACCTATATATGTTTACCAAATATAAGAATTGGTAAAGATCAGAAAGGAGAGATTAAGTTGAAGTCTGGAGGTATGTGAATGCCTTATAAATTATAAAATGTGATATAAATGTATATTCTTGTTATTACTGCTATTAATGACATACTATCAATTAATTTCCTTTGAGGCTCATTATATAATATGTTAGATCACAGTTTTAGTTTGCACTCAATTACCGCATGGTTCTCTTTTTATCAGTCACCTGATGCTGGGAACTGCCAGATGGACACATCTGTTCCGAGGTTTGACTAGACTCTGTTTCACCCAGGCAAAAGTAAGGTTCAGATTGGCCCAATGTCTACAGCGGCTGAAAGACCTACCCAAGCTGATGGTTTCCGTTCTACCTCTTATTCATGTATAACCATGATCCTCCTGTCACAGAGTCAAGGCTTATAGACTAGGTTTGCCACTTGCTTTGTTAGGCACACATTAATGCAGTCAAACTATATAATTAATTCATGTCATTTTGTCAAGCCAATTCACAAAGAAAGAGCATTGGAAAACCACACTATTACCTCGTTGGATACCTCCAAATAGTATTCAGTGACTTGGTTTCAGGTGTGATGGATCAGATGGGTCTCTAGAAAGTGTCTGAGGTGATGGAAATCATGCTGCTGTGAGCATTATGAGATTTCAGGTAAGCTGATTTGTGTGTGTGCATAGAAGTATAGCACTGGTATAATAGAAAACCTTTGACTACATGGAGATTTCAGAGAGGCCATTATTAGGTCATTCAGCATATCAAGGACAAAGCACTGATTTACTGGGTTTGCTTCAGAGTGTGCATTTCTGCTTTTCACACATGACAAACCACTGAATGGGATCATTAGACACCACCCTTGACTGGAACCATCTTCTAACACAGGCTGCCTGTGCCCTTTATAACATCCCTATTACATTAACAAGGAGAGCCATGATCTGGTTTCTGCAACTTGCCACAGAATTCTCAGGTCAAGTGTAAATGCATATTACAGAGCACCCTCTGGCATGTATTGTTAATGTCCTGATTTTTAAAAATCTCTATAAGTCTTCAACTGTGCAACTTGAAAATGTTTCCAAATCCTCTTACCCCTAACATATCAAATCCCATTGTCTATTAAGTCTGATGTTCTGTAAATTTGATCCTGCCTAGTTTATAGGGGAGGAATAGCTTCCAAAACAACTCAAGAGAGTTCTTCAGGAGACAAAAGCAAATCAGGAGAATCCACTTTCATGGTAAGAAGACAATTCTAGGATTAGGAGACACAACAGTATTGCTAACCAACTGCGGTTCTGTCTGGGTCATGCGCTATCCGTGGCAGAAACAGGCAAGATGGCAGATGCCCTGGGTTATTTTAATTAATTTAATCATGTGACTAATTGGTCTCTGCTGGGTTTCTGTGGTAACTGCTTCCTAAGTGCTGATGGGCAATTGTGTTAAATGTAGCTTGGAATCTGCACGTAGGGCGCAGTGCCTTGGAGAGCCGTGCAGCTGTGCTTGGAAGGTGCCCTGCTGGGCCTCTGATTGTTGGAGTGCAAGGCGCTTACAGCTGCACCGTCCTCTGGAAACAGGCACTGCCTCCCTTTTCTGAAGGAACATTGCTTACCTACCTATGTGGGCGAGAACTCACTGTGGACATATGAAAATGATCTGTGATCAAAAAATACTCAGGTTTGGCAAGGATTTGAGAATTTGATGGAGAAGAGTATCTGTAATAAAGGGAAAGTGGAATGGGAAAGAGGAGAAAAGGAGAATTAAGGCGACTCTTCTATGAATAATATGCCGCCCCAGAAGCTATCATGTGTTATTCATAGCTGTCCAACTGATACTAATAAGCCATCCTTTTAAATGCCTTGCAGGGTTTATCTTTTTTTTTTTTTTTCATTCTCTTACAATGCCATCTCCTCCTGTCACTGAGAAGGTGCGTGGGAGAACGGGTGGGTGGATGGCCAGTTTTAGAGCACAGTCTACTTCAGACAGATGGAAGGAAAATGACTTCCAAATTTTCTCATGAAGTGGGATGTTTGTATTTGCGCAATGCATTCTAGCACCTGTGCAGAGAAAAAAATGTAATCACAGTATTTCCCTCAGAAGGGGATTTTAAAAAATGTAAAACCACTAACTGCAGCACAAGGATGCTGCTGTACTGGAACAAGGCCTTCCATCTGCAGACCCAGCCAGGCTCACAGAATAATAGTTTCTCCACCACCTCCCACCCCCCATCCCAGCCCTCTGTAGAAAGAAAAGTCAATGCTTACACCATCTCAAAACCTGAAGAGAAATTGCTTCCTATGTCTATTGGGATGGTGGCATGAATGATGATGCGTTTTTTCCAGAACAGAAGTGGGAATCATTTAGAGGGCAATGTTGCTTTTCCTTGACAAATGCCACAATGACCCACCAAAGCCACTCTGTGTCCTTTGTGTTCTAGACTTCTGCAGATTGGTGGCTCCAATGGATTCCAGCTCTACTTCCCCCAGCAGCCCTCCCAGACATGAAGAGATGTCTTGGCAAATTAAGCTAAATTGCCTTCATCTAGAAATTTCACATTAGAAATGAACACTTAATGGGCTGACAGTTTAAATTCCTTTCAGAGGTGGCAGGGAGTAAGGAGTTCTGTTAAGTATTACGCTGCATCTGACAGGACATCCAGGCAGCAAGATTATTTAATCCAACATCTTACCACGACTAGAGCGTCCCCACATCCATCAAGTCTCTGTAATGCAAATGGAAGAAGCTCTCCTTAACATCACCAGTTTTGTGACTTTAAAGCCATCCATTTTGAGAGGTCTGGGACTGCTCTAAGTATTGGACAAACTGCAAAAAACCTCTGTCACTTGTTTCTCAAGGCCTACATCCTGGAAGGAGCATCATCTCTAGCTCTCAGGCCAAATGCCCTTTTCCCTAATACTGTAAAGTTTATTACTAGAGGGTTACTCAAAAAATCTGCTGGGAGGCATACCAGGCAGTACAAGTGAAACCCCAGTCTGGTCACGCTGTCCCTCATGCTGGTGGATTTACAGCTCACCTCCGCCTGTCCCAACCTCCATTCTAGGCTGCACATGTCAGAAAACCTTCCATCTTCTATCTCTGGCTTAAGGGAAGAAACCTTGTTTGTAGAAGAGAAGATGGGAGCTGAATTCTCTCATGTCTAATGCATGTTACATTATATAGAACTCTAAACTGGAATTCAAAAAGCCCACACCCGAGGCAGACAGATGACCTGAGACCAGGAGTTCAAGACCAGTTTGGCCAACACAGCAAAACCTCGTCTCTACTAAAAATACAAAAAAAATTGGCTAGGCACAGTGGCTCACACCTGTAATCCCAGCACTTTGGGAGGCCGAGGCGGGTGGATCATGAGGTCAGGAGTTCAAGACCAGCCTGGCGAAGATGGTGAAACTCTGTCTCTACTAAAAATACAAAAAAATTAGCCAGGCATAGTGGCGGGCGCCTGTAATCCCAGCTACTCGGGAAGCTGAGGCAGAGAATTGCTTGAACTGGGGAGGCGGAGGTTGCAGTAAGCTGAGACCACTGCACTCCAGCCAGGGCGACAGAGGGAGGCTCCATCTCAAACAAACAAACAAACAAACAAACAAAAAAAAAAATTAGCCAGGTGTAGTGGTGTGCACCTGTAGTGCCAGCTACTTGGGACACTGAGGCAGGAGAATCACTTGAGCCCAAGAGGCAGAGGTTGCAGTGAGCCGAGATCGTGCCACTGCACTCAGGCCTGGGCGACACAGTGCGACTCTGTCTCTAAATAAATAAATAAATAAATAAATAAATAAATAAATAAAATAATAAGCCCATGAGTGGATTTCAGAAAGTCCATGAACCCCATGAAATTATGTGTGAAATTTTCTGTGCATGTGTATTCCCTGGAGAGAGACTCCAATCTGAAGCTTTCTTCAGATTATCGAAGAAGGCCATGATTCAAACAGTTAAACTCCCAGCTCAGATAGTTTCCTTTTTCTTATTTATTTATTTATTTCAATAGGTTTTTGGGGAACAGGTGGTGTCTGGTTACATGAATAAGTTCTCAGGTTTATTCTCCACTCCACAGCCACCCCATCTCTAATCTCGCTTTAAGTACCAAACTATTTAAATGGGGAAGCCTTAGCTATCATGTCTTCATCAGTCTACTGTTTATTTATTTATTCATGGAGACAGGGTCTCAGGCTGTCACACAGGCTGGAGTACAGTGGTGTGATCATAGCTCACTGCAGCTTCTAACTCCTGGGTTCAAGTGATCCTCCCCATTCAGCCTCCTAAGTAACTAGAACTACAGATACACACCACCACCCCTGATCAGTGGCTGACTTTAAAATAGAGTCAGCCACTCTTTCTACTTGGTAGCCAAGATGTTCTCCCATCAACTCCCCTGATGTTGGCCAATCCTTGTGAAGGATGTGCCTCGTGCCATGTTTAACAACACAGCTATGTGGAACAGGCCTGGGCTTCATCTCATTTGACTGGAATGGAGAAGACCAGGCCGAACACGGTGAGAGTCTATCCCTCCATTCAACTCCTCCTCCCCTTTGGTCCAGGCTCAGAATGACAGTGAGAAGCTTCTTGGGAGGCTGCCCCTCCTCATTGTCTGGTCTTCCTCCACTCCCCTGGCTTTCCCACCCTTGCTCCTCCCCACCAACTCACCTCTAACTTCCTTTGCTTCATTTTCACCGATACAAGAGCTTCATATAGCACAGCTTAAAATTTGAGCATTCCCTTTTACTATCTGATCAATACACACATCACCTGCAGTTCTCCATCAAGACAAATGCATACTTAAAACAAATTATAAATGGAGCAGCCACTGGCCATTTTGTGATAAATATAACTCTGCTAAGAGAGCCCACAATGAAAGTTTAGAATAACTGATCATAGCTCGGTTTAACTTGGTGAAATTGCAGAGTTAAGGTCAAAGAGAATCCATCCAATGGTGAGAAACTGAAGGCCCCCAACCTACCATGATAATGACATTTCATATAAATATACCTATTTACCTACTATTTTCAAGCTTCTCAGCTCATCAGTAAGTCCCAATCAACAATTTTTTTGTTGTTGTTGTTGAGACGGAGTGTTGCTCTGATGCCCAGGGTGGAGTGTAGTGGTGCGATCTCAGCTCACTGAAACCTCCACCTTCTGGGTTCAAGCGATTCTCCTGCCTCAGCCTCCCAAGTAGCTGGGATTACAGGTGTGTGCCACCATGCCCAGCTAATTTTTGTATATTTAGTAGAGATGAGGTTTCACCATGTTGTTGAGGCTGGTATCGAACTCCTGACCCCAAGTGATCCACCTGCTTCAGCCTCCCAAAGTGCTGGGATTACAGGCATGAGCCACTGTGCCCAGCCCCAGTCAACAGTTTTTTAAATGAAATAAAACAGAAAATATCAGAGTGGATCACATAGGAAAATACGGTATTATTTCATGAAATTTTTATTTCAGTTTTAAATACATATGCCCTGTTTTGTGTATTCTAAAACCAAGATATTTTTCACATTTTAACACTTCTGAAATCATGATTCATTTTACCCTTGTTTTTAGCCAGGTTGTAGCTGTGACATAATTGTATGAAAATCTTCATTGATACCTTCTGGTAAAATCAAGAAAATGCCATCATCAAAGTGACTTAGATTCTGTGAAACTGGTTATGAGTTTGTGTGTGTGTACTAAATTATAAAACAAATTTCTTACTACTGGTTCATAATAAATAAAAGCTTGAAAAATAGCATACTAAGCCATTTTACAAAGTTTTTATGTACACTTACTAAACATTGATATTCTAATCATAAAGGAGACCAGTTTCTATTGCTCTTCAGGCAACTGCAATTACAGCCTCCTCTTGTTACTGAGTTTAGAAACTTCATCAGAGCTGATATATCTGTTGTGGTATCCACCCCACACTAGATGTGTGGCCCTTGCAAGTCACTTAACTTCTCAGGGCCACAGTTTTCTCGGCCGTAGGAGGAGGATGCTGGAGAAGTTTTCCGCCATCACTTTAAGTTTGCATAGTTCAGGAAATGTGCAGACACATATTAAATTCTTCATGTGCCTGTCAGTCTCTGCATTACTTTATCCATGAGCCCTGAGCCCTGTCTGTTAGATTCTCTGCTTCTTTGCCTCCTTTATCTCCTGAACGCTTCTTCATAAAACATCCCAAGGGCAAAATGATGTCAAAAATCCATTTTTTAAGTTATGTAGTATTGTTTCAAGCATTCCTACAAAGTCCGTGATATTTTAAAATGTTAAAGCACAACATGGGAATGACAGTAAGGGTTATGCATTTGTTTTTTAATGTGTGACATGTGGCGCTCTCATTCCTGACTCACATCTTTTTTGAGCCTCACTGTCCTTTTTTCTATCCATCCCATTTCCTGAATCTATATTTTGGTCTCTAAATTAGCATGTGCTCACTCATGCATAGAGCCTGGCCTCTGGGCTGGGTAAGTCACCCTGTGGTGCCCGGGTTCTTCTTAGCCGCATCTGTTCCAGCACGCCTCACGTCATGTCATTTGTTTACTGGTTGCTCTCCCCATTCAACTGTGAGAGCCTCAGAGGCAAGGACCTCTCTTTATTTATCTTTGTATCCCCAGCCACAGAACAATGCCCTTCATACTGCGGATGCTCAATATTGCTTGTTGAATAAACGCGTAAGTGAATAAATGTGTGGCGTGAAGTCAACTTCCACACAAGCACAGGAAAATTCACACGCTCAAACAGACACTCTTCTGAGCAGAAACCACGTCTCAGATGTCTCATTTCCACGGCACCCAGCCCTGAGACAAGTTCCATCCTCTGAGGACCTCACTGAGTTGCAGATTCATGTGCTTGTTTTACAGACACCAGTCTGTACCCAAATATGCATTCTTATGCTTCTCTCTGGCCTTTCACTGCCCACACTATTCCAGTATCCTGGTCCAAGCCGAGTGTGGGTCAACTGTTCCTGTTAGCAGCTGCCCTGCAAGGGGGCCGAGTGACAGAAAGGCTTATTTCAGCTTCAGGACTCAAGACCAAAATGGAAGCTGCCAACTTTCTTCCTGTCCCCACTGGCCTTCCAGGTGTGGAGAGGAAGGACCCCATGGGTGCCAGGCTTCCCAAGAATGAGTAAGGCCCATCTCTCCATGTCTCCTCCCATGCACAGCTGGGTTAGAGTAACATGACCATAGCTTACCAGGCCCCTGGACATCCCTGGAGAGTGCAGGTGATAGGGGTTAACTATCATGGTTGTTTTGACATAGGTTTTCTCCAGTACATCACCCCATCTCCCTACACACATAGGGAGAAAGAAATTGAGGTCTACATCACCTTTACTTGCCCCTGATCCAACATTTAGCCAAATATCTAGGCCATGGAACATCACACATCTCCTTATCCAGAGCTGAATTATATGATCATAAAAAATTAAAAATTAACTGATAACTTACTAAGTACTAAATGACTACATTAGAAATGAAAAAAAAAATGAGCAAAAGGGCTTGAACGAGGAGGGGAGCTGTACTTTTGGGGGAAAGGAAATATAAAGTTCTAACTCCATTTACTCTGGGGCACTTTAACTTTCTTCTTTCATCGCATTTAATGCAAAATGACACCCTACATGAAACCCCATAAGGCATCTAGGGTTTTTTTCTTCCTGAGTTTCTATTTAATTCTGGTTATCTTGATTTAAGCTTCTATAATCGATTTGTGCTTCAATAATACAAATAATTTCTATGAGCTTCACCCCAGTATAGGGCTTGGGAGTATGCCTCTTTATAATTAATTCTCTGGATTTGTCTGTTTTTTTTTTGTTGTTGTTGTTTGTTTGTTTTTGAGATGGAGTCTCGCTCTGTTGCCCAGACTGGAGTGCTGTGGTGCGATCTTGGCTCACTGCAAGCTCCGCCTCCCAGGTTCACGCCATTCTCCTGCCTCAGCTTCTTGAGTAGCTGGGACTACAGGCGCCTGCCACCATGCCCAGCTAATTTTTTTGTATTTTTAGTAGAGACAGGGTTTAACCATGTTAGCCAGATGGTCTCGATCTCCTGAACTCATGATCTGCCCACCTCTGCCCCTCAGAGTGCTGGGATTACAGGCATGAGCCACCACACCGGGCCGGTTTATCTGTTTTTAATTCAACTTTTTTATTTATTTATTTATTTATTTTTTTTTTAGAAATAAGGTCTTGCTCTGTCACCCAGGCTGGAGTGCAGTAGCACAATCACAGCTCACTGCAACCTCAAACTCCTGGCTCAAACAATTCTCCTACCTCAGCCTCCCTAGTAGCTGAGACTACAGGTGTGCACCATCACACCTGGCTCATTTCTTTTATATTTTGCAGAAACAGAGTCTTGCTATGTTGTCCAGGCTGGTCACGAACTTCTGGCCTCAAGTGATTCTCCCACCTCAGCCTCCCAAAGTGCTGGTGTTACAGATGTGAACCTTTGCACCCAGCCCTTAATTCACTATTTAAGTCAACTTTGAATGTGCTGAAATTTGGGAGGTCAATATTCTTTTCTACTTATTAAACAATTCATGATAAAGAATGTTGAAAATTATAGGTTGGCTGGGCGCGGTGGCTCACGCCTGTAATCCCAGCACTTTGGGAGGCCGAGGCGGGCAGATCACAAGGTCAGGAGATCGAGACCATCCTGGCTAACACGATGAAACCCCGTCTCTACTAAAAATACAAAAAATTAGCCGGGAATGGTGGCAGGCGCCTGTAGTCCCAGCTGCTCGGGAGGCTGAGGCAGGAATCCAGGAGGAGGAGCTTGCAGGGAGCCAAGATCATGCCTGGGCAAGAGGGCAAGACTCCGTCTCAAAAAAAAAAAAAAAAACAGAAAAAGAAAATTATATTATTGGTACATGGTTTTCTCTGGTGCCAGTACAGTACGCCATGAGATTGGGGATTCCTTTTGTTGTTGTTGGTAAGCAGTATTGACTTGATGTCAGATTTGAAGTTCTATTAGATTTACAGCAGTGGTGTCTGCTCCTTTACATTTGATTCACAAATCCCTCATACTCAATGAACTCTCAATGGTACCACTTTAACTAGAAGTAAGAAGTCATCAAACTAAATCATGGGACTGGGTTGTAAGTCTACCTTCTCTCCCTTCCATTCACCTGCAGTAGTCTAAATCACTCCTTCCCTGAAGCATGCCTTATCAGCTGTGCAGTGCAATAGAAGGGGGAAAATGTTTTCCCAACCCAGAAACCCATCAACTTGGACCCCGAAGCATGACATCCGAACACCTAACTGCAAGACCAGGAACAGCTCACAACTACTATCTATGATCATTAACAACCTGCTTGCATTTCCAGGGCTGCCTCCATGGATTAATATATGCACTATGTATTAAACCATCTGCCATGGAGTCTGACCTAGTCTTTCCCCATTGTGGCCAACTGCAAAGGTTACCCCTGAGTGTTAAGAGGCTGAGTACACTTTGATTACATTTACATTTACCAATTCTTTAGTTTTATTATTAGTTCTTTTGTCCTCAACAATATACCTTTTCAGGCTTTTGTATCCCGTATTTGTATAGCCTGCAGTATAATAAAAATACATTTAATCCTCTGTGTCAACTCTTTTAAAGTTCAGCGTTAGCCTTTTATAAAAATCAGGTTCAAGAAGAATGAACTACACATTTCCTGTGAGAAGGGACATAGCTTGATTATCAGCATATTGTTTGACGTACTTTTGTCTGCTTTTAAAAATTGTCTTTAATGCAGTCAAACATTTAAACGTTAATTTTTTTTACTCTAGGCAGGCAACACAATGAGCCCCCTACAGATGGGACCAAGTTCTCCTCTCTGGGGATGCTGAGAGTCAGCCCATATCAGGGACGTGAGGATTAAAACGTTTTGTTCCCTTGTGCTCGCTGATGGCTGAGTGAATGGAATTGCATCTGATGTCAGGTTACCTCATTATATGTATATATTTGTAAGGGTTTCTTTTTGGGGGGAGGGTAATTCTCTGTGGTTTTTCAAATGAAAGCAACTAAGAAAAAGTAGCGAATGCTACCTCCTTCCTGTCATCTACTGCCAAATAAGCCATCAGTATTACCAAGTGACACTACTTCTAATATAAACCCCTGGGATGGTACACTATTAATTTCTCTACTCTGAGGAATATCATCCACTCCTTCCCCAGGTTCTTAATTCAAGGCTGGGCTTTATTCCTTGTCTTCAGTTGTTTATGTTCCTCAAGGGTCTCTTCAGGGGGAGTCAGCCAAACTCTAAATGAATTACTTGGATTTTTGAAAATCTAAACAACTTACCTTACTTTTTTGCAAGGCTATATTTGGTCATTTTTATTTAGGTTTGTATCAAATGCTAACTCAAGACATAAATACTGTTTTTTTTTGTTTGTTTTTCGTTTTTCTCAAAGGAGGCTCCTCAAATAGTGACCCTGCAAACTTTGTACTGCTCTGTCATTCCTTAGAGTCTGGCTTTTCTCAAAATTATGATAATGGACACTCACCCATCTCAAATCCAGAGGCTTTCTGTGTGCACATGAGTGCAGGCACCAGCATACTCATGGGAAGATACTTGGAGGACTGCATCCAGGATGCAAAGCGGACCCTTGAGAGAGGCTGGATGGCCTTGCACCCCAGTGACTTCTCCACTCTCAAGTATACATGCTATTTTTAATGCTATCAGCAACATCGTACTTTATTTCCTTCATATGTTTTGGACCCTCTGATTTATGGCACTTAAGCTTCTCAAATTTGCTTCAACTGATTTTCCTTAGAGATTCAAACCACTGTTTAAGTTGCACAAAATCCTTATAAAACCTGCTCTACATCACAGATTGATACAGGACAGGGAAGCTACTCCCAGTTGTCCATATATGGCATCTTTCTCTTACACTGCTTCCTAAGGTCCTTAGAGCACAGCTTCTGATATCCCATGTCCATGCGTACCGTCTTCACTATTTTTGGTTGCTTTCCAAAATGTCATCTGTGTGCCCTCTTCATTTCCCACTGGTCTTTAATACGTCTTCCGAATTTCCTGAGATGGATTTTTTACTTTCTAAAGGATGCCTTTTTAGTACTAATAAAACTTTCATACTTGTCTGCTTAATCACGCCAGCTTTACTGTCCCCTTTTTCCTTTTTGTTTTTGGCTCAGAGGTATATGAACCATCTGTGCCTCTAAAACAGTTTGCTTAAATAGCCTCCAGGCAGATTTTATGGTTTTTAAGTTTTTTACTTTAACCTTCAGCCTGCTGTTAGCCATTTTCAGTACAGTTTTAAAATCAGCCTCTTTTGGAAATGACTGTCATTATGTGTGGTTTTCAGGAGCTACTAGAACTGGAGAGGAGGCTGCTGACTCCAGCTGAACTGGAGTCCCTGGTTCACAGTCACCTGAGGCAGGTAAAGGTGTAGCTAGCCTTATAAGGGTCATCTCTCCCATTTGGCATCTGAAGAGAGATTCAGATACCTCTCATTAGGAATATCCATGTCCACATCACCCAGGTAAGACCCAGGAAGATAAAATCTGAATTACTTACCTGCCTATTTATTTGTCACTACATTTCTACAGAGTTGTCATCATGATTTTAGGTACTAAAATTAGATGCGAGGCTGAAACAAAGAATACAAAGAAAGGGAGGAGAATCCCTTCCTTCCCACCACACCATTGCACCACAAGAATCACCCTCTGTTGCCGTGCCAGCAAACATGCTGTTCTGTTTCCATTTTATCACGATTGTCTTGCCTAGTGACCTGAGTGTCAATCAGCAGTTCTCTGTCCTGGAATTCATCATTACCCAAACTTTCTGTCTGCCCTTGCATTAACGTTAATGTAACTATACAGTTCTCTGTCTATATAACAAAACTATATCTCTTCACCACACCTAGTGGGGATGAGGGTGAGTATCTGCCCTTTCTGTGGCTCTTCCCAGCAAAAAGTGACTTATCTCATTTATCTTTCAACCACATTCATCAGACAGTAATTACACTATTCTCCTCTCTCAAATCAGTGCATTTTTGCCCAATCTTTTCTCTGTTGTCATTGCTGCTTTTCTAGTACATTTGATAGTTAAGAACACTTAAGCTCTTATAGTTATCATTGTGATTATTACAGTATTATGATGTATTTATAAAATGCTTCTACCTTCAAGAGTTACAAGCTGTATACTCTCTGAAATGATTTAGTATTAATGTGCTAACTCTATAGTCCATGAAGCTGATCGAAAAGTCAGAGCAGGCAGAGGCCAGCAAGCAAGCAACAAATCCCCAAGGATTGGTAGAATGGATGAATGAATGAATGAATGAATTTGCAAACAAATGGATAAATGGGGTTATCATTCCAGGGAATATTTGTTTGTTCAATTGTTTTCTTGTTTGTGGGTAAAGCGCCATTCCTTCATAAAGAACATGAAATTAGCAAAGAAAGCGCGTATCAATGCCAAAATTAGAAATCACACTGTGGTGTCCTCAGCCCAATAAGCTCTTTCCTTCTCTCTTTCCTTACTTAACACCTCTTTATCCTTCAGATTTCAGTGCTAGCCCCACTTACTCAGGGAAGCTTCAAGATCTTCTGACAAGTCAACTCACCCTGATAAAGGTTCTCATGGGACCGTGCCCAATACTATCATGGCACATGCCACAGTGACGACTTCACATTTGCGTTATTATTTAAATAAACATCTGTCCCTCAATGGACTATAAGCTTCATGAGGGCAAGGACCAGGTTTTGTTGGCCACTGTAACTCCCATAGTTACTGTTCAACAAATATTTGTTGAATGTATAAATAAATAGATTAATTAATAATGGTGAAAGCTGCAGTCTTCAAGACTTCTACTCCTTTGGCCACCTGAACTTGAAGCATTTAGCCTCAGACTGTATCACAATTCTTCTGAACACTTCTCTTTTCCTTCTGTTTAGCAGACACAGTTTTCAGCCACAAAGAAAGTAGCTTCAATGTGTGGACCAGCTAACTCTTGATGGGTAACAGCAGCCTCATCCCATCAGACTTCTACCCAAAGCATCTAGCTCCCCACATCCAATACAATCCTTGGCCAGCCTCTCCTAGGCCACTTACACTGAGGAAACTATATTCTGAGCTATCTGCTGCTGTAATGGCACCACTGTTCCTATTTATAAATGGGGATAACAGCTAACCACAATCCCTTTGTTTTAGTTCTGTGCAATCTCATGTTCTAAAGTCTGAAAAGAGTGGAAATAGTGATCACATCAGTCCTAATACTAGAGCCAATGTTCTAATAATCAGGTTTCTCAAAACAGCTGGTGCTGGGTAGAAGAGGTGGTTCATCTAAGGACCCTATGATGATGGCTAACCACATTTTTATCTTTCAATCCACTTTAGATTATTTCTCCCACATGTCAAAGGTAGACAGGCATGACACATCCATTGTGTAAAGAATTCAACCTCATGAATTAACCTCAGCAGATCATCTCTCTTTCTCTCTAGTGGGCATTTGTTGGCATCTCCCATCAGCCATCACTCTGGTCCCCTCCCTAACAGTTCCCTGACTTTCATTCTGGTAGCTACCCCTCCCCATGCTGCCCATGGGCTTCAGAGGAAAATGAGCTCAACCTGAATTTCAGAGGGAAGCCCTGATTGGCTCATGCTAGACATTCCATTGCTCTCTCTCATCATAGCCCACCCCTCCCAATTCAGGTATGAGCATGTAATGTAAGCACAGACAATGAGTATGAATTTCAAGACTCTTTTTTTGGAATGCTAGGCCAGAGACTCATTCCAGAGGATGTCAACAAGAAAGTGTGTAGCCCTGATTGCTGCTAGCAGCTGTCCCATGACCACTGGGGAGCTTGCCATGGAATGTGGCCAACACTCTACATGGAAGAATACAAAGATGGAAAGAAATGGGACTGTGATAAGACCACTGTGCTGCTGAATCAACCTGCCCCAAAGTACATACTAGCTTGGGACTTTATAACTCCAAATGATATCTTTTATTGTTGAGGTCGTCTGTTACTTGTACTAAAAATCCTGACACACCCTACAAGTAATCACCAGACTATACCTACTCTCAGAATAAAGCCGACTTCAAAATAATCCCTTTACCCAAAGATGGTCCCTTCAAGATTACCATCTCTTTATCATAATGCTACCTCTAAGGCTAGAGCTTGAGAAGGCCCGTGGATGCTGTAGGTCTCCCAGAGCAAGAGTTAGATTCTGCATGGAGCTTGCCTTCTGAGGCCCTAACCTCTCTACCGGGTTGGGGACAAGCCCCACCTGCCCTATAGAAAGAAAATCGCTGTGTCAGAACACTTACCCAACAGCATCCCTCCCTGGTGCCTTTCCTCCCACACCTTGCCCAAAAAAAAAACAAAACACACAAAAAAACAAAACACACACAAAAAAAACCTAAATTGGTTCAACACACTTTTGCTACTGGGAAATGTTTCATAACTACTAATGAATAATTCAGTGAACAAGATATTTTTAGTTTTCTATTGCCAGACACACCCAACTTTGATGCGAATGCTGTTGCCTTTCTTACTCTCCAAATCCCCCTTGCATACGGGATCCTAAATGTGTTACTTCCTTCACAGAGGCCCAATCAACAACAAAAATCAGATCATATCACCCATCCTGCTCAACAGCTTCCAATAGCTTCCATCACACTTAGAATGAACTCCAAACTACTGCCTCTCCAGCCTACGTCATTTGGCTTCTCACCACCTTGATCATTCCACTCCAGACATCTGTACTTCTTGCTGCTGTTCAAAAATGCTAAGACTGTTCCTGCCTTAGGACTTCTGTTTCTCACTTACTCCCCCTTCTCCACAGGACACTCTGCTGCCAGCTCCTCACACACAACTAGCTCCGTCACTTCCTTCTGTCCCCAGCACACGTCACCTTCTCAAAAATAACTCCTGTGATCCTCAGATATGAAACAGCAGCCCTTCACTAGCCCTCTCCCTCACTCTGCTTTTTTTCACAGCACTTTTTCCTACCTGAAATCATATTACAAAGATATGTTTAAGCCTGTATATATCATCTATCTCCCCCGCTAGAGTGTAAGTCCCTTTAAGACAGGGACTTTTTCTCTTGTTCAAAAGTCTATCCACCAAGACTAAAACATGCTTAGTGCCGTATATGGGCTCAATATATCTTTTTATTTTATTTGTTTAAAGAATGAATGGATGATTAAATAACAAGATTTTTTTTTAAGTGCGGCTAAAAACAAAAAGCTGTAGGGAGGTACTTATCTCCTGTTGGGCAAATTCCCCTTTTTCTTTGATATCAATTTATATTGCTCCACTTATGAAACATACAATCCTACAGATTATCACAGAAAGTGTCACATCCTTCAAAGATTCTCCTTATAGCAAAGATTTAGATGTGCAGTCATAAAAATGCTCACCATATTTTAAATAATATGAAATCATTCTATCAAAACAGATTATAAGATAACATATCATTTATGAGATCCACATAAAAATCACTGCTTTACCATGGAATGTTTGGCAAAAGGCCAGTGAAAATTTGCAGTCATAATATCTCAAAATTCCTATTACCCATTGAACCTCCAAAATATAATTATTGGAGTGGGAGTGGGATTAATTAATGCTAATTAGCTAATCAAGAAAGTTAAACATTAAGAAAGTTTAAGTTTCTGTGACAAAAATCAGATGCAAAATCTTTGAATTATGTCATAACTTCTACTATTTTGATGGAAAAATAATCATTTCAAAGTCAAGGCACTTGTTTTCCTACAATCAAAGGTGGTTAAATACTTTTAAATACATTTCAACATATTTATGAAGGAATTATCCTACATGCCTCCAAAGCTCTCTCATAAATCAGTATAATGTTTCCAAAGCACATTTGGAAGTACAAAATTCATATCTACCAACTATATTTTCCTCTATTCAAAGATGAATTAAGCAGAAAATACATTAATGTCTGAATTTATAATAGGAGTAGTTAACCCTCAACCATAGCAAACTAATGAGGAATATTTTACCATGGAAAAATTAATCAGGGCTCTCCAACACTATGCAATTTGACATTTTGAGGACTTAATCAGGAATGGATTTTATTCCGCTATTTACTTTTCATCATGGGGATGACTTACAAAGACACTACCTGTTAGAACAAATATAATTCTTGAGCTTAATCTTGTCACTTTAAAGAAATTTATTTTAAATAATATTCCGTAGTTTAAAAATAGTCCTCGCAGAAGCAACATTACTAAGATTATGTCATTTCTGGGCCAAATTCAGCTCTCAAACATTGAGCAAATATCAACATAGACACAGTGAGCCTCAGAAACTGCATGTGACTAACCCTCTGTTAGCAATGAGACAACACAAATTCTGGGAGGTTGTGACTGCTGGACATGGACTTCCATCCCCAGCCATCGATTATCACTATCTTTGTTAAAGACTACAGGAGTTTCATTTAACTAGAGTGCTCAGTAAATTGCACAGAGTTCAAGCATCTTTATGGATTCATTAAACCATGGATCTGCCTCACAGAGCTTGTAGCAGAGCCCAGCTCTGGCCCACAGCCTGTGTTTACAGAGAATGCAATAGACTGATGTTTGTAACCTCCAAAGGCAGTCTGTCAGTAGACATTAGATTCCACTGTGTGCACAGCCACCCTAAGAGTGGATTGTAACATAGGGAATTTCCCATTCTCAGTCTCAACTGCTGGGACAGAAATGAAGTGACCATCTGTAGCAAGATTTTCTTTATTCCATTCTAATCTGTGATAATATAAACAAAGAGCAAAGAGCCCAAGGAACAAAGAATTACATATGGCTTGGCCAGTTCACACTTCTGTTTATGTGTACAAAAGCTATCCAGAGGTATTGAAATGGAGGAGAAATTAAGATAATCACAGGCATGCCTATAGCTTGGATCCCCCATGGGGCCTCTCAAGCATACTAGGCATTGTGACCAGACATTGCAAAGGTGTATGAGAAAAATTCAGGACTCAATCTACTACCTTAAAATATCTCAAGGCAAGCCACCTGCCCTTTTATGCCTGCACTTATTCAGATACTTAACATTTTTAACAAAGCACTGAATCAACAGAGTATAACTACTATTCCAGGAAAATGAATAATCATTATCTCTTGGCTTCTCAGGACAGTTCACCAAGCACTCTCAGAACCTTCTCCCTCCTCTGGTTTTTATTAATAAGGTCTCACAACACCTTCCTTTTTGTCAGGCACAAAGAGTAACTTTGTGCTGAATGCAGCTTATGATCAGAGAATCACATCAAAATGACCTGTAAGATAATTCTTTAAACGCTCATTCTTCAGATAAAGCTGAACACTGTTAGTGGCAAGGTGAGAGAGTTGGAAATGTAAGTGACTGGATCGATAAGGAGAATGTTCGACCCAAATAAATAGATCCCTTCCTGATCATTTGTTTCACTGAACTGCCCACTGCCCAAACAGACAGTCGGACTATGAACTCCAAACATGCACATTCATCACTCTGCAGAAGCAGTCACCAGAACACAATGTGGCGATGCAATCTGACACTGTGGTTAATGTTAAAAGGGAGCATGCCTTTTATATGGATTGGATAATTACCGGCAGTTCCGATGAGAAAAAAACTTGATTTAAGTGAACAGCATTAGCCGTCACCAGAAGGATGGCCAGAGATGTACTACGTCTGAAAATTAACATTCCAGCATATACGTCAATAGCACTGTGTATTGATCCCCAGGTGACCAGATTCTGATTTATGAAAGATTCCCTCTCTTCCTTCTGCTCACTGAAAAATGTTGAACACAGACTGGGGCTTGAAGCTATTTAGAGTTTTCATCAACTCTTCACATTTAATCTAAAATATCTAATGTTATTCAGAAACTGATGTC
Source organism: Pongo pygmaeus (assembly GCF_028885625.2). Classification (NCBI taxonomy): domain Eukaryota; kingdom Metazoa; phylum Chordata; class Mammalia; order Primates; family Hominidae; genus Pongo; species Pongo pygmaeus. Next base: position 107,473,303 of record NC_072378.2, on the reverse strand, counting down.
CATTCTGGCTAATGAGTTAGAATTATTGCTGTTTCCTTCAGTCTCCCAACATATGGCTCATTAAAAACTAGAAGTGGTTGCTGTTCCTTTCAGTACAAACCCACTTGCCCCATGCTGTGTTCCAGGTATCCCTTAGACCAGAGTTTCTCAAGTGGTTTTCAAGTGTTTTGGTGAACATGAGGTCACATGCCTCTCCCCAAGCTTCTGATGGCTTTCTAGAGTACTGTGTCCCACCCTGTCTGCAGAACCTCTGCCTTGGAACACTTTCTAGCTCTCCTCAAGAGCCTGTGTGTCAGTTTAAACGGACCTACACTTCACTAGCCAGAACTTTCCTGCTGTAACCCTACTCCCAAATGTGTTTCCAAGGGTTGACGTTTATTCCTCCTCTGTGATTGCTTTTTCCAGCCTCTCATTTGCAGCAGCTCATCAATATTCCATTCTGTATTTCAAAATACAAGATAATAAGAAACACTTGGGTTTGTTGTTCTTTCCCCAGAGCTTTCTGAGAACACCCCTGTTTGCTATGACCAAAAGGGAGCTCAGCCACTGGCCTGCAGACTAAATCCCTGGGAGGAGAAGCCACTATACACATGAGGCAGTGGATAGGCTTATAGCACAGTACTAAGGGACACTGCAAAACCAAGCAATCATCCTGCAGGCCAGGGTGCAGCTGGACAGATCCAGGAGGCTCACTGGTGGCTGTTAAAACCAAGGAGGAATCCATAGGAAGAACCCTGGGGCTCCCCAGGTGCATTTACTTGTGGGCCAAAGATATTTGCAAGCAACTGGCAAAAGCAAGTCTGTGGCCTGAGCTTCAGGTGGTCAGGGGACATTAATTGCAAGTAATTTCTTAATGTCCTTCTCCAAGCCTTCATGAATGATAGCCATTTTGCAAATTAAATCTTGCAGGTATTTAAAGGAAAAAGAGTAGACAGGTTAATCACTAGATTAACAGGGCAATTGTTACACATTTCTTCTGCACTACTTGGTTCTGTAATTAAGTCTGAAACTGAGAAATCTTTCCCAGGATATATTCAACTTTAATAAAAAGACAAATAGACTATGTCTAAATAAAATGTAACTCCAAATAACATGATGATACATGCTAATTAGAGATGGGTTCTTCCAAAAGAAATCTCTTCTAAGAAGAGATCACTGTATAACCAAGAATATAGTTTGAAAGTAAAAGAAATGCTAATAATACAATATTCTCCTCCTTGAATATTTATGTTATTATTATAATGATTGTTAAGAAATCTTAATGGCATCATTTGCAAATGTTGTTTCTGTCTATATAATCTTTTTCTTTTTAATGCATCTTATCCTTATCTCTGAGCCACATTGGTTTCTTCCCACTATGGTCTGCTGGGTAACCACAATATTATGATATTGAAGAAGTATTTCGATCTTTTTTTTTTTTTTTTTTTGAGATAGGGTCTTGCTCTGTTGCCCAGGAGGGAGTACAATGGCATAGTCATGGCTCACTGCAGCCCCAGCCTCCTGGGCTAAGCAATCCTCCCACCTCAGCCTCCTGAGTAACTGGGACTACAGGTGAGCACCATCACAGCCAGCTAATTTTTGTATGTTTTGTAGAGACAGGGTCTCACTCTATTGCTCAGGCTGGTCTTCAACTCCTGGGCTCAAGCAATCCTCCTACCTCCACCTCCCAAAGTGCTGGGATTACAGGCACGAGCCATGGCGTCAGGCCTTTCAAATTATGAAAAAACTAGAACAAGGAAGCAAAACTTTGGTGCTCTTAGGAATTTGTGTTTACTTGTAAATTATCAACATTCCGAATCCATAAACAACATTAAAAACTTGAGATCTGAACAAGTAAACAATCATCCTTTACATTGCCTGCAGTGGCCATTTGTCTTGACTTTTAATTTCCTTCTTGATTTTTGGATATTAGTTTGGACAATAAGATATTTCCCATGTAAAAGGAAAGAGATCAAACACAGGCCATTTGGAAGTGACTAACATTTGTGGTGTTGTTTGTTACTCCTTTTTAGAGGGATAATGGTTACAAGACATTACTCCCTTAGGAAAGAGTATTTTTAAGTGTGTATTACTATGCAAAGTAAAACTGGTGTTAGCAAGTTGGACTAAATGTTTCCACAAGAGTGCAAAATCACTAAGGAGTCTCTGCAACTTTCCAATTCCTAGATGAATTACAAGGACAGAAATGCTCTCAAGTCCAAAAATGGGCTGGGAAAAGAGTGAGCTATTAGTTCCCTGAAAAGTCTCTAATACATGAAATAATTAGATTGACATCCCATTGTCCATACAATGCCCACAGACTACATAAGTATTTTTCTTACCCGTTGTTTCAAAAACTTTTAAGGCAGCAAACAAGCCTTCGGGGATAAGGACCCTACAAAATATATTATGAATTAACACTATCTACTTCCTAGAGCCAACATTCTGAAATGTGTAAACTAGTAGTTAGAGTCCTTAAGTGAATACAGCTGTGATTCATGGTCCTCTCCTGGCAGTGTTGAGTAGAAGTATTTTGAAGAAAGCCTAATATTCGTAGCAATCCAGACAACTCTTCAAATAAAAATTTAAATTCAGTTAAAAATATAACCTATATACTATATAGGTTAACCTGGCTTCAATCCATCCCACCTTATTGCATAGTGACAGTCTGTGAGAGATGTATGTGACACTTTCAACCCACCCCATTAAACAGACAGAGAAACCCAAAGAGAAATGAAGGATTGAGAGGCAAAAGAAATTTAAAGAGCCCATTTTCAGTGAGCCATCATTTTCAGAGTTGGGTTATTTTTGTCCTTGTTTTCAGCAGCAAATCAATTCCTGACTCTACACCCAAGCGTGTGTGAACAGAAACTCACAGAGACCACAAGCACAGCTGTCCAATTTACATTCACAAATGCAGGTGTTGCTCACACACAAAACAGAGGTCAGCTGAATACTGCTCCTAATTAGCTACCTTTTCTACTAGGATTTTTCTTTGTAAAGTTATGCATGCAATTTGGGTTCAACTTAGAGACCATTTTTAGATCCCAGCATGCTATCCAGCAAGAATCGGGCTGTCATTATAAAGCATAATTTACAGCACAGTTAATTTTATGTTTTTTTAAGTCTACACTATACCTAAGGCAAAATTCTGTTCTGCACACACACACATTACATTATTCACTCTGTTTTCTATCCACTTCTCAAAACTTAAAAATGGTAGAATTTAGCCAGAAAAAAAAAATCTGTTACGTAGGAATGGGAAGAATTTTGCCCTTTTTCTAAGATTAAGAAAGTCCACAATTTAATTAACAAGGACTAAGGACTTTGTTAAATGATACAAGAAGAGAAGTAGCTATTTGCTATTGTCTTCAGTACAGAACACCCAGGGGCTTATTACAAGCAGTTCTTAGAAATGGCAGGATGGAGACTGGTATCTAATACAATCCATTAGGAAACCCAAGCCCGAAATGAAATGACCACAAAAGCCTATCAGTTAACAGAAATGCAGCAGCTGTACATGTTTATTGTAATACAATATAATATTGTAACAGAGATAACACTCTTTAAAATTAAAAAAAAAAAAAGAAGCCAGCAAATGATATGACTAGTTTATTTCTCTATTTGGAAAAAAAAAAACCACACACACACAAGAAGGCATAGCACGTCAGAGCTTTGGGATATATAAGGAAGGATGAAGACTGCAGAGAAGGGAGGAATTGTTTGTACACTAACAGACAACTGGGATCAGCTGGCAAAGTCACTGGCTAAACACCAAACCGCTGCAACTTCCAGGTTTAGCAAGATGTTCAAAGACATACCCCAATAACTCCTGGTAGAAAGTGAAATGTGATGGTCCTCCTCCCACTGCTGACTTTACCTGCTGTAGGTATTCCAAATGCTAATTCCTATCCTGGCTCCCAGTTATCCATTTTTCAAAAATGTACCCTATGAAAGCTTAAATTCAGTTTGACCTTAAACTTTATAATGATGTAAACAATATAGATATAGATATGGTATTCTGGAGTGTTTTTCCAAATGGAATCAGGTGCCTTTCTTCAAAGGCTCACTATAAAACACAGTTTGCAAAATATAACATGTATCACCAGGATTGTGACAAATCCATCTTGCTTGATTTTAGTTCCTACAGGCAGCCCATCAAGATTCAGACCCATAACCCTTCAGAATTATAGAAAGACAAAAAGCCCTGTTCTATAGCCATCTTCTGAGATGGAATGCAAAGTATTTTGTTGTGGTAAGTAGGGCTTTGAAGAAGAAAGCACTGGGCCCACTCCTGGGGTTGTTACTCCAGTGCTCAGCATTCAAAACGGGAGCCCCGGGGTCTCAGAGATCATTTTAATCCGCCTATATTAAAACAAAACGTGTCTCCCGTGCATCGTTCTTCCCACCCTCCTCCCCAGATTCACTGGCTCCTCCCAGGGGAAAGTGAACCTGAGGGCTGACAGTCCCAAAAGAATTCCAAACAATTTCCTTACTTGCCTCTCTGTTCCAGTGAAGATTATGAGCCTAACTCTTAGAGACTGCTACTAAAATTCCACCCTGCTGAATTCTGCAGCCTAATTCTTTCGGCATTATGTTTTTTGGCAGAATGAATGTGACCCAAATTTTCAGGAGATAATTTGCTGCAACAGTGCTTCTTGCAATGCAGTGAGCCCATAATTAGCATTTCAGGATTGCAAATATCACACTTTTAGAAAAATAATAATTGTTTGCTTCAAGAAAGAACAGATTTGGATCTTGTATTATAGAAATGGAAACAACAAAATGTGGACAATTTTAGTAAAGATTTTATGAATTAAGGAAGCTTTACATATCAATGGAAAATAATTGAGGACTAGCAAGTTACCTCAGTAGTTGGTGGCAAAGGCTACAGCAGTTCTTTAAGGATTCAGAAAATAGTTGTGTGCATGTGTGTGTGATTGTAAAAACATCATGCATTCCATTTCCCATCCATGGTGGCTAACACTATTCAAAAAGGACATTTTCAGACCTGGGATGTCTTTAAAACAAAACAAAAAAAAATTCTAACGATGGCTGTTCCTGTGTTTACCCACCATGCTTCTCACAAATGCTTGGCTGTGTAAGCAATGTTGTTTCATGTATTCATGATTTCATCTTTTCTCAATATCAATCAGCTTTAACATAAGATGTCAAGAGAGACTTGACATTTTTCTTGACAAGAACTCGTGGGCCAGATTCTGAAAAGAGCAATAGCAATATTTCCACTGGGTACAAGAATTAAACTAAGTGGGCTAAAACTTTCTGGCCATGCTTTTGTGGCTAATTACTTGGCTTTTATAAGAAATATCTACCACTTATCTTTCATGTACTCAGAGTGCAGTCTGCACTCTACTGCTGGAAAGACACTGGCCATGAGGATACCAGCTGTGATCACAGTGTCCTCATCAGATTCATTCACCCTCTCAGAACACAAACACTAAGCCGAGAGAAACACATTAGAAGGGGATTCCTTATTCCAAAAGGTTAAGCATGACACAAAAGGGGAATCAACAAAACAGAAAGAATAAAAATATAAAAGTAAAAGGTGCGCAGTGTTTTCCGCTAGAAGCTATGAGGCACATGCGCGTGTGGGCTGGTGAGGCCTGTGGGGAGCCGCCTCTCTCTCCGGTGCTCTTACCTTATTTCTCTTGAAGTAGGCTCGTCGGCAGGCCGCAAAGCACTTCTCGCTGCAGAAGCTTTTCACCTCACTTCCCATACTCAGGGAATAGCGCTTGATTCCCACTTTCTGGCACCAGGCACACATTATTTGTACATTTGACACATCATCTTCTATAATAAAAGTATAAGAAAAATGTTCATATCAGAAGCAAACATCCCTTCAAATTTAGACACACCCTGAACCTGACGAGCTACCCGGGCATGATTTTAGTTTCTGGACTTTGGAGGAGAAGTGCTTTCGATCTCTCTCTCTCTCTCGTTCTCTTTTTTTTTTGGCTCGTAAGTTTCCAAAAGACATTTACTTAAAAACCAGAGCATGACTGCAGAGCCACAAGGGCTCCTAGGGCTTCTTAGCCTGGTTAAAAAAAAAAAAAAAAAAAAAAAAAAGCTTCATCTGCTTAGTTAAACCAGCCCCAGTACTAACGAAGCCTGTAAAATAACCCATTTCTTCAAAGGTCCTGTGAAAGCCTGCAGGATCTGCACTGGGTGGGACAATTTGTAGGGTGCTAACTTACAAATGGAACACCCTCATGTGAACCTTGACCAGGCGCCAGGCTCAACCATGGCATGTTCCCTATTACTGTTAAATGATATGTGCTATTGTTTACTCTTGCAATGTAATAATTCCCAAGCAATGCGTTTAGTCAAAAAAGGAAAGATGTGCGCAGCCAGATTCTGGCAATGGAAAGGGACAAGCCTGGCTCGCTGAACAGACTCTGACAATGCAGCCTTCCGGCACTGGTGTCCTAAGGGAGATGCAGGCCTGATTGAAATTCTCCTCCATGTGATGTGGTTCATGGGCCCTGGATGGAGGGATGGTAATGGGAATGTCATATCATTCTCAGCCAGATTGGTGGTCCTCCCAGCCCCTCATGTCATGTCATGGGGTTGCTCAGAATGAATTTAGGTGGTTTGCAAATATTTCCACTATTTAAATTGTATTTCTTTTCCTTTGTATGAGAAGAAAACAAATTTAACTACCATAATGAGCCCATGATATCACAAATACTACTGCTTAAAACAAAGAAAGGATTTCAAAGTGAGTCAATTAGTAAAATATATTCCGTAAATCATAGTGCAGGTGGTCAGAAGTTATGACAAACATTATGATGGTGATATTCAGATCTGGGAAAAACTGGCCTCTTTGAGGGGTGGGTGGGGGTGAATAAAAGGAAACTTTAAGTAGACATCTAAGTAACATTTCCTTCTTGCCTCTTAATGGCTTTTGCCACATCTTGAGTTTTCTCTGTCCTCCCAATTGATAGTGACTCTGTGTGTGTGTGTGTGTGTGTGTGAGAGAGAGACTGACTGCCACATCTTTTCTTCCTTTATGGATTTTTTTTTTATTAACCCACACTCATGCTCCAGACATGAATGGTAATCACAAAATCCCCAAAAAGCACTAGTATACTGTTGTCTGATTTCTGGATAAAATCCCCCTAAGACTAATTGCTAAGCAAGGCCTGGTCCATGAGTTGTTGACATATTCAGGGTTCATAGAGTCTGTCATGCAATCATTTCATTTCCAGGGAAAAGATTTGGTTTGAGGCAGTGTGGTCATCACCTGCAAAATTAGAAGCAAACTAATTTGTAGTGCAGATATACGGCTTTTTTCCCCCTGAGTATCACCACTCAGAACTATGTGCAGCATTTTATTTACCTCAATGGAATAAATATTGCCATTTTAATGACCTTTTTGTATTTCACAAATTATATATTGTGATCTATTGTTATCAAATGAGATAATATAAAAAATGACCTTTGATGTCAGTCAAACATTTTTGATAACTTTCTTTAAATGGCATAATATGAATTCAAATCTCAAACAATTACTGTATTTAATAATTTGTTCTATTCAAAGCAAGCTTTTTGATATTTCAGGAATATCCTTAACAAAAAAAATTTAAAAATAAATAAATAAAAGCAAGCTTTTATTTATATTGTACATGATCTCTAATATGGCATCTCTCTACATATGAACATTTTACATGGTATGAAAAATTAGCAAAGCTTTATAGTTTACCTTAGTGTATGGAGGAGTTTTCTTAGATTAGAAAGAGCACATATTTTAAAATAATCACCTGTCTTTACTAAACTAGATAGCAACTAATAGTTTCTATTTTTCCAAATTGATAAGATGCTTTAAAATCTTAAATTCCTGAAAAAGAAGATACAGCAGAATTCTCATAAATGATCCACTGGCAGTAAGCTTGATTCTGGTGAAATCTGTAAGGAAAAAAATGTATGCAGGAAATCACCTGGCCTCAGTTTAATGAGGAAACCCCACTTCCCAAGGAGCCATTTTAGAACATGCATTAGGTCCCCCTCATTATTTCTTCCTTTAAATTAATCTGATTTGGGAAACAAAGCATAAAATTGTTTAAGTCCTAGATCTTCAGCTATAATGGACCAACACTGAGATGAGAAAGAATAGAGTGCAAAGCTATTCACAAGGCCAGGCGCTTAGCATGCAGCTTGGGCCTGGCCTGAAGGAATGATGCTTGAGGCCAAAGGGCAGCTCCGGGGTCTTTCTCAAGCTTCAATCCATCATCACCAGACAGACCCACTTGTCATTTTTTAAAGGGAGGCAAGAATACTTTCTTACAAAGGACCTAACAAACGAACAAAAAGGTAGAATTTTAAAACAGATTATTTCTTATAAATCATTCTTACTACAAAGCAAGAATATGAGATGAGACCAAATACATTGTGCACTTTTATATCTGGCAGCTGGAAAAACTTCTAGAATGATGGTTAGCATCTGCCTTGTTAAATAAGTCGACGTTCCCCGCAGTTTTTCGTACAACTCCATTTCATAAAGGTGTATGCTTTGGAAAAAGCCCATCAGATTTCTCCTTTTCTAGTATTAAACTGTTATCAGCAGCTAATGATCCAAAGAACAGTCTGATAATTGGGTTATTCAAAAAATTTTAAAAACATTTTCCGATATTTCAGGCATTCTAGATTTATAAAAGTCATTTATATTAGTAACAGATTTTAGAAACTAATAAAGAACTGTGATGATCTAAATATTGTCAGCCAAACTATAGTTCAAAATTCTGTCACCAGACATGAGATAGTGTCCCCATCTTATGACTGCACCCCTAGAAAAGTGAACGCTTCTTAAGTGGTTAAAGTCAAAGGGATCAGTCCACTTCAACACCTGCATCTCTTTCTACCTGAAACACGGAAATGAAATGCATGCTTTACAATAAACATGGAAATGAAATGCATGCTTTACAATGGCAAAATAGAAGGTTTCAGCACTTTAACTCTTCTAACTTGATCTGCTTTAAATTTTTTTTCTATTTAAAAAAATATTTCTTCAAGCTAGGGAAAACCTAACTACCTGTCTTACATTTTGGTTAACGGTCTGTGCCATTAGAGGCTTGAGATTACCTCAGAGAAGATTCACATAAAAGATTTTTACATTACATTATCTTACAGCCATCAGCCTGTGCATTTTTATAATAAACAATGCAACAACAAATGTAAAATGTTTACAGCATTACATCACATTCCCAAAGAGAACGGTTTGTATAACATAATAAAATTTTCATATGATAATATCATATAAATATGTATCAGTCAAAATAAGCATATTTCAATTAATCATGAAAAATTTGTACTACCTCTTTAGAATTTAATTAAGCAGAATGTTTAAGGCATTTTCTTTCCAATCTAATGTTCCAAGAGCTACAGAACATTTTTCTACTTTACATCCCAGAAGTTCAGATTACTCCAAGATGAAATCAAAATTGTATTTATTTATTATAGTGCAGAGAAGTATGAGATCAAGCATTTCAGGAATGCCCTGCTGAAGTTGTTTGAGAAATTGCCTTATCTGGTGACTTTTAAAAATGAGGATGGCCATTGGTCAGTGATCTTCTTGGGGCACTTAAATTGGTTATAAACATGTATACTAACTTACCTGACCAGTGCCCAAAGAAAATCAGTAGGGCATTAACGGACTCCAGGCAATTAAACTGTAGATTTACCACCCCTTTGTAACTTTCATGGGAGTCCAAGACTGAGGAGAAATTCCGAAAGTATTTGCTGTGACATCTATCTCCTCCAACAGTTCCTAGAATGCACACATCCAGATAATCAATGAAAGACCTGGATTATATTTGAGACAAGTTACAAGGCAGTCTGAGGAGACTCCTGTGTGTTCCCCATGCCATGAAATGACATGAAATGGCCCATGGCCGGGCTGCACTGTGTCAATCTACTTGTTACAGCAGCTATATTTAAAAACAGAATAAAGTCAAGGCCTGGAAAGCAGGCAAGAAACTGAAGTTTGCTTTCTTTATAGCTTCTGCAAAAAAGAAATTCATTTTTGAAATAATTCAATTCCAAAGACTTTAAAGCCATCTAACTTAAAGTTTCTACAGAGTCCACCAGGAGTTTCTGTACAATTCCCTGTGTTCTAGGAGTGAATATACAAGGAGACCCAGAGAAAACTGGGACCACTAAACCACAAAGAACATAATGATAGTTAGCAGTACTTAGTAGATGCCCGCACAGTGCACGGCTCAGTTCAACGTTATTTAATCTTTTTCACAACCACCACCGACCAGGCAGTTACTAACATTAATCTCCATTGTGCAAATGGGGAAAGTGAGTTTATATGTTAAGTAATTTGCTCCTAATCACACAATAAGTACATATCAGAGCCTTACTGAGGACCAGGCCATCTGATTCCAGAGCCCAAGCTCTTGACCACTACACCTTAGAGACCACAGCTTTTCTAAGCAGTAAGATTATAAACCATCCTCACAGACCTCTCTCCACAAAAAGGACTAAAAGCTGTCACAGATTTTGCAACTTACACAGCACAGTGCTCAGTGACACAACAATAGACAAAGAAAATGAAATCAAAAAAGTCAAAATGTCTTTGAGGAGACAGCTGAAGTGTTAATCAATATTTGTTAATTGATTTTCAAAAACAAGTTAGGCCCACAGTGCAAGTCTTTACTTCTTTATGACTATGAGACATGGATTTGCTGCAAACATTCTGTATAACTTGCACCAGCAAGTGCTATTTAAACATTAAATAAGACAGGCCCAATAATATGTGGATCTCAAGAAGCAGTTATTCTACCCACAGGCAAGCAATACTCTTGCCAGCCTTCTCTTTTCTAAGGAGCAGGGATCACAGCAGAACATGGATAAGACTGGCTTTCCATGTGGTTGAAATGGGAGACCCCCTACCTCTGTAATTTCAAGGGTACCAATAAGAATATCCTAGCTTCAAAAAATTATCCTTCAGCTGCTCACTAAGATTAAATTCTACCACTAGAAGGTCATTTCTTTGGCTAAATGTTTCTTATGAGCCATTAAAACACAAATTCCCTGAAAGCAAGGAGGCTCAATATATACTTGTAAATAACGATTTATGCTTTGAAATGAATGATTCTTTCTGAAGAATATGTTTTTACAAGGAATGGGAAGACGCACTGAGGATAGGGTTCCAATGAGAAAGGTAGAGAGGCAAAGATGGGAGAGTTGGGATATATTACTTAGCTAATCTCCAGCCTTGGAAAGAGCTAGGGCAACCTGAGGGCAGCCAAAGGAAGGCGGTGTGGACACGGTGATGACACTGTAGAACATGTCAAATGTTCAGAGTGCCTTTTAAGTATGAATATGAAACACAGTAGACAATGGCATATAGCTAAGGATTGCCAGAAAAGAAAAGCAACAGGCAGATCCACTTAGGACAATCTCAAGGGGGTGACTTTTTATAAGCAAATGAGGTAGTAGATGTACATTGCTTTGCAAATCTAAGTTGCTACTATTTGAAAGACAGTGTGGTGAAGCACAGAGATGGAGACAGAGGACCTTGGTGAAAGTACTAATATTGCCCCTTCTAGTTGTGTGTGACAAGAGTAAGTCGATCAAGGACTGGTCATGCCCACCCTAACTATAGCTTCGGTGAGGACCAAATACAATTAAATATGCACATTCTATATGTAAATGAGCCTTCCTTAGAACGAGTGGCAATTACAACCACAAGAAAAGGGTAGGTGTCAGCTGTATGCAATCTGGAGAGGCCCAGTGACCAGGCACCAGTCTCTCCAATCACATCCCCTCCTGTGGATGACATCTGTAAAACCACTATCCTTGAATACAAAGAACAACCCAGTAATTGGTTAAATTTCACTAACTTAAATTATTTAAGAGTAAAGCCATTAGAATTAATAAAAGCCTCACTTACAGCTACTCTTTTAAAAAAGTACTTAACTTGAATTAATAGTTGACAAGATGTTGCCAAATATATCACTGCACTGCCAGATATTCTGTAATTAATAGATGGGAATTCTTTGTAATTATTACATTAACTATCCACACATGGGTGGATCTTCCTAAGTGCCTGAGAAGTTTGCTCATTTAAAAAGTATCAGAGCAACAACTAAAAATGTCTGCCACTTTGGTAACTGAACTATCAAGAATTCCCAAAGAGTGGTGTCTGAAAAAATAAAATTTTATTGAACTTAGCTCTCATTAAAAGGATAATGCAATTAAATGACAAAGGTCCATAATACTACATGAGTCTTTGTAGTACCTAAAATTATCCCTAATTTTCTTTTGAAAATAGATTTGAAGTTATTTCAAGAATTTAAATAGTCCACTCCTCTCTAAACAGAGCAGTACTTAACCCCAAAATAAAATCTAAATATTCTATACATAAATTAAAAATTGGTTCCAATAAGTAAAAGGAATGACCCTATATTATACAAAATTACAGAAGAATGACAGACTTTAAAATTAATTTTCAATTTTCTAACGGAACATTCTACCCAATTTTAAATTATTTACATTCATATTATGAAGATAGACATAGACATAGATACAGATATAAAGAATGTGATTCAAGAAAGAATTACATGTTTACGTGTGAGCTGGATAGGACCTGAGGTGTGTGGCTCATTTTATGACAGGCAGAATGCAGTAAGAGAGAGGTTCAGACAGTTGTGAGCACCATTCCAGAGAGCACGGCATTTGAGTTGGGTCTTGAAGGATCTGGAAGGCGGGGAAGTTAAAGGAGAAAGGACAGAGGAACTGCAGGAGCCAGAGAGTGGCAGACAGGCTTGAAGTGGGCAAGAATCCTGCAGTCATCCAGTTGACCAAGCTTGTGTGAAGGGAAAAGTAGATTAGACAGGAGCTGATAAGGCCTGAACAAGGAGTCTCACGGATGTCATTTTGCCATAGGGGGAAGGAATCAGCTCGTCTTTATTCCACAGGTAATAGGAAGCTCCCAAATGTTTCTCAATAGAACATGACAGACTGGGCACTGTGGCTCACACCTTAATCCCAGCACTTTGGGAGGCCGAAATGGGTGGATCACTTGAGGTCAGGAGTTCGAGACCGGCCTGGCCAACATGGTAAAACCCTGTCTCTACTAAAAATACAAAAAAAAATTAGCCAGGCATGGTGGCAGCTGCCTGTAATCCCACCTACTTGGGAGGCTGAGGCAGGAGAATCGCTTGAACCTGGGAAGTGGAGGTTGCAGTGAGCCAAGATGGTGCCATTGCACTCCAGCCCGGGCAACGAGAGCAAAACTCTGTCTTGGGGGAAAAAAAAGAACATGACAGGATCAAAGATGTGTTAAGAAATGTTACTCCAACAGGAGTAACAGGACAGATCAGAATTTGGAGAGACTAGAAATCCAGTTCCACATCTAGAAGCCTCAGTAAGCAAAGTGAGAGCAGGGTCCATGTCTCATTCTCTCTTGTGTGTTCAGTGCCTTGCACAGAGCAGTGCTCATGCTCCATGAAGGAATAAATGGACAGATGAATAAATAGCTGCAGAGGAAAAGGGATGAAGGCCTGAACCTACAAGGTGACAGTGGAAATGAAGAGGACAGATTTAAGAATGAGATGAAATCAATTATCAAAAGGTAGAAATGTTGCAAACCCAGAAATACTGAAATTTTGTAGTATTCATCTTCCCGTGTTTCTAGTCAAAGCAGACAGGGAAAAGTCCACAGCATTCTTGGGGAAGGTGACTCCAGAGTCAAATTCAAACAAAATGAAGTTGCTTTACAGTCAATGTCCCTTCCTCATTTATTCTCCCGTACTCCAATAAAAAAGGACAGCAAAAGGAGAGACTCATAAAGTCACAAAATCGTAATTGTGTCTTGAATGCCATGCTGAACTTGGATTCTTTAACATGACACTACTAAGCACATGTGCCTCCAGCTCCCTGACATTAATTTGAGTATTTCCCCATAATTTCACTGACTTGCCAGTGAAGGAGTTTCTTCTTGTAAGTTTGACAACCTTGCCTCTGCTTCTCAGTGTTCACTGTGGAGTCTGTCTTTCCTATGTAATCACCCTAAGAAACTGGAATAGGAAAGGAAAAAGGTAGAGCTTCAGACTAAGGAAAACCCAGAGTCTTGTATGTAATACTTCCCAAAGCACATTCCACAGAACACTAAGCCCATAGGGTACTTACATGGATGTGATTTTTAAAAAAGACTTCCATCATTAAATATGAATGGAAAACAGCAGGCTAAACAAAGTTAAACAACAGGCTTTTTACAGCAGGACATTTTGTTTCCACCAATGTACAATTAAGAATCTTTGAAAAGGAGAGAGAGTGTGCCATATTTCACAGATTTAACAGTGGACATGTCTTTTCACAGAGAATTCCCAAGACTGTACTTCTGAGGAAGCCTCCTGGAACGTGCTGCTCCACTGCCCTACATCAGCACTGAGGCATGAGCATTTCCATGTGGGTCATTAATTATCAGGAAGGTTTCTTCTCTTTTGCCCACAATTATATCCTCAATTGCCAGGAGCCTCCTTTGCCTGCACTGGGCAGAAAGACAAGGTCTGCAGCCATGTGGCCAGTGCTGGGCACGTTGACCAACATCTACTAGTCCTCAGTATGCATGTTCAGATTGACTAAAGACATCCATGGTCCACAAAGTCCCATGGTGTCTGTTACTCACATCAAATACAGAGAAGGCAATCCTTTTCCTATATAGCCCTACAGAGAAAATGGGAGAAATAACAATAAGGCAAAGAGAGAGTAATACAGACTGAATAGCTCATGTTCACTGGCTGGCTGCCATAGACAAGATGCTCAATTAAAATCGTATCCCCATCCCTGGGCCCTCGATCTGAACCTCTGAGCAATCTAAGATGTCCTGGGACAATGATGCTGCAATCATGGATTTGCTGTCTGCTAGACTTCTCTCTCCTAGATGGCTGAAGTCTACTCAGCATCTAGTTCACAAATGAACGTGATGAGTGACAAGGGAGTCAGATCAAAAAGTGTGCTCTAGCAAAATCCACCACTCATAGAAAACCAATTCTGAGGCCTTGCCCTGCCTAGAGGGCCACCATCTTCAAAGAGATACAAAAGTGGCAGCATATAAAGACTAAAAGGTCAAGCTGCTTTATACAGGACCTCAGAACAAGAAAAGCATTTCCACCATCTGCTCTTTAATGGAAGGGCTCATTTCACCTTCTGAGATCTGACTGTCCCAATATTTACACTTAATGGGTCCCACAGTGGTTGACAAATCTCCCCAGAGGTAGACAGAGGATTCATTTCTTTACTCAACTTCATGCCAAGCACTGTATGATGGGCTGGAAATGCACTGACTAACAAGACACGCACGGACACTAACAAGGCCTCAAGGAGCTTCCCATGGCTGCCCCTAGTGTAAAAGGCCAATGTGCAGGAGAAAATGGCCAAGGACAAACCTGGCCTGCTCCCAGGGCTCCATCACCATGAAGGGTCATAGGAGCCAGATGTTCTTGGTGACTGTAGAAGGAGGGTGTAAGCATCTCCACTGGAGGGGAGCACAAGCAGCCCATCATGACAGAAGAGCAAGCCAAGTCCCTCCTCGCTGCTCCAGCCAGTCCTGCCAAGCAGCAGGCCACGTGGGGCCACCTCCTAGGGGAGACAAATTGACAGGCTAGAGACTGGGTGTCAAAGGGACACCTGGGAGGGACCAACCACTCAAGCGAGAGCACTGCTTGTTCTCCTCCTTAGCCCCTTTTCTTTCCTCAATGCCCTGAACTGCAGTCACACCCAGAAAGTCAAGTTCAGTAGGTTGAAGGGTATGCAGAACTGCATTCAATTAAATGTGTTAAAAGAAGCAAGATGAACCTACTAGAACATTTCAACAAAATAATTTACTTCACTCTTCACTCTTCTCACCTTTAAATATTTATTTAGATTTCTTAGAGCAAAGATTGGTTGAGAGACTCTCTGAAGGGGCCCTACGCCAATCCCTACTCTGGAATGTAATGAGACACAGCATGCCAAAATAGTCCTGCTATGGGAAAAGTAGAGGACAACACTAACAAGAAATCCTTCAGAGCACTCTTCTCTCTAGACATTCCTCTTGAGCTGCACTATGTATTCTTATGACTCCAGTTACCATCCATAATACGACGATTCCCAAATCAACACAATTATCTTTCACGAACCACTATGTCCAACTGCCTCCCAGACATCTTAGTAAGTGAAGTCCAAAGCTGCATACACATCCCTTTCCATTTCCAGTCCCCTTCACTGTGTTTCCCACCTCAGTTCCTGGCCCTATCATCTACCCAGTTACCTGATGGCAGAAACCCAGCATCTTTGCTGCCTCTTCTCTCCCTCTCACCTCCCACCTCCCACATTCTGATTAATCACCAGGTCCTCCTAAATATTTTTACACAGCTGGGTGTGGTGGCTCACGCTTGTAATCCCAGCACTTTCTGGGGCCAAAGCATGTGGACTGCTTGAGCCCAGGAGTTTGAGACCAGCCTGGGCAACATGGTGAAACACCATCTCTACAAAAAAATACAAATATTAGCTGGGCATGATGGTGCCTGCCTGTAGTCCCAGATACTGAGGAGGCAGAGGTGGGAGGATCACCTGAGCTCAGGGAGGTCAAGGCTGCGGTAAGCTGTGATGGCACCACTCGACTCCAGCCTAGGCAACAAAATGAGACCTTGTCGCAAAAAAAAAAAGTTTTTATACTACACCCAATCATTCATTCATTCGATGAATATTTATCAAGTCTACTTATATGTGAGGCACTGTTCTAGGTGCCTTATCTTCATGGAGTTTGTTACTCTCAATCCCAGTGAAGCCACCAATACCTCTTGCCCATACTATAAGTAGCCTCCTAACTCACTGTCATGTAGTTCCTTCTCTCCATTCTGCATCTAGAAAATTCTTCTGAAACACCAGTATGACCACTGCTCTCACCTGCTCAAAACCCTTCAGTGGCATCCACTGCTCTCAAGAAGAAAGTGGCAGTCCTGGCATGGTCTCCATGGCTCCTAAGACCAGGCCAGCCTCTCACCTGTCTGCTTTCTGGATTCTGGCTTCTTTCACTTCCTTGAGGCCCTCCCTCCACTCAGCCTTTAAATGTGCTGCTTCCTCCCTCACAACCCTAAAATCCTTTGCCAGTTTAGTCCTACTGATGAATTCAGTCCTTTGTACCTTATCTTAAACCTCATCCTAGGGAGACCTTCCCTGACCCGAAACCTGGTCAGATCCAACAGCACTCTGGACTTGGTAATTCTCAGACTTGATTGAGTTGTTTTTTGTTTGTGTGTGTGTGTGTTTTAATGTCTGTCTCTTCCACCAGACTGTGAGCCAGGTAAGACAGCAGCATATCTGTTTTGCTCACTAGAATAGATGTCTGACCTGGGGCCTCAGCACAAGGAGAAGAAAAGCATCCTTACTAGGTGCACCTTGGATGTTGGATACCCAGTGGGGGAATGGAGGGAGCCAAGGTAATAATTCTATCTTAGGTATGTGCTCAACACAAATGTGTATATATGTGAGCCAAAGGCACATAAAATAATCTTCATAGCAGCATTTATTCATAATAGCTAAAAACTGGGAACAACCCAAACGTTCACCAGCAATCATTAACATACGCTTGGGATTCCTTAGATGGGCTTAGGTGGGTAAGTGTAGGTCCTGAAGTTGACTGTGAAATTGTGTATACTAAGAATTTCTGCCTGCATACGAGACCTAGATTTCCATAGTTTTTAAGAAAATTTTAAACTCCTCCTAATTTAAGCAACTAAGCCCTAGAATGTAATTTAACCTTTTTAATCCTATATTTAGTCTGTTCATAGCTTTCTCAAATCAAGTAGAATATTTAAAATCTCATCATTCCTTACTATTAAGGAATTATCACCAAGTGAAATGCAAATGTATCATAGTGAAGCCTAAAAATTAAGTTATAGACATAAGGCATAGATATACCCCTCTGTGGTCTACTTGAGAGCTGCATTTGATATGGTGTAAAGTGGAGAGAAATTAGGGGACACTGGGAGACTGACAAAAGTAGAATATACGATATCTCTACCTCCCAGTGGTTCTGATCAGGGTGTGACTTGGCCCCCAGGTGACATTTGGTAATATCGAGAGACATTTTTGATTGTCACAGCTAGGAGAAGGGGTACTAATGGCATCTAGTGGGTAGAGGCCAGGTATGGTGCTAAATGTCCTACAATGCACAGGACAGCCCAAACAAATTATCCAGCTGCAAATATTAACAATGCTGTGCTTTAGAAACCAGGCTCCACAGTGATGACAGGTCTGTGTATGGGACACCTCTTGTGCTCCTCTTCAAATCCTCTTGGCCCCACGTGTTAATCCCATGATTGCTGTAACACTTTGACCAGCTTGTGTGTGTGCATTCTGAAAGTTACTTGCCTCGCACCTGTGGCATATGTCTCTCGCTTCCTGCTCTGGGATTTCTCTGACATAGCAGCATGGGCATCCTATGTGGATCCTTTTGGCATTCACTTACACATTTGCAAACCAGCAGTATAGGGGATTAAAGCATACTATATCAACAGGACATGAGAGTTGAATAGATTTTTCCTTCTTTTGTCCCCTGGGTAGATAGTTATGAAATGTTTTAATAAACTCCAAAGAATTACCTCTGCAATTGAACACCAGTCTCCCTTAGCAGTAGCCAACTAAATAGCACATCCTTCTGTTGGCTCTTTCTGCTCTCTAGGTTCATTTCTCTTGTCCCTCACTCCTACTTTCTGGCATCACATGCCCAGTAAAGCACCTACATGAAAGTCTTTGACTCAGATTCTGTTTTCTGGGAAACTCAGGATGAAGTACTATGTGTATGGAAGTCCACAGTGAAAGACCAGAAATTAATGGAAGAGAATATAAAAAAGTTAGAATTTTATGAACATTTGTCTTTTTTCCCTTTAAGTCCAGCATGAATATATAATGAAAGAGTAAAAAGAGGGCACCAGATTCTCAGTGGCACAATAACGGAGCACTCAGAAAGGGCCATTTCTAAAATTGTCCTGTCGGCCAAAGAATTTTCTAATCCTTCTATGATAGGGGTAAGGAAAAACAGTGGTGGCTACACAGAAAGAGGAGAAACAAAGAAACTAAGTCAGGGGTTCGAGTAAAAGAGGAAAGTAAAAAGAATATCCTTTGTCTCAGCTCCTTTAAATGGATTGTGTTATTGTGAGAGCTTCAGAATGCTAGAATTTTACTTAGAAGAAACCTAGAATATCATCTAATTAAATGTTCTCTTTTACAGAAGAGGAAATGAGGTCTGGAGAGGTTAAATGACCTTCTCAAGGTCACTCAGTTGCCTTAATGGCAGAACCAGGACCAGAACTCACTTCTGAAATGGATGGGGACACAATCTGATCATGGATTCTAAATCACATACTTCTGTGATTCCGGAGGCAGCCCAGAACTTCTCTTCACATTTTCTAAACTCTTTTTGGAGTTATGACCTAGCTAGGATAATACTTTCAGGATACCCTGTCCCAGGTCAACAAGGAGCTAAGACGCTAACAGGAAATAAGAGGAAATGTCAGCTGTGCCTTTCCTTTCTTGTTAGAGGGTGGCCGTGTTTCTGGCATTTCTTGTTATTCTAGGGACAGTCCCAGTGCTGACTTCTTAAAGTTCCTGTTAAATGGAGAAGACTTAGCTGATTAACTTGACCAAGGAGAGTGGTCATAATGATCCCATTATGTTCTGGGGCTTTTCACTGGCGTTTCCCTCTAAGGCAACTTTGTTCTCAAAGTCAGTGCCCTTGGCCAAGAGGATTTGAAGAGGAGCACAAGAGGTGTCCCATACACAGACCTGTCATCACTGTGGAGCCTGGTTTCTAAAGCACAGCATTGTTAATATTTGCAGCTGGATAATTTGTTTGGGCTGTCCTGTGCATTGTAGGACATTTAGCACCATACCTGGCCTCTACCCACTAGATGCCATTAGTACCCCTTCTCCTAGCTGTGACAATCAAAAATGCCTCTCGATATTACCAAATGTCACCTGGGGGCCAAGTCACACCCTGATCAGAACCACTGGGAGGTAGAGATATCGTATATTCTACTTTTATCACTCTCCCAGTGTCCCCTAATTTCTCTCCACTTTACACCATATCAAATGCAGCTCTCAAGTAGACCACAGAGGGGTATATCTATGCCTTATGTCTATAACTTAATTTTTAGGCTTCACTATGATACATTTGCATTTCACTTGGTGATAATTCCTTAATAGTAAGGAATGATGAGATTTTAAATATTCTACTTGATTTGAGAAAGCTATGAACAGACTAAATATAGGATTAAAAAGGTTAAATTACATTCTAGGGCTTAGTTGCTTAAATTAAGAGGAGTTTAAAATTTTCTTAAAAACTATGGAAATCTAGGTCTCGTATGCAGGCAGGAATTCTTAGTATTTTTTGAGACAAGGATCTTTTTGAGAAAAAAAAAAACAACAGCCTTTCCTAAATTGTGCACATACGATACACACTCAGTTTCACAGTCAACTTCAGGACCTACACTTACCCACCTAAGCCCATCTAAGGAATCCCAAGCGTATGTTAATGATTGCTGGTGAACGTTTGGGTTGTTCCCAGTTTTTAGCTATTATGAATAAATGCTGCTATGAAGATTATTTTATGTGCCTTTGGCTCACATATATACACATTTGTGTTGAGTACACACCTAAGATAGAATTATGCCTTATACATTTTCAAGAACACTTAATTGTATAAATTATTGCATATGTGTATGTTCAGCATTAATAGATATTGCCAATCAGCTTTCAATAGTGGTTATATGTTATTTACACTCTCACCAGCTATGCATGAGAGTCCCAGTTGCTCCATATCCTCCTCAAACTTGGTATTGTCAATCTTCTTCATTTTAGCCACTCTCATGTGTGTTTACTGGTCTCTCACTATGATTTTAAATCTGATGTCCCTAATGAGTAATGAGATTGAAAAACTTTTCATGTTTACTGATAACTTGGATATATTCTTTGATGAAGGGCCTGTTTAGCATTTTTGCCCATTTTTCTATTGAGCTGTTTTATTTTTATTTACAGAGCTTCTTTATACATTGTCAATATGAGTCTTTTATAGGGAAATGCATTACAAACATCATCTGGTACTCAGTGATTTGCTTTTTCATTCTTTTGAAAGATTTTTTCTTTTTTTATTTGTATAAATTCATGGGATATGAGTACAATTTAACAACATTGATATATTGCACTATGGTGAATTCAAGGCCTTCAGTGTATCCATCACTGGAACAACACACATTGTATCCACCAAGCAACCTGAAAGATTTTTTAAAATCAGCAAACATTCTTAATTTTATTATATGTAATTAACTTTTTCCATTATGGTTAGTACTTTATGTATGTAGTTTAAGAAACATTGGTGTATTCAAGATCATAAATATATTCCCCTAGGCATTCTCTAGAAGCTCTATTGTTTTACCTATCACATTTAGATCAACAATCCATCCACAATTTTTTATGAATGATGTGAAGTAGAGAATCAACATACATTTTTTCCATAAACATATTTATTGAAAAGACCATCCTTTCTCCACTGCTCTACCGTGTCATCTTTGTTGTTATAGACTGAATGTTTGTGTGTCCCCCAAATTCATATGTTGAAGCTCTAACCCCCAATATTATGGCAATTGGAGATGAGGCCTTTGGAAGATAGTGTTAAATGAGATCATGAGGATGGGGCCCTTGTCCAGTGGGATTAGTGCCCTTATGAGAAGAGACAGCAGAGAACCTGCTCTCTCTCTCTCTCCCTTCACCACATGAGGATATAGTAAAAAGGCAGTGATCTACACTCCAAGGAGAGAGACTTCACCAGACATTGACCCTGCTGGCACTCTGACCTTGATTTCCAGTCTTCAGAACTGTGAGAAAATAAATTTTGGTTGTTTAAGCTACCCAGTCTATGGTATTTTATGTCAGCCTGAGCTGACTAATATATTTATCATGAGTCAAGTATCAATTTAGATTTGTTTCTGGACTCTGTTGTAATTGTTTATACATATATCCTTGCATCCTTGCCTACTATCATAATTATTCTGTCCTTACAATAAATCTTGATATCTAAGAGTATAAGTCTCCCAATTTTATTTTTTTCTTCAAGATTGTCTGAACTATTCTTGCTCCTTGCATCTCCATATACATTTTAAAAAACAACTTTTTAATTTCCACAAAATTTTATGCAGGATTTTTATCAGAATTAGATTTAAATATACAGATCAATTTAGGAGGAATCTTCCTCTTTACAATATTTAGTCTCTAATCTATAAACATGGTATGTCCCTCTATTGATTTAGGTCTTCTTTAATTTCTCTCAGCAATGTTTATGATTCTCTGTGTAACAATCTTACACATATTTTGTGAGATTATTTTTCTGGGTATTTGATGGGTCTGATACTACCTTAAATTGTATTTTTAAGATTCATTTTTGAAATTTTTATGGCTGGAATACAGAGATATCATTGATTTGCAGATATTGACTGTGTTTAGAGACTGATAAATTGAGTCGTGAATTATAATAGTTAACCTGTAGATTGAGTGTAGGGAGGTCTATATAAAATAGCATTTCTATCTTACAAATCTTGAGTTTCTTACTCCTTTTTATTTCCTTATTAAATAATTGTCTGTTAATTTCCAGTACAGAAGTGGGTGATACTGATCTTTCTTTTCTTTTCTTTTTTTTTGAGACAGAGTCTTGCTCTGTTGCTCAGGCTGGAGTACCATGGTGCAATCCCAGCTCACCACAACCTCCACTCACTGCAACCTCTGCCTCCTGGGTTCCAACAATTCTCCCACCTCAACCTCCCAAGTAGTTGGGATTATAGGAGTGCATCACCACACCCTACTAATTTTTGTATTTTTAGTACAGACTAGGTTTTGCCATGAAGGCTGGGCTGGTCTCGAACTCCTGTCGTCAAGTGATCTGCCCACTTCGGCCTCCCAAAGTACTACTATTACAGGCATAAGCCATTGCGCCTGGCCAATAATAGTCATCTTAATCTCATTCTTGATATCAAGAGGGAAGTTTTCAATACTTCACTATTAAGTAATATTGGCTGTGGAGTGTTCTTAATCTTCGGACAGATTAAGGAAGTTCTATTCTATTCCTCCTTTGCCAAAAGTTTTTTAAATCATTTATAGTGCTAAATTTTATCAAAATTGTTGCTGCAGCTATTACTTTACTCTGTTAATGGTTTTACTTTAACAGAGGTTTTACTTTATTTTGTTAATCATATTGACTGATTTTTAAAATTTAAACCAACCTTGCATTCCTAGAAAAAAATCTAAATTAGTCATGATGTATTAACATTTTGTATATATCATTGGCTTTGGTTTGCTATAATTTTGCTCAGTATTTTTGCATCAATGTTCATGATGAACAGAAGTTTTCCTTCTTTTTTTTCTTTTTTTTTTGAGACAGTCTTGCTGTCACACAGGCTGGAGTGCAGTGGTGTAATCTTGGCTCACTACAACCTCCACCTCCCAGGTTCAAGCAATTCTCGTGCCTCAGCCTCCCAAGTAGCTGGGACTACAGGCATGTGCCACCATGCCCAGCTTATTTTAGTATTTTTAGTAGAGACAGGGTTTTGCCATGTTGCCCAGGCTGGTCTCAAACTCCTGAGCTCAAGTGATCCCCCCACCTTGGCCTCCCAAAGTCCTAGGATTACAGGTGTGAGCCACCACGCCCAGACAGAAGATTTCAATTTTAATGTAATAAAATTACACTAAATTATTGTTTTCCTTACTTATAACGCCCTTGGTATGTAATGTGATCAATGTTATGCTGAGATCATAAAATAAGTCTAAGTATTTATTTCTTCTCTATTCTCTGAAAAAGTTTCTCTGACTTCTTTTTTTTTGTTTGTTTTTTGTTTTTCTTAAATGTTTCACAGAATTTACCATTGAAGCCATCTAGGTCTGGAATATTCTTTGTAGAAAAGATTCAATTATTTTACTTCCTTAATAGGACTACTCAAGTTTTCTATTTCTTCTGTCTGTTTTGGTAAGTTAAACTAATGTGACATCTCTGTCAAAGAAACTCTGGGAATTATTCTAGTAATCGCTATGCATAACATCAAAATGATTAGTTCTAATAACATATGAACCTTTTTATTTACTCACATTTCATATTTCCTAGCACTTGTTGTCTTAAAAAATGTCAAATCTATTATTTCATTCACTATTTGTTCAAAGTAAAAATTAACAATCATTAAAACTTGTCCCAAGCAGCATAAATCCTTCATCAGACTTCTGGCTGCTATAACTATACATATATGCAGTTTGCTTTATATCTGTTCAATTAACAAGTACCTATTAAAGCACATTAAAACATACGCTCTCAAATCATAAAACCAGGAGAGCAACTAACCATACAAGTCACAAAACAAGGATTTTATAAATATAGGGAAATAACAGATCACCTAAGCTAACCACATCATTTTGCAGACAAGGAAACTAAGGCTTAGAGAAACTACCTTATTCAAGATTACATGGCCAATAAATGGCAGAGCTGGCATTAGCAACCCAGGTCTCCTGGTTCTTGCTCTGGCAGTCTTCACCACATCATGCTACCATTCAAATTATACATTTCATCTGGCATTAAAAATGATAGAACACACTAAAATGTGCCTTACACATTTTTAAGAACCTTAATTGTAAAGAGAACAATAAAGCAGGACCCATATCACAGTATTTAACATTTTCAGGTTTCATTTTGGATCTTTTTTTATCACTTTGAATTTTAAATTACTATCTTCTAGCCTATATTAAGTTTCAGGTGCCATTTCCCCTCAACTGTATAAATATAACAGTTCTTAATTATCTGCCTATAGACTTTTTGCTACTCCACTTTAATTGCCCTTGTAGTCCTACCATGCACCTTCCATATGCAACTAAAATTATATAATACATTCCAAGGTCAAACTAGAATGATGTTTTGATCATATGCCAACAGTACTATTAAGTTCTTGGTAGTCAAGGATAATGACATACATCTGTATTGTCTAGCACAATGTAAGGAACATTCAGTAAATACTTAACTGACTGAAATACTGGCATAGTGTTTTGGATAATCCAGTGGTTAAGGATATAGGCTAAGGAGACATAATGTATAGGTTCAAATATCAGCTCTGCCACTCAGTATCTGTGTAACCTCAGGCAAGTTGCTCAACTTTTCTGGGCCTCAGTTTTGTCATCTGTAAAACAAGGTTAATAATAGCATCCACGTAGAGTTGTGAAAATTAAATGATATAATCTATTAACATAATACATGCTCAAAAACTATTAGCTATGATGAGATTATATCATTACATTATTAAGTACTCATATTTCTGCCATTCATCATTAATTCCTCCTGTCCTTATCCTAAGTGATTGGGAAAACTGAGGGTTCAGTGAACCTCTTTTTCTTTTTTTTGAGAATTGCATCTGGTACATAAGTAGTAAGTCATCCAAATCCCATTAACTCTAGGTAATTTTATTTAATAATCATATTTTAAAAGTTGGACAAATAAATAAAATCCAAAGCAATTTTGATTAAATCCTGTTTTCTCAATGGCTATTTGGAACACATCATCATATGCAAGCCCCAAGAATACTGAATAACAGATAAAATAAATAATGACCATAATGCAAACCACATTCTCATTCCCATTTCCCTGCAAGTACAATTCCATGTCAGAATTATAAGAGCCAAAAAGTAACATGCTTATTAACTGTGGGTTACCCAGCTATATACATAGAGGTTAGCAGATCACGTGACTGTTTCCATATTCTCCGTCAAGCTAATGGTTCTTTAGAGCCCAGTTCTTATAACTCCTTAGGAATTGCAAGATTTGCCTGAAAAAATATATCATATTTCCCTGACTATAATGGAACTCAAATTTGGAAAACTAACTGAAAAGCAAACCATCCTGGAGGACAGGAAATGGTCATTGTTTTCAAAGAAAGACAAGACATTTCTGCACACAGGAAATCAAGCTGGTTTTAGGGGATTGATCTTATCTTGCTCCACACAAACCTGTCTGTGCCGTGTGGACAGGCTCTTCCTTTTACTTCACATGTGTGAACATGGTAAGAAATAAGAATAAAGGCACTTATCATTTGAGGTAAAAGACACTTTATTCAAGACTGCCACATAAATGCGTAAAGAGAAGTATATTCCCTCTTTTTTTCTCATTTCATTTCATTTTAAAGTATTCAGAGATTTACAGGGATCCTGGACTTGGAATAGGCAAGTTGTAAGCCTCTGGGAAAACCTGTCAAAAGACTCAGATCTAAAATGTGGTTTTCTAGGTACACAGTGTTTTCTGCAGCAGGAAAGCTCTCACTAGAAAAAGTTGCTTCATTTCATTTTTCCTTGTGAACAAAAACAATCACACTAATAGTTTTATTAATTTAAAAAAAAATTTTGGGGAGCAAAATGTCATGGAGTAAATCCAAAACTAGAAGGGAAAAAGTCCTGGTTTGAGTCTCAACTGGGCCAGGGTCTACCCTGGCTACTTTGACCAGAAGTTGACAAGGTGGGGAGACCCAAACCTGCCCTACCTCTGCAGAAAACTGATGGCCAGTCAATGCAGCCAAGGGCTATTACACTTGTAAAGCAGTGAAGACCATTATAAGGCCTTTGTCAAAGATATGTATTCAAAATCCCTTCTGAGTGCTTTACCTCAATCATCAAACTTGGAGGGGACCAAATTTAATGCTCAATTAAAATCAGAGAAGGCCAAATATCTTAAGGAAGACTCACTACAGCACAGTTCTTACAATCCATGCCCAAGCCCTTTAAAGTCATGATCATCTTCGAATGAAGTCTCAAAGGGTGAACCCATGCTACAGTCTCTAACGTGAGATGAATTACAGCAAAGTTACAGTTTAATTAACCTATCTTTCAAAATTCTTGCTGATATATTTTTTGCCACTTCAGATTATGTTCATGATGTGATTTTTTAAATTAGCAAAGAAGGAGGTTTTTACATTTGTTCAAACTGAAAGAATAAAGACATGTTTGCACAAAAAGAAAGTGTTGGTCAATACTTTTATTATTTTCTAATATTCTTATAAGTTTTCTTCATGGCTTGCCTATATGGCAAAGCCTTATTCTGTTCATTTCCTAGAGTCTGCAAAAAAGTCTGTGATTATTATTTAAGGATCATGGTGATTCCCTTCACTGCATGGGGGCGGGGGAGGGGGAAAGCAAAAGCAAAGCTATTATCCTGTGTTTATAACACGTCTGTTACCATAGTAATGCCTGTACTGTCACAAACCATACCAAGGGCCAGAGGCTGTCTCTGTAGGGGGAAAGGCAGCACAGAGTTGGAAGATGAATGCACACATGTGCGGCCAGAGCAGGGTCAATGCTGTGGTAACCACCAAGACATGGGAGCTCCCCTTCTCCAGAGAAAAGGGAGGGCAGGGCCAGAAGAGCAGTTCTCCAGGCCCAGAAGTAAGCTACACCCACAATTCTGTATGCAGCTGTGAGAAAGGAGAGTGGAAATCCAAGTCAATGCAGTATCACCGTGTTCCCAATCACAAGTATTCCACTGGGCTCACTGGCTGCCAAGACATGGATGGGATCCAGTGGCGAGCCTGCCCCAGCACATGAAACACATGCTTGGGAAACAGCGCCTGACTGGATGGAGCCCTCTGGTACTCTCAAAGAGAAGCAACTCGCCTCATGATGGCAAGAACTGTAAAACAAAGCTAGGATTTTACCCCTACTGGGCCATCCACGCTTACAGAACCACAGATTCTCAGGGTGAGGGAAGAACTCACTGAGTGTCCCCAAAAATGTGGACTTGAAAAAGTAACTTTCAGCAGGAAGAGAGTGTATGTCCTGTCATTGGGGTATCTGGAAGTAGTATATTAACAGGCATTATTATTCTGAAACAATCCAGGGAAATTTTGTAGGAATATGCTAAAAGACAATTTACATTAAAAAGAATTTTGGATTAGGAGTCAGAAGACCTTAGTACTAGTCTTGGCTCAAGTACTTAGAAGCCATGTGACCTTGAAAAAGCCATTTAACCTATTTGAACTTCAGCTCTTTAAATTTAATATCTAACATGCTATTTCCCAGAGTTATATGAAGACCAAATTAAATAAAATAATCAATGTGAATAAATTTCATAAACTCTAAAAATTTTAATAAAAGGTATTATTATTACTATTAGCATTTTCACATAGCCAGTTTACAATGGGATAGGAGTAATTTGAATACTAACACAGGAATCCAAAGCATACACATGATCCTCATCTTCCCTATCTTGAGAGGTGAACTTGTATGATACAGTCAACTCTAAATTATTCAAGGGCTGATTATCAAGGGGCCTTTTGCTCCTAGCCACTGTACCCTTTATTTGATTCCCCACAGGAATGCAGCATTAACCTACATACAGCTAGAAAATTGACAGTAGCATTTCTCAACCCAATTACCTTGAATCACAACTCTGGTAAAAGTTTTAGCAATGGAAGAGTTAAAATGATTCACTAGATGGAAGTTTTGGATAATTTGTTGACTTTAGCCACGGATAATTAAGAGTGATGGAATCCTCGTTTCACTATCAAGGAAGCTGCGGTTAAGGTCAAACAGGTTGGGACTAATCCAGACAAAACACTAACATTTTCTCAGTGAAATGCTTATATATGTGCAATAAGATTTGAATATCAGTCATTCATTC
Source organism: Pongo pygmaeus (assembly GCF_028885625.2). Taxonomy (NCBI): domain Eukaryota; kingdom Metazoa; phylum Chordata; class Mammalia; order Primates; family Hominidae; genus Pongo; species Pongo pygmaeus. The sequence continues at coordinate 107,444,628 of NC_072378.2, read as the reverse complement.
ATTTATTCAACAAATATTGTGTCAAGCTCAACAAATACCCTGAAAACTCACTATTTTCCTGCCCTTACTGTTCTTCCTTTCTTGAAATAATACATACTGCACCTCGGCAAAGTCCATAGCCTGACTCTTTGAAACTCTAGTCACCTTCCTGTTATATGAGACTTTGGCTAATCTTACCCTAGCACAAGCAGCAAATTATGTCCGTGGGCCACACCCTGCCCACTGTCTTTTTTGTAAATAAAGCTTTATTGGAACACAGCCACACCTATTTGTTTATGTATTATCTATGGCTGTCTTTCTGCTACAACAGAAGAGCTCTGTAGTTGTGACAGAGACAGTATGGTCTAAAAAGTCTAAAATACTATCTGGCCCTTTACAGAAAAGGTTTGCAGACCCCTGCCCTAGATAATATGACTAAATCAAAATTCAACTTTCCTATAAGTTCCTGCTTGGTAACTAAGAGAATAAGCTCCTTAAAAGTAGAGAATCTTTTTGTATCTTTGTCTTGTCATATAGAACCCTTGAGTAGGACAGAGTCAAAGTTGGGAGCAGAGACAGAAAATTAAACATGTCCTTCCCTACATTTTATTTTCAACAGATGAGTGCCTTGGAATTCCATGGAAGACAGCACAAAACCAATAAAACCACTGGTGTTCAGTTACTCTGGCTTCTAATTCCTCAGAGTTCCTACATCTAAGACTTTCAAGGCTCAATTTTTGGCCTCTGTCCCTTCGCATATTTATTTCCTGATCTGATGTGGAATTAGAGTTAAATAGGAGCTGTGTGCTTGAATTCCACGTGGCTGGCTCAGCAGGAAACTCCAGGGCAGGTTTTTTGGCATGCCAAACTTATGTTAGCCTCAGCTATGCTAATTTCTAAAGCTGTTTGCGTTGCTCAAATAAATCTTAGAGACCAATTTGCATTTGGATGCACACCTTTTTATGCACAATTTATGTGCATGATAACTCTAGGGCAGAAAAAAAGAAAAAAGGTCTGGTTTTGTGAGGCAGGCACTATGCTAAGGGCTTTACATACATTTTCTTTTTCTTTTCTTTTTTTTTTTGAGACGGAGTTTCGCTCTCGTTGCCCAGGCTGGAGTGCAATGGCGCAATCGCAGCTCACCGCAACCTCCGCCTCCCAGGTTCAAGCAATTCTCCTGCCTCAGCCTCCCTAGAAGCTGGGATTACAGGCATGTGCCACCACGCCCAGCTAATTTTGTATTTTTAGTAGAGATGGGGTTTCTCCATGTTGGTCAGGCTGGTCTCGAACTCCCGACCTCAGGTGATCCGCCCGCCTCAGCCTCCCAAAGTGCTGGGATTACAGGCATGAGCCACCGTGCCCAGCCTTACATACATTTTCTTATCTCATCTCCACAACAACCACAGGAGGTAGGGCTGGGATCTCCATTTTACAGATGAGAAAACTGAAGCGAAGAGAGCTTACGTAACTTGTCCATGTTCACAGGGTAGTATATGACAAAGCCTAGATTTGAACCCAATCTGTCTGAATCCGAACCCCATGTACTTGTCACTTACTCATACCACCTTATTGATACCGTCATCATCATCTCCCCTCCTCTAAGCCACTGGGCATATATTCAAACGTAAACTCTACATTTACAAAATTAGTTACCCTTTTTTTCCCACTTGGCCTATGTAAAATATGTCTTTGGTCCTTGGGAAATAAATGTGGACCCCCCCGTATCACAAAACAATCAACCAAAGGAGAACAGGGGCATAATAAGGCAAACTTTATATGATACACCAATTACATGAGTAATTAGTAGACAAACACAATTACAAGTGATTTTGACAGGTAAATGGATTTTAATGACATATCTAAGACCTCAATATGAAAGGACTTTTTTTTTCTTTTTTCTTTTTTTTTTTTTGAGATGGAATCTCACTCTGTCACCCAGGCTGGAGTGCAGTGGCATGATCTCAGCTCATTGCAGCCTCTGCCTCCCAGGCTCAAGCAATTCTCCTGCCTCAGCCTCCCGAGTAGCCGGGATTACAGGTGCCTGCCAACATGCCCGGCTAATTTTTGCAGTTTTAGTAGAGACAGGGTTTCTCCATGTTGGCCAGGCTAGTCTTGAACTCCTGACCTCAGGTGATCCACCTGCCTTGGCCTCCCAAAGTGCTGGGATTATAGGTATGCCAGGCTGAAAGGACATTTTTACTGCGAAAATGCAGCAGGCCCAGCAAAAGAATGTAGCGAGAACCATGAAGGAAAACGAGAGTAACACTTAGAATACAGTGTAAGTATATCTATAACATAAGCCCAGGAACTTGCATCTACAAATTTCTTCACTGTTTATGGAAGCATAACCAAATACCTATCTTCCCTAATAAAAACACAAACATTAGCTTTAGTATGTTATAATAAGTACTGCTGTTGAAACTCAGTATTTATCATTGTTCAATTCAACATACAGAAAAATAACCAGCGTTACAATTAAACATTCTAGGATGATTCCAACATTTTACAGCGAGCCAGATACAATATTATTTAACTTCTTTCTCTGTGTGAAATATATAGCCCAGCTTGCAATATCACATAATGCTCAGCCCGTTGCCATCTAGATCTAATACACTGCCATCTAATTTTCTGGAAATATAAAAGAATGAATTACATTTTCATACAAGTGAAAGATCTCCATTAAAAAAAGAAAAGAAAAAAGCTCTCAAAGAGAGCTTTCCAGGAATTAGAAAGAACTCTGTCGGAGAAGATATGTAATCTTCAGGGGTGCCCAACCTTTGGGCTTCCCTGGGCCACATTGGAAGAAGAATTGTCTTGTCTTGGGCCACACATAAAATACATTAACATTAACGATAGCTGACGAGCTAAAAAAAATGTTTTAGGGCCCGGCATGGTGGCTCACACCTGTAATCCCAGCATTTTGAGAGGCCGAGATGGGTGGATCACCTGAGGTCAGGAGTTTGAGACCAGCCTGGGCAACATGGTGAAACCCTGTCTCTACTAAAAATACAAAAATTAGCCAGGCGTGGTGGTGAGCAGCTGTAATCCCAGCTACTCAAGAGGCTGAGGAAGGAGAATCACTTGGACTCGGGAGGCAGAGGTTGCAGTGAGCCAAGATAGCACCACTGCTCTCCAGCCTGGGCGAGAAGAGCGAAACTCTGTCTCAAAAAAAAAAAAAAAAAATTTAAATCTCAAAAAAAATCTCATGATGTTTTAAGAAAGTTTACAAATTTGTGTTGGGCCACGGGTTGGATAAGCTTAATCTAGGTGGTTTCTCTAATGGATTTAGAGGAAGGCATGTTGAAGAACAAGCCTGCCTCATGCCCTTTTACAAAACTATCCCTCTCCTCAGAAGACCCCAGAGGAAACGTGGCCCTCCTTGTGCACCACCCAGTTGAACCATGGTTACTTTTTTTTTTTGAGATGGAGTTTTGTTCTTGTTGCCCAGGTTGGAGTGCAGTGGCGTGATCTCGGCTCACTGCAACCTCTGCCTCCCAGGTTCAAGCGATCTTTCTGCCTCGGCCTCCCGAGTAGCTGGGATTACTAGCTAATTACTAGCCCGCCACCACACCTAACTAATTTTTTGTATTTTTAGTAGAGATGGGGTTTCATCATGTTGGCCAGGCTGGTCTCAAACTCCTGACCTCGGGTGATCCACCCGCCTCGGCCTCCCAAAGTGCAGGGATTACAGGCCAACCATGGTTACTTTTTTTCTTGCTAAACAGTCATTATCTTATTTTTAAAAACCATTTTATCTTTTTTTTCTCATTTAAACAGGTGATTTCAGAGAAGGAAAATAACTTTGTTTTGTAGTCAGTGGTAGAAAAGGTTTACTGTCAGCTGAAAGTTTATAGCCTAAGTAGTAGTAGGTAGGGAAATTTTCTTAATGTAACAGTAATACTCTAAGTAATGCCTGTATTAACATTTCTTACCTATAAGGTCCCTAAAACAGCCTCTACCAAAGTTAACTTGAGCATTTAATAACTCTTCATAAGATAGTTAAAACACTTTCTATGAATTGTTATCACTGAAAACACCAGTAGTGACTTACCTGCTGGTGGCTTTATGAAAGGTGGTGGAATTAAAGGTACAATAATGGGCACATTGCCATGATCCTTTGACCCTGCAGGTGAGTCACTGAGTCCATTTCCAGTGGCAAGCCCTGAATAGCCTGTGCTTATATTGTATGGTGAAATAACACTGTCCTCGGGTAATTTTGGTTTTGGCAAAGAATTTTCTGTAAAAGAAAAAAATCATATTCATTATGACCAAAGAACGTAATGCAGTAGACTTAAATTTTTCCTTATTTTGTCAAGTAAAATGGCCATGAACCCAACATATTTTTTCTTGCAAATCTTTAAACAATGTACTAGAACTCCACAGTTCATCCAGGAACTTTTTAGTGTGGTTACCATAAATTTCCAATGGGCTCCTTTATAATTTGCTCCACTATAATAGCTAATATTCCAGTTGAATCATGGTGATAAATTTTAGCACTGTAAAATTCCATAGAAAATTGAGAGGTGGTGGCTGGGCGAGGTGGCTCACGCCTGTAATTCCAGTACTTTGGGAGGCCAAGGAGGGTGGATCGCCTGAGGTCAGGAGTTCAAAACCAGCCTGGCCAACATGGTGAAAGCCCGTCTCTACTAAAAATACAAAACTTAGCGAGCATGGTGATGTGTGCCTGTAGTCCCAGCTACTCGGGAGGCTGAGACAAGAGAATCACTTGAATCTGGGAGGCAGAGGTTGCAGTGAGCTGAGATCATGCTACTGCACTCCAGCCTGGGTGACAGAGCAAGACTCCATCTCAAAAAACAAAAACAACACAAAACAAAACAAAACTGAGAGGTGGCTAGGCGCAGTGGCTCAGACCTGTAATCCCAGCACTTCAGGTGGCCAAGGCGGGCAAATCACTTGAGGCCAGGAGTTTGAAACCAGCCTGGCCAACATGGTGAGACCCCCGTCTCTACTAAAAATACAAAAATCAGCCAGGCATGGTGGCGCATGCCTGTAATCCCAGCTACTTGGGAGGTTGAGGCACGAGAATCGCTTGAACCCAGGAGGCGGAGATTGCAGTGAACTGAGATCGCGCCACTGCACTCCAGCTTAGGTGACAGAGCAAGACTCTGTCTCAGAAAAAAAAAAAGAAAGAAAAGAAAAGAAAATTGAGAGGCAATTAACCTTTTTTTCCATGTACAACGTGATATACAGCAAGCATAGCTCTCTGGCTACCAGGAGAAAGCCTAAAACGTGCCCTCCAGCATTGTAACTAGGTCCCACTGTATTATAAACTTGTATCGTAATATAATCACATGAACCAATGAGAAAGAAGCAGGGAAGAAAACTGATGCTTCATAAGGTATTGATAATACCCATTAAAAAATAAAAATAAAAATTTTAAAAACTTACAACGATATGAGCTTTGTGCATCGTATCCTTGCATATGAATCACTTAAAAAAACAAATGAACAAAAACCTCAACGATGGAAAACAACTTTTTCCTTCTAGTAGCATATCCTGGCATGCTGTATGTTCCCCAGAAGCAAAGATTATTACCTAGGCTAAGTATTATATGAGCTATTAGTTTACAGAATACAAACTCATGACTTGCATTTTTCATTTACAGTGAAATTGATGATACTATCTCTGTAGCATGATGTGTACAATTTCATAGTAAGCTTAACATAAAATTTGTCATGTACATTCAATTCCACTTGCCTGCAGGGCAGCTCAATTACATTTCCTTGCTTGGCATATAAGAAGGGACAGCTCTATCTTAAAGACTGGAAATAAAATGTTTGAACAGGTAGTTTATGCCAACAGATTTTGAATGCAACGCAAATATTGATCAAATTGCCAGTGATGATGTACAATTTGTTTTACCCACATTTTATTAAAGTTCCCTAAATGGGTTGCTTCTTCACATACTTCTCTTTTCTTTGACAAGCAAGCTCTCATTCCTAATTTAGGTTCATAAATTCAGTATTCATACAGACTTTCCCCATGAGATATCTGGCACTGCTACCCACTGGTAGAATCAGTGTTAATTCAGCTCTGCCAAGGCTCTGTAATTTTCACTCTTTAGCTGGGCTTTGATTAAAAAATTCTTAAAGAGTAATATAGGCTCTAATCATCTACCACTCTCTTACTCCTCTTTTTGCCCTATTCAAGTGTGTGGGGGCAGGGAAAGAATGAAAATGTCAAGCAAAACAAAAATAGTAATTCCGTTTAGATTTCCCACTGAAAAAAAGGAAGGAGGATTACCAAACTAACAGTGAATCTCTCTAGCAGTCTGAAGATCTAAACCTAACATTTCACTTAACAGAAACCCCAGTCCCCAACAGTTGATGATCTATCAAAGGGATCAGGAAACTCTAGTTAGCAAACATTGTCCCTTTCTTTAAATCTGTATGCAGGACCATGGCGCTTAGGTCGCTAGTCCTTGTCTAGTTCTCCCATTGCTGGGAGGAGATTAAGCTGTGTCTATTTTTGTTTTATGTTGTTCTTTTATATTCTGCAGAATTCTGCTTATGGGAAAGCACTATTGGGGATGTATGTTTAAATCAACCATTGGCATAATCAACAAAATGAGTCCCAAAGCAACTCAATTCTGACAGGTTGAGATAGTTAATCCTTCTTTGCATGAACAAAAGGACATTAAATGTCATTACCTTTGAGAACAGAAATGTGCTGCCGGCTCTCCCCATCTGTAGGGTAGCTCCTAAATTCGATATCTTCACCATCTTTTAATTCAACCTTATCATAGCCATACCAGCCAAGGAGTTCATTCATGGTGTTTTCTGCAAAGTTCTGAAAGAGAAGCATAGGCTACTACTTATTTCTATAATCAATAACTACTTGAAAAGAATGCATAAATTGAATTCTGCTTGTCCTACCCCATTTATTTGCTGCCCTGCCTCACTTCCCCTAGTGTGGTGTTCATTTTTCAAATCATGTTCAAAAACGATAATGTTTTTAAATCTTAGGATGATGCATTCAATTATGACAGGGCTTCCGATATTTGTAATTTAAAGATAATAGGACAAAAAAGGTACTATATTTGTTAGTTTTGCCTATGAACAGGAAGTCATATTTTAGCATATTAGTCTATAAAATCTATATCCAATATCAATACAAAAATATGGGGGAGGTGAATCACAAAAACAGCTAAGAAAACATTTTGAAGATGAAAACAACCTTTTGGGGTTCAGATCAATTTAAATTAAAATTGCTTTCTGATTTAGGTGTTGTTTTCTTAAGATTTATCGCGGATAACGCCAAATTTCAACAAAGAAAAATTTCACAATTGTTAACAGTACCATACAGAAAGCTAGGTTACAATAGGTTACAAGGGTCTTTCTTTTTTATTTTTTTCCTTCTGCAAGAGTTTTTTCAAAAATCAGGCCAGGCACGGTGGCTCACGCCTGTAATCCCAGAACTCTGGAAGGCTGAGGTGGACAGATCACTCGAGATCAAGAGTTCAAGACCAGCCTGGGCAACATGGTGAAACCCCTTGTCTACCAAATATACAAAAATCAGCTGGCCCTGGTGGCACACACTTTTAATCCCAACTACTCGGGAGGCTGAGGCAGGAGAATCGCTTGAACCTGGGAGGCAGAGGTTGCAGTAAGCTGAGATCACGATACTGCACTCCAGCCTGGGCAACAGGGCAAGGCTCCATCTCAAAAAAAAATTTTTTTTTAAAAATCAATGCATAAGTTTTCTTTATAAATTTCATTAGTGACAGGTTCTTTTTCCATAAAATCTAAGGTCACTAAGATTGTCTTCTGACAAGTAACATAAAAGTACCAAATAACTTTAAAGTTACTAGCCAGCCCATTTGGGATAATGTATGAAAGTATTTTATGAACTATAAATCAATACATAAATGTAAGATAATATCACTGTTGCTGTTGTTATGGATATCGTACTTTGAAAATAATAAGTATAATTGGACAGACTTAATATCTTATATTAAAGTGACTATATCTTTTTACCTTATCAATTGCTATATCTGGAAACAAGATGTAAGACTCTGCGTGTTAATGATTTTAATGCTTATGTGTGCCTTAAACATTCCTATCTCACAGGGAACCACGAGCTTCCTAAGCTTAGCCAGAAAAACTATATATTCTAACCTTCTTTGTGGCTCAAAGAATCTTTTATTATCCTTCTTACAAGCTGTCATTTCTGAATTACACTACGATATATAATTTATATACCTGAAACAAAGCGCCAAGGCTAAGCCAGAGTGTGCACAGTCTCAACATGTGAGTTCCGTGTTTTCTTGAATTTCACGACTTTAAATTTCAGCAGGGGTAGCACAAAAATAAAAGACATTACACTACTGACTCCACAAAAACAAACCTGGCATTTCAAACTACCCACAGGATGCTAGATTTTTTGCTTTAGTACCCACTTAAGCTCTGAACTCCAACTGGGTCAATCAGTGATGGTACAGTGCATTAACAATTAAGAAAAAACTAGCCAGATTGATTCAGTGTTACCATCTGCAAGGCCAACAGTCAGTCATATCAAGCTTTAGTGAGGCATTTATTCTCTCTGATGGCTGGTCGTGTCCACATTAAATAGATATTCTTTTCATGAATGGACAAAGATATGATCAATATGAATAATAAGCTCAGCAACTTTAGGAATATCACTGAGGAGGATTCGGTTGAACGCTGCCCCACTCAATCAAAAGAGATCCCTTTAATGAGGCATCAGTCTCCCCAACACCTAATTTCTTTCACTGAGATGAGAGCCTGACTTGAGAATGACAATCCCTAGGCACACAAATAGAGGTCCTCTATCAGTGGTCTCGCAGCAGAAATCTCCAAGGATAAGGCTTATACTTTTCATCAAAAAACCAATTCCCAACAGCATTAAAAGCCAAATGCAAGCCATCCTATTGGTCTGTGTGCCATCTGCCCCAATCTCTAAGAAAACTGTGCCAAGACAGAACATCTTTTACATATATCCTAGTGACTATATCCAGTTTCATAGACCGGTCATCTATGGGTGCCACTTTCTCCTGTTTCTGTCTAGCCTCTGAAGTCACACAAAGGCTACGAATGCATAATCATGGAGCAACCCCCTAGCCAAGGATACAGATTTGTTTTAGTCCAGCTGCAAATCCATTCAGCCTTTCAGAACCAGTTCCAGGAATGGGATCCAGAAGTTTTAGACATTTGGGCAAAAACTGAAACCTCAGTTGGAATATTAACACCAAATTCACATTATCTGGGCATCAAAACTGCATCAGTTTAGTTTATGGTTTGTGCTGAAAAGTCAGAGGCTTCATGGAACAATCAATATGAACTTGATCTATTCCATGATTTTCAAGTTACTATAAATGTCAGGGTAAATAAACTCTAAAACATTCCCTTTTTTGTCATGGAAAATAAAAATAAACACCTTAATGTTTTGATATATTGCTACAAAAGCAGAAAACAAAGATTTATAAAACTTCAAGCCATAAATCTCAAAGCTTTCATGAAAGGGGCAAGATGAAAGAGAGAAAACGAACATCAAAGTTTTTTGTAGTACAGCTACAAGAAACGACTATTACTTCTGTTGTATACTCTATTGTATGAAGAAGCCAAAGGACTCCAAGGAATCAAAAATTTAAAAATTTAAGGCCGGGTGTGGTGGCTCACGCCTGTAATCTCAGCACTTTGGGAGGCCAAGGCAGGCGGATCACAAGGTCAGGAGATCGAGACCATCCTGGCTAACATGGTGAAACCCCATCTGTCTCTAACAAAAATACAAAAAATTAGCCGGGAGTGGTGGCGGGCGCCTGTAGTCCCAGCTACTTGGGAGGCTGAGGCAGGAGAATGGCGTGAACCCAGGAGGTGGAGCTTGCAGTGAGCTGAGATCACGCCACTGCACTCCAGCCTGGGTGACAGAGAGAGACTCCGTCTCAAAAAAAAAAAAAAAAAATTTAAAAAATTTAAATTTCAAGGTGAAGTTTGATGCTAGATGTCACAGGAGTTCATTATGGTGCTAAACCAAAGTAAATAAAATAAATTTTTAATGTTATCATCCAAGAAACATACTCTTTTTCCTTTTCCTTTTTTTCTTTTTAGACAGAGTCTCACTCTGTGGGCCAAGCTGGAGTGCAGTGGCACGATCTTGGTTCACTGCAACCTCCACCTCCTGGGCTCAAGTGCCTCAGCCTCCCAAGTAGGTGGGGAGTACAGGCGCAAGCCACCATGCCCGGCTAATTTTTCTATATTGTAGAGACGGGGTTCACCATGTTGGCAAGGCTGGTCTCAAACTCCTGACCTTAAGTGATCCACCTGCTTCGGCCTCCCAAAGTGCTGGAATTACAGGTGTGAGCTACTGTGCCTGAAGAAACATAATATATTCTAAGAGACATGAATTTAATGTTTATGGCCTATAAAGATTTTCAAGTCTTTCTAGCAGAGAATTCCAACAGTTACTTTTCAGCATTTTTTTGTACTATTATCCCTTAAAAAGGAATTTCCTATTAAAAAAGTTATTCATTTCCTGTTTCATATATACATATACATGTGTTTCATATACATATATATGTGAAAAACAATAAAGGTAATAGTAGTTAAAATGCAGAGAGATTTTTGAGATAAGGATGTTCAGTAATAAAACAAGCCACTGAACTAAGGCAGGTTATGAAATCTGCCTCCCTCAAAATCTTTACCCAGCATTTCTCCTGAAGACCTAGGGCAGGAAATGAAGCAGAGTCTCTTAAGAGTCCCTCCCAGTTTTAGGATTCTGTAAAATCAAAGAACTTCTACTTATATAAGAAATAAAATACCTTTTGCAAAGAAACTTCATAATTACAGTGATCATACCTCATGAATTTTACTGAGTCACTATTTCAAATATTTTATCATTGCTCCCATAAATCATCAAAATGTGCCAGAGAGTTCAATATTTTGGCATCTGAACTACATTTTGCAGACTGCTTCTTGCCCTTGGAAGTGACACAAAAATCATCTCTCAAACCATGTGGTCCAATTTGGGTTTGGAAAATAGGTCACTGCAATTATAATAATGTCTAATAGTCTTATAGCACTTTACAGTGTTTCTATATCTTTTAATTCTCCTGATCCTTTCAATAACCCTATGTGTTAGGTATTTGATTTCCACAATAAACTTTTGGTGAACCTATATGACATCCTCTTTTTACGACAGAAAATTAGAGCATCAAGAAGGTAAAAGACAGGCATGAGAGATCTAGTAAAGTCAAAACTAAAATACATATCTTCTAATTCTTAAGCCAGGTCTTTTTCTATTATAAATTCTGTACTTCCCAATGTATCCGCAATTCCAAAGAAGCTACCTCCCGGACCAATCAAAGAGCTGCAAAGATATCATGCAAAAGGATGTCAATATCATATATAAAGAGATTTCTAAACATATCTACTTATGTTGAGACTTTGCTTGCTTTTGGATTTGATCATTGACCTCTAGTTTCCTTAACAGGGGTGCTCAAAATTCACAATTAAAATGGAATCTCCTCATTTCACAATGTTTTGATACTACATCTGACTCTAATTGCTTTGTACTTCTAATATCTAATTTCCCTGCTTCTTTCCTTCCCTCTCCAATTCTCCTCTCTCACCTCCAGTGTTCATAAGGAAAAAAGGCAATCCTAACATTTAACCTGAAAGCATGATCTCTTCTGAGAATTAAAACAAAAACAAAAAAAGGTCACAGAAAGATAGGTGGAAACTAAATTTTACTATGTCTTTACTCCTCCTGAGTTCTTCCTATACCAGCAAAATAATTTTTGTTGGATCTTAACTGCCAGGATATTCACCAAACACCTTCCTTATTCAATTGGAAGTACTGTACAAATGTCAAAGTTCAACCTACATGATTTTTTTTTCTTTCTGAGGAGCTGTGAATGACACTACGTGATTTTTGATTGAACATTTTACCAGGTAAATAATAAACAGTTGACTTCAAAACACTGAAAATAGCAGTAATCACAAATTCGCAAAATACCTCTGAAACACAAGTACTTCAAAATCTTCAAAAAGAACTGGTGATTTTATTTATTTTGAAAACAACAAGTAGATTTTAAAACACAGATACTGATTTTTTCATACCAGGCCTTGCAAAACTGAATGCCAATGTGTTTTCAAATTTGTATTCTACCCAAGACAGCAGGAAGTATTCAAAGAGCCCCCAATCACTCACCCAATGAGGGGCAAGTCATGCCCTTCCCCTCCCCATAAACATAATTCCCATTTTCACAGCCAAGTCCCAGTTCTAGTAAAATATGTCACCTATTCCAAAAACAATGTAAGTTACTTGAGGGTAGGAACCTTTAATTTCATTTTATGCCTCACCTAACACAATGCTTAGCACTTAATCCAGTCACAAATATTTATTTAAATGCAGTTACAGAGAAATGATCAAATAAAATTCAGGAAAACCTAATTTTAAAAATAAATATGTAAAAGCTTAAAAATTATAACACGTAGTATTAGTAAGCACTCTCATGCTATTGGAAATTTAAATTGCTACAACTGTTAGAAAAAGTAATTTGACTCTATGCATTAAAAGCCTTAAAATTGTACATACCTTTGACTTACCAATTTTACTTCTAGGGACTGTTGAAACTATTCTAGGAAAACAGCTATGGAAATATGCATGTTCCAGCATTGTTTTCTTAGAAACAAACTAAATGCCAAACAATAGGAATCTTAGTTAAATAAATTACAGTTTGGTCATATAATGGAATACTATTTTGCCACTAAAATATATACTGTAGATAAATTTTTATTGCCATGAAAAGCTATTAACAGTATATTAGGTTTTAAAAGGAAGGTTAGTATAGTATGAGATCTTTTTTTTATAAAAACTATATATCACATATAGAGAAAGGGCATGAAAAGACATATATCAAAATGTTGACAGTAATTGTGTCTGGGTGGGAAAATTACAGGCTTTGTTTTTCTTTTTGCTTATTTTTATTGCCTACTCTACTATTTTTGTCATGTCCATGTATTATTTTCATAAAAATAAAACACTAGTTTTAATTAAAAATTAACACATAGTCTCAGTCATAGACAATTACATCAGCTATAGTCACAGTCCTAATGACAATAAAAAGGATTTGTTGGTTACATTACTTAACTTCAAAACATTCTGACACTCATTATCCAAGAAAGTGGAGCACATGAGAAACGCTTTCAAAGGAAAAAGAAACTCCCAATTCCAAACAATTTATAAAGTATGCGGGAAAAATGCTACTATCTCTGCTAGTTAAGGTTATGAATAGTAGAATGATGGTTATTTCTGAAAAACATTTTATCTCTCTTTCCATCTCCATATGCTCTGACTTACTTCTGGAGTAGATATCTATTAAGCATCATTGGACTCATTAAGAGAGATAAAGAAAGGGAATCTGCAGAAGACAGGCAGAAGCCTTGTTCAAGTTCCAGAGTGAAGCAGGAATTGAATCTGGTTAGAAGTCAGTTTCTAGCTCTACTCTCAGGCCTGGCCCAGGGCTGAGTCTGAGCTGTCTTTCTTAACACAGACCCAATGGATCAGTTTTATTTTATGGTTCTGCCAAGAAAAAGGTCATGACATAAAATTTAAATAGTGCAAAAGAAATATTTGAAGAGCCCTTTGCAGATTACAAAGTACTTCCTCATTCATGATCCCACTGGATCCAATGGTATAGTTAGGATGAGCCACCCCCACAGATGACCCACTAGAGGGTCATCAATGTGCATGAAATAGTAAGGGTGGCCAGATTCCCACTCAGTGCAGACTTTATATACTGAACCCTGCTGTTTTTACCTGAACTACAGCTTTTGAGCCTGAAATTCTTTGAAGATGGTTCCTATGATCCATTTTGGTTCATTTTGCAGAATTGCTCTTAGCCACAACACAATGATTTTAATGCAGAGGACACATCATTAACACTAATACCCAACTCTGACCTGGAACAGGCTGGAAAAGAAAGTCTTACTCTCTTATTGATATATCCTAAATTGGATGGCTATATAATTGGCATATGAAACCAAAATCATGTGGTTCTGCATATAAAATGTATGGTGTTTTACTGTCTCGTCGTGATACAGAGCAGATAATCATGTCCCCACATTTTAATCTGCTGCCAGGACATCAAATGTCCTAAAAAGGTCAAATAAATGCTGTGAAATTGTGAATACCAGCCCTCAGGCTAACACTGTGGCAGGCATGGCAGGTGTACAGCTGTGTGCAGCTGTGTCCTTTCACAGCTGCAGAACTGCCTTAAAAAATCACCAAGACTTGTTACATTGTTTTCCTGTCTGTGCCAAAGTCACTGGCCTTAATGCAACACAGAGTTCCACAGGCCTTTGGTTATATAAGAGATATTAACACCCATCGGTCTACAGATCCTAAAATATACATTCAGCAAATCTCACTTACCACATGCTTTCGTGTCTGTTACATGTTTCAATTGGCACTATCAAAAACAAAGTCTTCTGTTGTTTTTTTTTTTTTTGTCCTCTTCTAACCTGTAATATCCCCTCTCCTTCAGGAACATATTCAATAATCTTATTAGCTTGAGAGTACAAATGTGGCTGAATTCCCATTCCACAAGAGGAAGTTTTAGACTTTAGGGATTTTGATGATATACCTTCTACTACTTCTAACAATTTTGTTAAGTATAAAGACTCAGTAAATAAAAGGGAATTTTATATAAGATATAAAAAGTTTGGTTACCCTAACAAGAGACTACCTTTTCCTACAACTCTCCCTTTTAGAGAGCCACTGTGCTCACTAATATTTGCCCTTTTTTAAGGCCCTGTTTTTCACTTTCCTTTAAAAATTCTGTTACCTCTTGGTTTCTATAAGTCTGTCTTTCACACAAGGAGAGTAAGGCTTGGCTTCTCAGAGCAGTGCTTGGCAAGCACAGAGGCAGGAAACGCAGAAGGGAATGAGTCTGTCAGACTCATTTTCTTCTAGTTCAAATGTTTATTTCAGATTCGAGAGGAAGTGGAGTGGTTCCTTTCCATTTCCTCGTCTCTGGACTCTGCGAGTTGTATAAGTAAGTCTAGAGAATGACGCTCTACCGTACATCACACCAGTTCATGGATGGAGAAAGAGACTCTTCCCAGAAAACTCCTGGTTTGAACAGACCATAATACATAACCATCCAAGCTCTCACAGGACAGTCTTTTATGGGTTTAGCGTGGAGCCTTTGGCAGGACAAGTGAGAGCAAGGCTGAAGGCTCAGGAACATCTTATACCTGCTCCCAAGAGGCCAGGGCTATGTGCCCACTAACATTAGTCCCCATCCCTGCCACGTGACACACCTGAGGCCACTGCTTAGAGAGGGGGAGTCTAACATAATTTATGAATGCCACAGTGGGATCTGGGGTCCTAAGTCCACTTTCTAAGTTCCTGAGAATTATGCTTCTGACACCAGGATAGAGTTTCAACTGCAAAACTTAAAATATACCTGTTTTAATAATGAGCCAATTTCCCAGGGCTATGTGCCCACTAACATTAGTCCCCATCCCTGCCACGTGACACACCTGAGGCCACTGCTTAGAGAGGGGGAGTCTAACATAATTTGTGAATGCCACAGTGGGATCTGGGGTCCTAAGTCCACTTTCTAAGTTCCTGAGAATTATGCTTCTGACACCAGGATAGAGTTTCAACTGCAAAACTTAAAATATACCTGTTTTAATAATGAGCCAATTTCAAACTTAAACATGCTGACTTTTCCAGTCCATGCTCTGATTTCTCTCTCTCTCTCTCAAAATCAAGCTATTTATCTCACCAGCTCGGCTCTGCAACTTGCTTTATTGTCTGTGCAATTGACACAGGTTATTTTTAATGCCAAATTGAGACCATCAGAAAACAAACTAGAAAATCCTGTGGTAAGTTTACTACTAAACTCTAACAGATGTGCCTGACTCAAATTGTAGGCATCAGGACTGAAGCGTAAATTTAGGTACAAATTACTTACTGAGAATATTTATAGACAGAAAACTTCTTCAGCAAAGTAGTATCTCTGACATTTAACTCAGATTCTCCTGTAGTTTAGCAATTGATAAAGAAGTTAAACATTGTAAGTGCACTAATTATGGTTTGTTTAGGAAAGTTTCCAGCACAGAATGCTTGATCTAATCATGCTGGTTTTGTCAAAGAATTTTAAAAGACAAAAATTGGACTCATAATCTCTACTCACAATTTGGATATTTTGAGTTGTATTGTTGTTTGGTAGCTACTGATCACAAAAGATCTATGTGCACAAAATACACATCCTTAAGAGCAACAATATTTACCTTACACATATATTTACGCTTACACATCCACTAGTAGAAGTTAGTTTTTATATTATATCTACTATGTTCTGGATGAACTCTTGAACCTAATTAACCTTCCCATATGTCAGAATTCCCTCCTGACATTCATTTATTATGATACATGTGAGCTAACAGTATATCTGAGACATATTACATTAGACACAATCACAATATTCACTTTAGAAACATATACGCTGCATTGCTGTCTGATTTTTTAAAATTCTACTAGCCACTAATTAAATAAGGCATACTAATTGTAAGTACATTGGTACAACCAGTCTTTCTAATCAGGAAAAACCAGGATAAGGGAAGAAGAAAAGGAAAGATAAAGAAACATTGTAAAGGTCATAGTGAGACAAACATTTCTACTTGAAGATATTTTCAGGGAGTACACTACAAGCAAGCTATGCCAAGTCATGTACTTTTCATACACAAAATTATATTGTATCAAATTTAAATTTGTTACAACTGCCATGTACATTAAACCAGTGATAACGAAAATGTAACTCAATATCTGATCTAGTGAAACAGCAACTAGTATTAGCTCTCAGCCACATGAAGACACTTTTCAATGCCATTACTGGTGTCAGCTAAACCTCAGCCAGTTTGTCTTCTCCAGCCATTTTAAAATAAATATATGACTATCTCAATTAGGAAATCTTGAAGGAAGTCTCTGTAATGAGGCAAGTTTGTTGCTCATTCTCAGTGCCCTGCATTTGCTGTACTTAAAATAGACACTTGCACCAATGTCCTTTCTATTACCCGAAGGGGGAAAAAAATCACATACACACCAGTCCTTTTTCTTTCAGCTCACAGAGAAGCAACTCAATCCAACCAGTGTTGAAACCTGAGTAGGTCACTGTACACCACGATAAAATTCCCTAATCCCTGAGCCAAATCTCCCTAAGGGGGGCCTCCTCCTGATCCTCCACTTCCCAGGCTGACTTTTCCATTTGCTCTCTCTTCTTTCCCCCTTTCATTTCCCCTACCTTCAAGCCTTGATATGTGATCCGAGGTGGGGGCTCAGGTTTCCGTTTTTACAGCTTAGGCCACGCTAGCTGTATACATTCCTTTCTTTCTGCCGGGCAGTGATTACTTACCAGGGCTTAGTTTACACTGGTCCAGATGAAAGCCGTTCAGATGAAGGCAAACACAGCCAGGCAGCTCCAGCGGCACCGATATGAAGCTGCACAAGGCCACATTGTGTTCTCGGTGACATTTTGTTGCACACATTTATATACAGGGCAACCAACTTGTTATGTTACTCTACACTTAAGATTCAGGGAGCTAGAGGAGTAACAGTATCATGATGTTTGGGGAGGGGTTTTGTTGATGTGATGATTAATATTAAAAACAGAAAGCTATTAAGGAGCTCAAAATAACCCTTCCACCTTTTGACTTTGAGAAACCACTTTTTAAGTGAGGACTTTTAGTGCTATTATATTAGAAGAATGCCTACTAAACAATTCCACTAGACTCTCAGGCATGGTATACTTGAACATGACTAAAATTTTTGGTTAGGGGTATTTTACTTTGGTCCAAAGCAGAGAGAAAATACTGATCCTACAGACAATTGAATTATTTGCTGTATAAAACTTCTTATTTAATGGTACTTTGGATTGAAAGGGTGAGGATTAAAATTTCAAATAGTGGGTGGTGATTTGGAAGGAAAATAACATTTTAAAAAGAGGAAATTCTGTGCACCAAGGTTAATTCCATACTTAGTCCTGCAGCATCGGCTAAAAATTGTGTAATTTTTCCCCTTCACACAATGTTGTTTTTGTTTCTTCCTCACCAGTTCAGACAAACATCTGTTATACTGTAGAAGGACAACTATCTCCCAAACCACGGAGTGCGCCTGCAGCCAAAATCAACAACGCGAGCCCCAAGCATCGAGCACAGTCAGCCTTTATATCCAGCCGGGATAACATTTCACATGTTTTGATTAAAATTAGCTAATTTGTAATTCTAGAACCTATGAAACTTAAAAGCTGCCATCCATATAGATCACATTAGGCAGGGTTTTAAAGGGCCAGAGCTCGTTGTGATTTCCTAGTGGCTTTCACCTCTCTGCCCTTTCCCCACCCCCAACCTAAAATGAAATGCAAAAGTAATCTGGAAATGCAGGACAGGAGGTAAGGGTAAGTGAGGAAGAATGGTTATTATGGACTGTTTGAATTTTCTTCCCATCAAAAAACAACAACTTCTACCGGTCTTAAAAAAAAAATAAAACTGTCCATCATTGGAATCAACGGTGGTTTTCATCATAAGAAACGGCATTGATTTCCAAGGCAAATCTCCCTTAACTCTCCGTTGGACTCATGCTGCACCTCATGCTTCCAGGTACTAAGTTCCTTATCCAGTAATAAAACCCCTAATTCTGATATTTAGGTTGCTT
This sequence comes from Pongo pygmaeus, assembly GCF_028885625.2. Lineage (NCBI taxonomy): Eukaryota > Metazoa > Chordata > Mammalia > Primates > Hominidae > Pongo > Pongo pygmaeus. Next base: position 107,425,947 of record NC_072378.2, on the reverse strand, counting down.
TTAAAAAGTAAAGCTAAGCATATGCACCTAGGTACGCATACATATATGATATATATCCATGCGTCCCCTGCTAAGCGTGAGCTATGATAGAAAATGCTTGTTCTAATGAAGAAAGCGTCAAAGCGCAATAAATTTGACTTACTTGCACACCATTTTCATCCAGTTTGTTTTTTAAATACAAACTGAACCAAAACTGGCCAAGTAGTAGTATTAAGCCACCTGGTAGTATTAAGGATTTCATGCAGAAGATGGGGAACAACAAGAAGACCGCAAAATGCAAACCTGCTACTTTTTGATGGCTCGCAGAAAAATAAATAAATTGTTTTAAATCAATAGAGACTCATGAAATCAACACAGAATAAAACCCTCGCCCAGGCAAAAGCCGCAACTTCATGGAAAATAAGGTGGTGGGGGGCAACGAGGGGGTCCGGAGCTGAGCGGTGCTCTTGTGCAATCGCTCTAACGCGAACAGCTGGAGCGCCAGGCTGCTGCGCTCTCCACCTCTGGTCCACCGCTGGCCTGGCGGGGAGCCCGGCCTCGCCGAGAGGACTCCGGGCCGGCCTTCGCGAACAATGGGCAGGCGCCCTGCAAAGGCCGCCCCTCAGACAGCTGTCCTCCAGCGGGGCTGGCCGGGGTCTGCCTGGCTGGGAAGTGAGGTAGGCAGAGGCGAGCGGGAGGCGGAGGCTGCCAGTGGAGAGGAGCGGGCGGGGCGGGCGAGGAGAGCGGTCAGGACCGTGCCCAGACCCGCGCCTCTCGGGCCGCAGCTCGCCGGGCACTAACGGGCTCTTCACGCCGTCGCAGCTGGTTGGTTGGGGGGAAGCGGGATTGAGGAGCAGGAGGGTGAGCTGGGGGAGAGGGGTGAAATAGAGCTCTCTCCGGGGTGCCCCGGCCAGGAGGCTCCTAACTTTGGAAGGACCCTGAGGATGATTCCCAAAAAGCGGGGAGAAACTGCACCGTCCACTGGGAAAGCCTCTTCCCCTGCCCACCGCCGCTCGGGTCCCCGGTGCCCTCGCCCTGAAACGCGTCCGTGCCAACCTGGGGTTCGTAAGGTTAAATAGTATGTGGTCCCCCCTCATCAAATCTGAGGTTGGCAACAATTTCGGGGATGCAGCCCTCGAGTTGGCCTCTGCTTTACACCTGGAGGAGGAGCGGAGCCGTTGTGGGCATCCTACAGAAACTGACAAGCGCGCCCCGGTACCCCCCAGATCCACACCACGGCCCACGGGGAGCGGGCGCAAGAAAGAGCTCAGTCTCCCTGGCCCCCGAGATCCAAAAATACCTTCATCTCCTCATTGATCTCCCTTTTCACTGGGTGAGCCGGCTTCCTGCTCCGTTTATTTTCGGGAGGTCTCCCTTCTTTCTCCATTTCTGCCATGTTTTTGTGTCTGGTTTCTGTGGAGATGAAATGGCTGCTGCCGCCGCCGGCGGTGGTGGTGGCGGCGGCGGCGGCGGTGGAGGTGGTGCTGATGGTGGCGAGGCTGGCGGAGGTAGCGGTGCTGGCGGGGCCGGGCCGAGCCGCGAGGGGGAGGGCGGGCGCCGAGAAGAGGGGTCTCTTCTAGCGGCGGAGGACGTCAGTGGCTGTCACGGGGAAGGGTAGTTCGAAGAGTCTCGGGGATGCCGCCGCCGCCGCCGCTCCGGCTCCTGCTGCCGCCGCCGCCGCCGCCGCAGCCAACGCCGCCGCTGCTGCCGCTGCCCCTGCCGCCCTCGCTGCCGCTGCCGCTCCCGCCGCCGCCGCCGCCGCCGCCGCCGGGCCGCATCCTCGGGGCCCCGTGGAGTCGTCAGCCATCTTCCGTCGCTCTGTCCGTCCGCATGGGCGCGGGGAGCGAGGGCCGGCGCGGAGAGCGGCCCCGGGCGTGCGTGCGCGGCTGTGTGTGAGCCCGGGAGAGCGCGCCAGCCCCGGCGCCCAGCGCCTCCCGCGAGCCGAGCCGGGGGCGGGCCGGGGGCCGGCGCGGGAGGAGGGGAGGGAGCGCGGCCGGGAGGGGGTCGGAGGGAGGGGAAAGGTGGGGGGGCAAGGACAGCCCCCCGGCTCTCGAGCGGGCGTGGCTTCCACCGTCACTGGATACGCGGATGCTGCGCGGCTCCGGGGGCTGCTCGCGGCCGCCTGTTCATCCGCGGCGGGCACGGGCGGCTCGCGGCGCCCCCCGCGGCCGCCACCTCCCCGCCACGCGCCAGGGGCGCCGGCGGCCGCTCCGAACCCAGCCCTGCTCCTCAGCTCCGCGACGTGGGCTGAGTTGCGTGTGGAGTTGGTTTTTGAGCCCGTCCTAGGAGCTGCTGAGGAAAAATGAATGGGGGTGAAGGGAGGAGGTTGGGCGGTGGGAAGTCGCGAGACCTGAGGTCGCCTGGCTAGAGGGCCGCCGTCCCCCGGGGAGGGTTGACTGAGCCTGCCGCCTCGGGGGTGCAACGCTGGGGTCTCGGGGAAAGGAAACCACAGCCCGGACGCGCTTCCCCCCACTGAGCTGCCAGGATAGTTTCCCCCTCCGGGGGCCACCGCAGAGTGCGCGGAGGCTGGAGACCCCTTGGAGAGATCCCCGCGCCCCGCCCGGCCGGTCCTCCACGCGGCGCTGCCTCGGACTGCAATGGCAATGAAGCTTTTGCCTCTCAAAGAACTACTTAGAAGTAGGACATCTCGGCCTTCAGCCCCTTGATTTCTTTTTCCCCTTGTTCCTTATGCCCTGCTTCAAAGTAACAGCTTTACGCGTGACCCCGCCTGCACCCTTATCTGGGTGCCCTGGGTTTCGCCCAAAAGGTTGGGCTGAGTGGGAGCTTCTGGGAGCGCACAGTCCCGCGTAGGGTCCCGCTCACCCGGAGCCCGGACGCCCTCGTCACGCCCCGGTGGGATCCTCCCCTCCTCGCCCGGTTGCACTTTCTCCTCCCGACTTCCCAGCTAGCGCCTGCCCTCCATGGAGCGGTGCTCACTCCCTCTGCGCTCACATGTCCCCTCTTTGGCCCTCTCCTGCCACGCCTGGGGCCGAGGTCTGATTGAGTCTGTGCCTGTCCCTGGGTTGAGGCATTGGGGATGACGGTTGGATGATGTTTCTGTGATACGCGCAGCTCTGAGCGCTCCCACACGTTGCAGAGGACACATTGACGTTCCCGGCTTCTCTTTCCCGCGCCGCGACACTTCATAATTACCTGACACAATGCGATATGGGGGTGTCCATTGTTCCACTGCATGTTACTGTGGAGTGTTCGTTATGACAGTGGTGGAACTTAAAAATTACACAATTTTTTTAAGTTCCTAAAAGAATGAATTCCGTGTGGGGATATGAGTAAGCTTTCCATTAAATCTCAGTTTGGCCTGTCAAACGAGGCTCATTCTGGGTATAACATCGCCTAATTTGCATTTTAGCATTGTTTTGTTTCTTAAATGTCACATTAGACATATATGGGCGTGTACGCAGGAGAGCTGAGTACCTCCACGTTGCCTATTTTGCATTTTAGCATCATTTTGTTTTTAATAAACGCCAACTTAAAAACATCTGGGAGTGCACCCAGGAGGGCTGAGTACCTCCTCCCTCCTGATTTCTTCTCTTCCCCGTCCCGGGGAGGCGAGGGGAAGCTGCACCCTGCTCCGCGTGGCTGCCTAGATCCTGGGCAAGCCAGGAGGCCAGAGCGAGCCAGGCTTTGCGCCTGCAAGGGGTCCGCGCGAGAAACACTTGCGCCGAGGAAAAGTTAAAATTCCGGGGACGCCCAAGAGTCAAGAGAGGAGGACTGATGAGGTTTTAGGGGAGTTTTGCAGTACAGGCGTCCTGTATTTGCGATTTTCCCAGTAGCTTCTGAGAACGTATCCAGGTACACTCAGGTCGTGAGCTGCGAGTCCTCTGGCCGGGTCTCAAAGCCCGCAGCAGTCCACGGCGCACCTATGACGACCCAATAACTCGGAGAGGAGCCTAAAGCTGTCGTAGCAACTTCCCCCCACTCCTGGAATGATAGTGCAACATTCGCCAATGTGTGAGTGGGTGTATTTTGCGGTGCGGAGTGTCTCCCTAATGCTGTTGCTGGGAGGGGGAGAGGAAGAGAGAGCCTTTTGGTTTTTTAAATTGAATTTCATCCAAAACATCTGATAAATAATACGTGGGTTGGAGAGTTGTTTTCTCTGTTTGATCCTGTTAGTCTTTAATGAGGGAAATAGTGAGAAAACTTTTGGGGGGGGCTTTTTAATATTCTAAAACTGTGGAAACATATGTTGTAAACTGTACGCAAAAAGCAGCTTTTTGTCTTCTGTAAACATATTTAAGTCCCCTCTGTTTCCTTTGGTGCTAGAAGCATTACAATTGATTAACTGTTGAGCAGCTGATATCAAATAGCAAGTTATATACCCCAAGTCCTAAGATACAGTTTCACAAGAATAAAATCAACAGAAAAGGTGAACTGTAGCCCAGAGTTATATTTAGAAGCAGCTATACTTGCTTTAAAGAAAATTACTTACTCTGTGATGGTTCAGGCATTTAATAAAAATAATGATATTAAACAGCCACCTGTTCCTTCACAAGCATATGTCCTTCAGAAAACTGAGGTGAGAACATTGTATTGAAATCCACAGTGCACATCTTTGGTGACAGAAAGAAGGCTCATAAAGTATATCTGAGGAAAACTTTTAGTCTAGAATGAACTTCAGAAGTAATGATGATTGTTACACCTTTTAATGACCCTACGTTTCTTCACATCTACTGTAGACGAAAACAATTATAACAGATGATGCTTTATGAATTTAGATATACCATGAGTTAAATAATGTTCCCTGAATAACTTCATAATCCATAAGAGTATAACTACACAGGTAGGAACAATACATTATACGCATTTCAGAAGAACCCCACTCCTGCTCCAATGACATATCTTTTTGCTCCCCAACCACTAGCACTCTCCTGCGTGCTTGCTTTCTCTCTCTATACCCACACATATCACCCAAGGCTCCAGACATGCAATTAATCCTCAATTTTCCCTCTACTACCCCTGCTAGTCATCAAGATGGGTACAGGACTGATCTTTCATACATTCCTCAGGTACAATTTTGTGACTTCTTTTACTGTTCAAGGCTAGTCTTGATGATCATTCTACCCTGATTCACCTAGAAAACACATTAGAGAGAAGATGGGAAGACCCCAGGGTGGTCTGCCTCAGGCCTCCAACCTCCACATTTGTTTCTTTGTTGTCTCCAAGGACACTCAACTCAGACCTAGTCCTCATGCCTGGTGAGGAATTAATAAACACTAGCTGATTGATTAGTATGACATAATAACAAACTTAAAAAGTTTTCCTGTATTATTGTTTGAAATTAATGTTTATCTTGAAAAGCTCTGTGATTTAACCAAATATGGGGATTAAAATATGTGAAATAATTACTATGCTGAACACATTGTAGTAATTATCTTCATTTAATAATTACAAAACTCTATGAGGCTGTTTCTACTATTATACCCCCATTTCACAGATGAGGAAACTAAGGCTTATATAAGCTGTTAAGATAAAAGCTATTGGCCGGGCGTGGTGGCTCAGGCCTGTAATCCCAGCACTTTGGGAGGCTGAGGCAGACAGACCATTTGAGGTCAGGGGTTTGAAACCAGCCTGGCCAACATGGTGAAACCCCGTCTCTACTAAAAATACAAAAATTAGCTGGGTGTGGTGGCATGCGCCTGTAGTCCCAGCTACTCGGGAGGCTGAGGCAGGAGAATCACTCGAACCCTGGGAGGTGGAGGTTGCAGTGAGCCTAGACTGCACCATTGCACTCCAGCCTGGGCGACAGAGCAAGTCTCCATCTCAAAAAGAGAGAGAGAGAGAAAAGCTATTAAGTATTGGGCTTTGAATCCGTAACTTTCTGCCCTACTCTAGGTTTGGAGCTCTTGACACTATGTTAATCTGCTTTTCTGAATTTCTTTAACAATCTGTATTTTATCGAATCTAAGGCCCACATTTTTCCCGTTTTAACATCTATAAGATTGTAATGCATCTTACACTGAGCTCTTAAAATTATAAATGGCATCTTTATTTCTCAATGGTATATAAAATATCAGTACATTTCTTTTTTTTTCTTTTTTTTTTTTTTTTTTGAGACAGGGTCTTGCACAGGCTGGAGTGCAGTGGCACGATCTTGGCTCACTGCAATCTCCACCTCCCGGGTTCAAGCAATTCTCCTGCCTCAGCCTCCCAAGTAGCTGGGACTACAGGCACGTGCCACCACACCCGGGTAATTTTTCGTATTTTTGGTAGAGACAGGGTTTCACCCTGTTAAGCCAGGATGGTGTCGATCCCGACCTCGTGATCTGCCTGCCTCGGCCTCCCAAAGTGCTGGGATTACGGGTGTGAGTCACCGCGCCTGGCAGTACTTTTTCCAAGCAGTGGTGTGTTAGGCTCCATTGGGTTGTACTGCAATAACAAATCATCAGAAAACCTCAGGGACTTAAAGGTTGCTCAAACAAAGTCAGGTGAAGATCTGTGTGACTCTCCACAGCAACTATCCTCCATGCGATGGCTTGGTACTGCCCATCCGTATCAACTGTGCTTCCACAGTCACTACTCTAGGGGAAAATAGAGCCCTGGAGGATCTCCCACCAGCAATTAAATGCTACAATCTTGTAGTGAGTGACATGTCACTTTTTCCTCTAATCCATTGGCTAGAATTAGTCACATGGCTCTGCCCAACTGCGAGGGAACCTAGGAAGTTTAATCCTTCCACGTCTCACAAAGGAGAGGAGAACTGGATATGGGTAAGCACGTCATGTTTGTTATGGGTAAGCACGTCATGTTTGTACCACAAAGGCATCTTCAGTTCATTAAAATATGGTCATGTCATTAGGGCCCATTAATATAAATTAAATATAAATATAAATTAATATAAATATTGGGAGTCTGTTTTATTCAAAACCAATGAGTAGTGCTTGGTCTGTGATTTGTTATATTGTATCTAAAACATACTTTTGAAGTTCATGTGAATGTTTAATTGCAAAGAACAGAATTCTAGAATCAATTTCAAAAATAACATGAAAGAGCACAACAGTAATGCCAGATTTTAACCAGGTGTCTATAGATGAGCTTCCAAGGCTCTGAAACTTCCTAAAATGCATTTTTTTCAGTCCACTTTTTTTCTGGAGAGTGAGTACATATCTGACATCATATTCTCAACTGAGGTTCATGATTTATTCATTCATTTATTCAACAAATATATACTGAGGTCCCGCTGTTCTGGGTGCTTGGGATCCAGCAGCAAATATGACAGACAAGTCCCAAAATTTTTGAAGCTTACAGTCTGGAAAGGGGACAACAAACAAGCAAACAAGTAACAAGAGAATTTTAAATCCAGACAGGTAACATAAAAGGACAATGTGATACAAGGTGGATATATTGGCAGTGTCTGCTTTAGCTAAAATGATCATGAAAGACTTCTCTGAGGAGAAATCTGACCTGAAACAGGGAAGATGAGAAGGAACTATCCATTCAGAGATTTTAGAATCCTAGAGAAAAGTGTTTTGGTCAGAATTTTAAAGGAGCTGAAGAATGGATATGCTCAGCATGTTTGAGAAGTTGAAAGGTATCTGGAATGTAGAGAACGAGAAGAAGAGTGGCAGAAGAAGGAGTGAAAGAGGAATGCAGAGGCCGGATTGTATGAAGCCTGCAGGTCATGGTAAGGGCTCAGGATTTTATTTTAAGTGCACTGTGGACAAATGCACAGTGGAAAGACACCCTTCTTTGCACTATTTGTATGTGTGGGTCATCTGGCCATCATTAGCTCTGTCAACCCAGCTGGGCACACATCTAAGTGGGGTCCCCTCCCCCCCTTGCTGTTCCAAGAACATCTTGGCCCCCTTTGCCATGCAAAGTGAAGATCACAACCCTCCCAGAAGGATGGGGGCTCTCCTTCAGTCACAGGGGTAAAAGAAGCTCTCTGGGGCCAGGTGTGGTGGCTCACACCTGTAATCCCAGCACTTTGGGAGGCTGAGTTGGGCAGATCACTTGAATTCAGGAGTTCAAGACCAGCCTGGCCAAAATGTTGAAACCCCCATCTCTACTAAAATAATACAAAAATTAGCTGGGCATGGTGGTGCATGCCTGTAGTCCCAGCTACTTGGAGGACTGAGGCAGGAGAATCGCTTGAACCCGAGAGACGGAGGTTGCAGTGACCGAGACCGCACCACTGCACTCAAGCCTGGGCAACAGAGGAAGACTGTGTCTGAAAACAAAACAAACAAACAAAACTCCCTGGCCAGTAGCTTCAAGCCAACTCCGGGTTTTTGGCAGGAGAATAAGGGGCTTCACTCTACACTAGTGAAGTCTCGAGCATTTTGACTTAGTCTTCATTTCTTTGTGAAATGAGAACAGTAATTTATATTTTGGGCTGTTGTGTTGTGGCCACATAATGTCTCCTAAAGTAACTAAAAATAAAACAGCACAAATTTCTATAAACAAGTGTATATTATTTACTTTTCTGAGGATCATTATTATTTTACTTTTACTTAGGTTTATATGTATAAACTGATACAGATGTGTACCAATTTAAGGAAACCTGACACATGAAAACTAATTGCCTGCATAATCAATATTCTTCATTTTGAAATTAATATCTAATAGGGTCTCTTTTAATAGTAATTTGCCAAAAGGTAATCATTTTAATCTATAAAAATGAGACTTCAATATACACTTCTAAGAACATTCCAATTGTACCCATTGAGGGAAGTATACCAATACCTATAAATTTAAGGAAAAAATCATTTCAAGTTATAATTTTTAATTTTTATCCATTAAAGCAGAAATCAAAGCCCAGTATGTATTTACTCCAAATATCCATGCTAAAACACAAAAAACAAAAAAGCATGAAGCTCAACTATCAGTGTGCATATCTAGAATATAACAGCTTTATGTGTATTAAGTTTGTGGAAACAAATGAAGACCACCCAAATGAGAACAAAGGCTATTTATTTAAAGTAAGGGAGACAGCCACCATCACTTGCATTTGGCAGAGATTCAAAGGCAGGTGTGGGAGTGGGAAAGCTTCACAGTGTAAAAACAAGAAAGGCTTCAGGTGTGCTCTGATTGGATGTTGTTGGCCTGGAGAAGCTGAGGAAGGCTATCCAAAAGGCCAGGCAACTAGAAGCAGGGCATCTTATGTGATTGGTTTGGGGAGCATATTTGGAGATATTTGGAGTTCGATGGTTGGTCCTGAGTTGGAAGAGTGGTGGGGGAAGAGGGAGAGGGTATGGAGGTGGCAGTAAGAAATTAAGAAGCTGGCAGGCATTGACCAAGTCGTAACCATTCTGACTGAAGCCAGAGATGGTGGTTCGGCTTCTCTGACTTGTTGCTGCAGCGGTTGTAGATCAGAGTTCTCTTGTCATGCATGGTCTGTCCATTTGTATAGTAAGGCTCTCAAGTCATTAACTAAAAAATAATTTAGGTCAGGCAACTAAGGAGAAACTAAAGCGTAAGACAACTTCCACTTGTGGTGAGATAATATTTTGACATATTAAGAAGTGTTTTTGTTTTGTTTGTACCCACTAATTCCTTTCTATCTCACACACTCATTTATTCAAATTAGATTTGGCATCCATTGCTTCAGGGTGAGGATGTTACAGAAGAAATTCACAGCCCCAGTTGCATACCTATTATCCCAGCACTTTGGGAAGCTGAGGGAGGTGGATTGCTTGAGCCCAGGGAGTTCAAGGCCACTCTGGGCAACATAGTGAGACCCTGTTGCTACAAAAAACAAATTAACAAACAAAAAATTAGTGGGGCATGGTGGCATGCACCTGTGGTCCCAGCTACTTGGGAGGCTGAGGTAGGAGGATCACGTGAGCCCAGGAGGTCGAGGCTGCAGTGTGCCGTGATTGGGCCACTGCACTCCAGCCTGGGTGAGAGAGTGAGACCCTGTCTCAGAAAAAGAAAGAAAGAAAGAAAAGAAGAAGAAATTCACAGAAAAGCATGAATTACCCATGATTTTGAATTTTTTTGTTTGTTTGTTTTTGAGACAGAGTCTCGCTCTGTCACCCAGGCTGGAGTGCAGTGGCACGATCTCCGCTCACTGCCAGCTCCACCTCCCGGGTTCACGCCATTCTCCTGCCTCAGCCTCCCTAGTAGCTGGGACCACAGGCGCCCGCCACTATGCCTGGCTAATTTTTTTTGTATTTTTAGTAGAGATGGGGTTTCACCGTGTTAACCAGGATGGCCTCAATCTCCTGACCTCGTGATCTGCCCGCCTCAGCCTCCCAAAGTGCTGGGATTACAGGCGTGAGCCACTGTGCCCGGCCTGATTTTGGGTTTTAAAATGGAAATGTGAAATTCAAGACAGAAACAATGGTTTGAAAGAAAACATTTTTCTTCAAGTTTGAAAAGCCTAGATTTTTTTTTTCAAAGTGAAAGCAAGGTTATTAAGAAAGTAAAGGAATAAAAGAATGGCTATTCCATAGACAGAGCAGCCTGAAAAGCCTAGATTTTGAGTGTCAACACTTGGTGACCTGAAGAATTCAGATTATAAAGTTGACCATAAATGCAGGTTTAGGAAAAGGAATGATACGCCAAAGGGAATTTTCCCAGTCCAGAAAGAGATCATGATTCTATGGGGTTGGGAGAAGGAAGGAGCAAATGAGCAAAAGAGCTTAGACATTAGATTTCTGACCAGGTCCCAGTGCCCAGGGGTGGGGGGAGAAACGGGAATGGGTTTGAGGAAATCTGAAGGCAGAGGGTAGAGAGAAGAGGTGACTCTGTCTCCTTTCTGAGATGGAGCCTGGAATAGCAGTGAGCCTTACAGAATAGGCCAACCCAACATGGTACAGGCAGGCACTGTGGGGTAGGCATAGTATATGGAGGAGCCTGGGCAGAAGGTCCTGGGGTGACCATAAGTATGCTCTACCTACCATAATGTGTATGTTTCATGTGCAGCAGAGAGTAAAAGAGCTGTGGCTTTGAGAGACTGCAGAAGCAGAGTAGCCCTGCACCCAAAATGTTTGATCAGAGACTCCACAAGGACTTCTATCTCAGAGGATGCCAGCTGGAGAGACGACTGAGGCTGTGAAGTAGATGCCCCCCACCCCATACCCCCCATGTAGATGCCAGCCTGATGAGAAAGGCACTAGGAGGTGTAGGAGAGGGCAAGAGAATTCCAAATCAACTGAGATTATATGGAGATTTCATTTCTGCCTCTTAGCATAGTAGACTTATGAAACAGAGATTCAATTCAGGTATACAGAAATAAAGAAGCTTATGTTTAGTAAATACCTGAGGTTTTTACATTGATACTTATAGTTCATACATATATTTACCCTATGACTCAATCTTGCGTTTACCAATTTTTTAAAATGGAGTTTTCTGACTCAGGTAGATTTGAGGCATCATCTGCCTAATTATTTAATATATAAATAGTATCCAAACAAAAATAGTTTCTTTGGAGTTGTGGCCCCAAAGAAATATTACACCAGGACCAACTGAAACAGAGAACATTTTTCAGTAATTATTCAAAATTATAGTAAATATAAAACTTAACAGTGTCTTGAGTTATCTTGAGTTGCCACTGCCTTCCTCGATAATATCCACTGATGAAATCAGAATTCTTCTCTTTGATTTATATAGATACTAGTGTAGACTTAAAATAATATTCCTTTTAGATAAAATCGTATTTCCTTTAGATAATCAAATGTCATTAAAATTATTAAATCTCTGACAATCCTTTGTTGAGCTATAACATCAATTATTGGGTATTGAATTCCTTCTGTGAGCCAAGTATTTTGCACACATTATGTTATTGATTTCTCACAACCAACACTGAGGGTGTTATTGTCTCTATTTCACACCTTAGGGAAGTGAGGCTGAGCACAGGGTTATATTAGGAGGCAGCCCATCCGGGCCAGAAGCCCCAATCTGCCAACTCCCACAAAGGCAAGAGATGCTTTTACCTATACTGCTCTGCTGCTCCTCTCTGCTGAGCCTTTTTATCACATTTTTTTTTTTAAATAAAGCATGCAGAGATGGTAAATAATTTTAATTTCTTCTTTATTCTAATTTACATCTAGCTGTTATGGAAATTAAAATAGCCATAGCAATATGCTCAACCTTTGAAAAGTAACATACTACATTTTAATATTCTCAAACCGAATATGGTATTCAGTAAATGGTTATAGAGGATTGATATCTATGTTTTGACCTACCTCCTTTGAGAAACATTATGTGTAGTAAAAAACATTTTTCTATCACAGAAAATTTGTCTCCAATGTGCTGTTGGGCCATACGTTGTCTATTTATTATATCCCAGAACGAGGAAGTTGAGTGGAAAAGATTCTGCAGTTTAACTATGAGATGACATTATACATTTCAGTGGAAGAAAAAAAATCCATCAAATGCTAAGTAGATAAATTAAGGATTCCATAATAAGTCTTGCGATATAGACTGCATTTGTTTTGTTTTGTTTTTTAAATTTTCATTAAAGCTGCTAACCCTGTATACCAGACGCAGAAAACTTGCTTCAACCAATTTTGTCCTCTCCACCTGCAGCTGATCACCTTTTGGTGGCCTGGAGGTGGAGGAGAGCTGGTACAACAAAAATGAAGAAAGAAAATACAGATAGAGTGACCAGAAGCTGTGCCCGGAAGAAAATCTCAGGATATACAATGTGGAAAGGCACTGAAGTCCTAAACTGGAAAATAAAGCAAAACAAACCAAACCCCTTGGGAAAAAATGAAGCACAACACTGAACACAGTATGCATGGGGGTGCTCTTTTCCTGTAGTGAGCAACAGAGTTTTGTGGACTGAACACATGGACATTACAAAGAATTTTAGTAATAACAAAAGCTACTATTTATCAAATGCTTCTTTATGTACCAGGGATTGTGCTAAATACTTCATAGATATTATTTTATTCAATCCTCACAAGAACCATATGACATAATTATTGGTTTTGCTCCCATTTTACAGATGAGGAAATGGAGGGTTAAAGAGATCAAGCATTTGCTGGAAGATACACATTCAGTAAGTGGCCCAGCAATCTGACTCCAGGTCCAGAACTCTCTGCACCCTTGCAGTACTGATAGTATCAGTCAGGGTTCTTGCTTGCAAATAACAATAATAAACTCTGTCTAAAAAAAAAGTAACACTGGAAGAAGGGGGAAGGGGGCGTGGAGAAGCAGAGCTCATAGGTCCCAGGAGGGTGAGGGAGGCTTGGGGAAGCTTGGGAAACAGGCAGGAGCCAGGGGTTCAGCAGGTCAGACCACAGGAAGACTCTAAGGTATGGGCATCTCTGCTTTTGCAGCGAAAACAAAAGAAAAGAGAAAAGAGAAGGAAAAAAGAAGAGAGGTTTCAAGGACTCTCAGAAAAAAAGTACATGCTCTTTTAGCATAATATTCAAGACCATTGACAATCTGGTCTTATTCTACTTTTGAAGTGACCTCATAGCCCTCTTTAATACATTCATCCCAGTGAGAGGTGACAGCGTGCTGGCAGTCCTCATAGCCCTCGCTTGCTCTCGGCGCCTCCTCTGTCTGGGCTACCACTTTGGCGGCACTTGAGGAGCCCTTCAGCCCACCGCTGCACTGTGGGAGCCCCTTTCTAGGCTGGCCAAGGCCGGAGCCCACTCCCTCAGCTTACAAGGAGGTGTGGAGGGAGAGGCGCGAGCAGGAACCGGGGTTGCGTGCGGCGCTTGCGGGCCAGCTGGAGTTTTGGGTGGGCGTGAGCTTGGCGGGCCCCGCACTCGGAGCAGCCGGCCGGCCCCGCCGGCCCCGGGCAATGAGGGACTTAGCACCCGGGCCAGCGGCTGCGGAGGATGTACTGGGTCCCCCAGCAGTGCCAGCTCACCGGCGCTGTGCTCGATTTCTCGCCAGGCCTTAGCTGCCTTCCCGCGGGGCAGGCCTCGGGACTGCAGCCTGCCATGCCTGAGCCTTCCCCCGCCTCCGTAGGTTCCTGTGCAGCCCGAGCCCCCCGCGACGAGCGCCGCCTCCTGCTCCGTGGCGCCCAGTCCCATCACCACCCAAGGGCTGAGGAGTGCGAGCGCACGGCGCAGGACTGGCAGGCAGCTCCACCTGCAGCCCCGGTGCGGGATCCACTAGGTGAAGCCAGCTGGGCTCCTGAGTCTGGTGCGGACGTGGAGAGTCTTTATATCTAGCTCAGGGATTGTAAATACACCAATCAGCACTCTGTATCTAGCTCAAGGTTTGTAAACACACCAATCAGCACCTTGTGTTTAGCTCAAGGTTTGTGAGTGCACCAGTCGACACTGTATCTAGCTGCTCTGGTGGGGCCTTGGAGAACCTTTATGTCTAGCTCAGGGATTGTAAATACACCAATCGGCACTCTGTATCTAGCTCAAGGTTTGTAAACACACCAATCAGCACCCTGTGTTTAGCTCAAGGTTTGTGAATGCACCAATCGACACTGTATCTAGCTGCTCTGCTGGGGCCTTGGAGAACCTGTGTGTCGAAACTCTGTATCTAACTAATCTGATGGGGAGGTGGAGAACCTTTGTATCTAGCTCAGGGATTGTAAACACACCAATCAGCGCCCTGTCAAAACAGACCACTCGGCTCTACCAATCAGCAGGATGTAGGTGGGGCCAGATAAGAGAATAAAAGCAGGCTGCCCAACCCAGCAGTGGCAATCCACTCAGGTCCCCTTCCACACTGTGGGAGCTTTGTTCTTTTGCTCTTCGCAATAAATCTTGTTGTTGCTCACTCTTTGGGTCCACGCTGCTTTTATGAGCTGTAACACCGCGAAGATCTGCAGCTTCACTCCTGAACCCAGCGAGACCACGAGCCCACCGGGAGGAACGAACAACTCCAGACGCACTGCCTTAAGAGCTGAAACACTCACCGCAAAGGTCTGCAGCTTCACTCCTGAGCCATCGAGACTACGAACCCACCAGAAGGAAGAAACTCCGAACACATCCGAACATCAGAAAGAACAAACTCCAGACGCGCCACCTTAAGAGCTGTAACACTCACCGTGAGGGTCTACGGCTTCATTCTTGAAGTCAGTGAGACCAAGAACTCACCAATTCCGGACACACCAGCATACTGAATTATTCACTCTTCCCTTAACTCTATTTGTACTTTCACATCTTGACACCTTTGTTTATATTATTCTTTCTGCCTAGAATGCTCCTCCCCCTTCCTCCCTTACCTGACAATATCCTACCCATCATCCTTCAAGGCCCACCTCAGAGGGTTACTGCTTCTATCCCTCCCTCAGGATTAGTTATCTGCTTTTCTTAATCCCCACCTCACTTTTATTTTTACTTTTTTTTTTTTTGAGACCAGGTCTTACTCTTGTTGCTCAACCTGGAGTGCAATGGTGCAATCTTGGCTCACTGCAACCTGTACCTCTCAGGCTCAAGCAATCCTCCCACCTCCCCCTCCAGGTAGCTGGGGCTACAGGCGTGTGCATGCACCATACCCAACTAATTTTTGTTATTTTTGGTAGAGGCAGGGTTTCACCATGTTGCCAAGGCTGGTCTCAAACTTCTGGGCTGAAGTGATCTACCCACCTCAGCCTCCCAAATTGTTGGGATTACAGGCATGAGCCGTTATGCCTGGCCTCCCACCTGACGTTTAAAACATCTTTATCATTTATGTTTATGTTCACAGTGCCTGCTAATGTGCTTGTATTTAGTGGGCTCCAAATAAAATGTTTGTTAAATATTTATAGTGCAGCTACTTGGGAGGCTGAGGTGGGGTACTTTCTTGAGCCCAGGCATTTAATGCTGCAATGAGCCATGATCATGCCACTGCACTCCAGCGTGGGTGACGGCAAAAATTTTAGTGGCAAGATCTGAAATATAAATGTTTGTGCATCTTTTTAACAGCTTAATCACAGCTAGTTAGAAATTTAACAAGAACATTCAATTCTCTAAACATTCCTTTGTTTGTTTTTGAGACAGGGCCTCACTTTGTCATCCAGGCTGGAGTACAGTGGTGCGATCTTGGCTCACTGCAGCCTCGACCTCCTAGGCTCAAGTGATTCCCCTACCTCAGCTTCCTGAGTAGCTGGGACCACAGATATGCCCCACCACACCCAGCTAATTTTTGTATTTTTTATAGAAACAGGGTTTTGCCATGTCACCCAGGCTGATCTTGAACTCCTGGACTCATGCAATCTGCCTGCCTTGGCCTCCCAAAGTGCTGGGATTACAGGCCTGAGCCACTACACGTGGCCTAAACATTCTAATTAATTGACATTTAGTATGTGGGTTACCAAATTTGCCTTTCAAAGTTTGCATTTAAAGATTGCCGGTACATACATAGGATGAATTTTCAGGTCAGTCATGTTTTGATTTGGAGTACTTAATGTTTGCACAATTTGATCTTTGCCTGCCCTTTCAAAATTATTTTATAGACCTCCATTCACTTTCCTAATAGAATGAATTGCTATAAAGTGGCTACAGTGGGTAGTCTGAGAAAACACTGTTAACACTCCTTTGGGCTTTTACCTTTGGAGGAATTCCTCACTGAGTGTGGTCTTGTTGGGATATATAACCTTGCCTTCCACTGTGGAAGACAAAGATTTTGAATCTTGCTCTCCCAACCTATTGGCATATGGAGCAATGTCCCTGACACCAGGCAGTGGACTCTCCCAACTGAGATGAAAAAAGAGTATCTTGGGCAGCTAGTGGGGCAGCATGGTATTTAGTGGTGGCTTCTAGGAGGTGGGACATATACCCTAAAATATTTAGATTGTGAAGATTTTGTAATGCGTCAGATTTATTAATGCCACAATGTGTGGTTGTAAAGTACAGTAAGTGTGGACTGTGCTAAATGTGTTTATATCCTAGGGTATATGTTCCATGTACATTTCATTAACCAAACTTCTGTTGTGAATTTGCCTTTTTCTGTCTTCATCTATATTGCATAAAAATGGGTAATGTGGAGGAAATAAATTTTCTCTATTAAACAAACTTTGTTTTTTTAGAGACAGGTTCTTGCCCTGTCACCCACGCTGGAGTGCAGTGGCATGATCATGGCTCATTGCAGCATTAAATGCCTGGGCTCAAGAAAGCATCCCACCTCAGCCCCCCAAGTAACTGCACTATAAATATTTAACAAACATTTTATTTGGAGCCCACTAAATACACAGCAGGCACTGTGAACACAAACATAAATGATAAAGATGTTTTAAAAGTCAGGTGGGAGGCCAGGCACAGCGGCTCATGCCTGTAATCCCAACAATTTGGGAGGCTGAGGTGGGTAGATCACTTCAGCCCAGAAGTTTGAGAACAGCCTTGGTAACATGGTGAAACCCTGCCTCTACCAAAAATAACAAAAATTAGTTGGGTATGGTGCATGCACACGCCTGTAGCCCCAGCTACCTGGAGGGGGAGGTGGGAGGATTGCTTGAGCTAGGAGGTAGAGGTTGCAGTGAGCCAAGATTGCACCATTGCGCTCCAGGTTGAGCAACAAGAGTGAGACCCGGTCTCAAAAAAAAAAAAAAAAAAAAAAAGTAAAAATAAAAGTGAGGTGGGGATTAAGAAAAGCAGATAACTAATCCTGAGGGAGGGATAGAAGCAGTGACCCTCTGAGGTGGGCCTTGAAGGATGATGGGTAGGATATTGTCAGGTAAGGGAGGAAGGGGGAGGAGCATTCTAGGCAGAAAGAATAATATAAACAAAGGTGTCAAGATGTGAAAGTACAAATAGAGTTAAGGGAAGAGGGAATAATTCAGTATGCTGGGATGAATGTATTAAAGGGGGCTATGAGGTCACTTTGAAGGTAGGATAAGACCAGATTGTCAATGGTCGTGAATATTATGCTAAAAGAGCACGTACTTTTTTCTGGGAGTCCTTGAAACCTTTTTTTTTTTTTTTTTTTTTTTTTGAGATAGGGTCTCCCTCTGTTGCCCAGGCTGGTGTGCAGTGGTGCAATCATGACTTACAGCAACCTCTACCTCCCAGGCTCAAGTGATCATCCCACCTCAGTCTCCTGAGTAGCTGAGACTACAGGCACGTGCCACCCTGCCCAGCTAATTTTTGTATTTTTTGTAGAGACAGGGTTTTGCCATGTTGCCAAAACTGGTCTTGAACTCCTGGGCTCAAGCGATCCACCTGCCTCAGCATCCCAAAGTGCTGGGATTATAGGTGTGAGCCACCATGCCTGGCCCCACTGTGTCTTTTTAAATATAGGAGTGATATGATCATAAATGTGAGATAGGAAAATCACCCTGACCACAGATAAAAGGCAGACAGGAAATCAGAGATAATAAATTACATAAGAGGGGTTTGCAATAGTCCAAGAGGTAATAAATGATTGCTTAGTCTAGTACAGTAGTGGTTGGGAGGAATTCTTTATCTGAGAGTTATCTTATCGACAGAACCCATAGGAATTGGTATCTAATTGAACATGGGCATGAGGTGAAGGAACGAATATTTTGGATAATAGAGCCCAATGCATAATAACTATCTCACTTTGCAAAAACAAGAAAAATTATACTTCTGCTGGGCACGGTGGTGCATGCCCATAGTCCCAGCTATATCTTGATTTCAGAGACATTAAAATATGAACAAATGTGTGTCTCAGAATCAGTAAAATATAGTATGTATTATGTTATCATGTCTCACTACAAAATACATAGCAGGTGCCCCCCAAAATATTTGTTGACTTGATATTACGTACATGATGATGTGGAGTTCATATTTTTAGTAATAGTCTTTTTGATAAACACATTTCCTTTTTAACACATTGAATGTAACAATGTAACCCCAGGTATTAACTGTAATGGAAACTAAAATATATATAGCAAACTAAGTTTAAACTTAAGAAAAATGTTAGCTGTGACTTCTCATTACTTCTTATCTGTCTCCGCCCTCCTACTACCTCATATAATTTCTTGACTTACATCTCAAAGGAGTTCCTCCTCTTTCTTTCACCCTTCTTAACCTGTATAGGAGTCTTCTATTTGGGGAAATTAGAGAATAAAGGTAGCAAGCATGGAGTTTAATAGCCACTGGAATAAACATAAGACAAAATATTCAGATGCATGCTTGTGAGACAATTTTTCACACCCCACAAACTAGATAAGATATTGAACAGGGTGAACGATAAAAGGGGTGGAACCATATGAGCCGCAGGCAGAGTTAGAGAGCTGTCCACATCTGCCAGATTCAGTACCATCTATGGTCAATACCAAGAGATGTGTGGAAGCCCAACTCAGACTCTTGCTCATTGTAGAGGATATAACACTGTGTTATTAATTAACCACAGTATATAACTTAGATTTTTTTACCCAGAAAAATAAAATAATAATAATATTATAATAATAGCAACCTGAATTGAGCATGACTATATGGCTAGCACTATGCTAAATTATTTACATAAATTATCTCATTTGATCCTTGCAATAATTTTATGTGTTAGTTAGCTATTGCTGCAATACCACTTTGTAACAAGCCACCCCAAAACCCAGTAACTAACAGCAACAGTTATGATCTTTTTCATCAGTCTTCAGGGCAACTATTGTTTGGGTGAGCTAGGCTGAGCTGTGCTGCATACCTCTGCTTCCAGCTGTGAGCAGGGTAGATTTGGCTCCAGGGTGTGTGTTGGAGCAGGTCTGCTCCATATGTCTCTTATCATTCAGGACAAACAGCTACGTGGAGCATATTCTTCTCACGGTGTCGGTAGGAGTGTAAGAGTACAAACGGAAACACATGATGCCTGGGTTCAGGATGCTTGGAACTGGCACACTGTCACTTCTACCCACATCCCATGACCAAGACTAACATTGACAGGGAGGAAAAAATACTCTACCCCAAGGGAGATAGGAGTGAATATTTGCCAAACTATAATCAAATATATAATAAGGTAGGTATGTAGGTATATTACACCCATTTTTACAGATGAGGAAACCAAGTCACAGAAAAGACTAAATGATTTTCCCAAAAACACAGCTAAGAAGTAATGAAGCTGGGATTTGAATCCAAGCTGATTTCAGAGGCTAGGATCTTAACTATCACTCTACACGGTTTTAATAAACTGGACTGTAGACGGTATTACAAAGAGAAGAATAGCAGTGGTGATTTTATGATAATAAATGGAACCTGAGGAAAAGAAGCAGACAAGATAAAAGACTCTATTTTGAGATCCTAATCAATAAAGATGATTTTCTCATTAGCTTTCATAGCTGTAAGAGGGTATGTTGTAGGACTTCACAGAGGATGTGTGTTTATTTATTTTTAGAATCCCCCCAATATAAACATATTAACATTTTCTCTATTTAAATACTACCTTTGCTACTTATTTCCTACCCACCTACATTGAAAGGGAAACCTCATATAGTCTGATAATTATTAGTAACCTATAAAGTAATTAATTAAGTGTCTTTTTGTAAGAATACCTGAGGGCTGCAGTGGCAGTCATATTAAAGCAACTGTAAAAACAATGAAGTCCAATAAAAACATTAGGTTCATGTTTTAAGAGGTATGCAAGGAGTCCTGAAGAGAAAGAAAAAAAAAAAAACTGAAGCATGATTGTAAAATAGGAGAACCAAGGTACAAATGTCACAGACAAGTCCTTTGGAAATACAAGGAAGAAAAGAGAGAGTATGGAATAGAGAAGTAGGAGCTACACCCAGAAGACTTTCAAAGACTGAGATGTTGACCAGACCATGCAACTTCAGGGGCTTGCAATGCCCACAGACAGGTTATTTTTGAACTCTCTATGCTTCTTACACCACAGTACTTTAGAAAAATTATTTTTCTTCTTATTGCAGTAGCAAAAGACTCTAACATCATATAATAGAACCCTAGGTCAGTATTACAGATAAAACCCAAACCTATTGTGAGACTCCCATTTCTCACTCTAGCTTTCTCTCTTATTATAATGATTTCAATTTCAAGTTGCAGCTGTAGTCATTCATTTTCCTTTAGAATAAGTATAAAGCTGAAATAGCTTCCAAAATATAAACTAAAAGGTTTGGATCTTGATTTAAGTAAATCAACTATAGAAATATATTTTTAAGACAATTTGAATATTAAGAATTTTGATAATTTTTTACGTGCAACTGTATTGTTGTTACTTTTTTTTTTTTTTGAGACAGAGTCTTTCTCTGTGACCCAGGCTGGAGTGCAGTGGCGCAATCTAGGCTCACTGCAACCTCCGCCTCTCGGGTTCAAGCGATTCTTGTGCCTCAGCCTCCCAGGTAGCTGGGATTACAGATGCCTGCTACCAGACCCAGCTAATTTTTGTATTTTTAGTAGAGGCAGGGTTTTGCCATGTTGGCCAGGCTGGTCTTGAACTCCTGACCTCAAATGATCCACCTACCTTGGCCTCCCAAAGTGCTGGCATTATAGACGTGATGTTACTTTTTAAAAAAGGAAGTTTTTATTATAAATTCTGAAATATTTACAAATAAAATATTGTGATATCTTAGATTTGATTCAACGTATTCCAACATTTTGGTGAAGGGAAATGAAAAATGTTGATAATTACCAAAACTGGATAATAAGTACATAGGGGCTCATTATTCTATTTTTTCTACTTTTGTGTGAAGTTTGAAAACTTCTATAATAAAAAGTAAAAAGAAAAAAAAATCCACTAAAAAATGCTACAAGGAGGCCACTCTAAGAGAAGTCTAATTCAAAAAAGTTTTCAATAGAGAATAGATTTCTCTCTAAAAGAAGTTTTAAGCCATACAACCGCAAACTTCCTTAAAACAACATCATTATAATATTCATGAGCAACACAGCATTTCGATTGTCTTATTTTTTTTTTATTTTTTAATGAGCCAGAGTCTCGATCTGTTGCCCAGGCTGGAGTGCAGTGGTGCAATCTTGGCTCACTGCAACCTCTGCCTCCCGGGTTCAAGCGATTCTCCTGCCTCAGCCTCGGGAGTAGCTGGGACTACAGGTGTGCACCACTGCGCCTGGCTAATTTTTGTATTTTTAATAGAGATGGGGTTTCACCATATTGGCCAGGCTGGTCTCAAACTCCTGACCTTGTGATCCACCCACCTTGGCCTCCCAAAGTGTTGGGAATTACAGATGTGAGCCACTGTGCCCAGCCAATTGTCTTTTATATGTATATACTATACATGCTTATGTTATGTGGGAAAATTATATGATTTGTTCTAGAATTAAAAAGAGCTATATTCCTAAAAGCATAAGAAGTAAAAACACTTTATAGCTTTTTAAAATTATTATTGATTTAGGCCGGGTGCGGTGGCTCATGCCTGTAATCCCAGCACTTTGGGAGGCCGAGGCTGGCGGATCACGAGGTAAGGAGATCGAGACCATCCTGGCTAACACAGTGAAACCCCGTCTCTACTGAAAATACACACACACAGAAAAATTATTATTGATTTGAAGTTAGGAGAACTTTTCCTTGAAAAGTAGAAAATAATAATAATAATAAGTTTATGTTATAAACTTACTATGTGCCAGGCACTGATCATACTTTATGAACTCAGGCTACTCTTCAAAATTACCCATTGCCATAGGTATTGCTGTTCTTCCCAATAAGAAAACAACAGTACTGAGAAGTTACATAATTTGCCCAACATTGTACTGTTGGTTAACAGCAAAGCTGGGACTCAAACACAGGGCATCTGGCTCCCATATCTGATCCCTTAGTCACTGAGCTGTGTCACTATCCATGGGAAGAGCATCTTTTGTAGAGCTGTTCTTTGTTTAGACTTTGGGGACCCAATGTCTTTTATTCTTAGACAAATAAAGCAACTCTTACTCCCTTTGACATCAGCATATTCCTTTTATTTTGTCATGCACTTCAAATCTATTACTCCCAACATAGTCATATTAGCCCTATAATGTTCAGACATATTTATTACAGATGTTTATTTATGGCATGATTTCAAAGAACAGAAAACACTAAAGTAAGCTCTTCTGCTTGATTTAAACCAGGATAATTTTGAGAAACAGCTCTGACACTGTAGTAGTTGACAATGACATCTCTTTTATGTGAGTGTCACCTTCTGGGCAATGACCTTACATAAATTGCCCTAGTCACCTGATTTTCTCAAAAGGTCTTTTGCAAATTCTTTGCAGCCTAGCCAGTTGATATCACTTCCATACTGCTATATCGCCAAGGTTAATAAACAAGTCTCTCTCTCTCATTTCTGACACATTGCTTTATATGAAAGAAATAGTTTTTTTTATTATTTTTATTTTTGAGACGGTGTTTTGCTCTTGTTGCCTAGGCTGGAGTGCAATGGCGCGATCTCGGCCCACCACAACCTCCGCCTCCCAGGTTCAAGTGATTCTCCTGCCTCAGCCTCCTGAGTAGCTGGGATTACAGGCATGTGCCACCACACCTGGTTAATTTTGTATTTTTCGTAGAGATGGGGTTTCTCCATGTTGGTCAGGCTGGTCTCAAACTCTTGACCTCAGGTGATCAGCCTGCCTCGGCCTCCCAAAGTGCTAGGATTACGGGCATGAGCCACTGCACCCAGCCTAAGAAATAGTTTTTAAAGGTCCATTTACCTATGGCCACATCATAATAGGCTTTGAATATGTGACTTTAATTTGGGGGGACTGTTAATAGCTATTTCTAAAAAGAAATTAGGGTGAGTCTACATGGGGCTTCAAATTGACTTAACTGAATTGGTCATTGAACTTATGAACAGAATGCCTTGAACAGAAAAAACAGAGTTTTTTCACTAAATTTTTGAAAAATGATTTATTAGAATTAACTGACCAAACTGATTTTTTTCACCCATGGAAACACCCATCCCTGAATGAAACACTTTCCAATTTTAGAGGAAACTGTATTTTAAGACAGAGGGAATATTGTCATATAATTTAGGGGTTATATTTATTACTCTAGGGCAGCAGTTACTGACAAGATGCATTAACAACTCTATAATTAGAAGTTATCGCCCATATACATGTAATAAATGCTGTATGTCTTCATCCCTCCCTGTTACCTGTTATTACCTATATATGCCTTCTATGCAACAGAAAGAGAGTTTTCTGTATTCAGATCTACCAGAATTTCTCTAGAACCCTAGAAAATGGAGTCTAACCAATATTTATTTAAAAATAAAGGAGAAAGGAACAAAGAAATGCAGAAACAAGAAAGAGAGAGAAAACCAACACAAAGTAACAGAAATAAAGAGTAGAGTATTTTATTTTTTTCTAAAATAGTGATTCTCAATCTGGCTGTATATTAGAACCTCCTGGAGAGTATTTGAAAAATACTGGTATCTGGTCCTCAAGCCCAGAGATCAGCTGGGTGTGGTTACTTTGCTATTCATGAGAAACATTTAAACAGTAATGGAGAGCCAGCTAGACTTGTAGTATTGGAGACATTCTCTACTCTGTGCTTCCTGATCATCTCATCATAAATAAAGTACAACTCAAGTAACTTCTGATTTTGAGTATGATGGTGGAGTGGAAATGGGAATGGAGCATAAAGACCTAGCTTGTTCATTCATTATTTATTCAACTGATGAACAAATATTTATGTGGTTCATAATTCTTTGGCAGATACAGTATTGAGTTCTGGGGATGCAGTGGCAAACATAACAATTCAAGAAGCATGACAGGGCCCTGTCTGAAATCTTGTGTGTGTGTGTGTGTGTGTGTGTGTGTGTGTGTGTGTGTGTGTGTGTGTGTGTGTGTGTGTGTGTGTGTGTGTGTGTGTTTAATTTTTTTGTAGAGACAGGATCTCACTTTTGTCCAGGCTGGTCTTGAACTCCTGGCTTCAAGTGATCCTCCTGCCTTGGCCTCCCAAAGTGCTGGAATTACAGGCAGAAGCCACCACTACCAGCCTAGGGCCTCAAGTTTTAACCTGTGTTAATGCCAAGATCAATCAGGTTGGTAGGAAGCAAGTAAGTGGAGAAGATGAAATTACCTTAAGGAACAAGTCAGTTTACTAGCTAATTTTGTTCATGGAATAAAAACATTTTGGCACTGAAATGGACTCAAGAGATTATTGACTTTTGTTTTACAAATGAGTAATTTTAAACTCAGGGTGTTAAGTAACTAGCCTCTGATCATACAGTTAATTTAGGACAGAGGTGTAGAACCTAGATGGCTATTTTATAATACTGTCTACATTCAAGTAAAAACCTTCTCAGCAGATTTTTCTTTTCATTCTAAGTTTCTAAAAGAAAATAGTCCCCCAGAAAGAGCCTTTGTAAAAGAAAAGGACCAACTTCTTCCCCTGTTGAGCTAATCCTAGTGTGAAATTAACTAGCAGCACCGCTAGTCAATTCCACAAGTCAATTCCACACTGCTGCCCTGTAGGGAGAGAAACTAGAAAAAAGGAGAGTAGGTCTTTGTCCATTTCCCCATTTCCTCTCTAACTACAGTTGTTCTAAGGTCAAACACTTAGAACATTAAAGGAAATGGCAAGAAAGGACTATTGTGAATATGAGGAGTGAGGATCTGAGACGGGAAGACCTAAAAATTAAACCAAAGAGAACAATTGCAATAAAGAATTATAGTTCTATCTTCCCACACCATCTTTGAGGGCTAATCTACAATATGGAAAGTGCATTTAGGCATCTTGCTAGTGATAAGGGAAATGCATATCTACACCATAATGAGATTCTGTTTTATACCCATTTGTGTAGAAATATTAAGAAATCTGACAGTATCAAGTGATGAGAGGATCTCTCATAAATGGTTGGTGGAAGTGTAAATTGGTATAGCCACTTTGGAAAGCTGTTTGGCTCATTCATCTACTCTACAACCAAGCAATTCCAATGCTAGATATAAATCCTTGCCATGTGCACCTGGAGGCATTTGTAAACCTGTTCATGGCAGCATTGTTGTAACAGAAAACACCCCAGAGCAATCCCAATGTCCACTGACAGAAGAGTGGATAAAGAGTGGTATAGTCACACAATGGATACTATACAACAGTCAAAACAAATGAACTGCCACTATGTATGTATGATTTGGGTGAATCTCGGCAAAATAATGTTGAATAAATTAAAAAGGCCACAGAAAATTACATCTGGCATGAAACTTCATTTTTAACTTAAAACTAACAAACTACTGTTAAATGACATATTTTAAGGAATACATATATTATTAAACTATATCTTTGAAAAGTGATGGAATGACAAATACAAGATTCAGGATAAGGATAACTTTAGTTTGGTAAGTAAGGGGAAAGGGATGGAGAAAGGTCACATAGAAGTACGCTATGATCAATATTCTAGTTCTTGTGTTAGTGGCAGGTTCACTTTATGTATTAAATTATAAAAAGATTAACAGATAATTTTATCAGTAATTTACTGCAGTGTAATAAGTTACCTAATAATTTAGCAACTTAAATATACTTCTTTTAACATACTTCTTTCATCCGTTTTTCCCTTCCTGAAGTGTCTTAAAGCAAATTCCTGGCATTGTATTATTTTATCCCTATATACATTAGTATCCATCACTTAAAAATATGAACATTTTCTTATAGACTCACATGTAAAATAAATGTCTTTTTCAATACCTAGTGTATGAAAACTATATTCAAATTTCTTTGAGTGTCTCAAAACTTACATCTAACAGTTAGTTAGAATGAGAATCCAAACAAGGTCTACACATTACACTTGGTTTGCTCTGCCTCTTAAAATCTTTCAATCTAGGGGAGTCCCTTTACTCCCTTCTTCCTCCCTTGTCCTGTTGAAGAGACCCAGGCAGTTGTCTTGCAGACTATCCCACAGGCTGGATTTGTCCATTGGCTTCCTTGTGATGCCATTTTACTTATTTCTACCTCTCCTATGCTTCTAGAAGATTGGAAGTTAGTCCTCAAGATGTGATGAGATTTAGATTCAACTGTTTTGGCTAAAATATTTCTTAGGTGGTGGTATGTATTTCATAAAGCACCATATCAGGAGGCACATATGGGTGGACTCCCCACTCATAGTGACACTGAGATTGATTAATAGTTACAGGTGGTGTCCGCCTGAGACCTTCATTGCAGGGTTCCCTATCAGCCTTCCATTTTGATAATTGTTACCTAAATCAACTAATTCATGAGGAATTGTAAAATGGTAATTTCCTAATTCTATTACTTCTCTTTTATTTGATGTAATTATTTTTATAAAGTAGAACTTTCCTTCATCAATCTGGGACATCTGATTACCCCATTAGAAGTGGTTTGTTCCCTGTTTCACATCCTTTCAGCATACCTTTTACTAAGGCCATTGATGTAGCAACCTGCTTCCTGCAGGTGTAACCTGAGAGCACCTCTCTTCATCTGCATTGCATACATCTCATTTTCTGTCCCTGAGTTCCTCTGACACTACAAAGGAGGGACATTTGCCTAGCACTCAAACATGACAGCTTAGAAGTATGAGGGGGCTCAGGCCCCAAGGAAGAAACTTGGACTAATGGGAAAAGGGAGCTGATAAGTAACTGCTCTCTTCTTGCATCAAGCTGACAATTATGAAGTATATTCTACATGGCTCAAGGCCTCATTGCCCACAGTGATGACAAACTAGAGAACACCCTTGTATTGACTCTCTCTGTTTCACTCTCCCTAGTCATCCACTTCTGCTTCCTGAGATCACTGTCCAAAATAAACTACCTAAAAAGTAAGCCCTTGTCTCAGGTTCAACTTTCAAGGGGGTAAGCCAGGCTAAGACATCACTAAATATAATTCACACAGGAAAGGCAGGATAAATGCTCAATTCTTTCATTGCATTGCAAATATTCAGAGTATTGTCCCAGTTACATCTAATAATAGACTCATTGATTTATATGTAATCAATGAATTCCAATCAGTTGTAGTTCTTACTTTTTTGGGTAAGATTGTCCTCTTTTCAGCCAGTGGGAGCTCTTTTATGCTGATCCCTTTGTGCCTCTGACCTGTCCCTTTGGACTTTAATAGCTTCCTTGATTTCTGGCACAAGATGTTCAAGGTTCATCATACACATTTCTTGCCCCAGACAAAAATCTGCCATTCCTCCAAAGAGCCTCATTTCTTTTCAAAGGAAATGATGTTTTTTAAAGTAGAATGTGGCCAGGCGTGGTGGCTCACGCCTGTAATCCCAGCACTTTGGGAGACTGAGGCAGGCAGATCAGTTGAGGTCAGGAGTTCGAGACCAGTCTGGCCAACATGGCAAAATCCTGTCTCTACTAAAAATATAAAAAAATTAGCTAGGTGTGGTGGCACACACCTGTAGTCCCAGCTACTCAGGAGGCTAAGTCACGCTAATCATTTGAACTCAGGAGGCGGAGGATGTGGTGAGCTGAAATTGCGCCACTGCACTCCAGCCTGGGTGACAGAGCGAGACTGTGTCTCAAAAAAAAAAAAAAAAAAAAGAATGTGAATGCTAAAGATGCTTATTACTACAAAATTGTCATTACTTCTAGGCCTTTCCAAGGGACAAAGGAAGTAAAATGCTTCTTTTTTTCCCCTAATAATTCTTACTGGGATATAAGAAATACATTTTTTTAAAAGAAAAGAATCATAAGTTCATATTCTTTCTAATTCAACTTTACTATTACATGGATTCTACTTACTCTGAAAATCACTGTTCCTAAAAACTCTAGTAATTGTTTTTACCTACATATACAAGAATAGTTTGAAAGTACTATAATAGTATCTGTATTTCAACCAGCAATAAGACTATTGACTAAAGCTTAAGATATCTTTGTAGTTCTATTTATCCTGAGCATATATTCTATTATGATTGTACAGTGAAAATATTTTCTAAAGTAATTAAAGTGTTTACTTGGTATGGTTATGCCACCAACTTAATATACAGTTAGATTATTTGTTTTCAAATTTTAGGAATTACATTTTTCTTTTGGATTTGAAATTATTTTGAAAATATAAAACATATACATGATTCTAAAATCAAAACCATATAGCCAAGGCTATTCAGAGTAGTCTAGCTTCCATGCATGTCTCTTCCACCTGTTTCCTCCTATTCCAAATATATGCAAATACTCATTTGTAGTTTAGCTATCTTACAAAAAAAAAAGCACATATACTGTTCTGCACTTTGGTTTTTTTTTTTTTTTACACTAATATATATTCGGAGATCATTTCACCTCAGTGTAAAGAAATGGCCCTCATTCTTTTTCACAGTTGCATAGTTTCATTGTGTAGATCTACTCGAGTTTGTTCAATCAAGCTCTTATTTGGGGTTATCTGGATTGTTTCCAATCTTTTGCTATTACAAATAATACTGCAATGAATAACCTTGTGCTTAAGTCATTATTTGGGATATTTTCCTAGAATTGGGTTTCTAAGGCAAAGGACAATATATATGTAATTTTGCTGAGGATTATCAAATTCCCTTCCATAGCTGCCATGTACCATTTTGCATTCTCAATGGCACTATATGGCATCTCCATAGCCTGCTAACCAAGTAGATGGTCAAACTTTGGGATTTTTGCCTCCTTTTATCATCTTTGCCCAAGATACACCACGACACTTTCATCTGCCTTTGGAAGAACTCTCTCAGGATAAACAATAGGTGATTGTATTGAGGGTGACAGAAGGAGGGTGGCTGCAATATCTCTATCTATTTCCACTCACCTAATCATGGAAATGCCAGCGCCCACAGCACTATCCTTGTTAAGAGCTTGTATTTTCCAAGGTTGGCTCGGGTTTCCAGCCAAAGAAAAGGACATCAAACATGACCTTACTTCTTTCTAAGGTCACTAGAATGCAGAGTGCCCAGTGAGTTCTACTGGTATAAGCTTCAGAATCCTGAAAAAGGTAGAGGAGGAACTGTGATGATTTTTTGTCAGCTTGCTGTCTCCAAAACAACTCCAATGCCAAGGGGAAGTCCCTGAGTGTGGCTGAAAGTTTCCACAGATTGTGGAGTGACCACTCTCTAACCTGCAGGGCTACTCACACACAGGACTTCTTCTTTTGCTGCTTTGTAGGAGTAAATGTCATGGATGGACACTGTTTTTTTCTTTCAGTATCTCCCATTTCCCAGTGGGCAATTTTGCACTCCAGGGTGACAGACATTTGGTAATGTTTGGAGACATACCTGGTTGTCACAACTTGGAAAGGGGTGCTGCTTAACATCTAGTAGGTAGAGGTCAGGAATGCTACTCAACACCCTACAATACTCAGGACTGCCCCCCTTCCTGCAACTAAGAATTATCTGGTCCAAAATGCCAATAATGCCAAGGCTGAGAAATCCTGCTGTATTCTTTCTTTATGCACACATTCACAGACATCCTTAATATAACTACTATCAGTGGCAGAGGAAGGGCAGAATCACAGATACTCCCCCACCCTGTTTCTCCAAAAGTCACTAGCAATTCAGAAATTTCTTTAATCATAAAGACTCTAAGGAATTATATATTTATCTGGGAGATTAAAGAACAAATACCATTTTAACCTTCTAAAAACTGATTATCATTAAGTATAATGCAACCTTTTAACTGTAAGTATAAAGGAAAATGCTGATTATTTAAAGTAAATGGGACCCAAAGTCCCATGAATAATCAAAAACTTGGTTAATAGAGTATGACCAGAGAATAATGCACTTGGCTTCTGTGGAGAAATTAAAGTACATGCTGTGAATTGCTATTGAGGAAATTGCGTGAAAAGTTACCCTTAAGGTACCATGAAGCTGAAGAAACAGCCTCAGGTGCACAATATATCACATTAGTCTCTATCTATCTTTGTATTTTCATGACTTCTTTCACCTTGGATAACCCAGAAGCTCTGGCCTTGGAACTTTTTGGAATGGTAAAGTATCTCACTCTCCATATTTATTTTCATCTCCTGGAATGGTAAAGTATCTCACTCTCCATATTTATTTTCATCTCCTAACAGACCTGAATTTTGTTGCCAAGAGTTTATCACTTTCACAGGAATTATTTTCAAACTTCAGCTTACTTACTTTGAGGGCATAGACTGTGTTTGATACTTATAATCACAATTCACGTTAAACAAAATGTGCCCCTGAAAAGTTATACCTAAACTGAATTTTTGTAAATAAAATCAAAAATTTAAATCACAAGGAAAACTTGCCAAAGGGAAAGTATGAAGCTAAATCTTTTGTAGAGAAAATCATCTTGTTTTGCAAAGTGAACAACTACTCTTTGTTTTTAAGTCCCAATCTTTATTTGTAGCTCAAGAGGCTGGTACAGTATTACGCCTGATGCTCATTTAAAAAATACTGACAGGCTGGGCATGGTAGCTCACACCTGTAATCCCAGCACTTTGGGAAGCCGAAGTGGGCGGATCACTCAAGGTCAGGAGTTTGAGACCAGCCTGGTCAACATGGTGAAACCCTGTCTCTACTACAAATACAAAAGTTAGCTGGGCGTGGTGGCGGGTGCCTGTAGTCCCAGCCACTTGGGAGGCTGAGGCACAAGAATTGCTTGAACCTGGGAGGCAGAGGTTGCAGTGAGCTGAGATCGCGCTACTGCACTCCAGCCTGGGTGACAGAGCAAGACCCATCTCAAAAAATAAATAAAAAATAAAAATAAGATACCATGAATTTGGAAGGATTTTGAAAGTTTTAGAGAGTTTTATAAGCTATTTTTAAGAGTGTAAAAAATGGATAATATATCCTTTATTAAGAACGGTTAACATCTGTTTTAGGTGATAAGAAAGGAGGTAAGATCCTAGGCACATTTGAAAAAAAAAATAGGTAGCATTACTGAAAAGATAATCATATTGACTGTTTCCTCTCAGCAATAAGGAGAAAAGAGTGGATGGGAGCCTATTATTTAGACAGTGTAATCTTTCGGTTAGAACACGGATTCTGAAACCAGATTGTCTGGGCTCACATCCCTATCTAGTGTGGTCTTAGGCAACTTACACGACTCGACTGCACCTTAGTTTCCTCATACAAAACACGGAGAATACTAATATTATCTACTTAATGAGGTTGTTCTGAGGATTAAATAAAGTAATACATGAACTAGTACGTGAAAAGCACTCCGGTCAGCGATAGTCATCAATCCTGGAGTTGAGCTCCAGGCTAGGCATAAAGAGGAAGATAAGAGGCAGGGAGCAGGCAACGTTTCATTCTTCCTCTCCGCACCCTCGGGAAGGAGGCACCGCTGTTTCTCCCAGGGCTCAGCGAGGAGGCCGGTAATTCGAAGTTGGATCCGAGGACTTTCCTTGGGACCCCTTTCCGCCGCACCACGCCGCCTTTCGTCTGGTTGGTCCCTGAGGACACGAGGGCTCAGCCCCACGCCCCGACTAGGCGTTCCACCACTGAGCCGTGGCCCCAGCTCCAGGAGGCATGCAGCCCGAGAGGCCGCCTTCACGCCCGGCCACGGCCACTGCCACTGCCAGGGGCTAGTGGCGATAGCGACAAAAGGCTTCCGGGAGGAACTGGTGCCTCCGCTCGACGCCCTTCCTTGCGGGCAAGCCGGGGGCTGACCGTTGTTCGTGACACCAATACTTATGCATGCCACTCAGTGCTGGGCGCCGGGGACTCTAATGAATCCAGACTCGGCCCAGATACCGTATGCAGAAGGACCACTGGCCGCCCACAACTGATCCCTGTCACTGGCGACCTTTGCTGGCCCAGAGCGGGGGGGTAGGAGGAGCTGAACCTCCCAACCCGGGTTCACCTCCAAAGCACCACCCCTGCGGGGGCGTTCTCGGGTACGCCGTAAAGTAGAGAGAATGCTTAACAACCCGCCTCCGTCTTTACGGCAGGCCGCATTCCATGCCTCCAATATGGCGTCCTCCACATAGGCAGTGGCTGTGGTTTCTACACCGGGTGGCCGGGGGCAGTGCTGAGCTGGGACTGTTGTTTGCCCAGCCTGGGCTGCAGAAAGCAGCAGTTAAAGTTCGTTTCTGGTCACTGCTCCAGGAAGCCACTTTATTCTGAGGGTCAAGAATTGCCGCTTCCTTTTAGTTACTGCAAGTTCCTCCTCTGCCCCTGGTTTGTTTCCCGCGCCACCTCTGGATACCCCCAGGTCCCAGACCCTTCCAGACTCAAACCATGAACCTTCGGCAGCTGCTATTGCACTTGCCACGTTATCTTGGAGCCTCGGGTTCCCCGCGTCGCCTGTGGTGGTCCCCGTCCCTCGACACCATCTCCTCGGTGGGCTCTTGGCGTGGTCAGTCCTCCAAGTCCCCGGCCCACTGGAATCAGGTAGTGTCAGAGGCGGAGAAGATCGTGGGGTACCCCACGTCTTTCATGAGCCTTCGCTGCCTGCTGAGCGACGAGCTCAGCAACATCGCTATGCAGGTGCGGAAGCTGGTGGGCACTCAGCACCCTCTGCTTACCACAGCCAGGTGAGCTACCCCTCTCCCGCTGACACACTCGCACTTGTTGGAATACTTTTTTTCTGGCGGGCATACGCATTCTGCCTCTCTCAGACTGACTCCTGGTTTATCTCTTTTTAGTCCTTCCTTTTTACTCACTCCTCCTAGACCTTCCATGTTGTCTCTTCTCTAGTCCACTTAACGTTCTTGCTCAGCTGAGTGGATAAGTGGTTTTCTTTGAAACACTTGCATGCTTTCCGCGATTTTGCTTCTTAATTGTTGAGGATGAAGATGCCTCAGTGATTTGTGGAGAAATCGAGCGGAGATGTAGGTTTATTGAATCACTTTCTAGAAATTTTTTTTTTTTTAAATGGGATAGATTAATTTTCTGTCCCGCACTGTTCAGGGGGTCACCTCCAGAAAGTAGGCAAGGAGAGAGAGAGAGGGGCTGAAGGTAAATAATTCTTTCCAACGAATGTCTTGGGGTTGAAGTAGGAATTTATCCCATTAGTAGTCATTATCTTCTTGGGATATTTGTCACTTATGCTGTACTACTGCTGTGAAACCTGCCTTTAGGATTTATAAAAGTTTTTTTTTTTTTTTTGAGACGGAGTCTCGCTTTGTCGCCCAGGCTGGAGTAGCTGGGACTACAGGTGCCCGCCACCACGCCCAGCTAATTTTGTTTTTGTATTTTTAGTAGAGACGGGGCTTCACAGTGTTAGCCAGGATCGCCTAGATCTCCTGACCTCGTGATCCACCCGCCTCGGCCTCCCAAAGTGCTGGGATTACAGGCGTGAGCCACCGTGCCTGGCCAAAAGTTTTTTTTTTTTCTTCCACTTAAACCCCACACCTTCTGATTTGTACTTAGTTTAAACATACAGCGAAGTTACAAAAATAATAATATAGTTCAAAGAACACACTTGCATACCCTTTAATCAGATCCACCTACTACGTAGATATGTCTATATATGTCAATATATACATTAAATACATATACACACAGATATATATACTATTCACGTGTATATATCTTTCTATATTTTTTTTCTGAATCATTTGATGGTACATTGCATACATCACGATCCTTTTCCCCTAAATACTTCAGTATGTATTTCCTAAGCATAGCGGTAATCTCCTACGTAAGTACGCTACAGTTACCAACTTAGGTATATTTAATATTGATACAATGCTTTTATTTAATCTACCATTTAATTTCAATTTTGTTAATTGGCCTAATAATGTTCTTTATAGCATTCTTTACCCTCCAGGACAGAATTCAGTCCAGGATCAAGTATTGCATTTAGTTGTTATATCTCTTTCATCTTCTTCAATTAGGAACATTTTCATATCTCTTCTTGGCTTTTAATGACTAGAGCACTGGTTCTCAACTGGGGCAGTTTTCCCCCCCTGAGGACATTTGGCATGTATGGAGACATTTTTGGTTGTCACAAATGGAGGCACATTACTGGCATTTAGTGGATAGAGGCCGGGGATGCTACCCTTCAATTCCTAGGACAGACCCACAAGAAATAATTAGGTGCTGCAAAATGTCAGTAGTGCCAAGGTGGAGAAATCCAGGACTGAAAGGACCTTTTTCTGTTGTTGTTTTTAAAAGTAAACTTCTATTTTGAAGTAGTTTTAGATTTACATGCAGTTGGAAGAAATAACACAAATCTAATATACACCTAACCCTGTTTCTCCCAATGGTAACATCTTTTGAAACGATGGTGTAATATCATAAGCAGGGTATTTATGTTGATACAGTTAATATAAAGAACATATTCAGCACTATAAGGATTCCTCATGTTGCTCTTTTTTAGCCACACTCACTTCCCTTACCCACCCCTTGCTTTAATTTTTCGAGGCACCTGTCATTTTCTTACTACAAAAGTTATCAAATAGTAATAATAAAGTGATTTTATTCCTTGGCATTGTTCCCAGTTATCAGGAATGTCACCTTATGATTAGCTGGAATGTTAGTTTTCCAGAGATTCTAGATGATACACACTCAAAACACATACACACACACATATGTTTAAAGCTTAATGAAACGAATAAGCCTACTATTACCAAACTTAAGAACTGTAACTTTACCAGTCCTGTTGAAGCTAAATGTGTACTCCTCAGTCCATCTCCCTGACTCCTACTAAACTGTTTTTAAACACTTTTCCTTTTTAAAATTACCAGGGGTCCTGGTGTGGTGTCTCATGTCTGCGATCCCAGCACTTTGGGAGGCAAAGTAGAAAGATTGCTTGAGCCCAGGAGATCGAGACCAGCCTGGGCAACATAGCAAAACCCTATCTCTACAAAAAATAAAATAAATTGGTTGGGCGTGGGGATGCACATCTGTAGTCCCAGCTGCTTGGAAGGATTGCAGTTGCTTGAGTTGGGAGGTCAAGGCTGTTGTGAGCCGTGGTTGTGCCACTGCACACCTGTCTGGGCAAGAGACCCTGTCTCAAAATAAAATGAAATAAAATTACATTGTTATTTTTCTAAATAATAATGTTTCATTTTACTGGTTTCTTTGCAATGTACAAATATGATAGTTTATTGCATATGGCCTTTTGTGACTTCCTTTTTAAAATTTATGGTTTCCGATATTCATCCATGTTGTGTGTTTAACTGTAGTTCATTAGTTTTTTGCTGGTGTGTGAAATTCTGTTGTCTGAATATACCACAGTCATCTTTTATTTGTTTATTTATTTTCAGACAGAGTTTCACTCTTGTTGCCCAGGCTGGAGTGCAGTGGCACAGTCTCGGCTCACTGCAGCTTCCGCCTCCCGGATTCAAGCAATTCTCCTGCCTCAGCCCCCCAAGTACCTGGGATTACAGGCGCCTGCCACCATGCCTGGCTAATTTTTGTATTTTTAGTAGGGATAGGGTTTCACCATGTTGGCCAGGCTAGTCTTGAACTCCTGACCTCGTGATCCGCCCACCTCAGCCTCCCAAAATGCTGGGATTATAGGCGTGAGCCACCACGCCGGGCCTCACAGTCATCTTGTAATTAACATTTGGGTTGTTGCATTTCTTAATATTATGACAAATGCTGTTATAAATATGTTTGCATATCTTTTGGTGTTCATGTCATGAGGATATAAAAACAAGAGCATAACTGTTGGATGTGCACATGTTTATCTTTAGAATGCTTTCTAAAGTGAATGTACCAGTTTATACTCTCATAAACAACTTCTGAGTTCAGGTTACTCCTAGTTCTCATAACACTAGAACTAAGAGATTTCTTAAGTTTTTTTTGAGACAGAGTCTCACTCTATCGCCAGGCTGGAGTGCAGTGGCATGATCTCGGCTCACTGCAACCTCCGACTCCCTGGTTCAACCAATTCTCTTGCCTCAGCCTCCCCAGTAGCTGGGATTGCAGACGTGTGCCACCGCGCCCAGCTAATTTTTGTATTTTTAGTAGAGAAGGGGTTTCACCATGTTGGCCACAATGGTCTCTAGCTCCTGCCCTCATGATCTGCCCACCTCGGCCTCCCAAAGTATTGGAATTACTGGCATGAGCCACTGCACCTGGCCCAGATTTCTTAGTTTTTGGTAATCCAGAAGGAGGTTTCTTTGTGTTTGATGGGAATGATAGTGTCAGTGATAGGGGCTGTAGTATTGCATTATGAGTATTGTAGTCCATCATAAAGCACAGAAGTGAAAAGGGTGAAGCTAAAAAGAGCCTTATTAATGTGTATATTCTGAGAACTGTAGTTCATCTACTTAGTTGCAATAGCATCAGATGAGGGTTTGGAGAAGATCTCTTCAGAGGCCACCAGAGGCACCCTAGATGAAAGTTTGTGAGACTAATGGTTCTGAAACTTTCCTAATTGTTGCCTAACCTGCCTTGTAGTACTATAGTACAGTGACAGAATTGGAAAGGCACAGAATAAGTAAGTTTTTGCAAAGTTGTCGTAGCATGTATGAATTGCTATATTTTGTAAGAAAAGAAAGAGCTAATCTGCGTATAATTTTATTCTATTTATTACGATAATGTGTTGCAAATTATTTAAACAGCCTAAACTCATAAACAGCCAATGAAGAAACTTTTGGGGTGTGGATATGTATCTGTATATATTTGTGTATACACTGTACACAGCTATTTCAGCAAAGGAGCAGGCATTTGATCCAGAGCTTAAGCAGGTAATGATTATTGTAAATTATAACTAAAATCAAGGATTAAGCAGCTGTATTTTTTTGTTTTTTATTTTTATTTTTTTGAGGCAGAGTCTTGCTCTGTTGCCCAGGCTGGAGCCATTTACTTTTCGGATAAAGCTACATGGTGTGTTAGGGGTAAATCATGTCTAACAGCCCTAAAATTGAGATGAATGGTGACTTTGTTAGCAAACAGCAGGAAAAAAAAAAAAAAGGAAACCACCATAATTTGCTATTCGCTGATCTCTTTACCTAAGACATCTTGTCAAGAAAAGGGAAAAACAGCCTAGATGTGACATATATTCTTTAACACTAAATGAGAAATGAGGTTAAAAATCTTGAGGTTTGGTGAGATAATGATTCTGTTACTAGGAATAGAGGAGCATTTAGCTCATTTTTACTCTTGTTCATCTAGATTTTCTAGGATCTCTCTGTTGTAAACTACAATTAGATAAATAATGAATTTACTAAATGTTTATTGAAACTTATGAAGTG
The DNA here is from genome assembly GCF_028885625.2 of Pongo pygmaeus. Taxonomy (NCBI): domain Eukaryota; kingdom Metazoa; phylum Chordata; class Mammalia; order Primates; family Hominidae; genus Pongo; species Pongo pygmaeus. The sequence continues at coordinate 107,388,237 of NC_072378.2, read as the reverse complement.
ATATAAAGAAGTCTAGACTAGGTGTGGTGGTTCATGCCTGCAATCCCAGAACTTTGGGAGGCCAAGGTAGGCAGATGCTTGAGCTCAGGAGTTTGACACCAACCTGGGTAACATGGTGAAACCCCATCTCTACAAAAAATACTAAAAATTATCCAGGTGTGCTGGTGCATGCCTGCAGTCTTAGCTACATGGGAGGCTGAGCTGAGAGGATCCCTTAAGCCCAGGAGGTCGAGGCTGCAGTGAGCTGTGGTCGTGCCATTGCACTCCATCCTGGGCAACGGAGTGATACCCTGTCTCAAAAAAGAAAAAAAAAAAAGGAAGTCTAAAACATGGACCCTGTCCCTTGATAAGTTGACACAAAAGATATTTACAAATATCTAACAGAAGGAAACAAATGACTTGTGGTTAATGAGCTACCACATAGAGAGATGGCTTGGAATAGTAGAGGAGCTTTCATGGAGAAATTGGGACTCCACTGAAGGATGGATGAATAAAAATTACATGAGTAATGTTTTAGGGTAATAGTTGTATAATATTTATTTTTTTCCTTCATGATTCTTTCTTTTTTCCCCTTTCTTCTCCAGGCTACCATACCTCTACTAGGTATGGGGAAGACCTTAAAAGCAAGGATAAGCAGTGCAATAAAGTGAGCAGCATGAATAGAGCTAGAATAGTAAAAACTAGAACATTTTAGAATAGTTAAAATGTTGGAAAAAGAAAGCATGGGTGAGGAATCATTCCGCCTACTGTTAAATCTTACTATATAGCTACATTAATCAAAACACTGTGGTATTGTCAGAGGAATAGACAGATCAATGGAACAGAATAGAGAACCCAGAAATAGATTAACACAAATATGCCCAACTGATTTTTAACAAAAGTGCAAAAACAATTCAATGGAGGGAGGATAGTTTTGTTTTTGTTTTTTTCTTTCTCCAAAAATAGGGCTGGAACAATTGAACATCATAGGCAAAAAAAATGAACCTTGACCTGAACCTCACACAATATTTTTTAAAAATCAATGTAAAATGGATTATTTGTGAAATCAATGTCCACTTAAAATGGATTTAAACATGAAATGTTAAACTATAAAACTTTCAGAAGAAAACATAGGATAATATCACGGCCGGGTGCAGTGGCTCACGCCTGAATTCCCAGCACTTTGGGAGGCTAAGGTGGGTGGATCACCTTAGGTCAGGAGTTTGAGACGAGAATTGCTCAAACCCAGGAAGTGGAGGTTGCAGTGAGCTGAGACTGCACCACTGCACTCCAGCCTGGGTGACAGGGCAAGACTCAGTCTCAAAAAAAAAGAAAACATAGGATAACATCTTCAGGACCTAGGGCTAGGTAAGCAGTTCTTAGACATGACACCAAAAAATTCATAAAAGAAAACAATAATTGGACTCCATAAAAGTTCGAAACTGGCCAGGCGTGGTGGCTCACGCCTATAATCCCAGCACTTTGGGAGGCCGAGGTGGGCGGATCACAAGGTCAGGAGTTCGATACCAGCCTGACCAACATGGTGAAACCTTGTCTCTACTAGAAATATAAAAATTAGCTGGGTGTGGTGATGTGCACCTGTAATCCCAGCTACTCAGGAGGCTGAGGCAGGAGAATCGCTTGAACTTGTGAGGCAGAGGTTGCAGTGAGCCGAGATCGTGCCACTGTAAGCCAGCCTGGGAGACAGAGTGAGGCTGTGTCTCGAGAAAAAAAAAAAAGTTTGAAATTTAGCTCTGTGAAAGACCCTGTAAAGAGCGTGAAAAGTGTAGCCACAGACTGGGAGAAAATATTTGCAAATCACATATTCAAAGAAGGACTTGTATCCACATTATGTAAAGAACTCTCTCAACTCAAGAGGTTGGGTGCGGTGGCTCACGCCTGTAATCCCAGAACTTTGGGAGGCCGAGGCAGGTGGATCACTTGAGGCCAGGAGTTTGAGTCCAGCCTGGCTAACATGGTGAAACCCTGTCTCTACTAAAACTACAAAAATTAGCCGGTGTGGTGGTGGGTGCCTGTAGTCCAAGCTACACCAGAGGCTTAGGCAGAGGTGAATGAATCTGGGAGGCAGAGGTTGCAGTGAGATCACGGCACTGCACTCCAGCCTGGGCAACAGAGTGACACTCTGTCGCAAAAAAAAGAAAAAAAAAAAGAACTCTCTAAACTCAAGAAAGCAAACAATACAATTAGAAAATAGGGGAAAAAGCTTGTGCAGTGGTGCATGCCTGTAATCCCAGCTACTAGGGAAACAGAGGCGGGAGCCTTCCTTGAATGCAAGAGTTTGACTTCAAGGCTGCAGTGAGCTATGATTGTACCACTGCACTCTAGCCTTGGCAACAGAGCAAGACTTTGTCACTTAAAAAACAAAAAAAGAAGAAGAAGAAAGAAAAGAAAATGGGCTAAAAGAAAAACCTATAAAGGTAGCAAGTAAGCATACGAAAAGATGTTCAACATTATTAGCCATTTGGGAAATGCAAATTAAAATCACGATAGGATGTTGAGGTGATCAGGCCCAACACCAGGCCGTGAGGGCTACAAAGTCTGGCGGGGCAAAGGAATGAGAAAAGACAAGTTAAGAGTTCATAAAGTGGGCCCGGAGGGCCAGCGCTAGATTGGAGGCTGCAAAGGCCCCGAGCTCTGGGAACCTGCCCTATTTATTGGTGATCAAACAAAGAAGCAGGTGGTGAGGACGTGAGGGTAAACAGGTGAGGGCATGAGGACGTGAGAGTAGAAAGGTAGTGGTGCATTAAGTGTAGCTGTGACGGTTTAGCATTTCCTTTGACCCATATAGAATATGCTCTGCTGCTTGAGATAATGGAGGACATGTTTACAAGAAAGAAGCAAGGAACCAACAAGTCTGTGCACATTCCAGAGGCTACGAGGGGTTTATGCCCTGAGCCCTGGGTTCCATCAAAGCCACAAGGGGTTTTATGCCCTGGGCTTAGATTTGTGGTGCGGCAGTGCAGCCTTCCACTCTCTGGCACAGAGCTTGGTGTTCCAAAGGCCACGAGGGGTTTTAGTACCTGGACCCCGGACATCTTCCAAGACTCTTTTACATTATGACAGACAAGCCAGTCCTGCCTCAGCTCTTCTACCAACAATGGGATACTACTATGTACCAATTAGAATGGCTAAAATAAAAAATATAATATGTAATTCTAGTAACGATGCAGAGAAACTAGATTTATCATACATTGCTGATGGGAATGTAAAATGGTTCAGCCCCTCTGGAAAACAGCATAACAATTTCTTATAAAATTAAACATACGACTGGGCGCAGTGGCTCATGCCTGTAATCCCAGCACTTTGGGAGGCTGAGGCAGGCAGATCACTTGAGTCCAGGATTTCAAGACCAGCCTGGGCAATGTGGCAAAATGCTGTCTCTACAAAATATATAAAAAATTAATTGGGTGTGGTAGTGCACACCTGTGGTCCCAGCTACTTGGGAGGTTGAGGTAAGAGGATCACTTGAGCACGGAAGTTGGAGGCTGCAGTGAGCCATGATTGTGCCACTGCACTTCAGCGTGGGTGACAGAGTCAGACCCTGTCTCAATCAATCAGTTGATTGATCAATCAGTTTAAACATACACTTAACATGTGGCCCAGCAATCAGACTCCTGAGCATTTATTCCAGAGAAATAAAAACTTATGTCCATACCAAAACCTATACACAAATGTTTGTGACAGTCCTATTTGTAATAGGCTGCCATAACCTATAGAATTATAGGTTGAAAATCCTACATATATGTATTTCTCCTTTGCAGTTAAGTTTCTTGTATTAATGCCATTTTCATTCCACAGCTTGGATAGGACTGTGTGTTCTTTCTAGAGGAAAGATCCTTTCTTTAGAATGATGTTCCAGAATTTCACCTTGATGGTTTTTGGAGTGGAGAATGAGGGCCTTCTTAACTTAATCCTATATCCTTTATTTTGGGATGAGTTTGTGTGTTATTTCTTCAGTATCATGGTTCCCACCATTTTCTCTCTCATGTTGGAATTTTGTAGTTGGTCATTGTGAATTGATTCCTCAACATTCTTCCCCCTACATTCATAGTTTTCCTTTTTTTAATTTATCCTCTACATATATACTGTTTGTTATACTGTTTTAATTTTGTCTTTAATTATTTCCCAACTGGAGACAACCCACATATCCTAGTGAGTGGTTGAACAAACTGTGGTACATACATAACGATGAAATGCTACCCAACAATAAAAAGAAATGAACCACTGATACACACAACAACTTGGGTGAATCTCAGAGGAATTATTCTGAGTGAAAAAAGTCAATCTCATTCATCAAAAAATTAAAAATAGAATTACCATATGATCCAACAATTCTGCTTCTGGGTCTGTTTCCAAAAGAATTGAAAGCAGTGTCTCAAAGAGATATTGTATACCCATGTTCATAGCAGCAGTATTCACAGTAGCCAAGAGGTAGAAGCAACCCAGTTGTCCATTGATGGTTGATAGGATTAACAAAATGTGGTATATATTACCATGGAATATTATTCAGCCTTAAAAAACAAGGAAGGACCAGGCACAGTGGCTCATGCCTGTAATCCCAACATTTTGGGAAGCTGAGGTGGGAGGATCTCTTGAGGCCAGGAGTTTGAGACCAGCTTGGGCAACATAGTGAGACCCCATCTCTATAAAAAAATAAACTAACTAGACATGGTGGCTCCTAAAAATAAATTGGCTGGACAGCTGCTCTAGAGGCCGAAGCGGGAGGATTGTTTGAGCCCACGTGTTTGAGGTTGCACACGTGTCATAATATGGATGAACCTGGAGGACATTATGCCAAGTGAAATATGGAGGATGTTATGCTAAGTGAAATAAGCCAGTCACAAAAGGACAGATACTGTATGATTCCTCTTATATAAAGTGTCTAGAGTAGTCAAATTTAGGGAAACGGTGTGTAGAAACAGAAAGGTGGTCTCCAGGGACTGGAAGAAGGGGGAAATGGAGAGTTGTTTAATAGTTATAGGATTTCAGTTTTGCAAGATAAAAAGTTCTGGAGATTGGTTGTACAACACTGTGAATACACTTAATGCTACTGAACTGTACATTTAAAAATGGTTAAGATGGTAAATTTTATGTAAATTTTACCCAATTTTTTAAAAAGTCTATCTCAAAAGTTTATATATTGTCTGATTCCATTTATATAACATTTATATCATTTTCAAAATGACGAAATTGTGGAGATGGAAAACAGTAAGTGTTTTCTGGAGTCAGGGACAATGTGGGGAATAGGGAGGAGTGTAAATACAGAGAGGAATATTGTGATAGAACAGTTGGGAGTCTTGTGGTGGTGGGTGCGTGAATCTATACATGGGATAAAGTTGCTGATACAGTTTGGCTGTGTCCCCACCCAAATCTCCTCTTGAATTGTAATCCCGATAATCCCCACGTGGGAGGGACTCGGTGGGTGGTAATTGAATCATGGGGGTAGTTTTCCCCAGGCTGTTTTCATGGTTTTCCCCAGGCTGTTTTCATGATAGTGAGTCACTTCTCACAAGAGCTGATGGTTTTATAAGTATCTGGCATTTCCCCTGCTGGCACTCATTCTCTCTCCTGGCGCCCTGTGAAGAGGCGCCTTCTGCCATGATGTGGAACTCTGGGTCAATTAAACCTCTTTTCTTTATAAGTTACCCAGTCTGGGGCATCTCCTTAGAGCAATGTGAGAACAGACTAATACTGTAAATTGGTACCGCAGAGAGTGGGGTGCTGCTATAAAGATATCTGAAAATGTGGAAGCGACTTTGCAGCTAGGTAACAGGCAGAGGTTGGAACAGTTTGGAAGGCTCAGAAGAAGACATGGGAAAGATGTGGGAAAGTTTGGAACTTCCTAGAGACTTGTTGAATGGCTTTGACAAAATGCTGATAGTGATATGGACAATGAAATCCAGGCTGAGGTGGTCTTAGATGGAAATGAGAAACTTGTTGGGAACTGGAGTAAAGGTCACTCTTGCTATGCTTTAGCAAAGAGACTGGCAGCTTTTTGCCCTTGCCCTAGAGATCTGTGGAACTTTGAACTTGAGAGAGATGATTAAGGGTATCTAGTGGAGGAAATTTTTAAGCAGCAGAGCATTTAAGAGGTGACAGAACATAAAAGTTTAGAAAATTTGCAACCCTAACATTGCAATAGAAAAGAAAAACTCATTTTCTGAGGAGAAATTCAAACTGGCTGCAGAAATTTGCATAAGTAATGAGGAGCCAAATGCTAATTGCCAAGACAATGGGGAAAATATCTCCAGGATATGTCAGAGACCTTCTTGGCAGCCCCTCCCATCATAGCCTGGAGGCCTAGGAGAGAAAAATGGTTTCCTGGGCCAGGTCCAGCCCCCTCTGCTGTATGCAGCCTCTGGACTTGGTGCCCTGCATCTCAGCAGCTTCAGCAATGGCTAAAAGGGGCCAAGGTACAGCTCAGGCTGTTGCTTCAGAGGGTGCAAGCCCCAAGCCTTGGCAGCTTCCATGTGGTATTGAGCTTGCGATATGTAGAAGACAATAATTGAGGTTTGGAAATCTCTGCCTAGATTTCAGAGGATGTATGGAAATTCCTGGATGTCCAGGCAGAATTCTGCTGCAGGGGTGGAGCCCTCATGGAGAACCTCTGCTAGGGCAGTGTAGAAGGGAAATGTAGGGTTGGAGCCCCCACACAGAGTTTCCACTGGGGTACTGCCTAGTGGAGCTGTGAGAAGAGAACCAACATCCTTCAGACCCCAGAATGGTAAATCCACCTACTACAGCTTGCACCATGTGCCTGGAAAAGCCTCAGACACTCAATGCCAGCTGTGAAAGCAGCCAGGAGAGGGGCTGTTCCCTGCAAAGCCACAGGGGCAGAGTTTCCCAAGACTGTGGTAGCCCACCTCTTGTAATAGCGTGACATGGATGTGAGACAGGGAATCAAAGGAGATCATTTTGGAACTTTAAGGTTTAATGACTGCCCTATTGGATTCCGGACTTGATGTGGGGCCTGTATCCCCTTTGTTTTGGCCAGTTTCTCCCATTTGGAACAGATGTATTTACCCAGTGCCTGTAGCCCCAGAGAGATGTGTCTAGGTAGTAACGCACTTGCTTTTGATTTTTTTTTTTTTTTTTTTTGATGGATTCTCACTCTGTCACCCAGGCTGGAGTGCAGTGGTGCCATCTTGGCTCACTGCAAGCTCTGCCCCCTGGGTTCACGCCATTCTCCTGCCTCAGCCTCATGAGTAGCTGGGACTACAGGCACCCGCCACCACGCCTGGCTAATTTTTTTGTATTTTTAATAGAGATGGGGTTTCACTGTGTTAGCCAGGATGGTCTCAATCCCCTGACCTCGTGATCCGCCCGCCTCGGCCTCCGAAAGTGCTGGGATTACAGGCATGAGCCACTGCGCCTGGCCGCTTCTGATTTTATAGGCTCATAGGCAGAAGGGACTTGCCTTGTCTCACATGAAACTTTGGACTTGGACTTTTGGGTTAAAGCTGGAATGAGTTAAGACTTTGGGGGACTTTTGGAAGGGCATGACTGCATTTTGAAATGTGAGCACATGAGATTTGGGAGGGGCCAGGGTCAGAATGTCCTCACCTAAATCTCATCTTGAACTGTAATTCCCATAATTTTCATGTGTCATGGGAGGGAACTGGTGGGAGATAATTTAATCATTAGGGCTGTTCTCATGATAGTGGGTGAGTGAGTTCTCATGAGATCTGATGGTTTTATAAATGTCTGGCATTTCCCCTACTGGCACTCATTCTCTCTTCTGCTGCCCTGTGAAGAGGTGCTTTTGGCCATGATTATAAGTTTCCTGAGGCCTCCCCAGCCATGTAGAACTATGAGTCAATTAAGCCTCTTTTCTTTATGAATTACCCAGTCTTGGGTATTTCCTTATAGCAATGTGAGAACAGACTAATACAGTTGCAAAGAACGCTATACACCTACACACAAAATAAATGCAGGTTAAAAGATACTGAAAATGGAATAAGGTCTGTAGTTAACAATCTATCAATATCAATTTTTTGATTTTAGTGTTCTATAGCTATTACATGATTTCACCATTGGGTGAAGGGTAAATGGGACTCTGTAGTGTTTTTGCAACTTTGTGTTTGTCTGTAATTATTTCTTTTTTTTCTTTTTTTTTTTAGACGGAGTCTTGCTTCGTCGCCAGGCTGGAGTGCAGTGGTGCAATCTCGGCTCAGTGCAACCTCCACCTCCTGGGTTCAAGCAATTCTCCTGCCTCAGCCTCCCGAGTAGCTGGGACTACAGGTGTGCACCACCACGCCCAGCTAATTTTTGTATTTTTAGTAGAGATGGGGTTTCACCATGTTGGCCCAGATGGTCTCGATCTCTTGACCTCGTGATCTGCCTGCCTCGGCCTCTCAAAGTGCTGGGATTACAGGCATGAGCCACCGCGCCTGGCCAATTATTTCTTATTTTGAAAAGCCTTAAAAAAGCACTTCAAATCCAGAGAGAAAGAGAGAGAGCATGCACGAGAGAGAGAGAGAGAGAGACAGACAGACAGACATAGAGAGAGAAAGAGAAAGAAGACCTGGGAGACAGAGATGTATGTGTTGTAGTTTTGTCTCTGTCAGTACTTAACTGTGATCATTTTATCTCTCTGGGCTTTAGTTTCCTAAGCAATGAAGTAAGGAGTTTGACTAGATGATTTCCAGTAATGTTGCCAATTCCAGACTAGTATGGAAATTAATGTTGTATCTGAATGTGGCAGGTAAGGAAGCCATTGTCAGTTCTCGAGCAGAGAATAAACCAGGTTGAATGCAATGTAATAGTTTAAGTCTGTAATCCTTTTTCCACAATTTAAAAATCTGAAAAGCTCAGAAAACAGAATTTTTTTAGACTTACAAATCTGACGTGGACTGATGTGAGGCTATTTATAGTCTTTATTTATCCCATTTAATATGAATATTTATGCATTTGATGCAGAAATATTAAGGCTTTTGATTACAGGGTGCTGCCCAGTTCCTGCTGCAGTGTTGGGTAAAATGCACCTTCCTAAAATCAGAAAAATTTTGGATTCTGAAAGACATTTGGTTTGGTTTCAGGGACTTTGGATGAGGGATAGTGGACTTGTCCAAGCTGGACAGTGATATGTGGGATGGCCCAGGTATGTGACATAGATTGGTAGGATGGAATAAACTGAAGGTAACAACATGCATCAACTGTTCCCTTCCTCTCAATACAACCTCTACCCAATGGTTTTATTACTGTTTCCCTAACTAAATGTAATTATCCACTTGTGAAATATATATATATATAATATGTAATTTATAAAAAATTATATATAAATTTTTGTTACTTAAATTTCTGTATAAATCACTAAAGTTTAAGTACTTTTAGTTGTTTCACAGGCAGTGACCAATGCTTTTCCAATACAGAATTGGTTAGACTTTTGTTGTTTCTAAAACATAGCTGATTCTTTGAGTAATAAGGCTTTATTTATTTTCATTGATTACTCTTGACAGATTTGGCTTTTAGGATTAAATTTTTGTTTAAATACTCTTTTTGCTTTTGCCTTCAAAAAACTATGCTCTTGATTTCAGATTAAATGGATAGGATTAATTTAGTATGCAGTTATTAGAGACAAATTATGACATTTAGTCTCTTCTCTTAGGGTGTGTTGATTCCTTTGTGGGGACTTTATGTTCCTGAGTTCACTACAGATATTTGGCTACCTAAAAAACCTTATTAGTCCTTTCTGCATGGTAAAATTCTTCAGAGCTCTTTGAATTTATTATTAGAAATTTAATTTTAGTCTCTTCCATGTTTATGAAAGACCGTTTCTAGATTCAGTTCTGTGATTACTGACTGAAAACCTACATTACTTATGAAGAACTTTTTCTTGGATGACTAGGAGAAAATTATAAATTTTAATTCATTCCACAAATATTTGAGGTGCTCTGGGCATGGATGTACAAACAAGAATAAGACCCAGTTGCTGCCATCCAGGAATTTAGGAGAGACAGTATAGTAAGCATGAGCTCTGGAATCAGACTGTTTGGGTTCACATCCTGCCTCTACCATTGTCAAGCTATGAGATCTTAGGCAATTTATCTAACTTCTCTGTGCCTTAGTTTCTTCTTCTGTAAATCAAGGATAGTAATAGAACCTGGTGGCTAGATGCAGTGGCTCAAACGTGTAATCCCAGCACTTTGGGAGGCTAAGGTGGAAGGATTGCTGAAGCTCAGGAGTTCAAGACCTGCCTGGGCAACACAGTGGGATCCCATCTATATAAAAAAAAAAAATTAAAAATGAGCTGGGTGTGGTGGTGTGTACCTGTGGTCCCAGCTACTTGGAAGGCTGAAGAGAGAGGATCACCTGAGCCTGGGAGTTGAGACTGCAGTGAGCCGTGATTGTGTCACTGCACTCCAGCCTGGGTGACAGAGTGAGATCTTATCTCAAAAATAAATAAATAATAGTAGCTATGTCAGAGTTTTATGAAGATTGAATGATTTAATATGGGTAAAGTGCTTAGAACAGTACCTGGCACATAGCAAGTACCCAAATATTAGCGATTATCATTATTATTAGAAATTCATTTTCGTGGGGAGACATACACAGAGTACCTTGAGTTAAATGCTGTAGTGAACAATATGCTGTAGAAACATAGAGAGAAAAAAAGATCTCTCTTCCTAGAGAAAATGGAAGACTACCAGAGATGAAGTGGGATATGAGTCGGGTCATGTGGGATGAAAAAGAGATGACTGAGGCAGGAAAATAATTTAAGACATAATAAATTGCTCAGCAAAGGCTAGGAAAAATTGTAGTGTGGTGTAGACTGCACCACACAGTGGTGGGATGGGATGAGGCAAAAGAAATAGGCTAGAAATACTTGCTTCTGCCATGATAGAGTATCTGATGCTAAACTTGCCCTTCCACTGTAAACAAATAGAAAACTGGACAAGATACATTAACCAACTATGCATTATTTTTTTATTGCTGAAAGATATTCCGTTGAATGGATATAGAGCAATTTGTTTATTCAGCATAAATGAATATATAGGTTGCTTCTATTTTTGGCTACTGTGAATAAAGCGTCTATGAATGAAATAAAATCTATTTAAAAAGCAAAGGAAAGGTTGTGGCCAGATTTTGAGTTTTGTATGTCATGTTAAGATGATCTAATTTTATCCTGAGGTCAGTGGAGATCATAAAGGTTAAGTACTAGAGAGACCTGAGCAGATGTGCCTTTTTGAAAGCTGACTTTGGCAGCTGTGGTGGTTGTGAATTGCAGAAAAGAAAAGCTAGAGGCCGGAAAGCCTGGCGGAAGACTGCTATGGTTTATTCATTTCTTCTTTCAGCAGCTAGTTAAGTGTGTTCTCTAATGGCCAAGTACTATGCTTGTTAGTCAGGGAAACAACACCAGACACTGACCCACATCCCTCCTCTCCCTTCCCCTCCCCAGGATTTATATTCAAATAAGGCAAATAGACATGTAAAACACAAAGTGCAATAAATTGTTGCATATGTTAGGATAAAAGTGTTTCCAAATAAAATGAAGACATAAACAATAGAGTGGCAAAAGGTCTCAACGAGATGATTTAAACATTGAAAATTGAGATGTTCTTGTGGATAGAGGAATGATGATGGTGAGTTATAAACTTAGGCAGTAGTGATGGAGATGAAGTGGAAAGACTGGATTCAAGCTACATTTGTGAAGTGAGGTTGGTAATTGCAGACTTGATAATTGTGGGAGTGAAAGAACAGAAGAGTAAGCTGAGCAATTGAGTATGTTCAGATACTAGCAGAAGTATGTTGGATGTAGAGTGTAGGGGGAAGTTTTGTAGACCTGTTGAACATGAAGTGTTTGCAGCAAGTGGAAATGTCCAAACTGAAGTTAGAAATGGGTTAGGTCCTCCTACGGGAGGTAGACACTAAGGCTAGAGTTGGAAGTACTCAATATAGGTGAGATTTAAAGTCATAGGGGTTTCTGATCTCTCAGGGAGGAAGTATAGAATTATCTCAGCATTGTTTAGTTGCAAGCATAGAAATTGCTTTTGTTTTTTGTTTTTGCTTTGTTTTTGTTTTGAGATGGAGTCTCGCTCTGTTGCCCAGGCTGGAGTGCAGTGGTGTGATCTCAGCTCAGTGCAACCTCTGCCTCCTGGATTCAAGTGATTCTCCTGCCTCAGCCTCCCGAGTAGCTGGGATTATAGGCATGCGCCACCATGCCTGGCTAATTTTTGTATTTTTGGTAGAGATAGGGTTTTACCATGTTGGTCAGGCTGGTCTTGAACTCCTGATCTCAGGTGACCTGCCTGCTTTGGCCTCCCAGAGTGTTGGGATTACAGGCGTGAGCCACCGCCCCTAGCGAAGAAATTGATTTTGGATTACTTAGGCAAGGAGGAGCTAATCAGGCCTTAGGAAGAATGAGAACTGGGGACGCTCTAGGGCAGTCAGTAGCAGGAATTTACAGACAGTTTCTCTAGACTACGGCACTGCTCTCAGGAAATTTTGGCTCAGGCTGCCTTTTATCCTTGGATGGCTCCTCAAGATTCAAAGTCCTGTGAGAGGGGATCTGTTTGGTCTTTATTGCCAAATAGATCATTTCCTTCATGGGTGAATGGTGTACTAGGTTTGAGCCTGCTTGAGTGTTGGCCACCCCTGTGGTCAGTTGGGGAGTAAGCTACTGTATTTCATGTCTGCTTAGACCTCACAGAATAAGGGAAAAGAATTTCCCTAATTGAAAAGTGAAATGTGTTACAGGCCAAAAGGGGAATGGATTCTGAGCAGGGCACCCTGTCCTTGAATTTACTGCCTTCTGTCCCCTTTCTTACTGTATAGATAATTTAAAAGAATTCCCACCTTAAATGAGGAAATTAGTCATTCTGACCACCTCCACAAAAAAGATAACTTATTGTCTTGTCTAGGACCTCTGAGTTGTGTTCAGTCTTCTAATTTTGTGATCTAATTCTTACATTCTTCAACCTGTGGGCTAAATGGTAAATTTATCCACTACCATCACACTTATATGTAGTGCAGAGGAAATAATGAGGTAGAGGAAACACCAAAAACCATGGACATGCTATGACAGAGACTGGCGGCAGCCTTTCTCAATTTTCATCTTCCCCTTCCACTTTGGTGAGAGAACCCTGAATTTATTCAGGTATAAGAGACTACATTTCTTAGCTTCTCTTACTGCTGGATGTGACTGTGTGACTAATTTCTGGCCAAAAGAAATGTTGGTAGAAGCATTTGAATTTCTAGAAAGCCTCCTCAAAGAGAGGGGTCTACTTTTCATTCTCCCTTCTTTTATCTTGCTGCTTTGAGTGCTGATGTAGTGGCTGGAACTCTAGAAGCCATTTTTGAGTGCCACATGTTACGGATGGTGGGCTGGAGAGTAAGACAGAACATAATAGCCTTGTGGAATTTCCAACACAGTTTTGTATTGCCCATTTCCAGACTTCTTTTTACATGAGAAAGAATACACTTCTTACTGTTTAAAATGTTATTTTGATTTTCATGTCACAATCAGTAATACTGGATCCTAGCTAATATACCCACCAAATAAAGAATTTAGATTATGGCCATAACTTCAGCTGGGTGGGGTCCTTTGCCTGATGGGTTGTTACACCTTCTTCATCCTAAGCCATTGGTGGCCCAGCTTAGATAGACATGAAATAATCTTTCATTATAGTTTATTATTATGCACTACAGAGCATTTCTTACATTCCACCTGTACTCATTCTGTTCCTCCTGTATACAGTATTCAGATACTGTCTTTGTAGCGGATATATCCCTCTATTTTAAGCCTCTCATTTGCTTTTTCTGGCATGATGAGCCAGGTAGCAATCTCAGCTTCCAGCTCAAAGGCACCATTTTTATATCTCTTGGTGGAAGCATTCTTTCCCTGGGCACAAAACCTTTAGTAGCTCCCCGTCTTAGAGGAAGGAAACAATTTTGAGAGGTCATTAGCTGGAGCTGTGAGAAGTGCCATGTCCAGTACCCAGTTGGAGAAGTGCTCGTTCAGCTCATAAGCTGTGTTCTATAGCAATAGATCCTAGCTGGAACCTTGTCTATGTTGTCATAGGCTATTTCACCACTGTGTGAGCCTGCTGCTTCTGAAAGATGCAAAGAGTACATGTTAAGATCAAAGAAGCCCTTGGTTACCAGCCAGTTGCCTCACTTTTGTTGGGAAGTGATTTTATTCATCAGTGGCACTAAGTAGAATATCACACTAGCATGCAAGTAAGTCCACAGATGGTAGTGTTGGTAGCAGCATGACAGTTAAATCACATCCAAATACAGAATAAATATCTCTTCTGAAAAGGACAAATTACTAACCTCTCTAGGATGAAAAGGGTCACTGGAGTCCATCCCTTATGAGGTAGATGGCTCAACTGGAGGAGTGTACCATATAGGGACACTTAGCAGTGAGACCACCAGCTCAGCCTTGGTGGGAGGAAATCCCTGTTGTTGAGCACATGTATAGCCACCATCCCTGTCAAAACACTACCATTTAGCCAAGTACTGAATTGACTAGGCAAGGAAAATGGCTCACTCTTTCAGTAACAGTCACCTTGTCCATATACTTATTAGTACTCTCTTCTTGGTGGTAATTTTGCTGAGCAGTCACTTGGAGCACAGATATTCTCAGGTGCTGGTCCCGTTCCCAAAAATGTATCTAAATATCCCTTTCCCAAACTGCCTTGTCACTAGTCATCCAAATATGCTCCTCCCCGGTCCTGCTCATTCAGCCAGTCTATTGGACGTGCCAGAAATTACCATGTAGATACTGACCTCAGGCCACCTATTTTCAAGTAAAGTGAACAATGATATGTACCACTCTAAGTGCTTCTCACAGGGAGGCTTTCTCCTCTCAGCTGATTCTCAGGATCACCCCTGAATGGAGTTGTTATGCAGCAGTGGTACACTTGCAGCTGTAACATAATGTTCAGGTCTTTCTTTAACCAGGGAGAGGCATTTTCCCCCCTGCAAGCTTGCTGGTCATAGGGCACTCCTCATGAAGCCATAGGTGCAGTTTGAGGGAGAGGTGGCATGTAAGAGGAATATGGTCGTAAGGAATGTAAGTGATCTGACATGCAATTTAATTGTGCCTTCACAACCCATTTTGGGCTTGCTGGAATTTAGAGTTAAATGCATCCAATAACAACTCAAGATGGACAGCTAGGTTTCATGGTCACTTAATGTTCTATTCTGTTTTCACTGGATCCTAGTAGCAAGCCAGGAGCTGTTTTTCAGAAAGAAATCATTACTTCAGTTGCTTGCTGAAATTGCCATGGCCTTGTTTCAATACCTGTGTTCATTGCAGCTTTTCCAGGTTAAATACAACATCATTTTAAGTGGACACATCTTTTCAATTCTCTGTACAGGAAGAAAGTGGAGGGAGGAGGGCAGTATGCCTGCTTGCAATATGTCTTTGTCTCATAATAACTTTTCACTATTCCTTTACAAATTTTAGAAAACTCCCCCCTTAGAAATGCAATAATTTTCATAAGGAAAGGGAATTTGATCATCTTCCACTTCATACCTCTTACCATAATAGTCCTTCCTTCTGAACCAGGGAGTCATTGTGGGCAGTATTTGGTAACATCTGAAAACGAGGTGTGCTTGGGCTTTGTCATGATGACTGCTGTGAGAAGAGGTTGAATTAGAACTTCATCTCCTATACATGAGCCTCATAAATTGTCAATCCAACTGATGAAACTGTGGTATTCTTAATTCCTAAGAATTAATGTTAGCTCAAAGCCAGTATATAATAATCCTGGAGAGGTTTCGGTATTTCCCTTTTGCCAGCTCATGATTACCTGGGTAAATGGCCAGAGATCCAATGGGGGGAAATAAAACCTTCCAACAGGGATTTGGCCTCCCCTTCATTCAAGGAACTGTGGGTCTCGAATTTGGGTGAGAGTTCCTGACTCTCTACTGTAGTGGCTCAGACAAGTTCACTAGACCTAGAGTTATTTGTTCATTTTTGGTTATTTAAATCAAAACAGGCCGGGCATGGTGGCTCACACCTGTAATTCCAGCACTTTGGGAGGCCAAGGCACGCAGATTGCTTCAGATCAAGAGTTCGAGACCAGCCTGGCCAACATGCGAAACTTTGTCTCTACTAAAAATACAGAGAAAAAAATAAAAATTAGCCAGGCGTGGTGGCGCATGCTTGTAATCCCAGCTACTTGGGAGGCTGAAGCAGGAGAATCACTTGAACCCTGGGGGTGGAAGTTGCGGTAAACTGAGATCATGCCATTGCACTCCAGCCTGGGTGACAGCGAGAATCCATCTCAAAAAATAAAAATAAAAAATAAAAACAGATCTAAGTGGGTTGCCTGTTGATTTGAGTTATTGAGTCTAATTAAATATAGACAGGGATTTCTGCCTGTCACAACAAAGTTTGAGATGACCTAATATTCCATATCCACCTTGCTGCCTGTTAGGATCACCATGCCCACTTCGTTTCTGTCAGTTAACTGCTACCACCTGGACTCGACCTTTCCCTGGGTGTCTCTCATTGCTTTCTGAGTTCAAGGAGTCCATTTCAGTAGCAGTCCTTCTCACAGAAATCCTTAGCCCTAGAAACTAGAGCCAGTAAAGTGATTAGTAATGATTGTCATGTGCTTTTCACCAACCTGTTTCCTGTGTCAAGAGTGAAAGAATCTTCTGGCCTCAATCAGGAGATATAAGAGCAGTATGTTACATGAATAACAATTTCATATACAGTTGACCTTTGAACAAAATGGGTTTGAACTATGCAGATCTACTTATACACAGATTTTTTTCAACCAGAGGTAGGGCATAGGGGAATGTGAAGCTCGTGTGCAGGGAGGGCCAACTTTTCATAATACACAGGCTCCCACAGGGCTGATTTTGGGTCTTGAGTATGCATGGATTTTGGTATATGTGGAAATGAGGAGGTCCTAGAACCAATCCTCCATGTATAACAAGGCACAACTGTAAATTTTTTTTTTTTTTTTTTTTTTAAACAGGGTCTCACCGTCTCCTAGGCTGGAGTACTGTGGTGCGATCTTGGCTCACTATAGCCTCTGCCTCTCAGGTTCAAGCAATTCTTGTACCTCAGCCTCCTGAGCAGCTGGGACTACAGTTGTGCACCACCTTGCCTGGTTAATTTTTGTATTTTTAGTAGAGACAGGGTTTCGCCATGATGGCCAGGCTGCTGGTCTTAGACTCCTGGCCTCAAGTGATCTGCCCACCTTGGCCTCCAAAAGTACTGGGATTACAGGTGTGAGCCACTGCACCCAGCCTCACAACTGTAATTTGAATAGAGAAAAGAGGTGAGAGAATGCATTTTCATGATAGTCTTCCCTTATTTCAAAGAATTAGCAGTACGATGGCACACACCTAAAATCTCAACTGCTCAGGAGCCTGAGGTGGGAGGATGGCTCGAGGCCAGGAGTTCAAGGGTGCAGTGAGCTATGAGCATGCCACTGCACTCCTCCAGCCTAAGTGACAGAGCAAGACTGTGTCTCAAAAGAAAGAAAAAAAAACCCACACTGAGGCAGTCAGCACCAATTTCATATTGGGAATAGCAATTTAGTATCAGTCAAGTACCATCATCTGTCATAGTAAATTAATGCCAATTTGAATAAATTTTGTTTTCAATTTGTACTTTATTTTTTTAATTGACAAATAATAACTGTACATATTCATGGGGTACATAGTGATGTTTTGATACATATAATGTATGATGATCAGATCAGTGTAATTAGCATGTCTGTCATTTCAAACATTCATCACTTCTTTGTGTTGGGAACATTCTTACCCTCCTAGCTATTTGAAACTATGTAATACATTATTGTTAACTGTAGTCATCGTACAGTAATAAAGAACACTGGAACTTACTCCTCCCATCTAACTGAAATTTTGTATCCTTTAACAAATCTCTCCTTTTAGTTACATAAGAAGTATAACCAAATAGAGTTTATCACTTTTACATATGTACATATTTAAATAATATTTTAATAAAAATTATTTAAGGCAGTACTCAATAACTGAATTTTTACCTTTAAAAAGGGTACATATATTATTTAAGGTTGAAGAATTCTAACTGGTCTGTGTTCTTCATTTTGAGCCCAATTAATGAGGATACATTGGTTGTAGGTTTTTAAGTACTATAATAATTCCTTTTGTTTAGATAATAATGAATTTTGATTCAGATAATTTCTCTTCTCATGTTGCTCATTACTACTGTATTGCCAACTGCTTTTCATCAATCCTGTATTCTATAATTGTCCCTTCTTTCTTCTCTAGGGCCAAGATTTGTCTCCCTTTTCTAAAAACACCTTAGAGGCCCACTAGTTACCAAAAAAATCCATCTGTGTTTGTGGTTTGAAGAAGAGTTTAATGTTTTCCCAAAAGTAGCTATACTAGAGTAGGTTTTAAAAATGGGCACATAGTTAACACTTCAGATAGTTGTTTCTGATTTAATATTTTTTGGAAGTTCTAAATACAAATCTGTAGTTTATGGAGTGCAGCTGAATTTGCTTTTCTTCCTATGACTCACCAAAGGCTCTTGAAAACCTTTCATTTTTTTTTTTGCAATTTTTGTGTTTTGAAACTTTGTTTCAACAAATGTTTTAAAATAGCTTTAAAAAATTATTCTCTTGGAGTCTCCTTGGAATATCATTTCATTTGCTTCAAAGATTTTTTTTAGCAAATTAAAAATATTTTATTTCCAGTATTGTGACGCTAGAGATAGGTCTAATGAATACTCTAAAAGCTTAGCAGTCATGTTTTGAATTTTTGAAACAGTGATAATTTGCATGAACAAGCTCTCGATAGTGTTTGATAATTACAGGGGCTTTATGACAGGAGATTTCTGTCTGTTAAAATGTTGATATTACCAAATAAATGAGATTTATCTTCAGAATAATAATACCTTCACAAATCTACCTTCTTTAACATCTCTCTCTAACTTTAGGCTATGTCTTTTAGGCCACTGTGTTTTTAAAAGGAATGTCATTTAGTTTCACAGGACTACTACTCTAGTATATATAAAGCTTTTGCTAAAAGCATTTTTGATTATTTTAAAATATTTATTTTCTCACATACTTTTTATTCTATAGTGACCATGATTAAAATCAAGTGTGACTATGTGACAATGGAGTATGCATGGTACAATTTTATGAGTACACAAAAAGGAGCTCATTTTAATCGTGTGTGTGTGTGTGTGTGTGTGTGTGTGTGTGTGTGTGTTTTGAGGCAGTATATTGCTCTGCCACCTAGGCTGCAGTATGGTGGCATGATCATAACTCACTGCAGTATTGAACTCCTGTTCTCAAGTGATCCTCCCACCTCAGCCTCCCGTGTAGCTAGGACTACAGATGTGTAACACCACGCTGGGCTAATAGTTTAATTTTTTTTTAAGAGATGAGATCTTGCTGGGTTGCCCAGGCTGGTCTTAAACTCCTGGGCTCAACCGATCCTCCTGCCTTGGCCTCTCATAGTACTGAGATTACAGACATGACTCACTGTGCCCAGCCCTAATCAAACTGATTTTTTTGTTTGTCTTTACTGTTGAGCTTTAAAAAAAAATTTTATGAGTACATAGTAAGTGTGTATATTTATGGAGTATAAATGGAGGTATATATATATACACACACACACATATATATATGGAGGTATTTTGATACACGCATACAATGCCTAGTAATCACATCAGGGTAAATGGGGTATGTGTTACCTCAAGCATTTATTATTTCTTTGTGTTACAAACATTCTAGTAATACTCTTTTAATTATTTTAAAATGTACAGTAAATAATTGTTAAATGTAATCACTGTTGTGCTATCAAATACTAGATTTTATTCATTTTAACTATATTTTTGTACTCATTAACCATCCCCACTACCCACCTGCCACTATGCTTCCCAGCTTCTGGTAACTATCATTCTACTCTGTTTCCATAAGTTCAATTGTTTTAATTTTTAGCTCCCACAAATGAGTAAGAATACATGAAGTTTGTCTTTCTGTGCCTGGTTTATTTCACTTAATGTCCTCCAGTTCCATTTATGTTGTTGCAAATGACAGGATCTCATTCTATTTTCTGACTGAATAATACTCCATTGTGTATATGTACCACATTTTCTTTATGCACTTGTCTGTTGATGGACACTTAGGTTGCTTCCACAACTTGGCTATTGTGAACAGTGCTGCAGTAAACATGGAAGTATAGCTATCTCTTCAGTATACTGATTTCCTTTCTTTTGGGCATATACCCAGCAGGGGGATTGCTGGATCACAAGTTATCTCTATTTTTAGTTTTTGAGGAACTTGCATACTGTTTTTCATAATGGTTGTACTAGTTTACATGCCCACTAATCGTGTATGAGAGTCCTCTTTTCACTGTATCCTCACCAGAATTCATTATTGCTTGTCTTTTGATGAAAGCCATTTTAACTGGGGTGAGATGATATGTCGTTGTAGTTTTGATTTGCATTTATTTCTCTGATGATCATTGATGTTGAGCACCTTTTCATATACCTGTTTGCTGTTTGAATGTCTCCTTTTGCCCACTTTAAGATCAAATTATTCGATTATTTTTCCCTTCAAGTTGTTTGAGCCCCTTGTATATTATTGTTATTAATCCTTTGCCAGATGGATAGAGTTTGCAAATATTTTCTCCCATTCTGTGGGTTGTCTTTTCACTTTGTTGACTGTTTCCTTTTCTTTGCAAAAGCTTTTTAATTTGATGTGATCCCATTTGTCCATTTTTGCTTTGGTTGCCTGTGCTATTGGGGGCATTATTCAAGTAATCTTTGCCCAGGCAAGTGTCCTGGAGAGTATGCCCAATATTTTCTTTTAGTAGTTTCATAGTTTGAAATCTTAGATTTAAGTCTTTAATCCATTTTAATTTGATTTTTGTGTATAGTGAGAGATAAAGGTCTGGTTTCATTCTTCTGCATATGGATATCCAGTTTTCCCAGCACTACTTATTGAAGAGACTGTCCTTTCCCCAATGCATGTTCTTGGCACCTTTGTTGAACAGTGAGTTTGCTGTAGCTGTATGAATTTATTTCTGGGTTCTCTATTCTGTTCCATTGGTTAATGTGTCTGTTTTTATGCCAGTACCATGCTGTTTTGGTTACAATAACTCTGTAGTATAATTTGAAGCCAGTGATGTGATTCCTCCTGTTTTGTCCTTTTGGTCAGGATGGCTTTGGCTATTCGGGTCTTTTGTGGTTCCATATAAATTTTAGGATTTTTTTTTTTTCTGTTTCTGTGAAGAATGTTGCATTGAATCTATAGGTTGCTTTTGGGTAGTATGGATATTTTAACATAACTTTAAAAATACTTACGAATATGAGTATACCTGGTCAACATAGGAAAAAACTGAGGTGGAGCTTTTCCATCCTGGATGATTTTTACTATTTCATAAGATGAGTTAAAAAAAAAAAATAATGTTTTTCCTGGAGGACATTATGTTGTGAAATAAGTCAGAACAGAAAGATAAATACCACATGTCCTCACTTATATGTGGGGGCTAAGGAAAAAGTTGAGCTCAAAGAATTAGAATTGTGGTTATTGGGGGGGTAGGGAAAGGTAGAGGGGAGGGAAGGATAGGGAGAGATTGGTTAACAGATACAAAGTTACAACTAGATGGGAAGAATAAGTTCTAGTGTCTGTGGCATTGTAGGGTGAATATGGTTAACAGTAATTTAGTGAATATTTTCAAAAAGCTAGAAGAGAGGATTTTTGTTTGTTTGTTTTTGTTTTTGTTTTTGAGACAGTGTCTCCCTCAGTCGCCCAGGCTGGAGTGCAATGGCACAATCTTGGCTCACTGCAACCTCCACCTCCTGTGTTCAAGCAATTGTCATGCCTCAGCCCCAGGCGTGCACCACCACGCCTGGCTAATTTTTGTATTTCTGTATTTTGTTGGCTAGGCTGGTCTCAAACTCCTGGCCTCAAGTGATCCGCCCACCTTGGCCTCCCAAAGTGCTTGGATTGCAGGCACGAGCCACCGTACCTGGCCAAAGAGAGGATTTTGGATGTTCACTACCCAAAGAAATGCTTAAGGTGATGGTTATGCTAATTACCCTGACTTGATCATTGCACATTGTATGCATGTATTGAGAAATATCAATCTGTATCCCATAAATTATGTGTCAACTAAAAATAAAATGAAA
Source organism: Pongo pygmaeus (assembly GCF_028885625.2). NCBI lineage: Eukaryota > Metazoa > Chordata > Mammalia > Primates > Hominidae > Pongo > Pongo pygmaeus. The sequence continues at coordinate 107,366,144 of NC_072378.2, read as the reverse complement.
AATAGAATGTTTTTGCTTTTGAATGTATGTTTGAATAGTGGGCTCATTTGTTAAATGATCAGGGTAATGTCTCTTGATCCAAAGAGGATAATCCTGAGATGTTGATGGTTTACTTTCCCCCCAAATTATACTGTGTTTTTGATTATCTATGTGTTGATTACCCAGTGAAACATTTCTTTTAAATTCCTGCTAGATATTATCCTGCCACCTGTTTGCTGCTTCCACCACTTTCATTCAGTAGTAGGTTTGGAAATCAGACTGATAGCAATTTCAGTTCACAATTCTAACTAATTTTAGTTTAACTTAATTATAGTAAATGCATAATATTCTATAAAGAGCACTGCAGTTTAGGGAAGCAGTTCTGTATGATGCTGTAGATCAGAACATAGATTTGTGAGCCTACTAGTACCTGAATTTTAATTCCAAGACTGCCATTTCCTAGCTATGTGAACTACAGAATTCCTTAAGCCTTGTTATCTCATCTGTAAAAGAGGTCATATTGTTGTCATTGCTGTCTCACAGGATTGTAATGAGGATTACATGAGACAACGGATTGTAAAATGTTTAGTTTAACTGTTCAATAAATATAGCTACTGTTATTAACTATTATTTGTGCTCAGTAATCATTTCTCTGTGATCTTAGGCTAGTCATCTTTTTTTTTCTTTGCCTAAGTTTTCTTGAAAAATAGTTTTAGGAACCCACAGAAATATTATAGATGAAAATGATTTGAAAGGTATGCTGTACTGTACAAATATAAGGTAGAAGTGCAGTATTATGATTGTTATTAGAAATAATAACAGTTGGCTGGGTGTGGTAGCTCACGCCTGTAATCCCAGCACTTTGAGGGTCCAAAGCAGCAGGTTCGCATGAGCCCAGAGTTCAAGATCAGCCTGGGCAATGTGGCAAGACCTTGTCTCTACTAAAAATACAAAAATTAGCCGGGCATGGTGGCATGCACCTGTAGTCCCAACTCAGGAGGCTGAGATGGGAAGATTATTTAAGCCCAGGAAGTGGAGGCTGTAGTGAGCCATGATTGCGCTACTGCACTCTAGCCTGGGCAACAGAGTGAGACCCTGTCTCAAGAAAAAAGGAAAAGAAAAGAAAAAGGGTGACAGTTAAGGCTATGTGGAATAGTGGGAAGAAGATAGTTTTAGAAGCTGTGGCTTCCAAAGAGATCTGGCTTTAGCCCAGACATCAGTCATTTACTACCTGCTATTTGAGCAAGTTAACTACTCAGAGCTTCAGTTTTCCCATTAGTGAAAAGGGGAATAATAATACCTATCTTGTTGTGAGGCTCACTGAATGAAAGGGTTAGGTGACAGAACCCAACATGATTTTCTTTCCTCCTTCCTACCTGGAGAATAGCAAATTTCCTTGGCAAAACTAATCATCCTTTCTGGAGCAAAATATCAATTAATTTTTTTGAATTATAATAAAATAAGATTGACTAATGGGTTAGGAAGATTAGGAAGATGAAGAAATTGCTGGTGCTGGTTAACACGTGGCCCTGAATTAGACTTTAGAACTTTTTTTTTTTTTTTTTTTTTTGAGACGGAGTTTCTCTCTTGTCTCCCAGGCTGGAGTGCAGTGGTGCAGTCTTGGCTCACCGCAACCTCCACCTCCCAGGTTCAAGCAATTCTCCAACCTCAGCCTCCTGAGTAGCTGGGATTACAGGCACCCGCTACCACGCTTGGCTAATTTTTGTATATTTAGTAGAGATGGGGTTTCACCATGTGGCCAGGCTGGTCTCGAACTCCGGACCTCAGGTGATCCACTTGCTTTGGCCACCCAGAGTGCTGGGATTACAGATGTGAGCCACCATGCCTGGCCCTTTTTAAATTTTATTTTTATTTTTATTTTTTTTGAGATAGAATCTTGGTCTGTCGCCCAGGCTGGAGTGCAGTGGCACGATCTTGGCTCACTGCAACCTCTACCTCCTGGGTTCGAGTGATTATTGTGCCTCAGCCTTCTGAGTAGCTGAGATTATAGATGCACGCCACCACGCCTGGCTACTTTTTGCATTTTTAGTAGAGACAGGGTGTCGTCGTGTTCGCCAGGCTGGTCTCGACCTCCTGGCTTTGAGTGATCCACCCGCCTTGGCCTCCCAAAGTGTTGGGATTACAGGCGTGAGCCACTGTGCCTGGCCTAGGTTTTAGAACTTTTGAAGTTAAAGTGGTTTAATATACAAAAAAGAGTGCAAAATATGAATACAATTGGCTACGGTGGATGTGTGAGTTATAAACCCCCACAAAATAGAAAATAGGGAGCTGAAGGTGTCTTAGGTGGGTGAGAATAATATATGTCAAGAGGTCTCGTATATGCTCAGTAATTTTAGCAATGAATAAGGTATTACCCTTGTCAAGAGTAAAGGGGAGACATTTGGGGATGACAGATCTCCCAAAATCTTTCTTTCTGGGTTTGGTATATCTATATATCTATATATCTATAGATATCTATATATCTATATATCTATAGATATAGATATAGATATCTATAGATATATATAGATAGATATATATAGATAGATAGATATCTATAGATATAGATATAGATATAGATCTATAGATCTAGATATAGATATAGATCTATAGATCTATCTATAGATATCTATAGATATATATATAGATATCTATATATATCTATATATATAGAGAGAGATATATATATATATATTTTTTTTTGAGACTGTGTTTTGCTCTTGTTGCCCAGGCTGGAGTGCAATGGCGCGATCTTGGCTCACTGCAACCTCTGCCTCCCGGTTTCAAGTGATTCTCCTGCCTCAGCCTCCCGAGTAGCTGGGATTACAGGCATGCGCCACCACGTCCGGCAAATTTTGTATTTTTAGTAGAGACAGGGTTTCTCCATGTTGATCAGGCTGGTCTCAAACTCCCGACCTCAGGTGATCTGGCTGCCTTGGCCTCCCAACGTGCAGGGATTACAGGTGTGAGCCACCGTGCCCAGCCTGGGTTTAGTATATTCTTCTTCATGGCCGCTATGTGTTTATGTACCCACTGCTGCTACTGGAACCATACAGGCATTTAGATGTCTCAATAGTTCGAGGCCAAAGAGTGTTTAGATACAGTAGTGTCCAGTCTAGCTTTATGGATTAAAAGCAAGATACCTGCCTCTTTGTATGTCTACCAAACCTTGAAATCTCACTGTGTGGGAGTTTGGTAGAGTTTTCTGCAGACAGATAAATTCTGCTCTTGTATATTGTATTATAGAGTAACTTCTTCAATGAGTTCTCGTGTTCTGTGCATAGAGTTTAGCTTGTGCATGGCTTCTCTCCTCTCTAGTTGCTTATCTTGCCACTCCACACTTTCCGCCCTAAGCTGTAGCCACAGGAAATAAGCCATCTGCATTCACACCTAGTACACTCTGCATAACCTTTATAGGACTCGATTTAAATGTTAGCTCTTTTGCTAAGCATTCCCTGATTTCTCTAGATTAAATGTTCATTCCTCAAAGTTTCTGTCTTCTCAGAAAATCAGAAGCTGTGACACCACTGAGTTTGCATTCTCCCACAGCATGGGTGTGCTCGTGTCAGGTAGTGGCTGCATCCTTTAGACTGGGCATATATTCTCCATTCCACATATTTGGCGTGCTTCAGTTATAGTTGCTACTTCATGGATGAACTGGCCTGGACCTCTAATTTAGGTATAAGTGTTTCCATGACTGTGAACTTTTTGAAAGAGATGATTTTCTATTTATTTAATTATGAATGAATGAATGACAGGAATCTCACTTTGTTGCCCAGGTTGCAGTGCTGTAGCGTAGTCATAGCTCACAAAAGCCTCAGACTCCTCAGCTCAAGCAATACTCCCACCTCAGCCTCTGGAGTAGCTGGGACTATAGGCGTACACTACTATACCCAGATAATTTTTTAAAAATTTATTTTTGTAAAGACGGGGGAATTTCACTGTATTGCCAAGGATGGTCTTGATCTCCTGGCTTCAAGTGATCTTCCTGCCTCAGCCTCCCAAAGTGCTGGGATTACAGGTATGAGCCACTGCGTCTGGTCTGATTTTCTCTTTTATGTTTCTGTTGCCCAGCATATACTTGATAGAGAAAGCCTTCAATAAGTACTTACAGAATTGAAGGAATGGAGTAAAACTTTGCCTAACCAGAGAGTTTTGCCCTGTCCTGACCTTTGCCTTAGTCATGGCATTCATCTTGTGTATCATTCTTCATAGCATAGAACATTGTGGTTGAAGGTAGTGATCAACTTTTTCTAAAAACAGAGCACAAAAGAATACACTTAAATTGTAGCAGTGCTGATTAAAATTAAGTGGGGAAGCTTTTCCAAGCTATACCACTATACCAGTTGTTAGAAATGGATTACTACAAGATACTATTGCATCCTTTTATTTTGAAATCTTCCATGGGATTGACTCGCACCTTAAAGACAGAGTGAAGGACAATATAAAATTCCTTATGAGTCTCTGCAGTGTACTAGTGAGTAATTGGAATAGTTCAGAAAATTTTGACTGTATCTTATATACACTATGAAAATATATTAGTTTTAAACATGATAGATATAGATAGAATTTCAGAACAAATTCTTATCAGCAGGTGCACAACCTCTGTAAAAAATGTGAAATTTGTCAATCCAAAATTTGTTCCTCTCTCAGAAACAGCTGTCTCTAAATAGGGCCTCATATTGTTGGCAAATTCATTATAAATGCAGGAAGCAACTCCAGTTTGATATGGTTGGGATTTGTAGAAATAACGTAGATGTAGGCTATCTACAAACCATTTTTTTTAAAAGTAACAATCCAATCTAAATACTCATATGCATTACAAATGAGTGTCATAAACTTAAATTCTGGAACCTCCAAAAATATAAGAAACCTCTGGAAATATAAGAAAGGGCTCATTTAGGATGGAATGGCAAACAATAGGGAGAGTTCTCATTTTGGTTTCTGCCTGCCTGCTCCCACCCCTTAACCAAAAACCGAAACAAAATATCTGGAATTATTTAGGTAATATAACTATTCTTAAAAGAATGGATTTCTAATTATAAAACTCTTTGCTGGTATTTAAATGTCCTTTTAGATAGATAGAATTCATGATTGGTAAAAATATGTTTGATTTCATAAAGCCTCTCTCAAATCATGAGTGCAGATGTTGGAAGTATCAGGGACAAGACTATATTAGTCAATTTTCATGCTGCTGATAAAGACATACCCGAGACTGGGAAGAAAAAAAGGTGTAATTGACTTACAGTTCCACATGACTGGGGAGGCCTCATGATCATGGAGTTAGGCAGGGAGGAGCAAGTCACAAAAAATGGTTTGTGGATAGCCTACTTGGATGGCAGCAGGCAAAAAGAGATGGTGCAGGGAAACTCCCATTTTTAAAACATCAGATCTCGTGAGACTCATTCATTGTCAGAAGAACAGCACAGGAAAGACCCATCCCCATAATTCAATCACCTCGCATTGGGTTCCTCCCACAACACGTGGGAATTATGGGAACTAGAATTCAAGATGAGATTAGGGTGGAGACACAGCCAAACCATATCATTCCGCCCCTGGTCCCTCCTAAATCTCATGTCCTCACATTTCAAAACTAATTATGCCTTTCCAGCAGTCCCACAAAGTCTTAACTCATTTCAGCATTAACTCAAAAGCCCATAGTCCGATAACTCATTTCAAGTCACTTCCATCTATGAACCTGTAAAATCAAAAGAAAGTTACTTCCAAGATACAATGGGGGTACAGGCATTGGATAAGTACAGCTGTTTCAAATGGGAGAAATTGGCCAAAACAAAGGGGCTACAGGCCTCATGCAAGTCCAGAATCCAGCAGGGCAGTCATATCGTAAAACTCCAAAATAATCTCCTTTGACTCCATGTCTTGCATTCAGGTCACGCTGATGCAAAGGGTGGGCTCCCATGGTCTTGGGCAGCTCTGTCCCTGTGGCTTTGCAGGGTACAGCCACCATCTTGGCTGCTTTCATGGGCTGGTGTTGAGTGGCTGCAGCTTTTCCAGGCACACGGTACAAGCTGTCAGTGGATCTACCGTTCTGGGGTCTGGAGAACAGTGGCTCTCTTCTCACAGCTCCACTAAACGGTGCCCCAGTAGGGACTCTTTGTGGAGGCTCCAACCCTGCATTTCCCTTCTGCAGTGCCCTACCAGAGGTTCTCCATGAGGGCCCCGCCCCTGCAGCAAACTTCTGCCTAGGCATCCAGGCATTTTCATACATCGTCTGAAATCTAGGCAGACGTTCCCAAACCCCAGTTCTTGAATTCTGTACACTCAAAGGCTCAACACCATGTGGAAGCTGCCAAAACTTGGGGCTTGCACCCTCTGAAGCCACAGCTCAAGCTTTATGTTGGCCCCTTTCAGCCGTGGCTGGAGTGGCTGGAATGCAGGGGACCAAGTCCATAGACTACACAGCAGAGGGACCCTGGGCCTGGTCCACAAAATCATTTTTTTCCTCCTAAACCTCCAGGCCTGTGATGGGAGGGGCTGCTGCAAAGGTCTCTGACATGTCCTGGCAACATTTTTCCCATTGTCTTGGTGATTAACATTTGGCTCCTTGTTACATATGCAAATTTCTGCAGCTTGAATTTCTCCCCAGAAAATGGGATTTTCTTTTTTTTTTTTTTTGAGATGGAGTCTTGCTCTGTTGCCCAGGCTGGAGTGCAGTGGCACAATCTCGGCTCACTGCAAGCTCCACCTCCCAGGCTCACACCATTCTTCTGCCTCAGCCTCCCGAGTAGCTGGGACTACAGGCGCCTGCCACCACACCCAGCTTATTTTTTGTATTTTTAGTAGAGACAGGGTTTCACCATGTTAGCCAGGATGATCTCGATCTTCTGACCTCGTGATCCACCCGCCTTGGCCTCCCAAAGTGCTGGGATTACAGGTGTGAGGAAAATGGGATTTTCTTTTCGATTGCATTGTCAGGCTGCAAATTTTCCAAACTTTTATGCCCAGTTTCCCTTTTAAAACTGAATCCTTTTAACAGCACCCAAGTCATCCCTTGAATGCTTTGCTGCTTAGAAATTTCTTCTACAAGATACCCTAAATCATCTCTCTGTAGTTCACAGTTCCACAAGTCTCTAGTCTCGTTGCTAAAACATAACAAGAATTACTTTTGCTCCAGTTCCCAATAAGTTCCTCACCTCCATCTGAGACCACCTCAGCCTGGATCTTATTGTTCATATCACTATCAGCGTTTTTGTCAAAGCCATTCAACAAGTCTCTAGGAAGTTCCAAACTTTCTCACATTTTCCTGTCTTCTTCTGAGCCCTCCAAACTTCCAACCTCTGCCTGTTACCCAGTTCCAAAGTTACTTTCACATTTTTGGGTATCCATTCAGCAATGCCCCACTCTACTGGTACCAATTTACTGTGTGTCTGTTTTTATGCTGCTGATAAAACATACCCAAGACTGGGAAGAAAAAGAGGTTTAATGAACTTACAGTTCCACATGGCTGGGGAGGACTCACAATCATGGTGGAAGGCAATGAGGAGCAAGTCCCATCGTACATGGATGGTGGCAGGCAAAGAAAGAGATCTTGTACAAGGAAACTCCCGTTTTTAAAACCATCAGATCTCGTGAGATTCATTCACTATCACAAGAACTGTGCAGGAAAGACCCACCCCCATGATACAATCACCTCCCACTGGGTTCCTCCCACAGCACATGGGAATTGTGGGAATTACAATTCAAGATGAACTTTGGGTGGGGACACAGCCAAACCATATCAAAGACTGATGGAGTTGTTCATATCCTTTGAGAAGGAATCAGTTCATTAATCCATGAGTATTATTCCCTTGGATTTTCCCTTGGTGTATTTTCCAATGAGGTCTCTAATTTCTTGTTAAATGATGGTCGTTTCACTTTGAAAGACATATACAAAAGGTATACATTTCATTTTATTCTCTTTTCACATTTTAAATAACTTTTGCTGCAGGAAGACAAAGAGAAAGCAATGCCCTACACAGCCTGTATCTTCAGCCTCTCCTTTGTAGTTTTGTCCTTGTAAGTAAGACAAAGGATAGGTAGGAGAAATAATAGCTAAGTGTTGAAAAAAAAAATTAGTATCAAATAAGAGTGGAACTGAAAGGGTTACTTGTGTTATAGTTGATCAACAAATGTTTATTGACTCACTACTGTGTATTAAAGCACAATAAGGGATATGTTGAGGTAAAAAAGGTTCCTGCAAGAGAACTTAGAGTATTCTTGAGGAAACTAGATGTAAATAATGATGCAGTTTAATGATACAAGGTCCAGTGTGGTGGCTTATGCCTGAATACCAGCACTTTGGGAGGCTGAGGTGGGAGGATCACTTGAGCCCAGGAGTTTGATACCAGCCTGGGCAACATAGGGAGATCCCATCTCTATAAAAATAAAAAATTAAAGAAATTAGCCAGATGTGGTAGTCCTCACCTATGGTCCCAGTTACTTGAGAGGCTGTCATGGGAGGATCACTTGGGCCCGGGAGGTCAAGGCTGCAGTGAGCCGTGATTGCGCCACTGCATTCCAGCCTGGGTGACAGAGTGAGACCCTGTCTCAAAAATAATAATAATAATAATAATAATAATGCAAGATAAAAATAATCGTAATTGTTAGTAATTACTAAATGAAGTGTTTAGCTAAGTGCTACAGGACTTCAGGGTACAACACTGTGGGCTGGCTAAACCAAAGGCTTTATGAAAGAAGAAAAATTTTAAGAAGTTGCTGGAAATGGGTAGAATTGTATAGATGGAAAATAGGAAGAAGTTGTTTCTGCTCTGCCTTTTATCTGGAATGCCAAGTGTGGAAATCAGAAAGAGGAGAGGTAGTATTATGTTACTTTTGAGTCAAAATCAGCAGTTAATCATGTGGGAGAATTTTAACTTAATGAGCCTAAGAAAACCTCTTGATGATTTCAGCATATTGTAAGTCCTCTTAATTCAGGTCTGTAAAACAAAAACAAAAAACTTCTTTAAATGCTGGAAGGGCTTCGGGAAAGTGATATAATCCAGGAAATTCACTATGAAAGCAACAATATTTTATTCTTAAAGTTGGACATTTCAAGTATTTAACTGAGGGAAACAACAGACAAAGAAGCCATGTGTCTCTGCTGGAGAAACTTTATTTTCCAACTGAACAATAAAACCTTGCTTACCACAGACTATCAAATAAGCTTTCAGAGATTCTGATATTGATACAAGTTACCAATGTAAAAAGGAAATTATTTCCTATATGCTGTCCTCCTTCCTTATCCTCAGAAATGAAATTCTGTTTTTCCCAAGATCACATTAAGGAAGATATTATTATCATTCTTGTCATTTTATTCTCTTTTCCCTTTTTGCTGTCCAGCTTTCTTTTATGACAAATGGAGAGTACACGTGTCAATATGTTATTAATAAATTAAGTTTACTAATACCTAAAACAATACTCATTGCCATTTACAACTAGATATAACAGAGATGCAGAGATTATCAACTTCATGATGAGCAGGCATACATAGTCCTTGGGTTGCATGGATTTTTTTTTCTTTAAAGCCACCTGGTCAGGCTTTTTTTGTTTGTTTTGTTTGTTTTTAAACTAAAAATGAATGATATCTTTTCAGGAACCTGGAGGAGTCATAAAGAAAAAGCAGATGTTACTGTATCAGGCAGGGTAGTTTTATTTTTTCTATGGAAGTAAAAAAAATTATGTAGTGGCTTTAGCATCGTAATACGTGAAATCTCCAGTTGAAAGAACCCTTATTAGCTTAGTATGTATTGTTTAATTTAAAAAATGAAAATTAATTTTATTTTTGTATAAAACATGCTCCTGTCGGACAATACAGAAATATGTAAAGAAAAGGTACCCTAATCTTAATTACTCAGAGATACCTAGTGTTAATATTTTGGTGTATAGCCTGCATGGCCATAAAGATAGGTTTATCACATATGTATATTTTTGTTACTTTTCTCTCTTAGCGGTATATAGAGAATTGCTTTTAAAATTAATAAACATAATTTTAACAACTACATGATATTTCATTATAATGAATATTCCATAATACAGTTAATTATCCTCTTTTTTTTTTAATGTTTTTCTCCTTAATTCTTCACTATTATAGATAGTACTGTGATGGAATTTGCATGTATGTCATTGCACACTTGTTTGATTATTTCCTTAGGATACCTTCCTAAATATTGACTTTTTGGGATTAAGGGTATGAATATCTTCTATTGGAAATATTTTTGTACATTAATTTCTGTCCATGGTATATGGGAGTGCCTGTTTTTCCTTGTTCTTACTAACCTTGGATATTGATAATTTTTGCCAACTTGAGAGATGTTATAAAAGTCTTCTTGTATGTTGAATATTAATACTAATATTAGTATTTGAATACTAATGAGATTGAGTCTTTTTTGTTATGTTGTTGGCCAATTTTATTTCTTTGTTGAGTTGCCTAGTTATATTCTTTCCTTATTTTTATTTGCACTATCTCCTATTGACATAGAAGAGCTCTTCATATATTAAGGGTCTTTTTGTCAAATGTTTTAAGTATTTTTTTTTTTTTTTTTACTTTTAAAATTTTATAGGTTTTTGCTGACAAGTTTTTTTTAACCTTTTTATTTTGAAATAATTATAGACTTACAGGAAGTTATAAAAATTGTACAGAGAGGTCCTTTTAGCCATCATCCAGCTTTCCCCAGTGGTAACATCTTGCATAAGTATAGAACATTATTTAAACCAGGAAATTGGCATTGGTACAGTACTGCCAACTAAACTACAAACCTTATTTGGCTTTCACTCGTTTTTACATGCATTCATTTGTGTGTGTGTGTGTGTGTGTGTGTTCTGTGAAATTTTATCACATATATAGATTTTTGTAACTACCATCATCAAGATGACTGTTCCATCACTATGAAGAAAATTCCTAGTGCTGCACTTTGTAGTCTCAAAGTGCAGCACTAGGAATTTTCCTCCTTTCCTAACCTTGAGCATTCCCTGATCTGTTCATTTTTATGTTTTTGTCTTTTGAAATGTTATAGAAATGGAGTCATATAGTACGTAACCTTTTGAGATTGACAGTTTTCACTCAGCGTAATGTCCTTGTGATCCACCTAAGTTATGTATGCCAGTAGTTTGTTCCCTTTTACTGCTAATTAATATTTCATTGTATGAATGTACCATAGTTTATATATCCATTTACAATAAACAACATTTGGGTTGTTTCTAGTTTGGGCTGTTACAAATAAAGCTGCTGTGAACATTCATGTATAGGTGATTATGTGAACATGTTTTTGTTTCTTTAAGGTAAAAGCTTGGGAGTGTGATTGTTGGGTTGTATGGTAAGTGTATGTTCAATTTCATAAGAAATTGCCAAATTGTTTTCCAGAGTAGCTGTACTATTTTACATTTCTACTGGCAAGGTATGAGAAATCTAGTTTCTCCATATCCTTTGTTAGCATTTGGTATTGTCAGTATTTTTTATTTTAGCCATTCTAATAGATGGGTAGTAATATCTCATCTTAGCTTTAATTTCCTTAATGACTAATGATGTCGAACATTTTTTCATGTGCTGATTTGCCATACTTATATCCTCATTGGTAAGATGAATATTCAAGTCTTTTTGCCTATTTTCAAATAGATTGTTTGTTTCCTTACGGTGGAGTTGAGAGAATTCTTTACATATTCTGGATAGAAGTCCTTTGGATATAAAATTTGCATATATTTTCTTCTAGTATGTGGCTCATCTTTTTATCTTGTTAATGGAGTCTTTTGCAGAGTAAAAGTTTTAAATTTTGATGACATCCAGTTATTGGTTTTTTTTTTTCTTTTATAGATTGGGTTTTTGATGTGATGTCTGAGAACTCTTTTCCTAGCCCTGGGTCCCAAAGATGTTCTCCTATGTTCTCTTCTAAAAGTTTTATAGTTCTGTGGTTCACATTTTACATAAATCCGTGATCCTTTTTGCATTGATCTTTGTATGTAGTGTGAGTTGTAAGTCAAGCTTCTATTTTATTTTTTATTTTTGCCCATGGATGTCCAGTTGTTCCAGCGTGATTTGTTGAAAAGACTGTTTTCCCTCCATTGAACTACTTTTGTACCTTTGTGAAAAATCGTTTAGTGTATTTGTATTTATGCACTTCTGGATTCTCTGTTCCATTGGTCTATTTGTCTTTTCTTCTGCCAATACTATACTGTCTTGATTATGATAGCAATGTAGTGAGACAATATCAGGCAGAGTGATTCTTCCTACTTTTCTTCTTTTGCAAACTTGTTTTAGAATAAGCTTATCTGTATCTGTCATAGTTGTGATAGTCGCAGCAAAAGGCTAGCACCTCTCCAGCTTGTCTGTGTGGGACTGGTTCTGGCTGAGGCTAGAAGAAGGTGACGGTACTTTATTGGAGTGAGCTTCTGAACATCCAGTTGAGCAGAGGGTGGGAAGGAGAATTCTTTAGGGAATAGGAAGTGATTCCTAAAGATATAACATCATTTAAAATTATTTTGTATAAAATTTTCCTTTAGTGCTATCAGTTTTAAGTATAAATTATATCAATAGAGCATTTAGGATGGCTTTGCTTGAAAGCAGAAGAGTAGATGGGTAAGTTCTTAAGGACCCTTCTGTTGTTGTTTTCATTTTATCCACTGTTGTCAGGGACTTCGGTTTAGGTTTCTACAGCAACCAGTCTGGACTACATAATACCAACACTTTGTGTGCATGTGGTGTTAACTCTGATGCCTTATACACTACATGTGGCAGAGTTACAGTTGCTATGGAGATCAATCTTTGGACACACTTGGTTGATAACGATGTTTTTCATATGTGGATTTTGCTGCTGAAAGAATATGAGGTGATGCTAAGTTAACCAAGAGATGCATAAGACTGTCAGTAGTTTATAGCTTAGAATCTCACATTTGAAAACTTTAAGTTATACATTTGCTCACAAACATACTGAAGTGTGTGTGTTTGTGTTTGTGTGTTTACAAGTTTGATACCTGGAAAATACAGTAGAGGGAAAATGTGACTCTAAAGAACACATTATCAGAGAATTTGATGGATTATTTCTCTTGGCTAGTCTATACCATTTCTAAAACATATTGTAAAAATTCAAAGACTAAATATCTTACATAATTTTAGTAGTATTATCATAAGGTCAATTGTCAGTAGGTAAGCAAAGGAAACACAATTCTTGTGTTCTGCTCTAATTTGAATGTAGATCCTAATAAGGACCTTTTTCTTGGAGCACTATATCTCTGAAGTCTTTTAAATGCCACAAATATAAAACATTGAAGAAGTAGAATAAAGAATTTTATTTTTTCTCTTCCTTTGACAAAGTCAGTTAAACTGTGATGCAACTCTCAGTGCTAAATTTAAGCTAATATAGACTATCACTGAGTGTTTTCATTTGTAGCATTTTTGAGACAAATGTGGTTTTAGATTGATATCCATTTCTGCTTTGGCCTAGGGAAACTCGTCATTTGTGAGTTGCTATACTAGAGCAGTGGTTCTCAAACCTGGCTGCACATTAGTATGTGGGTTAAAAAAAAAAAAAAACCACTGATATTTGAGCCTCACAAAAATCAAATCAAAATCTCTGGGGATGGGAGAAGGCATGACATTTGTACTCTTTTTGTTTTTTTTTTCAGCTAACTACTTGATGCTAATATACAACTAGAGTTGAGAACCACTGAAGCAAAATATGTTTTCATCTAGACTTAAATTTTATCTAATTTTTAAAATTAGCATGCAACAATAGAATTGATATGAAATATTACAGAACGTTTAAAAAGGTCAGTCTTACCATCTATATTAGTTTCCTATTGCTGCTGTAACAAATGATCACGAAGCTAGCGGCTAAAAACAACACACCTTTATTTTTATTTTGTTGTTTGTTTGTTTGTTTTGAGACAGAGTCTTGCTGTGTTGCCCAGGTTGGAGTGCAGTGGTGCGATCTCAGCTCACTGCAGCCACCTCCTCCCAGGTTCAAGCGATTCTCCTGCCTCAGCCTCCCGAGTAGCTGGGACTACAGGTGCCTGCCACCACACCCGGCTAATTTTTTTTGTATTTTTAGCAGATGCGGGGTATCACCATGTTTCCCAGGATGGTCTCGAACTCCTGACCTCAAATGATCCACCTGCCTTGGCCTCCCAAAGTGCTGGGATTACAGGCGTGAGCCACCACACCCAACCAAAACAACACAACTTTATTACAAGTTTATTAACTTGTGTTCTGGAGGTCAGAAATCTGAAATGGTCTTATGGGGCTAAAATAAGGCTGCAGGCTGAGCTGTGTTCCTTCTGGAGGTTCTAGGGAGGATCTGTTCCTTGCCTTTTTCAACCACTAGAGGCTGCCTGCATTCTTTGACTTGTACCTCATCACTCTTCCCTCTGCTCTGTCCTCACATCTCCTCTCAATCTGACCCTCCTGCCTTCCTCTTTTGAGGACCCCTGTGGTTATATTGGGTCCATCCAGGATAATCCTCCCATCTTGAGATCTTTAACTTAATCATACCTGCAAAGTTCCTCTTATCACATAAAGTAACAAGCACTGGTCCTGGGGTTGAGGATGGGGATATCTTTGAGGGCTAATTATTCAGCCTGCCATACTACCCTAACACAATGATTGTCACTTTGATATTTTCTTTCCTAGTCTTTTTTAATATGCATGTTTTTATTTAAATATAATCATGGTAAATATGATTTTCTATCCTTTTCCACTGAATCTTCTTAACTGTCATTTTAAATTGCTGTATAATGTTGTATCTGTGATTATATATTTTATTGTCTTGTATTACACTTACCTTTACCCTGCTGAATATTTATGTTGTTTTGGATTCTTATTATTGATAGATCAAGCTGTGATAGGTGTATATATATATGTGTGTGTGTGTGTGTGTGTGTATTATTATTATTATTTTTGAAGATAGGGTCTCACTCTGTTGCCCAGGCTGGAGTGCAATGGCATGATCTCAGCTCAACTGCAACCTCCGCCTCCTGGGTTCAAGCGATTCTCCTGCTTCAGCCTCCTGAGTAGCTGGGACTACAGGCTGCGCCACCGTGCCCAGCTAATTTTTTGTATTTTTAGTAGAGATGGGGTTTCACCATGTTGGCTAGACTGGTCTCAAACTCCTCACCTCAAATGATCCACCTGCCTCGGCCTCCCCAAGTGCTGGGATTACAGGCGTGAGCCACCGTACCTGGCCAACATTTTTGTTTATTAGATAGATTCCATGATGTGGCTGTACTAAGCTAAAATTATAAACATTTTTTAGTGTTTAAATTCAGTGCCAGATTGCATTTTTGAGGAGTTCTAACCAATTTGCAACACTATCAGCATGTATGACAGTACTAGTATCACTATATCTTTGCCAATATTGGTCATTATCATTTTAAAAAGATTTTTGCTAATCAGTTGAAAAAAGTTACCCTGAGCTACATGTAATTTATTTGAACATTATGTTTCTATTTATTTGTGTATCTTTGTGTGTCTTGTTTATGTATGTCTTGTGGTCTTAATTGTTTCTTATTAATCCTTAGGAGACATTATATAGTGAAATTATTGTCTTATATGCGTAAGTGCTTCTTTAAAAAAATTTTTATTTTTTGTAAAAATTAAATAGAGACGGGGGTCTCGCTTTGTTGCCCAGGCTGGCCTCAAACTTCTGGGCTCAAGCAATCCACCTGCCTCCACCTCCCATAGTGCTAGGAATACAGGCGTGAGTCACTGCACCCGCCCAGATGAGTGCTTTTTGAAATCCAATTTTTAAATTCACATGTTGACATCTTTTTTTTTTTTGTAGTTCTTCTATTTTCTCTACAGTTAAGTTTTTCTACCTAATAAAGGTCTGTGGTAAATACCCAGTTCTGTTTTATTTCTTTAATGGTTTAGTCTCTGCCTTTAGCAAATTGCTAGCAAGCTAAGAAATTTCGGGACTTGTGAGTCTAGATCTAGCTCTGTGACTTACTCTACCAAAGCAAGTGCCAGATTAATTTGTTCTATTTACATACTTTATCAAAATTGGAAACAGTTTTTTTAAAGGACTGGAGAAGAAATCTAGCAATTTTAGCACAGTCCTAAGATGTTTGTTGCCCTTTGCCAGAAGATTTGCTTACCGTGCTGTCATGTTGTGTGTTCATGCAGATAATTGAGAATTATAGTAAGCTATCTTAGTCAATGATAAACAGGCAGAATACACTTTAATTACATTCTAATTTATTATCTGGTGAAAGTACCTTGCTAACAAATCAACCCGGATATGACTTATTGGATAGCCTTTGCACTTAGAGGAATAATCAGCCTGTAATCATAAACAACATGAACTGTTCATCTTCTAGATTGCTATCATATTTATTACCCTCAAATGTCTGTGCCGAGTCTCTTTCCTGTTTGTTTCCCATCTTCTCTGGCTCATGGGTCCCCATCATGCCTGCTGTAAATTGGAATACTGTGCTTACAAATTTTTTTCCTTGAAAAAAAGGATTAGACCCATGCCTGGGAACAGAGTTCTGTCATTTTACCATAGGAATAAAATACATTTTCCCCGAATAACAGTAAATAGAATAAAGTTTCGGCAAAATGTACTAATACGTAATTTGTTCCCTGCTTCCCTGGTAAGAACTAGCACAATTCTAATTCTATAAAGAAGTACAAACATTGCCCTCAGGAATAGCTATCACATCCTTTAATATCCTCTGTTACTTCCCTCTGGTTCTAGAAAGAAGGTATGTAAATTAAACTAAGAAACCAGCTAGCCAACCCCTGTTCCTTTCTTCTGAAACAACCTCCTGCAGAGAATTGATACCTGGGAGTACATTTTACTAAGTGAATGCAGTTCTCTGATACAGTACCTTTTCATAATTTCACCACTTAAGACTGATAGCAGAATGAACAACCTGTGGCACAAGTTCCACAGAGTAATTTGGAAGTCGGAAGCATTACATTTTCCCAGTTGATGCAAATCTTTTTGAATATGACTTTAGGTGGACATTGGAGTAGAGCTAAGGTGTAGGTGTAGGGATACAAAACTGTAGAACAACTTAAATATATAACCAACCTTCTAGATGGAGCCACAATAAATGAGTTGTTAATTGCCTTCTCTATTTCAGACACCCTTTTTTCCTTCTCCTCTACCTCTTTTTCAATGATTTTAGTTGAATCTACTGATTCTGCTTAGTGTCTTAGCAACCAAAGTGACAGTAATCCTGATGTGAGAGTATCTGTTTTTTATGAACAAGGATCTTACACCTAGAAGAGGCCTTACTAGTACTTTTGGTATAATGCTGTCTGTGCCTATAATCTGTAGCTGGTAAGTAGTAGAAGGCACCTGGAACTTCTGCATTTTAGTGCTATGATTAACAACAAAAATTTTTTTTTGTTCCAAATTGTGTTAAAATGGGAGGTAAAAAGATATTGGTCTATTTCACTATTTTTCCACATTGGAAATTGGTTTGGGCATGCACATCAGCTTAGGTGGGCTTAGGAGTTCTTTCTGTCCTAAAGAATTCTGAAGGAACTAAAATTAAAAAAAAATTTTTTTTTAACCTATGATGTGCTCTGTTAATTACTTCCATTGGAGATTCCTAGCTTGAACCCAGAGGTGGAGGTTCAAATATGAGTGGTAAAATTGTGATATAATAATATCACCTTTCTAATTTTCTGAACTAGTTTACATCTAAGCCTCGTTCATTGAGTTGAGATTCTATGATTATGCCCCTTGAGTGCCATGCCCCAATTCCCTGTGATTCTCTACCTTCACACAGTCCCAGGTTTCTGGAGTTTCCAGTGGGACATTCTCCTTTTAGTATGTTCAGCCCCAGTTTGGCTCAGATCAATGTATTGTCACTACTTTAATTGATGCCTCTGTTTCCTAACCCCTCTTGCTGTCTCCTTGTGGCTAAATGCTATGTATTATCCTTTTTGTGAATGTTAACAAGGATTGGGGATACTTTGAATACCTTTACTTTCCTACTGGGGAAGCCCATATGCTTCTGTTGGGACTATCTCAAAAGAGAAACCACAATTAGGATTTTGAATTCAGATTGAGAGAAGGAGAGAAGGGTATCTTGACAAGATGCAGAAGGAAGTATTTCTGAGCAGCTAGAGCCTTATTTTGGCATCCAGTTTAGGCAGCCACCTATTTTATCTGGCTCTCTGGCTGTGCTTAAGAATGTATGTATACTTGCAGGGGCTAATGCCAAGCCAAATCCTTTTCTGAAGTTATAGCCTAGTTTGCTTTGGAGAAAATGTACTTCATGTTTGCCACTCCCTTGGCTCTCTAGCTGTTACTTCCTAGTCTGGTTCCTGATATTTCCTTGTATTGGCAGTATTTTCTGGATCTGTGCATTCTTTGTGTGAATTATTCAAGAACCTCCTTCTGAGAGTGTGTTTGAACTCCATTTTAGGAATAATTACTATGCAGTTATACTCTGAAATTAGTGGCATTTTGACCTTTAGGAAGACCCTTTTAGAAACAAATTAAAGCCAGATAGCCCTATTTGGCCTAACTGGAATGTAAGTCCCACTTTGGCTTCCAGCCACATAATTCTCCCAAAATAGATCTTGCTATGATCACTAATGACTTCCATATCACTAAACCTAATGTATTTATTTTAGTCTTCATCTTAATTGTACTTTTGACAGTTTCTTTTTTCTTAAAAAATACTTTTCTTTTTGTTTTCTTTCTAACTTTCTAGCAATTCATTTTCTGCCTCTGTGGCAGGCCTATCCAGGTGATTAAATGTTGAATCGCTGTCTTCACTCTATTCTCTCTCCAGTTTATCCCATGCATATTCTTCAGTTGCCACAGTCTGCCCTAGCCTAACCTCATCTACCTATCCTCTTTTCAGTCCACTCTTTACATTCCTGAAGAACACAAAAGTAGACGTGAATGCATAAAAAACGTACCATGTTCTTTGTTTTTCTATGCATTCCGGTATCACACCTGTAATCCCAGCACTTTGGGAGGCTGGGGTGAGTGGATCACTTGGGGTCAGGCGTTCAAGACCAGCCTGGCCAACATGATGAAACCTTGTCTCTACTAAAAATACAAAAATTAGCCGGGCATGGTGGCACACATCTATAATCCCAGCTACTTGGGAGGCTGAGGCAGGAGAATCATTTGAACCCAGGAGACAGAGGTTGCAGTGAGCCAAGATCATCCATTGCTCTGTCACCAGGTAAAGTACAGTGGCATAATCATGGCTCACTGCAGCCCTGATCTCCTGAGCTTAAGAAATTCTCCCACCTCAGCCTCCCAAGTAGCTGGGACTACAGGCATGTACCACCACACCTGGCTAAATTTTTTATTTTTTGTAGAGTCTTGCTATGTTGCTCAGGCTGGTACTGAACTCCTGACCTCAACAATCCTCTCACCTTGGTCTCCCACAAATGCTGGGATTATAGGTGTGAGCCACCACACCTGGTCCTCATACCATGTTCTTAATTGGGAAATTGAGACTCATCATAAAGTGTCAATTCTTTCTTACTTAATTTACAAATTGAAGTGATCCTAATAAAAAATACTACAAAAACTATAATAAACTAAATTCTGAAAAACTTTGAAAGAGAAGAAGTCTGAAAAATCTTGAAAGAAAAATGAAGACTAGACCTTCCTGATAGCTAAAGCTTCAATTAAAGTAAGGTATTTGGTGCATGGATAGACAGCCTAATAGGGCAGAAATTAAAATTCAGAAATAGATTAGAAAATATAACAACCTAGGATATGGTAAAAAGCAGTATCTCATATCAGTGGGAGTAAGGATGGACTCTAATAATGGTATTGGTACAACTTTGAAGCCACCTGGAAAAAGAAAACATTAGGTCCTTTATATTGTATACTCAGATACATTTTACATGGGTCAGAGATTTAAATATAAAAAAATGAAACCAGAGGAGAATTTAATTATAACCTTAGAATTATAAAGCCTTTCTAAAATTATGACTCAAAATCCAGAAGTCAAAATATTGGTAAATTTGCCTTTAAAAATCTTTGTGATAAAAAACTACCATAAGGAAAGTCAAAAGAGAAATACAGTTTTTAAAACAATTGACACTTATGTTGCTGACAGTTGTATAAATGGAGAGAAGGAAAGTTAGCACATGCTCGTAAAAACATTATAGAAAAGTGGGCAAAGGGCTGGGCACAGCGTTTCACACCTGTAATCCCAGCACTTTGGGAGGCCGAGGCAGGTGGGTCACCTGAGGTCAAAAATTCGAGACCAGCCTGGCCAACGTGATGAAACCTCGTCTCTACTAAAAATATAAGAAATTAGCTAGGCGTGGTGGCGGGTGCCTGTACTCCCAGCTACTTGGGAGGCTGAGGCAGGAGAATTGCTTGAACCCGGAGGTGGAGGTTGCAATGAGCCAAGATCACACCACTGCACTGCAGCCTGGGCGACAGAGTGAGACTCCGTCTCAAAAAAGAAAAAAAAAGAGCAAAGGACATGAACAGATAGTTTGACAGAAGAAGTACAGTTGCCGGGCGCGGTGGCTGATGCCTGTAATCCCAGCACTTTGGAAGGCTGAGGCAGGCAGATCACCTGAGGTCAGGAGTTTGAGACCAGCCTGCTAACATGATGAAACCCCGTTTCTACTAAAAATACAAAAAAATTAGCCAGGTGTGGTGGCATGTGCCTGTAATCCCAGCTACTCAGGAGGCTGAGGCAGGAGAAGCGCTTGAACCTGGGAGGCGGAGGTTGCAGTGAGCCGAGATCATGCCATTGCACTCCAGCTTGGGCGACAAGAGCAAAACTCTGTCTCAAAAAAAAAAAAAAAAGAAGAAGAAGTACAGTTATTCCTTGGTATCAGTGAGGGATTGGTTCTAGAAATCCCCCACCCCCCAATACTAACATCCATAGATGCTCAATTCCCTTATATAAAATGAAGTAGTATTGTGTATAACCTTTGCACATCCTCCTGTGTACTTGAAATTATCTCCAGATTACTTATAATAACTAATACAATTTAGGTGCTATTTAAATCGTTGTAAAACTGTGTTGTTTAGGGAATAATGACAAGGAAAAAGTCTGTATATATCCAGTACTGACACAACCATCTATTTTTTTCTGAATATTTTTGATCTGTGGTTGGTTGAATCCATGGATGCAGAACCCACAAATATGGAGGGCCATCTATATAGATGGCTCTTAACATGTGAAGGGATGTGCAACCTTACCTAAAATAAAAAAGAAATGCAAATGAAAGCTACAGTAAAACAGTTTTCTGCCTGTCACATTGGTAAAAACTCAAAAGTTCGGTAACTCATTTGGTTGTCCAGTTTTCATAAATGATGTCATACATTGTTGGTAGGAGTGCAGAATCTAGCCATGTCTGTCAAAAGTACAAATGCATTTACCATTTGACCCAGCAACCTCACTTACAAGATTGTCTGTAATAGCAAAATCCAGTAGCAGTTGGGTAGGTTTTTTCTTCTCATCCACGAGACTCATTAAATAACCCATGGTAGGCCAGGTGCAGTGGCTCACGCCTGTAATCCCAGCACTTTGGGAGGCCGAGGTGGGCAGATCATTTGAGGTCAGGAGTTTGAGACCAGCCTGGCCAACATAGCAAAACCCTGTCTCTACTAAAAAATACAAAAATTAGCCAGGCATGGTAGCACGTGCCTGTAATCCCAGATACTTGGGAGGCTGAGGCAGGAGAATTGCTTAAACCCAGGGAGCAGAGGTTGCAGTGAGATGAGATCGTGCCACTGCACTCCAGCCTGGGTGGCATAAGACTCCGTCTCAAAAAAGTAATAATAAAATAACCCATGGTAGATACATCAAACGGTGGAATGCTGTGCAATTGGAAACAAAAGAAAGAATAGATATACTAAGTGAAAAAAAACAGGGTAGATGCCCAGGCGTTAGTACCTGTAATTAGTGCCTGTAATCCCAGCACTTTGGGAGGCTGAGGCGGGCAGATCACCTGAGGTCAGGAGCTTGAGACCAGCCTGGCCAACATGGTGAAGCCCCATCTTTACCAAAAATACAAAAATTAGATGGACGTGGTGGAACGTGCCTGTAATCCCAGCTATTTGGGAGGCCGAAGCAGGAGAATCACCTGAACCTGGGAGGCAGAGGTTGCAGTGGGCTGAGGTTGTGCCCCTGCACTCCAGCCTGGGTAACAGAGTGAGACTCCGTCTCAAAAAACAAACAAACTAACAAAAAACAGGGTAGAGGACAGCACATATAACATGCTATCCTTTGTGCAAGAAAGGAGGAAAGTGTTTTGTGTGTGTGTGTGTGTCTGCGCGCACAGCACCTGTGGATTCATACCAGGATAAACGTACTATGTAAGACTAAGATTGATTACCAGTGGGGTGGAGAAAATCAGATAGATATTGACAGGGTGGGAGTGAGACAATAGACAGTACCTTCTTCTTTTACGTTCTTTCAATTTAAAAAATGCATTAAAATGCCCATAATTCTGATCATCCTCTTCCCCTTTTTCTAACTTCAGCATTTTCTATTGCTCTTGGAGACTTTTAATGTGAATGGCTTGGAGACTTTTAATGTAAATGGCAAAGCCCTCAATGTCCTATTCATTCAGCATGCTTCCCCTTATTCTCCTTGTGTTGGCCACATTTGCTTTTTTTGTCTCTAACTCAAACTCCATCACAAGACCTTTTCTCATACTCTGCTCTCTGCCTGGAGACTTTGCCTAGTTAAAACTTGCTTACCCTTTGATCTGTATAGAATGTTATTTCCACAGAGATGCCTCCCCGGGTAAGGTCATATTTTCCTTTCACGTACATTGGTAGCACCTTGTTCATCTCGTTTCTCACTGTGGTCATAAATGCAGTGGTACATTCTTTATTGAGAATGTTTAATGTCTGCCTCTCCCATTAGAAAATAGCCTTCTGAGGGCAGGAACCATGTCTACTTTGCAGATAGAAGTACCTATTTCGTAGGATAGTGAGGATTACATGAGTTTAGCTCAGTGCCTAGCACATAAGCACATAATGTTAGTTAAATCCTGCTGTATATTGTTTTGGTTGTAGTAAAGGAGATTATATTGATAGTGAATACGTTAACTGGGTTAAGTTTAAGGAAGAATTCTGACTCTCCTTGTCCAGAAATAGATCACCTTTGGAGGGAAGTAGCTAGTCTTTTTGTGACAAGGGAAAGAAAAATAGCTTCACTCCTCTACTATTCTTGACTTCTGTATCTAAGTCAAACTGTAAGAAAGCAGCTTTTTGCCAAAACATTTTCTCCTCTTTTCCAGCAATATTTCCCTAATTAAAAAAAAAAAATCAGGTAGGCAGTTTCAAACAGAGATTTTCGACTGGAATTTGGGAAATTAATATATAAAATTACAGATCCATATCTGTTATATCAAGCAAAGTTATAAAAATCAAGAGGATGGGATCCAAGATGATAAAACAGACATTTCATGTCATGTCATAGGGAACAGGTTTGTTGTGAATCATGTGATTTTTAGGGTGGCTTCAAAGAGTTTTAAAAATTATATTCTTGCTGCTTAATATTTTCTTCCAGTGTTCTGCAGTTACCATGGACTCATCTGAGTTCCTGACATTTTGAAAGTTGGTAGGTATTTTAACGTATACTTTAAGTGTCGGGTTTTAACTTTTTATATGTTAAGTAGGTATTAAGAAAATTGCCTTTTCAGTTTATGCCTTTGACTTATTTATTTTACGTGACTTGAATGCCACCTGCTGCCTTGCTCTCAGGGAATTGGAGTCCTTAGATCCAAAATGAGATATGAATAACTAGGAAGTATTGTTTCCTGTCATTTTCCTTCGTAGCTTGGAGTGTGCATGGAGCAAAAAGCACAGACTGGTGGCTTGTAAAGTATTTAGGGTTCTCTGATTCATTTTGCTCAGCTTTTAGAGTTTGTTGAAAAATCTGAATTTCTAGCCTCTTTTGAAAATTCAGAAGGCATGGTAACAATGAAAAAATAGCATTCCCACATGGCATCAATTGACAGTGCTTCTGTAGGTGTGGTAGAAGCATTCCAGGTTGCCACAGCTTTCATTTTTTGCTTGCCAGATTTGTTCCTATTGCTTCATTCATTTATATTCCTTGTCTGGCTCTGGCTTCTTTAGGCATTTGAGATTGTTACCCCTGGCATACCAGGTTAAGAGGAAGGGAGGCTAAATACAGTAATCTGCTGAGCTGATTCAGTTACAGTCTCAGAGGACTGCAATCCCTATAGCATGTCCTTGGGACAACAAAGGGAGTCCTTGTTTTCTCTCCAGATAAATTAGATTTTTTTGAATAGCAATGGATGTCTTGTAGAAATAAGTATAGGATTGTTAAATAACCATTTAATAAGAACTGCTAGTAAGGCCAGGTGTGGTGGCTCACGCCTGTAATCCCAGCACTTTGGGAGGCTTGGGGTCAGGCGTTCAAGACCAGCCTGGCCAACATGGTGAAACCTTGTCTCTACTAAAAATACAGAAATTAGCCAGGCATGGTGGCACACACATCTGTAATCCCAGCTACTTGGGAGGCTGAGGCAGGAGAATCATTTGAACCCAGGAGACAGAGGTTGCAGTGAGCCAAGATCATGCCACTGCACTCTAGCTTGGATGACAGAGTGAGACTGTCTCAAAAAATAAATTAATTAAAAAAAATAAATAAATGAAAGACCTGGCCAGGTGTGGTGGCTCACACTTGTAATCCCAGCGCTTTGGGAGGCCTAGGCAGGTGGATCACGAGGTCAGGAGTTCGAGACCAGCCTGGCCAACATGGGTGATAGCCCATCTCTGCTGAAAATACAAAAATTAGCCAGGCATGGTGGCAGGCACCTGTAATCCCAGCTACTTGGGAGGCTGAGGCAAGAGAATTGCTTGAACCCAGGAGGCAGAGATTGCAGTGAGCCAAGACCGTGGCACTGCACTCCAGCCTGGGCAACAGAGCAAGACTCCATCTCAAAAAAGAGAGAGACCTGCTAGTAATAAGTACTACTCAATCAGGATTTGTTTTACCTCCAGGACTGTTTTCTGGAGCTTCCTATAATTCTTCTAAAATTATAAAAATATGTCACCTGTGGTAAAGTGTTTGAATTTATATTTTTCTTAAGCAGAGTTTTTAAGGAGAAATAACCCATTGCTAACAAGTTGGTAAGTGGCATAGAAAACAAATTCCTCACACCTCCAAAACTCTGTTTTTTTTGTTGTTGTTGTTGTTTTGCATTTAAAAAGTTGTGGTAAAATATACATAACATAAAATTCACCATGTTAACCATGTTTATGTGTACGGTTCACTGGCATTAAGTACATTCAGATTGTTTTGCAACCATCACCACTATTAATTTTCAGAACTTTTTTATGATTACAAATAGAAACAGTAACTCCTCATTTGCTCCTCTCCCTGTACCTGGTAACCTCTATTCTATTTTTGTCTCCATGAATTTGTCTGTTCTATATACCACATATAAGTAGAATCATACAATGTTTGTTCTTTATTTCTGGCTTACTTCACTTAGCATAATGTTTTCAAGGTTCATCCATGTTGTAGCATGTATCAGAATTTCATTCCTTTGTATTGCTGAGTAATATTGCATCTTATGGATATACCACATTTTGTTTATCTGTTCATCTCTTGATGGACCAAAACCCTAACCTTTTGACTGCACTACACTCCCCAACCCCCAGTCAGTGGCTAAATAGGAGAGCAGAGCAAATGCATTCTGGTTCATTGTCCTCACTGACTTCTTGTTGTTCTTCCTTTCTAATCTCCTCTGAAGATTTACATGTCAGCATGACTTTTGATATCTGTGAACCCAAGGCAATTCTGCTTCCTTTAAACATTAGTGAAGCTGTTCATGAATGTTATTCTACCCACTTCACCTGCTTAACTTTAAGAGTGTAGTGATTTCCAGCCTGGTTCTATCTCACTTGTGGTTCTTCTCTTGTGAATTTGACCTTCTTGATATAGCCAGCTAGATAGCTGAAGGGTTTAGCTTTCTGGTCTCAGCTGTGTCATTCGCTAACTAGCTGTATGACTTTAAGCTGTATCACTAGTCTCAGTTGTGAAGGGAAGAGTTTGGAGTAGATGATATTTTGGGTTTCATCTAACTCCCATATTCTACCATTCAAAACATACTTTTTATCATCAGGTTGGTGGTAGAAGCAAAAATTGATGAAAATACATTTAGAGTTTGTGATTAAATAAGACTGTATGTCAGAAAGTGCTTGGTAAAGATGATCTTACCATGATTAGGACTATAAAGGTTTCCCTACAAAGCTATTGGAAACAGTTAACTTAATTCCTTACCACTCAGTTAAGTGAGCTGTAGAGCAAGGAAGGAATGAGTTTAGGACTAGTTAACTGGGTCTAAAACAATAAGAAGTTGTGTCTTTTTTGATCATCTAAAAAAATTAAATAATAAGACTTGGAACCAATTTCAATACATTTTATAATTTTTGATATAGCCATAAAAGTTACTTTTATTACTTGCATTTGAGTGTGTTTGGGTAGGATACCTGACCGATTGCTTATACCTGACTACATTATTAATAGAAGACAGGTGGGAAAGTCAAAGGCAGATTCTGATAAATTGATAAAGCTGAGATAGATCAGTAGTTTACTGATTTTGTTTTATTAAATTTTAAAAATTTTGTATTAATATAGGAGGTACAAGTACAGTTTTGATACATGGATATATTGCATAGTGCTAAAGTCTAGGCTTTTGGTATAACCATCACCTGTAAAGTTTACATTGTACCCATTTCTAGTAAGGTGAATTTTTGTCAGCAGCATATAGTCGGTTCAGGTTGTTTTATCTATTCCACCATTCTGTATCTTTTAAGTGGAGCATTTAATGCATTTACATTCAAGGTTAATATTGATATGTAAGTTTTTTTTTCCTGTCACGATATTGATTGTTATCTAGTTGCTTTGTAGATCCTTTGTTTCTCTCTCTTTTTTTTTCTGTTTATGGTTTTGTGTTCTGTTGTGTTCCTATTTAATTTCCTTTTCTTCCTCCTTTTTGTAATTGTTTTATAAGACCTGTGAGTTTTATACTTACACGTATTTTTATGATGGTAAGTATCAACCTTTCGTTTCCATGTTTAGGACTCCTTTGAGCATTTCTTATACTACTAGTCTAGTGGTGATGAATTCCTACAGCATTTGCTTGTCTAGGAAAGACTATTTCTCCTTCACTTATGAAATTTATTCCTGCAGGGTACAACATTTGTAGTTGACAGTTTTTTGTTTTTTGTTTTTTCTTTAAGTATTTTGAAATTAGAATCCCAATCTCTTCTGCCTTGTAAGGTTTCTGCTCAGAAGTTTGCTGTTACTCTGATGGTGTTTTCTTTATAAGTGACTTCCTACTTTCTCTTGCTGATTTTAGGATTTTCTTCTTCACATTGATTTTAGACAGTCTGATGACTCTGTGTTGAAGTGAGGTCCTTCTTGCAATGTATTTGCTTGGAATTTGTTGAGCCTCTTATATCTGGATGTCTAAATCTCTTGTTAGAATAGGGAAGTTTTCATGAATTATTTCTTTAAAAAGGTTTTCCAGACTTTTTTCTTTTTCCTCTCCTTCAGGAATATTCATCTATGTAATATGGTTTGGCTGTGTCCCTACCCAAATCTCATCTTGAACTGTAGTTCCCATAATCCCCACATGTCATGAGGGACCCAGTGGGAAGATAATTGAATCATGGGGGCGGTTACCTGCATGCTGTTCTCATGATAGTGAGTGAGTTCTCACAAGATCTGGTGGTTTTATAAATGGCAGTTCCCCTGTACATGCTGCCTTGCCTGCTGCTATGTAAGACGTGCCTTTGCTCCTCGTTTGCTTTCTGCCATGACCGTGAGTCCTTCCCAGCCATGTGGAACTGAGAGTCTGTTAAACCTCATTTTTCTTTGTAAATTATCCAGTCTCAGATATGTCTTTATTACCAGTGGGAGAATGGACTAATACAGTGAATTGGTACTGGGTAGAAGGAGGGGCTGCTGTAAAGATACCCAAAAATATGGAAACGACTTTAGAACTGGGTAACAGGCAGGGATTGGAACAGCTTGGAGGGCCCAGAAGAAGACAGGAAGTTGTGGGAAAATTTGGAACTTCCTAGAGACTTGTCGAATAGCTTTGACCAAAATGCTGATAGTGATATGGACAGTAAAGTCTGCTCTGAGATGGTCTCAGATGGAGATGAGGAACTTGTTGGGAACTGGACCAAAGGTGACTCTCGTTGTGCTTTAGCGAAGAGACTGGTGTCATTTTGCCCTGCCCTAGAGATGTATGGAACTTTGAACTTGAGAGAGATGATTTAGGGTATCTGGTGGAAGAAATTTCTAAGCAGCAAAGCATTCAAGAGGAAGCAGAGTATAAAATTTGAAAAAATTGCAGCCTGATGATGCTGGAGAAAAGAAAATCCCATTTTCTGAGGAGAAATTCAAGCCCACAGCAGAAATTTGGGTAAGTAATGAGGAGCCAAATGCTAACTGCCAAAGCAATGGGGAAAATGTCTCCAGGGCATATCAGAGACCTTCTGGAGAGCCCCTCCCATCACAGTGCCATGGCCTAGGAGGGAAAAATGGTTTCCTGAGCCTGGTCCAGGGCTCTCCTGCTGTGTGCAGCTGCTGGACTTGGTGGAGTTGCTGCCCTGCATCCCAGCCTCTTCAGCCGTGGCTAAAAGGGGCCAAGGTACAGCTCAGGCTGTGGCTTCAGAGGGTGCAGGCCCCAAGTCTTGGCAGCTTCCATGTGGTGTTGGTCCTGTGGGTGTGCAGAAAACAAGAATTGAGGCTTGGGAATCTCTGCCTAGATTTTGGAGGATGTATGGAAACACCTGGATGTCCAGGAAGAAATTTGCTGCAGAAGAAGGGAAATATGGGGTCAGAGCCACCACCCAAAGTCCCCACTGGGGCACTGCCTAATGGAGCTGTGAGAAGAGGGTCACCATCCTCTAGACCCCAGAATGGTAGATCCACTGACAACTTGCACCGTGTGCCTGGAAAAGCCGCAGACACTCAGCGCCAGCCATGAAAGTAGCTGGGAGGGAGGCTGTACTCTGCAAAGCCACAGGGGCTGAGTTGCCCAAGACCGTGGGAGCCTACCTCTTATATCAGCATGACCTGGATGTGAGACATGGAGTCAAAGGAGGTCATTTTGGAACTTTAAGGTTTAATGACTGCCTT
The DNA here is from genome assembly GCF_028885625.2 of Pongo pygmaeus. Classification (NCBI taxonomy): domain Eukaryota; kingdom Metazoa; phylum Chordata; class Mammalia; order Primates; family Hominidae; genus Pongo; species Pongo pygmaeus. The sequence continues at coordinate 107,337,083 of NC_072378.2, read as the reverse complement.
GTTGGATATCGGACTTGCATGGGGCCTGTAGGTCCTTTGTTTTGGCCAACTTCTCCCATTTGGAATGGGAGTATTTAACCAATGCCTGTACCCCCATTTTGTCTAGGAAGTAACCAACTTGCTTTTGACTTTATAGGCTCATAGGTGGAAGAGACTTGCCTTGTCTCGGATGAAACTTTGGACTTGGACTTTTGGTTTAATGCTGGAATGAGCTAAGTCTTTGGAGGACTGTTGGAAAGGCATGATTGTGTTTTTAAATATGAGGACATGAGATTTGGGAGGAGCCAGGGGTGGAATGATATGGTTTGGCTGTGTCTCCACCCAAATTTCATCTTGAACTGTAGTTCCCATAATCCCCACATGTGGGAGGGACCTGGTGGGGAGATAATTGAATCATGGGGACAGTTACCTTCGTGCTATTCTCGTGATAGTGAGTGAGTTCTAGTTCTAGTTTATAGTTCTAGTTCTATAAACTGCTTTTTATAAAACCATCTAGATCTGATGGTTTTATAAAGGGCAGTTCCCCTGCACATGTTGTTTGCCTGCTGCCATGTAAGACATGCCTTTGCTTTCTGCCATGATTGTGAGGCCTCTCCAGCCGTGTGGAACTGTGAATCCATTAAACCTCATATATATATATATATATATATAAATTACCCAGTCTCTGGTATATCTTTATTGTGAGAACAGACTAATACACTATGATTTGTAAGTTTGATTGTTTTATATAGTCCCATACTTCTTGAAGGCTTTGTCCATTCTTTTTTTTTTTGGTTTGTTTGTTGGTTTGTTTTTTTTTTTTGAGACTGAGTCTTGCTCTGTCGCCAGGCTGGAGTGTAATGGCACAATCTTGGCTCACTGCAACCTCCGCCTCCCGAGTTTAAGCAATTCCCCTGCCTCAGCCTCCTGAGTAGCTGGGGTTACGGGCACCCACCACCACAGCCAGCTAATTTTTTGTATTTTTAGTAGAGATGGGGTTTCACCATCTTGGCCAGACTGGCCTCGAACTCCTGACCTCAGGCAATCCGCCCACCTCTGCCTCCGAAAGTGCTGGGATTACAGGTGTGAGCCACTGCGCCCGGCCTAATTTTTGTTTTTTTAATAGAGACAGGGTTCTACCATGTTGGCCAGGATGGCCTCAAGCTCCTGACCTCGTGATTTGCCTGCCTTGGCCTCCCAAAGCGCTGGAATTACAGGCGCGAGCCACTGTGCTCAGCTGTTCATTCCTTTTTTTTTTTTTAATTGTTGTTGACTGGATTAGTTCAAAAGGCCTGTCTTCAAGTTTCGAAATTCTTTCACCTGCTTAGTCTATTCTGTTGTTGAAGCTTTCAACTGTATTTTGTAATTCCTTGAACAAGTTTTTCATGTCTAGAAGTTGTGTTTCTTGTTCATATCCTGAGTTGATTTTCTGATTTCTTTGTATTGGTTTTCGGATTTCTCTTTTATCTTGTTGAGCTTCTTTAAAATCAGTATTTTTAATTTTTTACCTGGCATTTCAAAGATTTCTTTTTGGTTAGGATCCATTGCTAGAGATTTACTGTGCTCCTTTGAGGATCTCATAGCACCTTGTTTTTTCATACTTTCAATGTTATGCTGTTTCCTTCACATCTGGGGTAACAGTCACTTCTTTTTATTTTTTAATTACTTTTGTTGGAGTAGGACTTTTTTTTCTTTCGAGGATCTGTCTATCATGATGTTTAGTAGAGTTGTCTAGTTTTGCTTTTGGGTGCATTCACTGGTATAGACACTGTATAATTTCCTTGGTTATAAAAAGCCTTAATGCAGCAGGTTTCTCAAATGCCAGTTGTAGTAGTAATGTACCAGTAGGGAGAGTAGGCTCAAGGTCTCCTGAGTAGCCAGGGTTGTGTGGGTAATGGTAATAGTAAAGGTCACACAAAGCTTGTCTCCTTCCTGAGTGCTGTGCAGTTGTATCAGCAGATACTGTAATGGGCTTTGCATGTTGACCTCCTGGCCAGTAATTGATGCTTACAGGTGAGAGCCTGCTGCGATGGTTGCAGTAGTGTTTATATTTGACGTTTGTTAACCAGGAGAAGTACTTGGATGTCCCATGCAATGGGCTGGGCTATGGATTAGTTCAAAAGACTTGTCTTCGGGTTCTGAAGTTCAGCGCATTACAGTATCTGCTGACACAATTGCACAGTGCTCGGGAAGGAGACAAAGTTTGTACAACCTCTGCTATTACCATTACCTGTGGTCTGTCTCTAAGGCAGTTGGGGCAGGGCAGAGCTGGGTAGACCTGGGCCAAGCAAATCTGTGCTCCGGCCCTCCAATGGCAGGTGCAAACACCAGCCCTGATAAGGGTCAGAAGGCTGTTTTCAAGCCCCTGGGGCAACACTCCAGGGAGCAGTAGGACAACCACTGCCATGCTAGAGAGCCAGTATGAGGAAAGAGGGACTGCTTGAGCTCCACAGCTTAGCACGTGGTAGTGGGACCTGCATTGCTCCCATGGTCTTGACCTAGCAGGACTTTCTCTTGCAGACCACCACTTGCAGCAAGCTGAGACAGCCAGCCAAGTCACAAACAGTCTGTCCTCAGTTTGCAAAACCACCCCAGTCTGCCAAACTCCCAGGACAAAAACCGCGGCTCCCAGGCCGCACTCCTCCCAGTCTGGTCCTACAAAGAGGGAATTGGGGGCCTAACTCCTGCACCTGCAGCTGGAGCTCACACCACATTCACCTCTTGGTTCTGACTGTGTGGTGTCCTCCCAGCTTGAGACTAGATCACAAATGCCAGTCCAGAGATTCTCCAAATTATTGACTGCTGCCTGTGCTGGCTGGTAGGCATCCATGCGTCCCCTAATTAATTAGGACCAGAAATGACCTTCTATCGGCCCCAAGGTCTGGGAGTGTGCATGGAGCACTTCCCTCTGCTGCTCCTTCTCACAGTCTCTCCACTGCTCCCTGAGACTAATCAGCACTTGATAGGGTCAGAAAGCTCCCCCGTGACCTGAATTGCCTGGCTCCCCAGTAGGAATGTGTATTGTGGAGACACTCCCCCGACTCACACACTGGGAATTCACTTCAGTTTTCTGCTTGACCTGCAGTGTAAGCTGCTGCCCGCTCTATTTTTCAAAGTATCTGAAGTTTCTTTCACTTTTGTGTTAAGCTCCTGTGTTCTTCTTGTATAAAAGTTCACAGTATGAATCTCTACACACTATTTTGTTATTTCCAGATGGATGAGGTATGCTAACAAAGCCTCTAATCTGCCATTTTTGAGGGAAAAAAAGATTGCTGATATAAAAATTTCCTAGGTTAGTAAATTTTCAGACCAGCTAACTTTGGGAGTCATTATAGTATTGTTAATGTTTTAGTTCACTAAGAAAAAAATATAAAATGAACTATTATCTATTATCATTTTTTCATAAAAGGAAAAACAAAAACATTCTAACAGTAAATAGTAGAAATTATCTCAATAAAAGACAGGTTTTTAAAAATGAATAGCACATTACTATTTTTCTCTTTTTTATATGCACCATTGTAAACTTGGTTGGGAATCAGTGTTTGGGGATTACTGGTATAAATATAAATGTATCTGAAACTTAGAGGAAGATAGGATCATAATTGCCCAGATTGGCCAAGGGTGGGAAGGATGCTAAAGAATTGGTGACAGTTTGGGAAAGAGGTTTCAGGAGTGTGAAGAAGCTGCATTGGTTTTATAATATGCTGAACATCCAAGTTGAAGTTTAGCCAGCAGTTGGACAAGTTAGACTTGGAGATCAAGATTTTGTGACTTCAGGTGATAGCCGCAACTCTGAACATGGGCTGTTTCCTGGGGGAAAATGTGTGGTAGATAAGGCCAAGGGTAGGTACCTTGTTAGAGGCTAAGGGCCTGTACTCTGAAACAACTGCCTGGGCTTGAATCCTGGCTTCACTGCTAACTAGCCAGCTGTGTGACTTAGTGAGGATAGTAATATTATCTACCTTATTATGTTGCCTTGAGAATTAAATGAGTTACTGTTACGTACAGTGCTGGGAAGATTGTTTGGCAGGTGGTATATGTGCTAGCTCTTGTTATTTTTTAGTGGATTAAAAGACTTCTTCCCTTGGATAATATATGTAGATAGTGACAGACCATTTCCTGTGTAGAATATGAATACATTCTAAAAATCTTATTTTTAAAGCTATAGGGGAGCTGTGGAAGAAAAGAGGAGATAAACTGAAAGTCTAGAGAGGGAAGACCCCTTCTCATGTGAACTGAGATGGCCAATTGGTTTCTCCTGAGAACAGTTTCCAAGTATGGACATGTTTCTAGATCAGGTTTGGTCCAGGTGGGGGAGCCCACGCAGGAAAAGAAAAGTCAAATGACCTTTTAATAGTTGTATGGGCTGGTTTGACAGATGGAAATCTAAGGGAGCCTAAAATTCGCAGACGTATTTTTCTCCACTAGGTATTTGCTAAATGCTATGGCAGTGTGGGAAGCTGAGGGCCAGGCTAGAAAAGCTAAGTCGAATCTCTTGTAGTCTCATGGTGCTTAGGAGACTTGCTAGGTTCTCAAACTTTTTGATTTCAAGACCCCATTCCAATCTTAAAAATTGTTGAAGACCCCCAAGGATATTTTGCTTCTGTGGCTTATATCTGTTGATATTTACTATATCAGAAATTCAGAAATTAAAAGTAAGAATTTTAAATATTTATTAATTTTAAAACAATAATAGACCCATTACATGTGAACATTAATAAACATTTTTTGGAAAAAGGATTACACTTTTAAAAACAAAAAGATATTGCTAAGGAGTAGGACTGTTTTATATTTTGTAACACTTTACTGTCTGGTTTAATAGGAGACAGCTGAATTTTCTTATCTGCTTCTGCTTTCACTTTGTTGCAATGTGTTGTTTTGGTTGAAATAGATTGAGAAAATGCAGCCTCCCACAGATAAGCAGTTGGGAAAAGGAGGAGTAATGTAATCACTTTTTCAGATAATTGTGAATATTCTTTTTTGATCTGATCCCCAAACTTGACAGGTGGTAGTTTCTTAAAGGTTAGTTGCAGAGTGGAATCTGAAACCATGTCAATGTACTTTTTGAACTTTATTACATTAAAATGTGTTATTCTGTTTTGTATTTTGAGTGGGTTTTTTTACCCGTCCATAATTTTGTACCATGCATTGGTCATTTGGAAATGTTGGTTTACTGAGGTATGCTTCTCTTCCAAGCATTGATGTTTTATTATATGATATTTTAAAATACCATATTTATTAATATCACCACTGATCTCATTAGAAAAAGTCATTATGTATTGAAAAGCTGTCAAGTTTATAGTGGCTGATACAAGTTTTCCACAATTCTAATTTCTGCCTGAAAGCTCAAATTTTATTTTTGGCAACAAATACTGTTATTTTTCTTACTGCATTTATTTTAGAGGAAACACCTATTAAATATTCAAGTTGAAAGACCATAATTTGTCTATTCATTGTTCTTTCAAGTAAAAATGGTGTTTCAGGGAAAACAAAACAAAACCAGCTAATTCAGCTTGCAACTCAAAAGAATCACACAAGCGCTTTTCCTTGAGACAAGGACTATATTTTGGTATACAGCAGAAATGCTTTATATATACTTCTCATTTTGTAATTTGGATTATAAAAAAGACATGTACTCACAGGTCAAAAGTTAACAAATTTCACCATTTGTACTGGTTCATCAAGGACATTAAGTAAAATTGGTATTTTTTTCTTACTGTGGATATATGGCACTGAAAGCTATAAATGTACATTTGGTGCCACTGCCTTGATTCATGTCAAGGCTCCAACAGTTTTACCTTCCAATGCTTTTGTACCATTAGTGCTAGTGTCAACACAGAAGAGCAAATAATATCTTAGTATTATTATATTACAGTTTTTATTTCATGCTTCCCCTCCCCGCACCGAAAAAAAAAAAAAAATCTCAGGACCCCTAGGGATCCACAGACCATACTTTGAGAACTACTAATCTAGAGGAAGGAGCCTGCACAGGCAACTGACAGTTTCACCCTTGAGATATTTGAAAATAGAAGTGAGCAGAATCTAACTAAAGCTTCATTCCAATCCTATCCTAGCTCAGTTCCTTTCTGCCTAACAGAGGAAAGGGCAAGGATAGGCTCAGTGGCTCACACCTGTAACCCCAACACTTTGGGAGACTAAGGTGGGAGGATCACTTGAGCTTGGAGTTCAGGACCAGCCTGGGTAACATCTTGAGACCCTCTATAAAATAAAATAAAAAATCAGCCGGGCCTGTTGATGTGTGCTGTATTAGCTACTCAGGAGGCTGAGGTGGGAGGATTCCTTGAGCCCAGGAGTTTGAGGTTGCAGTGAGCTATGATTGCACCACTGCACTCCAGCCTGGGTAACAGAGCAAGACCCTGTCCCTGTCTCAAAAAAAAAAAAAAAAAAAAGAAAAAGAAAAAAGAAGAGGAAAAAAGAAAGGGTAAATCCTCTGTGGCAAGTAACATCAACTATAGTCTCTACAGTTATTTTATGTATAGCATTTGACACACAATCAAATATTATGAGAAAGGACTTTGCTTTTAGCCATGAGGAAACAACAGGATCTAGAATTGCCATTTCTCTATAAACAACTGGAAAACTGGCAATATACCTGAAACAACTGTCTTCATATATGAGACAACAGGTAACATAACACTGATTCCTGAGAGAAAGGAAACAAAAGAGATAACTCTATGATTGTCTTGGCTTTCTGCCTGAAGGCAACTTCCAGATCTTGTTGCAGGGAAGGGAAATCCAAACAGCACCTGTGGTATTGCTGAATGGTGGGAGACATAGATTAAAATTTGGGCAAGTCTTGGTAACTGGGATGTGCAAGGTGATGTACCAGACAGGAGGGAGCTATGGGAAAAAAAAAAGTTCTAGATAATCTGTTTAGGAGTCCCTTTGAGTCCTATGTATGGGTAAGGTGAAATTCCATGGAGTTGTGCAAAAACAACTTCTTAGAAAAAGTTATTGAGGAGCTGAACAATTCCCAGAGAACATACAGGACCAGAAATCATTTGAGTTCCCATTAGGGTGAAAAACACTCAGAGAATATGTGGGTTCTTTGGGGGAGATATTAGAAGGGTCACACCTTTGTAG